>NW_006399801.1:9771492-9845366 GCF_000299155.1 Elephantulus edwardii
AAGGACACACTGACAAAGAAGATTAATCAGAACTGGCTTTGACAAGCACTGTGGCATTTGGACAAGAACAAACTGGGAGGAGGGTAGAGAGAATGGTGCAGCAGTGAATGAATGGAAACCCAAAATCTCTGTAAATGTTTATGAAAATTAATAAAATATAATTATAGAAGAAAAAAAAACCCCAAAACCCAATATTCAATGTTGCTGCCCACCCAGCTACATGTTTGGTTGGATTTGGGGTTTTTTTCTTTTGTTTTGTTTTGTTTTTTTAAATCCACCCTTACCCTACTCCACCACCAACCCTTCCTACCTTTGCTTACAACATTCAACACCTGTCTCCCTTTGACCAGCCCCTGATGTGATGTCCTACATCTCAAGCAGTCAGGATTTCTCTGATTCTGACCATATCATACTGCTGTCAGTCTCTTATGATGTGGTCAGCATGACTTCAATTTAAAGTTCTTAAGTACAACTGTCATGTACAGCTTCCTTTCCTGTAAGTTCCTGAGAAAAAGGCCTCTTAAACTTCCACTCCAGGATTGACTTCTTGTGGGTTAATACCACTTGTCTTCCGTTTGCAGCCTGGTGCTGATGCAAGCGGATGGCTTCCCAGTAGAAAGAATGTGTCCTCCAGGACCAGTGTACAGCTTCTGTTTCTTGGCCTGAGAGCATCCTCGGGGGACCCTCTCTCCCGTCTCACAACTACACCAAAAAGAAACATTATAATAAAGGGGGAAAGATTGAAATTGCCAAGAACTTCATTTTACTTGGATCCATAATCAATGCTGGTGGAATCAGAGATCAACACACCAAACCATATGCATCTGGCAAATCTGCAATACATCTGATCCAAGCCCTGGTATTTTCATTTGCTTCATATGTTTATAAAGGTTGAACAATAAACAAGAAGATTAAAAAAAAACTAATTTATGACTTTCCATTGTGGTATTAGTGAAGAATGTTTAATTTACTACGGACTTTGGTAAGAGCAAACAAATATGTTTCTAGAAAAAGTGCAACCAAAATGTTAGTTAGGAGCAAGCATGGTGAGACTTTGTCATCTATACTATGGACATATATTATCAGGAAGGGTCAGTCTGTGAAAAAGGACTTTATACTTCAAACAGTGGAGGGTCAATCAAAGAAAGGCCCTCTATGAGATAGATTGACACAGTAACTGCAGCAATGGTCTTTGAAGGCAAGGCTTTTGCTTTGTGTTGTACAGAATTGACTTGGTTGTTGTTATGTGCCGTGGAGTCTCTTGCGACTCATAGCGACCCTACGTACAACAGCCCTAAACTCCGCTCTGTCCTGTGCCAATCACACTGTCTCTGACACACCCATCCCAATTACCCCAGTCACTGAATCAATCCACCTCATAGGGGGCCTTCCCCTTCTGCGCTGAGTGGGGAACCAAACTGGCTATTTTTACCACAATAGTCACAGGGTGCTACCCTGCGGAGTGACATTGTAGAAGATATTTGAACACAGAGGGAACTAGTCATGATATTTGGCAAGAAAAATGTTAAATGTGGCTTTTTAGAGAGTCGTATCAATGGAATTCTGAAGGAAAAAGCCAAAACAAGAAGGAATTTGGACTTATTTGAACTATGGCCTAGATCCACCATAGTATTTTTAAATTTTTTAAAAATTTGTACTGATTTATTTATAAATACATTATTTTTCACACAAGAGCTTTCCCATTTCCTTCACCCCCCTCATCAAATTGTGCCTTAGTCTTAAGAGTGACATTCTTGCTTTTATAAAAATTTAAAGAGATCCTTGACAACAACATATTTTCCCAATAAAACATGTGTTTTTATTGTTTATTTTGACTTCTCCTCCCACGGCTATTGATTATGGATAAGAATAAAAAGACATTCCTGAGCATTTCAATTTTCCCCCCATATTGTAATGATGCTGATTGGCCCATTTATGAGGATTTTTGTTTTCTTTATGTTGTTGTGTACTCCACACGTTGAAAATTGTAGTCTTGGAATTTTGTCTGTTAAGTACTTCAAGTCTTCACTTTCAGCAAGCAAGGTTATATTATCTCCATATCAAGACTGTTGCTGAATCTTCCTCAGATCCTGATACCGTATTCTTCTTCTTCTTCATAAGATCCAGCTTCTTTGCTCGGCCTATGGATAGAGAGAAAGGATACAGTCCTACCATACACCTTTCCTGTATTTAAGCCATACAGTATCCCTTTGTTCTGACTGAATGGCTGCTTGTTGGTCTATGTGCAAGCTCTGCATGGACACAGTTATGTATTCCAGAATCCCTAAAATGTAATAAAAATACTGTTGTTGTTGTTGTTGTTGTTATGTGCCGTTGAGTTGCTTGCGACTTATAGCAACCCTATGTACAACAGCCATAAACTCTGCTCTGTCCTCTGCCAATCGCACTGTCTCTGACATTCCCATCCCAATTACCCTAGTCACTGAATCAATCCACCTCATAGAGGGCCTTCCCCTCCTGCACTATCCCTCTACCCTCCCATGCATGATGTCCTTCTCCAAGGACTGGTCTCTCCTCAGAACATGTCCAAAGTATGTTACAAGGAGCCTCAGAATCCTTGCCTCCAAGGAGCCAAGTGGTTTAACCCTTTCCAGGACAAATCTGTTTGTTTTACTAGCAGTCCATGGTACTCTCAATACTGTTCTCCAGCACCACAGCTCAAAGGCATCAATTCTCCTTCTATCCTCCTTGGTCATTGTTCAAATCTTAGATGCATAACAAGTGACTACGAAGACCATGGCCTGTATCAGACGCACCTTAGTCTCCAGAGAGACACCATTGCTCTTTATACTTCAAACAGTGGAGGGTCAATCAAAGAAAGGCCCTCTATGAGATAGATTGACATAGTAACTGTCCCTGACAGCAGACTTTCCCATGGCAATGTGCCTTTTAATTTCCTGGCTACTGGTGCCAAGAGTGTTGACTGTGGAGCCAAGCAAAATAAGCTGTGAACAATCTCAATCTCTTCACCATTGATATTGATATGAATGGTAGAAAAGGATGAGGTTGGTTCATATTATTTTTAACTCATGATATCATAAGATTATTCATGGTCATCAATCATTATACACAACAATCTGTTAAAGGTTAGGTTGGCCAAGTCATCATTTCTTAAGCCTGAAAAATTTGCAGTCATCTTTCCATCCAAGTTTGCTTTATTTTTCTTTCATTTTGGAGAGTGGAGATTTTTTAAAGTTTTGACGTACAAATTTCGTGAGTTGTGAAAGAAAGAAATAGAAGGGTAATCATCACAAAGCTGATTTAAAGTGGTCCATATTCATCTTTAGAAATATGGAAGGGCTCGTTTACAGCGTTATAGCAAAACAAATAATCATGATAGAACAAACTGACAGAAGAGTGGTGGATAATCTGATTAATATAAAAAAATTAAGTAATTGGTTAATATAGTTGTGGTATATACTCTGGGTCATTATAAAATGCCATTGTGATTTCAGGTCAACAGTTAAGGATAGCTTGTAACCAAAAGTTTTTTTTTCTCATTTCTTATCTCTTTTTTCTCCCTTTAGTTTTTTGGAAGAAAGAAAAGCAAAAGTTGGCTTCTGAATTTCAAGGTCACTTGCACAACGGTAAGAAAACTCAAGATGTTTCTTTGGACTGGAGTGACTTGGCATGCTTGACATTGGGAGATGGTGTTTCTGATGTAGACCGTGTGATGGTGTTATTGGTGTAGACAGTGCGATTGACAGCTTCTCAGTATTTATAGTGTGCTGGAGAAAAGGAAAGCATTAACTTAAAAATTGGAGAAGTACTTCCTCTTTATTAAATTTTTATTTTAAAAATTAGGCAAGGAATATGTATGGGTTAAGAACTTAGAGATCTGTGGTGAGTTGCCCAGTTTCACTATAGTAAGTGTGATATCACCTAAGTTTTTGACAGTAAGTGCATTAACTAAATAGACCCAACTCTTTGCTGAGTTTTTTTGGCTTCTCCTTGGAGGTTGCAGGAAAATCCTGTTGTGGTGGCTTTGCTTGTGTGCTATGCTCAGATTTTCTGCTTCTTCTTTTTAAAGCTATTTTTCCCTAATAACTAAAATTCTTTGGGTCTTTTCTATTTTTTTTTTTTTGCTATATGAAACCTGTGTTGAAGTAACAGCATTTCATGTATTTTTTATTTGCTCCCACCATGGGTATTCGTAAATAATGTCAATTGTAAAATTGTAGGTTGTATCCTGAAATTTTATAAAGTATAAAATATTTAAAGAAAAAAGGACTTTAAAAAATGACTCTGTCACTAATAATTTAACTTAGCAATTTTTAATATAATGTGACTGACTTCATATGATATGTACTGAAATTCTGACCTTTATAAAATAATTTCCTTTTAAAATAAGCAATATATGCACATGAAACAATTTTTTAAAAGTGGCATATATAAGTAGTGAAATGAGATTTACATATCTCTTCCATTATTCCATGAAAATGAATTTTCTTTTCAGGAGACATCTGATGTTTCTGGTTTTCTAATTACTGCAGCATTTAGATGATTTATATTGTTTATAATCTGTTGCAATGTCAAATGATGTTAAAATGAATGTCTGTACCCAAGATGGCTTCTTAAATGACTGTCTAGGCTGAAGGAAGAAGCTAAAACTATATATAAAGAAAAAGTTGAATTTATTACTTGTTTTTTTTTTTTTAAAAAAAAAGAAAGAAAGCCAGAAAGATCTGATGGCATAGAAGTGATAGTGATAGTTGCTAACTGAAAGATAAGCAGTTTGAACCCAGGGGCAGTTTGCTACTCTAAAGATTACAACCTCAGAATCTTCTTCAGACAGTTCTAGTCTGTCCTATAGAGTAACTTTGCATCACAATCAACCTGAGGGCATTGGATTTCTTTTTTAAGACACTGTGGATGTGTTTGTAGAAGATCTTTTTTCTTTCTTAAGGTGAAAGTTGATTCTGTATGGATAGGGTGATAGGTTTTTAGAAACAAGTAGATTTGGGATCCAAGATACAAAAGCTGGAAATTAGAGTATGTTTCGAGCCCTGATAATATTGTCCATATGAAGTTGCTCTCTAATTCAAAGGCCAAGTCTCTATGGTGGTTTGAATCCACCAGGGAGAAAGTTGGTGATCTCCTGTGTGATTTGTAGCTTCAGATCCCAATGGAGGGTATGAGTCAGTTGCTATTTGAAGGCAATGAGAGAGTTTTGCTTATTGGCTGGCTGTCAGAAGTATGGAGCTGTCACTGACTTGCTCTCGGAAGTGTAGTTACAGAAGAAGTTGTTTAGTGATCAGCTATGGTAGCTTTAAAACACATTATGATCATGACGTTGTTATGCCTTGGACAAGTTGTTGTTGTTGTTATGTGCCGTCGAGTTGCTTGCAAGTATTGAATGTAAATGCAATGTGCTGCTGTTAAGTCAGAACTGACTCATAGCTGACACCCCAATGGGTTTCTGAGGCCATAAGTTGCTCAAAAGAACATTGTCCATCTTTCTCCAGAGGAATGACTGATGGATTAGAACCACTGGAGAGGTATGGCCTTTGAGTTAGCGGCAAAACTTCTTATGAACCACAGCACCAGAGTTCCCTAAACTAGCATATTAAATAGTGGATAAACAAAAAACTTAAATTACCATCAGTATTAAAAATATTTGAGAATGGAACTGCTCAGCCAAACAGCACATGCATTTTATACTTTGAATTACTTCAATAAAAATTTGCCAATATATTCCTACCAACACTGAAAGGCATTACTCATTTCCTCAAAACACAGTGTGTCATCAAGTGTTTGATCTTAGTGTATCTGGTAAGTGGACTATGGTATCTTCTGGAAGTTTGACATTTCTGTTACTTAGTATGGTTTCCATTTCTTTATAAGATTAAAAAACTCCATACACACTTGTTGCTGTTTATTGCTATCAGATTACTTCTGACTCAGCGTGAAACCATATGTGTAGAGCTGAATTGCTCCATAGGAGGACATTATGCTGAATGAAATGTCTTCATCTCAAAAGGGCCAACACTGTTATGAATCAGGACTGACATGGAGGGTTAGGAGAAGAATAGGCAAAGAGCAGATAGACAATGAACACTGTATTAGAACAAATGAGGGAGAGAACTGTTAAAAAAGAATATATGATTACACATTATATGTAAGAAAAATTCCAAAATAAAAGGTACATTGCAGAGGACTAGGGGTCGGGAGTGTGGAAGAGGGGGAGGGAGGATACTGTGTAACAATGAATAAATGTTTTTTTAAAAAAGGAAGTGACCTTGGGGATGGGGTAGGGAAGAGGAAGGAAGGAAATGTGTAACAATAAATGAATGAAAATCCAACTTTTCTGTAAACTTTTATTAAAATCACAATTAAAATTAAAAAATTAAAAATAAATTTTCAATTTTGTAACATTCTGGAAACAAATTGTCAAGCATTACTTTCCAGGTATATTTAGGTGGGTTTGAAATATGAACCATTAGAGTAGCCATTGTACTATCTTTTACATGTAATAAAAGTTACAAACACACACACACACACACACACACACACACACACACGTGTTGTTGTTTTTGTTGTTGTTGTGTGCCCTCAAGAAAGAACCATCCTGTAGCTGAACCTCTAGCAGGTTTTCAGACACAATAAAACACACAGGAGGAAATTGCCCCCATTTTTCTTCCATGGAGCAACTTGTTGGTTGAATTGTGCACCTTTGAGTTAGCATATATAAAAATATCCAAATCTGTATCATTGCAATTGTGTTGAAAGCAACTCATAATTGTCCCTCCAGTAGAAGGCAGTCATCAGAACAGAGCAAGGAAACACTGCCTGGTTCAAAACTGGGAAGGTCAGGGATGTGTCCTATCTCCATACCTTTTCAATATATATGCAGAGCAGATTATCTAGGAGGTTGGGCTGTATGAGGAGAAATGTGGCATCAGGATTGGAGGATGATTCATTAACAATCTGCATTATGCAGATGACAAAACCCTGCTTGCTGAAACTGAGGAGGACCTGAAGCGCTTGCTGCAGAAGGTCAAGGACTGAAGTCTTCAATATGGATTGAAGCTCAACATCAAGAAAACAAAGATTCTCACCACTGGGCCAATTGGCAGTATCATGATAATGAAGAGATTGAGATTGTTGACAGCTTTCTTCTGCTTGGCTCCACAATCAACCCTCTTGGCACCAGCAGCCAGGAAATGAAAAGACATACTGTGATGGCAAAGTCTGCTGTTAGAGACCTCTTCAAAGTACTGAAGAGAAATGATGTCACTCTGGAGACTAAGGTGAGCCTGATACAGGCCATGGTCTTTGCAATGACTTGCTATGCATCAGAGAGCTGGACAAAGACTAGGGAGGATAGAAGATTTGATGCCTTTGAATTGTGTTGCTGGAGAAGAGTATTGGATATACTATGAATTGCTAGGAGTACAAACAAATTCATCCTGGAGAGGATTAAATCATGCTGCTCCTTTGAGGCAAGTATTCTGAAGCTTTGTCGGACATATTCTGGACATGTTGCAAGGAGGGTCCAGTCCTTGGAGAGGGACTTCATGCTTGGGTGAGTGGAGGGACGGCACAGGAAAGGAAGATCCTCTATGAGCGGGATTGAGTCAGTGAATGGGGTTAATGGAAGTAGGTGTATCAGAGACAGTGAGATTGGCACAGGATAGAGCAGGGTTTAGGTCACTATGAGTCAAAGGAGACTCAATGGCATATAACAACGACAACAAATCACACAGGAGGAGATGTCTTATCTTTCTCCTGTGGAAAAACTGGGGATTGGAACTGCTTGCCTTTGGGTTGATACATACATACAGAGAGATTGCATATTTAACCCATTTTGAACTGTATAAATTGGTAGAAAACCTCGATTTCCTCTTTTGCTTTAGTTGCATAATTGACCAAACATGCAATCAAGATGCACTAATAATATCCGCTACTGGAATGCAAAAGTTGGAAACAATGAAGAAAGAATGGTAGTTAGAAAATACGGACTTGGTGACAGAAGTGAGGCTGAAAAATGAATGACTGAATTGTGTAGATTCAATGATTTACTCATCATAAGTGCCTTTTTAAAGCAATACAGTGACTATAGACTTCACCTGGTGGACTGCACACTAATCAGATTGACTAGACTAATTCTGTGAAAGCAATCATTGGATAAGCTCAATATTAGCAGTCCAAACCAGGTCAGTTGTTGATTGTGATGAAACTGAAGAAGATTAAAATAAGTTCACAAGAAACAAAATACCTCCTTGAGTATATCACACTTGAATTTAAACTTCCCCTAAATAATAAGTTTGTGCAGGGGAAGGAGGTATTAACCCTGGAGTTGTACAATTTAATGGGTGGGATGGTGGTGAGGGAAATTGCAAGAATCTGTTCTAAAGAGACAATGTATTCAAATTTTGTAAATAAACTAGTATTTTTTAAAAAAAGAATAAATTTGAGGCATTGAACACTAATGATTGAAGACCAGATGAATTCTGGGATTACATTGCAAAGATCATTATGAAGAAAGCAAAAGGACATGATACAGGCAGAAGAGGAAGAAAAGAGCAAAATGAATGTGAGCATAGACTAAAAATTGCACTAGAGTATTGAGAAGTCAAAGCAAAGGAAAGGGATGCAAATGTGAAAGAGATGAACAAGATTTCAAAGGGCAGCTCGTGAAGACAAAGCGAAGTATTATAACAGCATGTGCAAAGGGTGGGAGTCAGTAAATGGGGAAAATTTGTTTGGCATTTATCAAGTTGAAAGGATTTGAAAACAAATTCAAGCCTCAAGTTGCCATGTTGAGATATGCTATAGGCAAAATAATGAATAATCTAGGAAGCATCAACAAAAGATGGAAGGAATACATAGAATAGCTGTACCAAAAAGAATCAACACTGAAATATTTCAGGAAGTAACATATTGTCAAGAGCCATCAGTAATGAAGGAAGAAATTCAAGATGCACAGAAAGCATTGGTAAAAAGTGCGGCCCCAGAAATCTATGCCATCCCAGTTGACATGTTTCAATTAACAGATGCAGCTCTGGGTATGCTCACCAGTCTCTGCCAAGAAATTTGGAAAACAGCTGTTACCTAACTGAGTGGAAGAGATTTCTATTTCTTCCCATTTCTAAGAAAGGAGATTCGACAGAATGGAAAATATCAAACAATAGTATCACATGTAAGCAAAATATTGTTGAATATCACTCAAAATGGCCAGAACAGTACTTTGGCAGAAAACTGCCAGAAGTTCAAACTGAGTTTAGAAAAGGCAGTGGCACCAGAGATATCATTGCTGATGTCACGTGGAACTTGCCAGGAAGCAGAAAATATCACGAGGCATTTGACTCCATGGATAACAACAAACTATAGCTAACAAGGAGAAGAATGAGAATCCTAGAGCATTTAATACTTCTCATATGAAAGCTATACCTAGACCAAGTAGCTGTATGTAAGAGTTGATGAGAAGGGCACAGACTATAACAGAATTCAGGTCTGTTGTTTATAGGGTTACTATGAATTGTACTCAAATCAAAGACATCTAGCAATAACAACAATAGTTTCCTTAGGAATAGTAAAGAATTGTGCTACCAATCCAAAGGTACGTGATTCAAATCCACCAGTGCTATGTGGGAGTAAGATGGGCAATCTCCTCCTGTGTAACCTATTGCCTATGGAAACTCACTGGAGGTCAGCTATGGGTTGGTTCCAATTCAGTGGATGTTGTTTTTGTTGTGAAATGCCATTGAGTTGTAGACGACTCATAGCGACCCTCTGAATGAAAGGCCTGAGCACTATTCATAGAGTTTTTGGAGGCAAGCCATTTCAGAAGTTAATGCCTTTTCTGCTTCCAACCTTATTTTAATTGGGAAGATCCACCAAACACGGTCTACCATGGGTAATTATTGCCACATTTGCCACATCAGTGTCACAGTGTTTAGCATCACAACAACCACACGTTACCATTGTACAGCAATGCACAGTGCTATACCACTTACAAGAATTCAATGGTAATCAACCACAACCATAATGATCTCCTTAAGAAGGGAGTACTAGTGTCCTAGTGGCAAGGAATTGTGTTGCCAACCCAAAAGCAAATGGTACCAATCCAGTAGCTGTCCCACAGAATAAAATTGGGACCTTTCCTCCTGTATAATTTGCACTCTCTGAAAACCTATAAAAGGGTCAGCTATGAGTCATTTCTGACTTGATAGTGCATAACAATATTAATCTTTTTGGGAAACATTTACTGAAGATCGAAGACAACCTCCTTCAATATGTTCTTGTTATATGTTATTGAGTTGCCTGCAACTCATAGTGACCCTATATACAATAGCTCTGAACCCTTCCCCATCTTAAGGAATTGATGGAATACCAATTGACATATTTCAACAAACAGATACTGCCTTGGATGTGCTTACCAGTTGTGCCAAGAAATCTAGAGGACTTATCCAACTGACTTGGAGAGATACATATTTATTCCCACCCCAAAAAGGATGACCTTAAGAGTATAGGTAGAAATTATTGAACATCATCATTAATGTCACACACAAGCAAAATCCTGCCAAAGATTATCCAAAAATGACTGGAACAATACATTGACAAAGATCTACTAGAGGCTTGTTGCACTAGAAATATTATCTCCAATGTCAGATGGATCTTTGCTAAAAGCAGAGTATCAGAGGAATGTGTGTTTCATTGATTGTGTAAAGGCATTTGACAGTGTAGATCACAATAACAATTAAATATCAAAAGAAACAAAATTCTCATTACTGGACCAAAAGACAACATCATGGTAAATTGAGAAAAGATGGGATGGATTCTGTCACTGCTTTCTTTTCATGTGGATCCATATTCAGCACCCATGTTAGCAACAGTCAAGTGAAAAGATGTTTTGCACTGGGGAAATTTACTATCAAGGATATCTTTTAAGTGCTAAAAAACAACATCACTTTAAAAATAAATATGCCCCCTGACTCAGTCCTTGGTCTTTCCAGTTGTTTCTTATGCGTGTGAAAGCTGGATAATGAATAAAGAAGGCCAAAGAAGAATTAATGCCTTTGAACTGTGGTACTGATGAATCATATTATATATATTGTGCTGCCAAAAGAACAAATGCAACTGTCTTGGAAGAAGTGTGGCCAGAGCATTCCTTGGAAGCAAGAATAGGAAGACTTGGTCGCATGTACTTTGGTCAATTTATTAAGAGGGGAATCTTGCACAAAAATACCATTCTTGGAAAAGTAGCAAAAGAGAGAAAGTCTAAGACCCTCAAGATAAATTGACCCAGTGACTATGGTGATGTGAAATCTCAGCAGAGATTGTGAAAACAAGACAGAATGGAGCAAGACATTCTTCTATTGTATGAAAAGTAGCTATGAGAAAGAGCTAACACAATAGCATCTAACAACAACCTTTTACTTCATTTTTAGGTTGTTTGCTTAGGAACATGTATTTACTGGGTTATAGGCATCAACTTTGGGGGAGATTTGGTTGTAAATCAACAATTTTCCTCTCCCCTCAAATATTATCTCTTTTTATCTGATAGCCAATCAAGTGTGAGGGCTGATCTCTCAAATGCCCGTTTTCTGACTTTCGTTGTATACCTTCTAGGTTAAGTTGAATCCATAACTTTAACAATGGGCTCAAACACAGCAGCAATTAGGAGTGTGGTACGGGATTGGGCAGTGTTTGTTATTCCTGTATGTAGAGTCCCAATGGGTTTGAACTGCTTGACAGCAACTAACAAGTGGGTGTTTCAAGCATGCAACTTTCTAACTTCTGCATCCTGAGGAAACTCAAACCCATCCAAACATAATTTAGCTCTTTAAATTATTTGATGAAGAAAAGGCTGGCAAATTTTTTTAATAACCAGGTGTTTGTTAGGAGCAAAAAAAGAAAATCTGTTGAACTTTTCATTGTTTAAATTTAACTGGTATATCTAAAATGTAAAGTAAAATATAATCTGTTCCATTTGGTGATGGCTTGAAAATAGCTGATAACATGACTTCATTTTATTAATTACTAAAATTGTTTTTTCCCATAGAGATGTCTCTATGGAAACATGGAAAGGTTGTCGAGTTGTAGTGCAAAATGTGTTAATGCATGTGTAGCTGTGTGCAAGGGTATATTGTTGTTGTTGTGTACCGTCAAAACTGACCCTTAGCTAATCCTCTAGTGGGTTTTCAGAGGCAACTAATTACACGGGAGATTACCCATATTTTTCCTGAGAAAGAGCTGATGGATTTGAACCCCATGCCTTTGAAATTATAGTACAATTTCTTACCATTAGGCCACCAGGTACATAGGTGTATGTGTTTATTTGAGTGAGTGTGAATGTGTATGCATTCTCTATAGGATAATAGTGATTACTAAGGTGTTACCTTGTTTTTATTCTCACTATAAGAGTTTCCATTGGGCAAGCTCTGGTGGCCTGCTGGCAAGAAGCTCACTGTGATCCCAGAGGTATGCCGTTCGAATCCCCCAGATGCTCTGGTGAGAAAGAGGGACAATCTCGTCCTGTACTAGTCAGATCCAATTTGATGGTACACACAAAAAAAATAATAAAATAAAATAAAAAAGAGGTCCCATTGATTTCTATTGAGAGAGGGGACTTTTATTAGTTCTTCTTTATAATGGCCACTGAGATGAAGATAAAACTCAGAGACCAATTCCTCTTTTCTGGACCTCAATTTATTTTGCTGCTTGTAGAATAACATAGCTTGAACTGGGCAGTGTAAGCAACTCCTTTTCTTTCTACATATATCATAGGGGAAACAGTTTTCCATGGGCATTAGGTAATTTCTCAGATTTATTTTTAAACCCATTGACTAGCAATTTTAGCTACAGTCATTTATTATGTAAGCAAAATTAGAGCTCTTCTTCTGAGCCCAAAAGTCCTCACTGGCTATTACTCATGAATTTTCCAACACTCACATGGGTAAGAGGTGCTGGTCACAGTCACTCACTCAAGGTCAGATGGCAAGTCATTAGTGAGAAGAGGGAACGGTGGGCCAGTAAGATTAATTTCACCATTCTAAAGAAAGGTCTTATGTTGTTTGAATTGAAATGGGTTACATACAGGGGAGACTCTAGCATGCACAAGTTTATATGGCTACTTATTTTCCACTATAAAGAGATTTTTCCCCCTTTTTTTTTTAAAGAGGAGAGAGGAAAAAAAGCCCTAAAAATGACTGGCTAAATAGTGGATATTGCATTTTGCTTCTACTTAAAACAAATGTCATCATTCTCCCTTGATTCATAAAACAAAATAAAATATCTTCTTAACTTCTATAAATATGCTCTATTTCCCTCCAAATGGTGTTGACAGATGGAGAGTGATAGAGGAGTGTGGAGGAGCAGAAATGCTTTTTTAAATGTTTTAATTGTGAATTGACATTACCATAATCTCGAAAACTCCTTGCTATCCCTTTGGAACCAATTCACAGCTGACCCTACAGTAAGTTTTTGAGGCAGTAAATCACACAGGAGAAGATCATCCATCTTTCTTCCATGGAGCTGCTGGTAGATTCAAACTACCAGAGAGGCCTTACCTTTGGGTTAGCAGTAACTACCTAAAAGTTATGCCAGTTGTTATTATGTTTAACTGAGTTATAACTCATCGCTGACCCTCCAGTGGGTTTTTAGAGAGAGAGTAAATCACATGGGAAATTTCTCATCTTTCTTCCCAGGAGCACCTGGTAGATTCCAGTGCATGCTATTGAGTTGACAATGCAATTATTTGCCAGTAAGCCACTAGAGTTCTTACTACGCCAATATTTTTGTTTGTTGTGTACTGTTGAGTTGGAACCAACCCATAGTTATCCCTCTGGCAGGCTTTTAGAGGCAGTTAATTGCATGAGAGGAGATTACCCATCCTTCTCCCATGGAGCAGCTGGTGGCCTTGAACTGTGTGCCTTTGGGTCTGCAGCACAGCTTTTTGCCTGTAGGCCATCAGAGCTCACTATGCCAATAAGGCTTCCTAATTGACTTTATGGAGCATATCATATAAAGTAGATAAATTGTTTTTATTCAATAATTCATATGCATTTTAGGTAAAATTTCAAAGTCAATTGGTTTCCCTTGCAATAATTTATATAGACTTTGTTTTGTGGCATTGGTTGCAATCCTCACAATGTAAAAGCACTCACCTCACTTCTCGCTGCATTTCCCATTTCCACTCCTCTTCCCTAACTCTTCTGCCTTCTGAATTTGATCTTTGGGGATGCACTCTTAGTGGGAGTTTTCTAGTTAGCACATCCAATCTTTTTATGACAATAGACAATATTTCTAGAAAATTCAGTAACATCTCAAATTGAAGACTTCTTAAATCACATGAGATAGGATTTTGGCAAAACTCATTTAGAAAGATAAAATGATAGTTATTGAATAAGTGAAAATGCCATTGTTTTGGGAGCACATAAGAGAGCATAAAGCAGATATCTGATAGAGATTCTCAAAGTACTTTAGATGTGCTTCTTCAAAGGAGAAATTCAAGTCTTTCTCTTGTCGATTTAGATTTTGAGACTGGGGATAGAAACAGAGAACTATATCTAGAAGCTAATAGAATCATCCTGTTTAAGGACTCTCTGGGTTAAACATCCATTAGATTTTTCCTGAATGGTCAGAATTATGGGTATAGCCCAGGAACGAGGCTGAACCAGGTTCTTCATGGCAATAGATTTTCTAAACATGCTGCTACTTGCTATTGATTCAACTGTAAATTATACAACCCTATATTAGCAAAGTGAAATATTGCTTGTCCCTTTACCATATCCACAATTACTCATATGCCTGAGTCCATTGCTGAAGTCATTATGTGTTTAGAGTGCCTTCCAACCTATGAGAGTCATCTTTCAGAACTTTATTATGCATTGTCCTCTCTTGATTCACAAGTCTTACACTAATCTCCTGTGCAATTTACAACCTCTGAAAACAGATTGGAGGGTCAGTTATAAGTCTATTCCAACTGGATGGCATGTAACAACAACAACAACAACAACAACAACAACTATTTTCCTAAGAAGATCGTAAGGTCTTTCTTCCAGTCTTAGTCTTGAGGCTCTGCTAAAACATGATCACTTCGATAATCTTCTTAGGATTTTCAAAAGTTATGGTGGAAGCTCTAGCATCATAGTAAGACAGAAATCTCTTTTAAGTAATGGATAATCTCCCCCTTCATATTTAGAATCTAATTTGGTAGTTCTAGTGTGAGGCTGGTCATCTTGATTTTGACAAGCATCCCAGGTGATTCCATTGTTGGCCAAAGTTGTTTTGAACTTTATCCTTGATCTCACCTCTGAACACACATCATATTTTGAAATGAGTACATGTTTGGGTTGTGGCTTTCATTGTATCAAGTTCACACATCTATATAATTTATATAGAGATTGACTTCTACATGTTCACAAACACATGCAAGCATATAACTGATGCACACTGTTGAGAAGGAAGACATTTATTTTATATACAAGATTTTGTGAAATATCAAGTTCTTGAGATTTGGTCAAAGTTCATTTAAAAGTTTTTGTTTTTATAGAGAAGTCAGGGGGGGGGCTACCAAATGGTCTACCTTAAGACCAAAAAGGGCAAAAGTACAGAATGAAGGCCAAACAATGATTTCATTATAAAAATGAAATGGGAAAAGGCAGTGAAATTCCATCCATCCCCAAGGGCCGGCTCCATTTAGAGGTTAGCGGAGCAGTCTGGAGTGATCTCACACTTACGTGCTCTATAACTGTCACTCTGGAGCAATTGTAGAAGGGTTATGACTAGAGATGAAAGTTTTGCTCTTTAACTACCCTTGTGTTGGTTGCGTATGAAATAAGACAGATAATTGATCCAGATGGTCTGTCCCCTGGTGAGTCGTGAGCAAGAGGTAACTGAATAGGTGAGCACAATCAGCAATGAGTGCCAAACGAGAGCGTCTGTAACACCTTGCAATTTGAAGTTACAGATAGACTGTTAAGTGCATTAGGTGATGTCACAGACTATCTCTGATAGAAAAGATGTCCAAAAGAATTGGCTGAGGAAAGATGTGAGGATACAGAAGAATGATTCTTTCCATTTTCAAGGTCTACTGTAGTTTACAGGGATAACCAAACCCTCTGCAGACAAGTCCGTTTCACCTCACAGTGACCCATCCTCATGTTTCTGAAGCTGGACATCTTTACTGGAGGAGACTACCCATCTTTCTCCCTCAAAGTGGCTGGAGGATTTGAGCTAACTACCTTTCAGTTAGCAGCCCAATACATTATGCATTGTGCCACTAACACAGATGTTGTTATTCAGTGCTGTCCTATCCACTCTGATTAATAGTCTACAGCAGAATGAAATTCAACCTGATTATGCACAATTCTCACAGTCTCTGTGTACTTTGGGAGCTCTGGTGGCCTAGTGGCAAGAAGCTGTGCTGCAATCTCAAAGGTACGTGGTTCTAATCCACCAGCTGCTCCATGGAAGAAGAACGGGCACTGTCCTCTCGTGCGATTAACTACCTCTGAAAACCCATGGGATGGTCAGCTATGGGTCAGTTCCGACTCGATGGTACACAAAAACAACTGAAGCCCATTGATGTAGTTCCTGTGTTAATCTATCTCAATTTGGGAAACAAAAGCCCCCATCCCATTGCCATCAAGTTGGAACTGGTTCATAGCTGACCCTCTAACCCTCTAAGTTTTCACATGGGAGAAGACAGCCGATTTTTCTCTTACAATGAACTATGTGAATATGAACCCTCCACCTTTCCAAGCATGATTCCTTCCAAGGAATAGCCTCTCCTAGCAACATACCCAAATTATGAGAGACAGAGCTTTGCCAACTTTGCATCCAAGGAGCACTCTGGCTACACCTTTTCAAAGATTTATAGTTTATTCTTTTGGCAGTCGATGGGATAGCCAATATTCTTCTCCAGCACTATTCAAAGGCATCTACTCTCTATGTCATCCGTATTCATTTTCTAGCTCTCAGATACATAGCAAATGATTGAAAAGACAATGACCTGAATATATCCAGAGGCATATAGTCCCCATAAAATGGGCCTTGTGATCACCAGAGCACTAACGAAAATGAGACTCACTGAGGATAAATGACACATAATGAATGACTCTGTCACCTACTTCTCAAACTGGAGTATTCAACATCTCATTTGCACATTTAAACTTTACATATTATTAACGACCAAGCCAAAATCAAACCAACTGTTGTCAAGTTGATTCTGAGCAATGGCAACTCTTTTCCAAGATGCTGAGGTTATAAATGTCAGTAAGAGAAAATGCATCCTTTTTTCTCTCTTAAAACAATTGGTGAATTCAAACCACCACTCTTTCATTTGGTGGACTGACAAATAATGCATTATTACACCAGACATCTTCTATTGAGGATATTCTACCATGAAAGTAAGTTGTTAAGGATATGTTGTTGTTGTTGTTATTGTTATGTACGGTCGAGTCACCTACGACTCATAGCAACACTATGTACAACAGCCCTAAGCCCTGCTCTATTCTGTGCCAATCTCTTTGTCTCCGACACTCCTACCCCCATTACCCTAATCACTGGATCAATTCACCTCACAGAAGGTCTTAAGCATATGGAGACATGAAACTATCTCTAATAATAAGGATGTCATTTGGTTAATGTGCAGTGGTTGTTTTCAAATACCTTATATGCAAGTGAAAGTTGGATCATGAGTAAAGGAATATTGAAAATGAATTGATGGCTTTGAATTGTGGTATTATGATGAAAATTGAGTATACCATTGGCCTGCAAAAGAGCAAAGAAGCCTTGTAAGAAGTGCAGCCAGAGTGCTTTTTTTAGAAGCAAGAGTGCTGAGACTTTATCTCGCATAATCGGCGCATTATTAGGAGAGTCCAGTCCCTGGAGCAAAACACCTTGCTTTGGAAAAGTAGAGTGTTGATGATAAAGAGGAAAATTATCAAGAAGATAAGTTAACATATTGGTTTCAACAGTAGACTCAAGCACAGCAAGGATTTAGGAGGTTGACCCAGGATTGGACAGTGTGCTAGGGTAACTATGAATTGGACCTGAACCATGATACCTAACATGCTTTACCCCTTATTAGTAACACTTTCCCTTGCTGACCAAAAATTTGAAGGTTTGAGTCCATCCAATTATACTATGGAAGAAAGTTCTGGCAATACTCTTCTGGAGGGAAAAAATTAGCTATTGAAAACACTGTAGAGCCCGACATTCTAACATATATTTAATCATCATAAGTCGGAGTTGACTCGATGAATTGGTAGTCATCAGCAAGTCTAACTAAGATCAGTTAAATGTAAAAAGAATAAGTTTTGAAATTGTTATACATTTAAACCATTACATTTAATCATTAAATTCAAAATGAGGTTCCCTAAATTCCACCCCATTATATGAATACGTTTTACGGTGCAACTACATGCAAATGAGGTAAAGTGCTCTGAAAAAAAAAAAATCATTGTCCCATACACAATAGGTTGCTAATTACTCTGGGAAACAAGAGTAAACTTTGAACAAGAATATAACTTTATCTTTGAGTGCAGAACCCAGTGAACATACAGAGATGAGTTGAACTGCCCATTGTGTTTCCAGGGCTGTGAATCTTTACAGAAACAGATTGCCTTGTCTTTCTCCAGGATCGTGACTCTTCCATTCTAACAGCCTTTCATTTAGCCCCCAGTTGATTAACCACAGCAACACCAGGGCTCTTTTGAACAAGAATGACAGGTTTGGGTTATTTTAACATACTTCATCTTTTAAATGCTTTTTAAAAAAATTTTTATTTTATTATTTTCTCTGTGTGTGTACCGTCAAATCAGATCTGACTGGTACAGGAGGAGATGGCCCCTCCTTCTCCAGCAGAGCATCTGATGGATTTGAACTGCATATCTCTGAGACTGCAGTGCAGCTTCTTCCCACTAGGCCACCAGAGCTCTCCAGTACTTCATCTTTTAAATTTATTTTTTTCCAACCTTGATACCCCTGGTGCAATCCAGAGTTTTCCCAGAAACTTTTATATCAATTTTAATGAGAACAAATTAAATTTGCAAAGTGATGTCAATACATCTGATTGAGGGGTTCCTTCATTTTTGTAGACCAACTACTTTACCAAACGCACTGTCCACTGTCTCTAACGATTGATTGTTCCTGACGATATTGCAAAAGTCAGTGAAAAGTGTTACTATTTCTAGGGAGCATTCTGATGATATTCTTTCTAAGACTTACTGGCTTTTCCTTCTGGTAGCGCACTATATATTCAATGTTCTTCACCAACATCATGGAGTGATATATCAAGTCTTGCTCTTATCTTTTCTTTTCATCATCTAGCTTCCTCATGCATATGAAGTATCAGGAAAGATCTCATCTGCAGTCAGGTAGACATATCTTACTCTCCTTATTTCTAAAGCATTTAAAACATTATTTGCAGCACATTTTCCAAAGGAAACGTGTCTTTTTTTTTTCTTGACCAATTTTTTAATTAGTCTGATTCTCAAATCCCAGGCTTGTCCACAGTACCAGTTTTCCATGAGCCTTAGCAACAAAATATGTATCTTTTGATCCCTTGGGTTCTCCTTCCAGTTGATACTTATTTAAGTAGAATGAAATTCTTAACAATTTTGTTTCTTCATTTACCTTGAGGTTATTTATAAGTCTACTTATCATGATTTTCTTTTCTTTACAGAAGGTTATTCCCCGTACTCTACTACCTGAAGAATGAGCTCCTCCAAGGCTAAAGAGTAAGGGTGCCATCAAAGTCTCATTGGGAAGAAGGAATCTAGTCCATAGAAAAACAGGTTCTCCAGATAGCTGTCTTAGATATAGATAAGTTACCAACTCCACTAATACATTCCTGTGTTTGCTAAAACACCTCCATCAATACCTGAGTTTTAATTTTTTTTGGCAAGTGCCTTCAGTGCATCTTGGTCCATGATCATCTGCTACTTCCTGAAATGAGTCAGCATAATTCAGTTAGTTTGGGTGCAGCAGCTCTGTGTATTTCAATTTTCTTTTGATGCTTCCT
This sequence comes from Elephantulus edwardii, assembly GCF_000299155.1. NCBI lineage: Eukaryota > Metazoa > Chordata > Mammalia > Macroscelidea > Macroscelididae > Elephantulus > Elephantulus edwardii. The sequence continues at coordinate 9,791,489 of NW_006399801.1, forward strand.
GTATCTCTCAATATTTTGTCAATAGAATATTTTGGTATTGCAACTAGAGGCTTGCATTTGTTTTTAAGTTTTTTTCAATTTGTGAAATGTGAAGCGTGTTATTTCTTTTGAGTTTTCTAGCACTGGGTATTTGCACATCTCATTGTTATTTTGTTTTGTTTTTAGTTGCTCTTTGAAATTTTCTGTTCAGCTCCCTTATTTCATCATTTCTGCTTTTTGCTTTAGCTTATTTATGTTCAAGAGCAAGTTTCAGAATCTCTTCTGACATCCATTTTTCTTTCTTTCCTGCCTTTTGAATTCTTCTTGTATAACGTTCTTTGTACCATCATACAACTTTTCTTAAGGGAATCAAATTTCACCTTGAGATTGTTTTTTCATTAAGGTAGGATAAACTAAGGTCATCACCTTGAGATTGTTTTTTAATTAAGGTAGGATAAACTAAGGTCATGTTTTTACCCTCGTGGGTTCAGTGAAATGTGCAAAGACCTGAAGTTATAAAACTACAATGGAAGAACACACTTGGCATTTCACAAGAGCATATAGACCTCAAAACAAATGGCTATTCAATATTCAGCTGAGCTAGCTGGGTTAAAAATTATAACAGTGGCGATTTTCAGGGCATCGTCAAGACAGAAAATAGTCATTCTTATAAACAGTCATCTGGGGGATAGCATAAGACCACTCTGCTGAGCTATTCTTAAGCTGAAATAAAAAAAACACTCCTCTAACACATATTGTTATAGATTACATACATTATGTTCTATAACCATATAGAATTATAGAATATATTCTATAACCATCCTGTTCTAACCTTGTTCGTGCAAACACAAACAGTGATAGAGATTGGTTAACCAACTTTAGATTTCTTTCTTTCTTGTCACATCTTCTGGCAGTTCACTCGGCTGTGGGGTAGGGTTTCCCTTGCATACTTCACCACAGAATTAATCAGTAACCCTCTATCCCACAGCACACACTCAGGTGCAAAATGGAGGGGAATATTCTGACTCTAATTGAGCTTTTGTCCTCACTGTCTCACATTATATTGCAATATGATATACTGAAATCCATAAAGACTTTACCTTGTCATTTACTAAACAAAAGAACATATTTAATTGTTGTCTGGCCAGACAAGTTTCTCTTTTGAAACAATTTCACAGATTCTAATAGGAAATTTTGTCAGCCAATGGGCTCCATCCAGCTCCCCTCCGAAGGGAAAGTGAATTGAAACTTCAACCTTCCATTTACTGTATGTGCTCCAGGGAACTCAGGGGAAATCACCCAGCATCCTTGGTGATTTGCTATGTCGCCCTGACTGTTTTCCTGGGAAAATAGTCAACTCTTGACCACTCCCCCAAGAAAAAAAAAAGAGAAGGACAAAGAAAAGAAAAAAGGAAATAAAAGTAGAAGAAAGAGAGGAGTGGAGAAAGTAAGAGAAGAGGAAGTTTGAAAGGGAGGCAGACAAAAAGTGTGATATTCCAGTGGGCACTCTGCAACCTGTAGTCTTTGTAACAGGTAATGATATCTATCCTGGACCACACTAAACCCATTCTCTTTACAGTGAGACTAAGATTATATACCACTGTGGATATTTCAGCTTCAAAAGTGTGATGAGACCTGATAGTGATACCACATTAAACACATCTCCTATTGATTCCTTCTAACCTTGCAAAATGAGCCGCCCGCATTAAGTACCTTTTACTTCAGCCTGGTTGATGGGACCACAGATGTTAACTGCAGGCTAACTATCCTGGGAGGTCAGCAGCTAGGGAGGAGCTTTGAGCTCTGGAAGGATTTACCTTCCTGCCCTTAAATACAGCTTGAGGACAAATAGATGCTTCAGTCTGAATCACGAAGAAATTAAATCACGTTTCAGTGCCACCTGCTCTCAAAACTCGGTCAAATTGAGTGTCATAGAGTCAGAACTGACTAACTGACCTTCCAGTCGGTTTTGGGAGACTGGGAATCACATAGGCAAAGATTACCCATCTTTCTCCCATGGAGACCTTGGTGTGTTTGAACTTCTTTCATGCTGCCTCTAGGTTAGCATAACTCCCTGCAGGCACCAAAAATGTGTGTGGCTCAATTAAAGTATTGGTCATTTGCCTGAGAGTTGATTTCGACTCACAATTACACTTGTGACCTTTTGGAAGTAGATTACCAGGCCTTTCTTCCAAAGAACCTCTAGGTGGATTTGAACTGCCATCCTTTCAGTTTCTAACCAATGCACGAACTGTGTGGATCACTCAGGGACACGTCAATGAAAGCAAAGAATTTGTTATCAAATAAGAACATAATTCACAGTGTGGAGTGCTAAAGTTATTATCTATTTTAGAAGACATGTTTTCTGTAAGTTATGATTGTGTTGAACAAAAAGAATTTAAAATGTGACTGATTTCATTTGCTTAGCTGGGATAAGACTCTTCCTCCTCTGTTGTTGACACAGGCATGGAGCCGGTAGAGGTGGAGAGGCTTGTCATTTCTGTGCCATGCTGATCAGTATCCCATATACAGGGCAATACTGGAGTTTAAGGGGGGCTCCACATGCAGATGGGGGAAAAGAAACAGCTGAAGGCAATTACTATGTTTGGACCCCTGTTTGTGGGCTGTGTGACCTTGAGCTGGCACTTCTGATAGTCTAATATTCATTGGGAAATGGGCTTTTATTATCTATAATAAAAATTGTAGCTCATTAAGTATTTCCATGGGTTAAGGTAGCTGTAGTTTCCAGCATTGCTGTGCTTATGACTGAGAAGTTGGAGGCTTAAGCTCACCCAGAGGAGCCTCAAGAATGTCCTGACATCTACTTCTGAAACATCAGCTAAGAAAACCTTATGGAACACAGTCCTACTCTGTACACAGAGTGTGGTAACAAGTTGAAGTTAACACAATGGTGACTGATTATAATGTAGTTACAGTTTTTGGTTGTTATCATGATTACTAATATCATTACAGTTTTCATTTTCTCTGGCTAGTCTGGAGAAAGTGAGATCTGGTGCCTTAGTGGGTAAGGAGTTAACCAAAAACCACGAGGTTCAAATCTACTAGCTGCTCCCTGAGAGAAAGATGGACAGTCAACTCCTGTGTGATTTAGAGACTCTGAAAACTGCTGGAGGGTCAGCTGTGGGTTGATTCTGAGTTGATGGTACTTAACAACAACAAACAAACAATGTCTGGAGAATAAACTGAATTTGTCGGAACAGAATTTACCTCACATGTCAGAGGAGGAGCCTGCTGCCATCGCTTGGTATTTGGAGAGCAGTGGAAGACAGGTCTTCAATAGGTTCTACCGACATGACTTCTGCTGCTGCCTGAAATACTTCTCGCCATGGTTTAGGTTGGTGCAAGAGTTGCCTGTTTTGTGCTAGGAATGGGCATCACCACTAGATGGTAAAACTTGAGGGAGCAGGAAACAAGCACAATCTCATCCTAGTGGCTTACTTAGTTTCTAGCATGCAGTAGACAATTACTATACCAGTCTAAGTGATAAATGCAGTGAATGAATAAGTTAATGACTGATGGTATCATAGTCAAAGTTACTTTAATCATCACTTAAGATCTCCAAAATACTTAGTCCAAGGCATTGAACCAAAAATGCTCTGGATTTATTTGAGTGGGAAGAGTTTGCAGTGAGCTTGACAGTGGTTTCACATCTCTAAGTATAGGGAAATTAGATGGAGCCTAGGAAGAGAATAGAGGAATGTCTATGGCATAGGGGACCTTCTGAAGCGACCCTTTTCGAGGTGTTCATCCCAACCATAAAGTAGACTGGGGCAAGGACGGGGTCAGAGATAATGAAGGAAGTAGGAGAGCTATCGCAAGAGCACAGTGCCAGTAAATGGCAGTTGGAATTTTCAAAAAGGGATGTGTGTCTATGAGTGTGAGGGATGTGTATGGATATGTGTGGTATTGATAGTCAATATGTGCAGGTCAAGAGTGGGCAAGTGAATACATTCACATCTTTGTGGCAGATGCAGAAACACAACATTTATGGTGCCTGATGGTGTGTGTGTTTGTGTATGATTGTATATGCAAGTATGTGTAGGACATGTATGGAACAGACGTAAGATATGTATAGTACAGGCTAAAAACACACGAGGTGTGTATGTGTATGTGAATATCTGTACACAGAATAGATGTGAATATATGTTTGTCACAGTTTGTGGTTTGTTGGCATGCAGGTTTATATATGTGCAGGTTTATATATGTGTATGTGTGCATCTTGAGTATGTGACAAGAGTGTGTGGAAATGGTATGAATGCTGTCTGTATGTATGACCCTTGAGTTACATTGATGTTTAGGGAAATTCTCAGGCGTGTGTGTGACTGTGTGTTCATGTGGTGAGTGGTCGTGGGGTGTGTAAGAATTCACAGGTGTGCTGCAGGTGCGTAGTGTGCAGACATGGTGCAGGGGAGCTAGACATGTACATATGTGTGCACAGGTGCATATCCTCCTATGAGGCACAGATAAGAGTTTTAAGTATTGTGTAAAGGTATCAAGGGCAGGTGATTCTTAAGTGGCTCTCTATATCAACAGCAACAGCATCACCTGAGAACTTGTTAGAGATAACAGATTCTCCAGTTACCACACAGTCCCTTTGAATCTGAGATTCTGGGGTAGGCCTGTATTTTGGGGTGTCACAAGCCCTCCATGGACTTCAGATTTGAAGCAAGTCTTGGCACCATTTTCATGTATCCATGTTCTGTTTCCAGCTTTCTCTTCATTATCTCAAATAGCTTGCTTTCCTTCTCTGACCATCCTACTGATGATACCTTGATAGCTATCCTTAAACTGTTTGAGGGCTGTAAGTGAACAAGCTAGAAACTGGATGTCTTTTGCTAGTGGTGTGGTTGGCTGTATCATCTTTCCTTTAAAATAGAATATCCGTTACTTATGAACTGTAGACCACTATGTTTTCTTTTAATTGGATGATAATGGAAAATGTTTTCAGAGAGATATTTTGTTTATTTAGAAGTTAGTTGATGTCTTTGTTATAGTTGTTGTATACCGTAGAGTGGGAATTGACCCATAGCTGACCCTCTGCCGGGTTTTCAGAAGCAGTTAATTGGACTGGAGGATACTGCCCATACTTCTCCCATGGAGCAGATCGTGGATTTGAACTGCGAGCCTTTGGGATTGCAGCACAGCTTCTTGCCACTAGGCCACCAGTGCTCCCTGGTTGATTTCTTTATTCATAAAAATTTCCCCAACAAATAATTGCTTCAAGGATTTTGAGTTCAAAAACTGGATTTCCCCCCCCCCCCATCTGAGGGTAATATAAATGTGTCTGTATGTGATTGACAGATTGCAAAGCATGTTCACCAACAGGGAAATTCCTAATGGGTTCTGGCATCTGCCTGCCTGGAGTTTGACTCTGCCCGTGTGACACTGGGCCTGTTTGAACCCTTTTGTCCTTCACTTCCCTTGGAGTTGAGTCCAGCTCACAGCAAAACCATGTGTGTCAGAGTCTAAGAGTGAGCCACAGAGTTTTCAATGGCTGATTGTTTGGAAGCAGATCATTGGGCCTTTATTTTGGTAGGTTCCTGTGGGTGGGTTTGAACCAAGGAGTTATAATGCCAACTGATATGTGATATATATATAGCTTCATCTGCCTGGCAATTTGTCATACTGTAGTAGGTTCATGTTGTTCATGCTGGTATTTTAAATACCAGGAAGGCGAATGAATCATAGTGGGTATATTTTGTTTTTAATAAAAGTTTTATTTTATACTGGTTTACTTAAAAAGTTTGTATACATTGTTTTTCACAGCTGATCTTTCCCATTTCCTTTATCTACCCTTCCATCTACCAATCAAATTGTGTGATCCTATGATTACCTCCCTCCCATCCTCATCATCCCTGTCCCCCCTTTGGATCCTCATACCCATTTTACTAATTATCTCGCTATTTCTACACAAATGATTTTATACAGTATTTGTTCTTATAGGACCGAATTAGTTCACTTAGCATAATGCTTTCCAGTACCTCCCAAATTAGATAGTAATTTTCAAAATCATTATTCCTGTAAGCTGCATATTATTCCATCATGCGAATGTACCATAGTTCCTCAATCTATTCAATTGTACTTGGACATTTGGGCTGTTTACATGTTTGTGTGATGGTGAATAACACTTTTATGAACATTGGTGTACAAATCTTCGTTTGTGCCTAATTTATAATTTTCTCAGGGTATATGCTAAGGCATTTGACTGTGTGGACCATAACAAACTGTGGCTGACTCTGAGAAGAATGGGAATCCCAGAATACTTGATCATGCTAATGCAAAACTTACACTTGAACCAAGAAGCAGTCTTCAGAACAGAGCAAGGAAACATTGCATGGTTCAAAATTGGGAAGGGCGTACGCCAGGGATGTATCTTGTCTCCATACCTTTTCAACCTGTATGCAGAACAGATCATCTGGGAGTCTGGGCTCTATGAGGAAGAATGTGGGCTCAAGATTGGTGGAACAATCTGTGTTATGCAGATGACACAACCCTGCTTGCTGAAACTGAGGAGGACCTGAAGCACTTGCTGCGGAGGGTCAAGGACTGCAGCCTTCAATATGGATTGAGGCTCAATGTCAAGAAGACAAAGATTCTCACCACTGGGCCAATTGGCAGCATCAGAATGGATAGTGAAGAGATTGAGATTGTTCACAGCTTTAGTTGGCTTGGCTCTACAGTCAACACTCTTGGCACCAGCAGCCAGGAGATTAAAAGACGTATTGCGATGGGAAAGTCTGCTGTTAGGGACCTCTCTAAAGTACTGAAGAGCAACGGTGTGTCTCTGGAGACTAAGGTGCGTCTGGTACAGGCCATGGTCATTGCAATCACTTGTTATGTATCAGAGAGCTGGAAAATGACCAGGGAGGATAGAAGGAGAATTGATGGTTTTGAGCTTTGGTGTTGGAGAAGAGTGCTGAGGGTACCATGGACTGCTAAGAAAACAAACAGATTGATCCTGAAGAGGGTTAAACCGGGTTGCTCCTTGGAGGCAAGGATTCTGGGACTTCATCTGACATACTTTGGACATGTTGTAAGGAGGGACCGGTCCTTGGAGAAGGACATCATGCTTGGGAGTGTGGAGGGCAGGCGCATGAGGGGAAGGCCCTCTGTGAGGTGGATTGATTCAGTGACTGGGACAACTGGGATGAGTGTGTCGGAGACAGTGAGATTGGCACAGGACAGAGCAGAGTTTAGAGCTGTTGCACATAGGGTCGCTATGAGTCGTAAGTGTCTAGACGACACATAACAACAACAACAACAAAATATTCCAATCAGTGGAAAAGCTAGGCCATATGGCATTTCTGTGTTCAACTTTTTGAGGAAACACCTAACTGTCTTCCAGAGTGGTAGTACCATTTTACAATCATAGTAGGTAGATTTTAGTAGAGCTTCCAAACTCTGGTAGACTAAGAAGACAGGCTTGACCATCTACTTGGCAATCAAGGAAAAGACTATGGATCACAAGAAAACATTGGCATGAGAGGTTCTGGGCACACCTTTAGCAGGTGTCATTCACTGAAAGAGGAAGTCAAACTTGTTAAAGCAGAGGACCATCGAGTGTGAGGGAGATCTACTGGGAGGTGGATGAGTATGATAGCCACAGTGATGGACTTGAACCTGAACCTGCAGCCAATATGAGGATGAGGAAAGCATTGTTAGCCATAGTCCACCATGAGTCAGAGTCAGCTCAAAGGAATGTGTCTAGCTAGCTAGCTACCTGTCTTTATACCTGTTGTGTCTCAACCTACACTTTGAACAAATAAACTCACTTTTTGGAATACAGCTATATCAAAGACAAACTGTCAAAACCATGAGAAGATGAAGGCAAAACACAATTCCTTATGGCACTAATGGTACTAGAAAAAGACTTGGCCGTAACTCCAATCACCATCAAGGAAGGTCTGATTCAAGAAACTATTTGACAACCTCCTAATTTTGTTGTTGGTGGATGCCCTTGATTGACTACCGACCTGGTGTACCACAGAACTAAAAAAGGGCCTGGAGTAAAATGTTCAACAATGGATGAATGGAAATACAAGTTCTCTATAAAGTTTCATTAAAATTTCAATTAAAAAACCCTCAAACCAACAAAGTTTGTATATGTTGTGTTTCACGCTATCCTCCGTTCACATTGTTTCACCCAGTCATTCTGATTCATTATATTTTAGTAATCAACACTGAACTATGTCCGCAATTGCCTTATCTTTCCAGATCTCTGCTGATCTTTCCCACTTCCTTTACTCTCCATCCATCAAAGTGTGAGTACAATGATTTGCCCCCTGCCCATCCTCACCTCTCTGCTCCTACCCTTCCCCCCTTGAAACCTCATTCATGTTTTACTAGTTATGTTTCTATTCCTATTATAATGGTCTTTTACAGTGTTTGTCCTTATAGGTCTGAGTTAGTTCACTCAGCAAAATGCTCTCCAGATCCTCCCAAGTTAAGTAGTAATTTAAAAAATCATTGCTACTGTGTGCTGTGTAGCATGCTATCATGTGAATGTACCACAATTTCTCAATCCATTCAATTGTGGTTGGACATTTGGGTTATTTCCATGTTCTTGTGATGGTGAATAATGTTGCTATGAATATTAGTGTACAAATCTTTGCTTGTGCCTCTGTTATAATTTTTTGGGGGTATATTCCAAGGAGTGGACTAGCCAGGTCATATGGAATTTCTATGTTCAGCTTTCTGAGGAAATGACAAATTGCTTTCCAGAGTGGTTGTACCATTTTACAATCCCATCAACAGAAATAAAGCTTTTTTAAAAGAAGTATTCCAATTCATAATTGAAAATGAAATGATATTTATAAATCTACCACTTCACAATCCCATTGGTAATTTAGCAATAAAATTCTCAAATTTTACTCAGGGAGCTTTGGCTCCATTCCCAGACAGTGAACCTCATGTGCAGCCAATACTACCTGTCAGTGGAAGCTTATGTGCTCTCTGCTGATAAATAGGTTCAGTGGAGCTTTCAGACTAAGACAGACTAGCACAAAAAGACCTGACTGTTTACTTCCAAAAATCACAGTTTTCTGATCACATTGTGTATGAGGTCACAATGAGTCAGGGATTGGCTTAACAGCAGGCAACAATAACAAAATAACAGATGTAAGCAATGACCTTCAATAGATGCTAAAACTGAAGTTATAAAATGTGTAATGAATGGATAAAACCGACATTACTTAAACCTGGAAATTACTCCCAATATGATTAAGTGGCATCTACTTCCTAAACAATATGCCTCTATAACAATATGGAAACTCTATGACCTTTGATAAATGTCAATAGTTATAGAGAGGCTTCAAGACTTTTGTTCATAGGGTTGCTATGAGTCGTGCTTGATTCAAAAGCAATCAACAGCAAAGTGATTAAAAAAAAAGAGACAATTGGACATTAAATGCCTCCAAGTATTTTTGATGCAATAGAACACAAAGTCTCTTCGGTTGTATCATTTAACCCAAACCTAACATGAATCTGATCCAGGCTCTAGATTGAGATATGAAGTTATAGGAAAGATAGAAGGCAAAGAAAGTTATTAAAACCCATCATAGGGTACAATCTGCAAGATTCAAAGTGTATAAAACATTATAGAAAAATAAAATAAAGTTTATCAACACATACATTGCAATGATTAAAAAGAAGGAAGCCCACTATATAGGTAACTAAAATTAAGGCAGATTACTGATGCAAGATTCAGTTAAAAATAGAAATTGTGTATATGTTTTAATTTTTTTTAAGAAACCCTAAGTGTTGAGTGGTGAAACAACTGCATGTTTTGTACATTACTGTGGACTTTTTTAATACTTGGGAGTGACAGATGGAATGTGCCCTTTTGTCTTGGGCCGTATGTCTTGAAGTATATACTTATCTTCAGCAGGCTGGACTTAGGAAGAAGAATGTGGCATCAAGATTGGAAGAAAACACATCAATAACCTGCATTACTCAGATGACACAACCTAGCTTGCCAAACTGAGGAGTACTTGAAGACTTTGCTGCAGAAGGTCAAAGACTGCAATCTTCAATATGGTTTGCATCTCAACATCAAGAAAACAAAGTTTCTCACCACTAGACAAACTGGCAACATCATGATAAAGGATTGAGGTGTTAACAATTTCATTTTGCATTACTCTGCAATCAACATTCTTAGCATTAGCAGTCTGGAAATCAAAAGACAGTTGCTTTAGGAAAGTCTGCTGTCAAGGACCTCTCCAGAAAGCTAAAGAGCAACAATGTCTGTCTAAAGACTAAGGTGTGCCTGATCCGGGCCACATGGTCTTCTTAATTGCCTGCTATGCATCTGACTAAGGAGTATAGAAGAAGAAACAATGCTTTCTTTTTATGTTCTTCTCTATTGCATTCATCACCAATAAGACTAAGTTCATATGCCTCTTTATAATCTTATTCTTTTTAAAATTTTATTCTGATTTATTTACAAAGCTTGAATATATTGTTTTTCACAAAACATCCTTCCCATTTCCTTCACCCCACCCACCCATCAAATTGTACAACCCTATGATTGACACCATATCCCCCCACTTATCCTCACCCCCTATTTCCACCCTTCCCCACCCCTGCCTTGGATCTGCATACTCATTCTACAATAATGGCTTTATATAGTATTTTTCCTTGTGGGACTGAATTAGTTCACTCAGCATAAAGCTCTCCAGTCCTGCCCAAGTTAGGTAGTAATTTACAAAATCATTGCTCCTGCGAACAGTGTAGTATTCCATTGTATGAATATACCACACCTGCTCAATCCATTCATTTGTGTTATGACATCCCCGCTGATTCCTTGTTCTTACGATGGTGAATAATGCTGCTATGATCCTAAATGTACAAGTTTCCACTTGAGCCTCAGTTTTCATCTTCCTGGAGTATATTCCAAGCAGTGGAATAACTGGGTCATATTTTTGAGTTGTGATGCTGGAGAAGAGGAAGAGTATTGAATATCTCATGGACTGTCAAGAGAACAAACAGGTCTGTCCTGGAGAAGATGAAACCAGGTTGCTCCTTGTAGGTAAGGATTTTGAAACTCTCACATACTTTGGGCATGATTTCAGCAGGGACCAGTCCTTGGAGAAAGATATCGTGCTTGGCAAAGTAGAGGGTCAGCACAGGAGAAGAAGACCCTGAATGAGATGGATTGACACAGTGACTGTGATAATTGGTCAGGTGTGTTAGAGATGATGAGGTTGGCTAAAATAGTGCAAGGTTCTGAGTTAATATTCAGAGGGTTGCATGGCACACAATAATAACAACAACATACGCTTACCTACATTTTAGACACTAAAGTGGTGGTATGTTTCTATACTTTATAAACTCAAGATACCACTTTGATGGGTAAATTCCATCTGACCCAAGCCATTGTCTTTTCAGTAACCTCATGTGTGTGCAAAAGTTGGATAATGAAAAAGAAAGACTGAAGACAAATTAATATGTTCAAACTTGTGTTGACAAAGAATCTTAAATGTACTATGAACTGCCAGAAGAATGGATCAGCCATTTTTAGCAAAACCCACACACAATATATTCATTCCCTCTAAGTGAGGATCATTAAGACTTTGACTCATTTCCTTTTAAATTATTACTAGGAAAGACAAATCATCAGAAATGGGCACTATGTCACTGTGACTGATAAAGGAGGTGGTCAGTAATGGCCAAAGTGACCTCTGCATAGTAATACCCCTTATAGTTCCTGCATAATTTTTTAGCTGTTTCATAGACTGTTGTTGACAATTACTGTTGAATGACAATTACCCTCTCTCTCATGAGCTAGATTGACACAGGAAATGAAACAATGGCCTAAAACATGCCAACAACCATGAAAAGGCAGAGGACTGAGCAATGTTTTACTTTGCTAGTGTTGCCAGTGAATTGGAACTGACTTAATGACAGCTAAAACTATTTATTCCCACTAATTGATGCCTTTGAGTTGTGGTGCTGGAGAAGCGTATTGAACATACCGTGGACTGCCACAAGAAAAAACAGGTCTGTCCTAAAGAGGGTGAAACCAAGCTGCTCTCTGGAGACAAAGATTTTCATGCTCCTTCTCACATCCTTGTAGAAAGACATCATTCTTGGAAGGGACAGAGCAGGAGGTGAAGATTGCAGATGAGATGGGTTGACTCAGTCACTGGAGAAATGGGATTAACTCTCTCAGAGACAATGAGATTGGCTCAGGATAGGACAGGGCTCAGAGCTATTGTGCAAAGGGTCACAATGAGTTGCAGGCAACTCGACAGCACATACCAACACAACAACAACTATATGTAGGGAGCTCTGGTGGCCTAGTGATAAGAAGCTGTGCTATAATCCTGAAGGCATGCATTTCAAATCCACTAATTTCTCTGTGGGAGAATTTATGGGCAATCTCCTCCCATGTGATTAGCTGCCTCTGAAAACTTTCTGGAGTGTCAGCTACAGGTTGGTTTCAACTCAAGAGTAAACAACAACAGCAACTGTATGTAACTGTAGGGGGCTCTAGTGGCTTAGTGGTGAAGAGTTGCACTGATAAACCAAAGGCATGTGGTTCAAATCCACTAGCTGCTCTATAGGAGATAGACTGGCAATTTCCTCTTGTAGGATTTGCTGCCTCTGAAAAACCTTCTGGTCAGCTATGAGTTGGTTCTGACTTGACAGTATGTAACAACAACACACAAAATTGTGTTCTTTCCCTTACATATTCCACCAGTTTAAAAGCTCTTTAGGGCTAAAGACGAAATTAATTTCTTCTTATTTTAAATCTCCTTGGAAAGTGATGTGTTGATTAGCTAATGTGAGTTGGTGTATATAAGGCTGACAGTGGTTGAGCTTCTGCCAAATTGCAGAGCAGGGGAAACTCATGTCCATCATGCTAGCTCACTGTGGGTGTGCCCCTCCTCACCCTCCTTCACAGCCTCTGGAGTGCTTTCAAAATCTTCTGATACCAGTGTTCTCTTTCTCACGGGTATTTGTTTTATGATTAGAATCAGTAATTGTGAAATGGATGGATTGTGTCTTCTGTTATGTAGATTCTATAGCATAAGAAGAATAGGTGTGAGGTGGAGAAATTACCCAGCAGCCCATTGCATCAGTTTACCTCCTCTTACTACTCGCAAGCTGAGACTCACACTAAGTTAAAGAGGAGGTCTTGGGCCTGGCAGGCATGGCTGCCTGAGCATTCCAGAAGAGGGGGTGACAATGAACAGTTTCTTCTAACCATCCCCGTTTTTATAGTTATCTGTGAAAGAGTATTCACCTGTTTAAAATGAATTGCCATAAGTCCTATTTTCCATACATATGTGGATGCTTGGCCAAAGGTGAGAAAAATCTAATACTCAACTCTGGCTCCATCATGGATGATTGCCTATGAGCTTATAAATTCTGCATTTTTACTTTTTTTTTTTAGCTATTGCATAGGCTGTTGTCACTTGCTGCTGAGTGAGAAACAATATATACTACCCATAGCAGGTCCATATACAACACAGCAAAGCCTTACTTTGTCCCACATGATCCTTACGATTGGTGTGTGAGGAGTCTAGCCAGCTAATATTCTATTCTGATCTGTAGAGCTTTCATTTATTAACTTTTGGAACTAGGTCACCAGACCTTTCTTCCTAGTCTATCTTATTCTAGATGCTCTGCTGATATTTATCTGCCAAGAGGTGACTCTGCTGATAATCATATTATAACACTGTGAGATGTTTAGGGAATTTCATAGATACATCTAGGCTATTACTAAAGAATGGGTACAAGTGTGTGATCTAAAATAAAATTACTCTTACTAAATTATAAATCTGATTCAAGGTACTTCAATGTATTTTATAATCCTGTGTAATTCACCTCTTGAGTAAGAATAGACAAAATCCTTAGACAAAGCCCTACTAATACTAAGGACTTCTTGGAAGGTGCAAACAACAAAAGTGTTCGGTTGGTAACCAAAACGTTGAGTGGTTCAAATCTGCACAGAGGCACCTCGCAAGTTGTTGTTCTTGTTCTGTACCAGGGAGTTGGAACCAACCCGTAGCTGACCTTCCAGTGACTTTTCAGAGACAGATTATTGCATGGGAGCAGATTGTCCATCTTTCTCCTGCAGAGTAGCTAGTGGATTTGAACTGTGCACTTTTGAGATTGCAGCACAACTTCTTTCCACTAGGCCATCCCACTCTTGACTCACTGACACATGCTCCTTTGAAGAAAGGCCCGAAAATCTACTGCCTGAAAATCAGTTGTTGAAAACCGTATGGAGCACTATCTTGCTTTGACACGGTTGATATTTTATAAGCTAACTTGACAACAACTTCCCACCGACATGTAGGAAAAACACTTATTAATTACTTTGATGGTACAATTGACCAGACTAAGAAAAAAGTGAGGTTCCAATTCTACTCTATTACCCCCCTTCCCGATATCTGTGACTGTGATGACTCTTCCCAACCCTCCTCATTCTGCAGTGCTTCAGGGAGAATCAGAGCTGACACTGGCTCAGAGCATCTGGCTCCAAGAAAGCTAGCCTCACTGTCACCACCGTTCCAGCTTCTTTGCACTTGGCATCGTGCATGCTCTTTGTGGATGACTCAGTAGGAGAATGTGTTATTATCATCATCCTGCTCTCTTTCAAAACTTGGGGAACAAATTAGGTACATGATTTTCCCACCCACAGTCCTCAATAGCCATCTTTTTTCTGCCTATTTTTATTTTTTTGGAGACTTCTGGGAGACATAAAAGTGTGGCTTTTCTAACTTGATATGACTAGCAGCTGAGGGGGGGTGTGGAAAAAAGATTAGTGGATGTTGGTTGTAGGCTTGGTAACCATTTTTTTCTCTGCCAGGTTTTCTTTCTGTTATTGTACCAGAAAGGAAAATTAGTAGTCCGCTCATGCCAGGGAGTCCAGACGTTGCATGAGAATGAAAAACTAAGTCTTCCAAATTTTGAGGTTTTTCAACCTTAGCTATTCTGTTTCAATCAGGAGATCACAGTCAGCTGATGGCAGGATGGTTGTACAATTTAATGCAAAAAATAAACATTGAAAGAAAGAAATACTATGACTTAATATGAAAGTTTATTAGTGTCTTCTGGTGGCTATAACAAACTACCACACATAGAGTGCCCTGAAATAGCATAATTTGTTTCCTCAGTTCTAAGGGCTCAAAGTCAGAAACCAACTTGTCTGCAGGGCTGTAATCCCTCTAATGGCTTTTAGGAGATGACTCTTCCTCGATCTTGCAGCTGGTGGCACTCCAGGCATTCTTTGGTTTGCAGCCTTTCCCTCTATCTTTACCTAGATGTTTTCCCCATCTTTTCTCATTTTATAAAGATACCAAGCAGATTAAATTAAGGGCTAAATTTTTGTTTAAAATTATTTTGCTTACAGAGTTCTTATACATTGTGTTTCACACTATTCTTCATTCACATTGTGTTTCATATAATCATTCTCCTGGATTATGTTTTATCAAATTAATCACCTTAGGACTTTGCCCATCTTTAGCCTGTCTTTTTGCCTGGTTAACAGTGCAACCGTGTATTTTCATACCTACCCATCCACACCCCTCTGCTACCGTCCCAACTGCTCTCAGGTACTGAGTTAAAGCAGTCTTCTCCAGGAAAGATTCACAACCTTGGAAACCTGATGGAGGGTTGCCATGATTCAGAATGGACTTGATGTTAGTGGATTCTGTTTTGTCTTGTGTTTTGGTTTTGTTGTTTGTTTTTTTTCTTCTACTTAATAGTTTCATTTTTTATTTAATTGCATCAGCAATTTCATAAGTACCAAGGATTAAATCAGCTGTCCTCTGTGGACTCTGACTCATGGTGACCCATGTGCGTCAGAGCATAACCGTGTTCAGGAACATCAGTGGCTGAGTTTTCAAATATGGATTATGCAGCCTTTCTTCAGAGGTCCTACTGATGAACTCAATGGCTTGGTATAACTCAGGAACTCCACTGGAAATTGCAATTCAGTGTAAGCACCTCTCTCTTTCTAACTTACGGTTTAGGTGAAAATTTACAGAGAAGCTTTCCACTTCATGATTTACACACAGGGCATAACCTCAGTGTAATACCACTCTTCCCACCACCTCCCTGGGTTCTCCTATTCATGCATTATTCTTTCCTATCCCTTATGTCCTCTGAGTTGTTTTATTTTTAATTTTTTTTATTAATTTTAATGGAAGTTTACAGAGACTTTGGATTTCCATTGTTGCACACTTTCCTCTCTGCCCATCCCTCCCCCCCTCCAGTTTGCTCTTCTCTTTGAAAAGTAAAAAAAAAACCATTAAAAAAATTTGTTTATTAATTTAAATGAAAGTTTACAGATTTCATCATTCATTGTTGCACTTTTCTCTCTGCCTACCCCCTCCCCCCAAAATAATTTTTCTCCTTAAAAAGAAAAACTCTTTCATTATTATGCAATCCCTCCCCCCAAGTTCATTCTACTATGCAGCCTTCATTCTGAACTTCTGTAATGATAAGAATACCCATTCATACATCCATCTTAAAGAGATCTCTCCCTCATCTGCTTCAATGCACTATACATCATTCCTCCCCTCCTTTTCTGTCTTTCCTTAACCCTGATGTCATTCCCATTTTATAACAGTGGCCCTATGCAATATTTGTCCTTTTGTGACTGAGCTACTTCACTCAGCATAATGTCCTCCAGGATCACCCATTTTGCATAATATTTCATGAGTTCCTTGTTTTTCAGTGCAGTGTAGTATTCCATTGTGTGAATATACCAGAACTTCTCTATTCATTAGTTTGTTGATGGGTGCTAGGGTTGTTTCCAGCTGTTTGCTATTGTGAACAAAGCTGCAATAAGCATGGTTGTGCATGTATCTGCTTTGGTGGCAGTTATGGTTTCTTTAAGGAAAATTCTTTCATTGTTACACAATTCCCCTCACACTCCCCCCCCCAGTCCATTCCACTATGCAGCCTTTCCTCTGAGTTTTATTGTGGCCAAATACCACCCTTTTGGTGTTGTATGGTTACTTGTTCTAAATAATAATTCCTGAGGGTTTTTACTGTTCACTTCATTGGCCCTATAGGCATATCAACCTATAACAGACAGATTTATACTTTTCCTCCATTTTCTTTTATTGCCCTTTTAACACATGCATGAATCCTTTCCCTTTTCGATGAATATGATGCTCATTCAGTTTGATCCTTACTCCTTTAGAAACCTGGTCCTAGAAATCAGGAAGTTTCATATGATCAAAGACCCATGATAATAATGAAAGAAGAATAATGAAGCTGCACTAAACAAAATAAGGCAAAAAATAAGACCCCAGGAATCTATGGGATATCAACGGACATGATTCAGCTAGTAGATGTAGACCGGATGTGCTCACCAGTGTATGCTAGAAAATAAGCATAGCTGCACAGCTAACTAACTGGAAAAGATCCATGTTTGTTTATATTCCTAAGAAAATGATCCAATAGAATGTGAAAATTATCAAGCAATGTCATTAATATCAGTGAGACTGTCTCAAGATGGGGCAGGCTTCAGGGCTGTTGTCACTATGAGTTGCAGGTGACCTCTAAGCACATAATAACAATAAGAAGAATCAAAAAAGTCATACAAAATGGCTAGATCAGTACATTGACATAGAACCAAAAGAAATTTAAGCTGGGTTTAGAAGAAGTCCTGGTACCAGGGATACCATTTCTGATTTCAGATGGACTCTGGCTGAAAGCTGAGAAAATCAAAAGACTGTCTCTTGTGCTTTATTGACACATGTAATTGAAACATTTTGGTCTGTGGGCCATGCATGACAAATTATGGCTTATTGTGAAGAACTGGAATCTCAGAACAGTTAATCATGCCCATATGAAACCAATACCTGGACCAAGAAACTTTTGCCCCAATAGAGGAAGGAAACAAAGAATGCATGGTTTAAAATTAAGAAAAGTGTGCATCAGAGTGGTATCCTTTCTCCATACCTATTCAATCTGTATGATAAGCAAATCATTCGAGAAGCTTGACTTTATGAAAAAGAATGTGGGATTAGGATCTGAGAAAGACTTATTAACAACCTGTGTTATGCAGTTGACACAACTTTGATTACAAAAAGTGAGAACAGCTTGAAAGACTTGCTACAAAAGTTCAAAGCTTAAACATGGATTACAGCTCATCATCAAGGGGAAAAAAGTCTTATCCCTGGAACGATAAGCGACATCATGATAGATGGAGAAAAGACTGAAATTGTCAATGTTTTCATCTTACTCAGATCCATAATCAACACCCTTGGTACTAGCAGTCAGGAGATCAAGAGACGTATTGCATTAGGAAAGTCTGATCTCAGGGGTCTCTTAAAAATATTGAAGAGCAATGATATAAGTTTGAAGACTAAGGTGCACCTGATTCAGGCCATAATATTTTCAATTGCATGCCATGCAACTGAGAGCTGGACTGAATAAGGGTAACAAAGAGGACTTAATTTCTTTGTAGAATTGATGGATATACCTTGGATTAACAAAAGAAGAAATAGATATTTCTTGGAGTGCTACTTAGAGGCCAAAATGGCAGAGTTTCTTCTCATATAATTTGGGCATGTTGTTAGGAAAGGCATGTTTTTGGAAAGGTTGAGGTATGAAGAAGAGGAAGACCCTCAACGAGATGGTCTGACACAGTTACAGTAGCTATGGCCTCCAGTATGTTAGGGATTGTGAGGATGGCACAGAATAGGACAGGGTTCAGATCTGTTGTTTATAGGATCACTATGACTCATATTAACTTGATGACGCTTGCACTACTAACTCAAAAGCTAAGAGTTTCATGATTTGCCTCAACTAGCTGCTCCTAAGTAGAAAGGTTATCAGTGTCCTCCCTTTGAGATTTACAGACACAGAAGCCTGATGGAGGGTCAGTATGAGTCAGAATGGATTCAGTGCCAATAGGGTTGACCTTTTTGAGAATCTGATTATCAATGTACAACTTGATTGTACAACTTGATGTACAACTTGAGCGACTAAGTAAGAAAAAAATTCTATCTTGTATGATTTGGGCCAAGGCTACAGGATATCACATCCAGAATATCATATTTAATATTCAGAGTCCCAAAATGGCAGGCTATTCAAACTTGGCCAGCAGCTTCACTTCTTTGGGCCTCAGTTTCTTCATCTTATGATGACTGCTCAGCAAGCTAATAGTCTGTCTGTACTTGGATCATGGTGAGTGTCCCCTCAGTATTTGTTGAATAAATGAAAATATTTCTAGAATGGTATGCCTAGTCAATCATAAACCTCAATTACTTGGTGTCTAAGAAACAAGACAAGCAAATAGTCCCACAGAAGCCTCGCCTTTTGACATAAGCAACATAATGATCAGAACTGCCAGGTTATTGGACTCAAAGATGGAACACATTCCGTAAGCTCTTCCACCTCCCTGTGAAGCAGTGGTGAAGGTGGGGGCCCTCCTAGATCCTGTTAACTCCCTGCCTGTGTCCTGAGCAAAGGTAACTTTTCACAGGGGCACTCAGGGTCTAGATAACTCAGACCAAGGAGGATCTGAGTAAATTACAAACCACCCTGTCTGGTGGGAAACGGCTTTCAAGTCACAGGAACTAGGGCTGTTCCAAATTAGCACTTAACTGCCAGGGTCTGGGTAAGATGAGACAACAGATTAGCTACACTCTCAGACACGTGTGAGAAAGCAGATAAATGTCCAAATACAATAGGAGAGAAAAAGAAATTAAAGGAAATGGACAGAGACATGCAAATCACTAAGAAAGGGAAAGATTATTGTCCTAGTAATGAAGTCCATCACAGTCACTTAAGGAAATCTTCCTTCAGAGGGATTACTTTTGCCTTCTGAGTTTTTAAGGAAGATAGAGGTAAAGAGAAATAGTGCCTGTTTTCATGAGCTTTTGCACATTAACATGTTGTTTCTATTTATTTCCAGTTGATATGAAGAACATACCATAAAAAGAAGGCAAAGTATACCAACAAAGAAATTTATCTTTTGCTTTTCAAAGAGAGGAGCGAACTGGGGGAAAAGGGGTAAAGACAAAAGTGCAACAATGAATGAATGAAAATCCAAAATCTGTAAATGTTGATTAAAATTAATAAAATAAATAAATAAAAAAGAAGCGAAGGAGAAACAAAACACCATTCAATGTGGAAGCTGTTTCAGAAAAACAGCAGGTTAAGAGTCATCCAGACAGGTATAAGTGAGTTTATCCTCTAGTACACTTAGGAGACTACAGAGAAGTAAACTATATGCTTCTCAGAAACACAACCTGCAGTGGCAGTCCATGTAAGTGAGACCTTGTGTGACGCTTTGACTCTTGTGGTAGAATCGTGGCAGTATTTAAACCCACAGCAGGAAGTGATATTTAAGGGCAGATTGGATTAGGTTTTCATCTTTGATTATAAAGAATATTATTAATTTAAAATGAATGATATTAGGATGAATAATTTTCATGTCACTTTGATGACTAAAGTGCTATTTAGCCATAGAGGTCTTTTCAAGGAAGCTCTGGGAGGCCTTGTGGGTAAGGAGTGGTGCTGCCAACCCAGAAGCATGCTATTTGAATACACCAGCTGCTCTGAGACAGAAGGATGGGTCAGCTTCTCCTATTTGATTAAAGCCCCGGAAAGCCAGTCATGAGTCAGTTCTGAATCAACAGCACGTAACAACAACCACTACTATAGAGAATTGTGTTGTTAACCCAAAAGGGTTGCTTCTTGGAAGTTTGAATTCACCTTTAGCTCCAAGGGAGGAAGATAGCAAGTCTCCTCCCATGTGATGGTTGGCCTCCAAAAACCAGTAGGAGAGTCAATTATGAATCAGTTTCAACTTAAGCTGAGTTGATAGAATTTTTCATCAGTTCATGTACATGTGAACTCTGGGCAATGAAAAGGGAAACTTCAAGAGCCCTAAGTGGTGCGTTTGAATCGTGGCATCCAAAATAATACTTATTGTGTCACAGCTACCATATAAATAAGCAAATTCATTTTGTTGGCAGTATGGCCAAAATGAAGGTGTCTCTGTGGGGTGCAGTTAAAACACTGGACTCACTACCAGCTGAAGGTTTACCAGCAGTTCAGACCTGTTGAGTGGTACCTCTGAAGCTAGGCCTGCAGATGTATTTCTGGTAGGTCATGATCTGTTGTGTGTCACTCTAGAATCCACCAGCAACTCTGCAGGAGAGATTTACAGCCTATGCAGCCTGATGGAGGATCACTCTAAGTCAGAATTGATTCGATGGCTATGTGTTTTTGATAACCCTAGGGAGGATACTTGTACTCTGAATATGCCCAGTTACAGCAGCAAATAACAACGGAGCCAGAAGCCTCTTTAGACTCAAGGACAATTATTAGAAAAGGGTTTTGCATTAGGTGAAGAAGAGGGTCGTGAAGCCTCAGTAAGATGGTCAGTAACAGCGTGCCACGATTAGCTGAGCTACATGGGCAATGAGGGCAGTGCACCGGGCAACATTTCCTTCTGTTATTATAGCAATGTTGCCCTGAGTCAGAGCTGACTTGACAACAACATTTTTTGTATTCTTTAAGAAAACAAATATAGGCTAAGGTTTGAGATTTTTTTTTGTTTCTTGTGAAAGTTTTGAGTGTTTATGTAACTAAAAAAAATAATCATCTACTGCTTCTGGAAATTGCCAGTGTACATTGGCACCTCTTTCTCTGGGTGAACCTTTATCTTCTGCCCAGCTCACCCGCAAACCAGAGGGAAGCTTTACACAATTTTTATTTTATTTCTTAACATCAAGACCTTGCAATAGAGTTACCAGATAAAATACTCTAAGTCTGGATTTTAGAGAAACAACAGAAATGCTTCTAGTATGTATATTCTATAGGACATACCAAAGAATTATCCACTATGGAAATGAAATTCAATTTTAATTTACCAGTCCGTATTTTCAGTTGCTGAATTAGACAGTTCCAATCAGCAAGATCACAGTTGTTTCATCCTTTGGGGGAGAGTTACTCTTTTTAAAAAATATTTTATTTTATTATTTTTGTGTGTACCATCAAATTGGATCTGACTGCTATGGGAGGAGATTGCTCCTCCTTCTCCAGTGGAGCATCTGGTGGATTTGAACCACATACATCTGGGATTGCAGTGAAGCTTCTTGCCACTAGGCTATCAGAGCTCCCTAGGGAGTTATTCTCTTAATTTCTTTTTCTGCCATCTCCCTGTGAGATGGAGTGTTTTGGTGGTTTGATCAGTTTTCGGTCACCTCTTGTAGCCTATTCATTTAGCCTATTTTACCCATCTGTGATTGGGTTCTTCTGTTTGAAATCTCAAATCTCATTTCTGTTGAGTTGGAACCAACTCGGCAAATCTTCTGTTGGTTTCAAAGGCTGTACATTGCACAGGAGAAGACTGCCTGTCTTTGTCCTGTGGAGTCGCTGGTAGATTTGAATTTTCAGAGAAGCATATACTTTGTGTTAGCAGTGAGACTGTGGTCTGGGCCAGCAGAATACTGCCCAAACTGTGCTCATTACCCAGAGATCTTTTGAAAATGGAGATTCTGAGGTCTAGGTTGGGGCCTGAACTTCTAACTAAAGTGTTTAGGCCCAAGTTTCCATTTAAAAACCAGATATGAATATCACTTGTTATGCATCAGAGAGTTGGACAATGACTAAGGAGGATAGAAAGAGAACTGATGCCTTTGAGCTTTGATGCTGGAGAAGAGTATTGAGAATACTATGGACTGCTAGGAAAGCAAACAGATTCATCCTGGAAAGGGTAAACTGGGCGGCTCCCTGGAGGTAAGGATTCTGAGGCTCCGTCTAACATACTTCGGACATGTTGTAAGGAGGCACCAGTCCTTGGAGAGGGACATCATGCCTAGGAGGGTGGAGGGACAGCCCAGGAGGGGAAGGCCCTCTACGAGGTGGATTGATTCAGTGACTGGGGTAATCAGGATGGGAGTGTCAGAGACAGTGCGATTGGCACAGGACAGAGCAGAGTCTAGGGCTATTGTACATAGGGTTGCTATGAGTTGCAAGCGACTCAATGGCACATAACAACAACAACAACAACAACAACAACTAAAATGATCATTAAACATTTTTATTTGTTTTCACATTTACTCTTTTGCTTTTTAAAAATTCTTTATCCTACTGCATGTTTGTGAAGTGGTTTTTGTTTTTTTAAAATGTGTGGGGTTGTTTTTTATTTGTTTTGTTTTTATTTTATTTTAATGTTTTTGGTAGTCAAAGGAAATGTTAAATATTATGACTCTGGTTAATGGAAGAAAACTATATTAGGTTGTGAGAAAGTTCTGGAAAAGCACATGTGTTTTATTCCAGGAACTGGTCATTTCATATTTCTGGAAGGATCTGAAGTGTCATTAGAAAAATCACATGATTGTGCTTGGTTAACAGGCCATCCGAGGAGCCAATTCCTAAAATATGTCTGTTACTGAAGCCCTAGAGCCCTGCACAGAGAAATGTGTTCCTTTTTTTGTTGTTGTTGTTGTTTTAACAGTGAACTCTGAAATGATTTCAACATCTGCATCTAAAGACTCCAAAAGGCCTTTTAAAAATCCATGATTAACTGCTGAAGTTGCTTGTTTCCAGGTACTTTGAGCTTAGAACCCAAGTCACAGAGGGGGATGCTTTCCATCAGGAAGCTCTTGTTCTTGGCAGTGCTCACATCTAATTCCCACTGCCTGTTAAACATGCACCAGGATCCTTATGCCCATCAGAGGAAAGCAATGAGTGTCAGGAGCATCCTGTTTGCTGTCACCTCCACTGTGTGCGACTGGATGCAGACTGAGGTGGCAACAGATGTGCTGACAGGACGCTTATCTGTTGTCCCAAAGTGTCTAATGACAGAGACAGACAGGGAGTGGAAAGAAGCTGGCACGATGGAGTTGGGATCAAGCAAGGGTTTTTTCTGTCAGAAGCAGAACTATTTAAACTTTGGCTGTCTGAGGGAATTTTAAAAAGTAAGGTTGACTAATGGATAAATGGAAAATGTGTTTCTTCTGTGGGGATTGAAGACCATGCTTTGGCATTCAATCAGAGATGATTTGTTGTTTTTTTTTTCTATAATTATATTTTATTAATTTTCATAAACATTTACAGAGATTTTGGGCTTCCACCTATTCATTGTTGCACTATTCTCTCTACCCTCCTCCCAGTTTGTTCTTGTCCAAATGCCACAGTGCTTGTCAAAGCCAGTTCTGATTAATCTTCTTTGTCAGTGTGTCCTTTGCCATTCCCTATCACTCCTCCCTGAGAGAGACTTCACCCTGAGTCATAAGGAAAAGGGGACGGCGTATTCTCTTAGCTACTTCCTGCTGAAAAGGGACGCTGTGGGTTTCAGGGTGAAGATCTTCTCTCACTACTCTAAAGGGCCCCTTTGGCAGTAGGAAACACATAGACTATTATGGAGATTGATTTTGGAATTCAGATGCACTCTTATTGATTGTGCTTGGCTGTACATGTACATATCCTTGAAGATGTATCATGGGGGTGTTGCAACCTAGAAGACACAAATTTGACTAACAAGTTATAAGTACATGAGTCCAAAAATTATGGAAAAGTAAAAGAAAAGATTCTTTCATTGTTTTACAAACCCTCCCCCAGGTTTAGTTTGAAGTCCACTCTTCTCCCTTTTAGGAATCTGCTATGGTCTGAGGCAGTGGGGGGGTCTTCTCTTTTATCCTTTTGAATACACACAATCAGTGACACAAGGGAAAATGTGGACTGGCTGGTCAGTAGTAAATCACCCTCCAACATAACCTTGCTGTTTTGTGCCTTTGAGCAGCCAGTGACCCATAATGATCTTATGTACAGTAGCTCTGAAGCCTGCCCTGTCCTGAGCCAGTCTCACTGACTCCCACACACCTACCCCCGTTGCCCTAGTTACTGTATCAATCCATCACATCTGGGGTCTTCCTCTCCTGCATCTCTCCTCACCTCCAAATCCGAGCATGATGTCCTTCGAGGATCAGTCCCTCCTGGCCATGTGCCCAAAGTATGTGAGACAGAGCTTCAAAAATCCTTGGTTTCAAACTCTCTTAGACAGACCTATTTGTTTCCCTGGTGGTCCATGGTGCATTTAAGACTCTTCTCCAGCATCACAATTTGACCAATTATCATTTCTTGAGTTGGGTAATTATGCTGAGATTTTTAAAGAAAATATTCTTTTTAGGAAACGCACTATGAGTATTTAGCAAAGAGTCATCATGTCTGCAACTTATTCTTGTGTGACTCATAAAAAAGATAGATGGGAAACAAAAATGATAAAATACTAAAAATCAGTGAATTAGATTAGTGTATAATGTCCTTTGTGCCATTTTTATAACATTTATGGAAGCCCGTTGTAGGTGGATTTGTTTGCCTGCAAAATAAACCTTAAAGAGTTAACCTGCAGAGGTGAACATGACCTTGCTGGGAAATGGGAATTTTTATTATGTTAATGAGGACTTACAGTAATGGGATGGGTACTAAAATGTATCTCTTCCGTTTGGCATCTTATTAGAGCAGAATAGGTGTGTGACTGAGGTGAAATGAAGAGTCTTCTATAACCAAGAAATTCACAGGACTACCTGCAAGGAAGGCTCCTGTTCTATAGCTGATTGTCAAGTTGACTTTTAACCTCAAAACCTAAGAAGTGATAAATTCCCCTTATTTAGGGTTACTCATTTGTTTTATTCAAAACATTTAGCTGACCCTCAAGGGGGCTCGCAGAGTTTGTAAATCATGTGGTTGGAGAGTGCTCATATTTCTCCTTTGGAGCAGCTGGTGAACTTGAACTATGTGCCAACTTGGAGTTGGCAGTGCAATATATATAACTTTTGTTATTATTGTCTTTACATTCCTAGGGAACTAAGACCCCACCTTAGGTAGACTTCAGTGTCTTCCTACCAAAACACTATGTAATTTTGGGTTAGCAGCTCAACTGCCTATGGGCTATGCTTTCTGTTTACAGAAAGGAGAAATCTGCAGACAAGTGTGGGTAACAGAATTGTTTCTGTAATGTGCATCCATATCCTGGAGGACAGAATTCTTGACTTCACAGAATCTGATAACTAAATGTAGTTATCTGTGTGCTGAGGTTCACTCCTGGAATTTCTGTCAAAGCAGTTTAATTCCACAAAGGGAGCTCTGGACCACAGAGTGGATAAATGACTTGCTGATGTGTGAAAGTGAAAAAAGCAAACAAATGAAATTAACATTGCATTTCTCACAGTTTGATGCCTTTCTTCTATAATCTTACTGCGTTATTGCTGTTAATCCTTCTGTCTCTCTCTTTCTTAGAAATCTCTGAGAAGTCTTTCCTTTTTGCATGTTGTTATTAAGGGGTGTTGAGTTGATTCTGCCTCATTCATGTATAAGAGAACAAGATGATGTCCTCCATGAACCATCTTGGCAATTGCTGGTTTTATGTGAGTCTATTGTTAGATGTCATTTGTCTGATTTACTAAGGAGACCTATTCTTACAATACTGTGTTAGACATAGTCTATGTGAAAGGGTTTTCATGCCTAATTTTCACATGGAGATGAGATGGAGGACACTGGGCTTGTAGAAGCTCTGGACTGGGGGGCACTGCTGGTCCAGGAAACACTGGTGATGTAGCTTGCAGCATTATAGCAACAGAACTAGCATTTTTGTTGTTTGCTGTCAGTTTTAACTCATGGTAACTTCGTGTGTGCAGAGGAAAAAGAAAAAAAACAAAACAACTAACTACTCAGAGGCTGTGGCTTTCAGAAGCAGATTGTCACTAATTTATTTCCTGAGGCTCCTCTGTATGGTTTTGAACCATCAATCTTTCAGTTTCTACTTAACTCTTAACAGCACCCATGGGGCCATATGCTATAATCTTTGTTACTTTTCAAATTTAAATTTTAAAAAACTTCAAGTCATTTGTTAGAAAAAATATCAATCAACTGCCATCAAGCCTATTCCAACCCATAGTCACCTTGAAGGACAGGGTAGAACCATTCATAGGATTTCTAAGTTTGTAATTCTTTACAGGCGCAGACTGCTACATTTTTTTTTTCCTATTAGGTGGTTGGTGGGTTCAAGCCACCATTGGATTTGCTAAGTATCTTAACCACCAACAGAGCCAAGTTCCTCACTTACAGATACTGAAGCCCACCGTTAGCAAGTGGGTTCTTACTCTCCGCAGGGTTCCTGAGCCTGTAAATGTTTAAAGGAATAGACTGCCCATGTTCCTCTTGGGGGAACCATCTTCACAGCCCAACACCTAATTCACTAAGTCAGCAGAGCTCCTTTACTTAGAGATAAACTAACCTTGTACAATCAATTCCAACTAAAATCACCCTCCATCGAGTCTCTAAGGCTATGAATCTTAGCCCAAAGAAAGAAGAAGCCTGCTCATCTTTTTCCAAAGGAGAAGCTGGGAGATCTGATCTGTGGACCTTTGGGATAGCAGCACAACATGCAATGCACTAGGCTACCAGAAGTCCTTCACTTAGAGAGTGTGCCATAATTCTGCTTTAGAAGTTGCTGAAACTTGTATCTGTGTTACATTACAAGTTAGAATTTTTCTGCAGGAGCTCTGCGTGCACTTCCAGATGTTTACTGTGAGGTCTTGCTTTAGCTGGTTTCTTACTGAGACACAGCAACCTGTTGCTTCGAGCCCCATCTGCAGTTCCTTATCTCCAGTCGGGCCATGAGAGTGCAGAGATGCCTTTTACTGCTGCCCTGGAGTCTTATTAGAAGACAAGATAGATATTTGAAGGCAAGGAGTGGGGTTGGGAGGGGCTGGAGGATCATGGAGCATTAAATAGCTCTCTGAGTGAGAACAATTAGTGATGTAAGTGTATTCTTGAAAATGAGCTGCTTTGGGGTGAAATTATTTACAAGCATCATCCAGGCTAAAATCTCCATAAAGAGTTCCGCAGTTCTGAGAAGTCATCTGCAGAGACAATACTTATTGGAATCCGTAGATAGTGTTTCATTTCGTACGCTCTGAAATTAGCTAATGTTCTGGTCACTCAGGGCCTTCAAACATGGCTACATCCCAGGGGCTTTCACAGACATGAAGTCTAGCAGAGCATGTATAAATGTGTGGCTACTAGTGATCATTTATTTTAAGCTGAAATTGCTATTTGAATCTTATTTTTTCTGAAATCAGATATAATGTCTACCTTGCTAACATTATGAAAGAATGAGCAACGCTTTCAGCAGAGCAGTACCACGTACAGGTACTGTACATATATAGATTTTTGTTAATAGTTTTAAAAACATAAAAACTTTTTAAAAAGCACAAAATGTTTTCATCTGATTATTTAAACTACTTACATCCTTACTGTAATAAGCATGGAAGGATATGAAGATGGCTGGCATTTTCTATTTTTGTATTAACATAGGCATCATTTCGGTATTACTCATGTTTTTATATAGGTTTACATGCAGGAAGGGAGTTCTGGCTGTCTGGTGGCAACTTGTGCTGTAATCCCAAATGCACGTGGTTTGAATCTACCAGGTGCTCCACATGAGAAAGATCCTCTTCTGAGAGTAACTATCTCTGAAAACTTTCCAGCAGGTCAGCTAAGGGTCAGTTCCGACTCAATGGTACAGAACAACTATAACATGCAGGAAATGTAGCCCAAAGAAAGTTGATTTGGGGCAGGCTCTAGGATAAAAATTTTGAGACAAAATATATTTTTATGAAATCGTGATATTTTTAGTTTTACTATTGTTTTGACTTTTTAAAAGTATTTTGTTGTTGTTGATTGCCAGTGAGTCGAGCATGACTCATAGCGATCCTATGAATGAAAGGCCTGAAGCCTTTCTATAACTATAGATATTTCTCAAAGTTCATAGATTTTCCAGAGGCATGTTGTTTAAGAAGTGGATGCCACTCCTGCTTCCAACTGATTTTAATAAAGCATTTTGAAAAATAAAATACTAAGTCCTAGTGGCCTAGTGGTAAGGTATTAAAAGACAGGTGGGTTCTACCAGCTGCTTCAAGGGAGAAAGATAGACAGTGTCTTTCTATGCCTGCTGGAGGGTCAGCTATGAGTTCTGACTCAAGAGCACATAACAATAACATAAAATGAAGCATGGTACATGTTTTTAAAATATCTCAGTGACTTATTATTGTTAAGTGTCATGGAATCAAGTGTGACCCATACACAACAGATCTGAGCTCTGTCCAGCTCTCAGATGCATAGCAGGTGATTGTAATGATTGTGGCCTGAATCAGTCACTCCTTACTCTTTAGACTAAGATCATTGCTCTTCAAGATTTGGAGAAATCCCTGACATCAGACTTTCTCAATGCTACACATCTCCTGATCTCCTGTCTGCTGGTACCAAAGGTACTGACTGTGGATACAAGCAAGATGAAATAGTTGACAATTTCAATTTCTCCCCATCTATCGTGTCTATGGGTTCAGTGGTGAGGACTTTTTTGTTTTCTTGACATTGAGATGCATGCCATATTAAAGGCTGAAATGTTTAATCTTCTGTGACAAATGTTTCAAGTCCTCCTCACTTTCAGCAAGTAAGGTGTGTCATGTGCATAACACAGGTTGTTGATGAGTCTTCCTGCAATCTCAATGCCACACTTTTTCTTCATAAAGTCCAGCTTCTTGGATTATTTACTAAGCATCCAGACTGAATATGTATGGCGACAGGACACAGTCCTAATGCATATCTTTACTCATTTAAAAAATTACTTGGAATTTACACAGATTGTGTTTTCAAGTGCTCTCAATGTATAAGAATTGTATATTACCTTCAATAATTATGTATATTCCAAGTTTTCAGTGACCTGAAAGAGCTCAAATAGTCCCGTGACTTACTAGGTGCTTCAGGGAATGTAGTCTGTAGGGAATTATCCTGCTAATACAAAGACTACACCCCTTTAGCAGTTTGGATCCACCGACCTATTGGTGGAAGAAAGATGTATAATCTCTTTCTATGCATTTTACCTCACAAACTCAGTAAAGGGTGAGTTGCGAGTCAGTTCTGACTTGATGGCGATGTTTTTGAGTTCTGAGGTTTTTGGTTTTTTGGTTCTCTTCTCTCTGATACTACACAGATCCATGGTGGTACAGTGTTTAAATGCTCTGCTACTAAACTGAAAAGCCAGTGGTTCATCCTCACCAGCTACACCACCGTAGAAAGATTTGGCAGTCGAGTTCTGTAAAGATGTACAGTCTTGGGGATTCAAAGAGGCAGTTCTGTTCTGTCCCGCAGGGTCATTGTGAGTTAGAATTGACTTGACAATGACAGGTTTGGATTTTTGGTTTGGGTTAGATCCATCAGTTGCTCTATAGGATAAAGAACTATACCTTGTAGTGGACAGCCTTGGAAACCCTACTGAGCCAATCTGATGCAATGTCAAAGAGAGAGAGAGAAAAAGTATTTATAAAGTGCTTATTTGAATTCGACTAAGTCTACATTATTTTATGCTATTTTAATGTCATTGTTTATAATATTTTAATATCATCAGTATTATTTCTAAAATATTTTTACCATTTTCATTTCATTGCTTAACATCATTACATTAATTCATACTTCACTCAGAGTGCATTGCCTTATTGTTAATGAAGAGGGCATGGTGGATGTCTGTATTGGTTCTGCTTTAGAACTATTTTAAAAAAATCTTGATTCTCTAAAGATAAAGAGCGTGACAGGTTTTGGACCCATGGCTGTGGACTGTGGCATGGAAACTTCTGGCTGGGAAAACTACTGTCAGAGGTCCCAGGGTGCCTGGATAAATGAAGTCAGTCTCTGCCAAGCACTTGTTCTGACTGCAAATGGTAGTTTCCCTAAGAGAAGCAGGTACATTATAAAAAGGAACAGAAACAATAGGAACATGGACGCAGGATAGACAGGGACAACAGATGTCTTCTTGGCCCCTGAAAGTTTTCTCACAATCTACTAAAGATTTTGTGATCACTAAATAATATATACACATGTTTTAAACATTTTCTGTGCATTTCTCATGAGTGCAATTTGGGTATCATTGACATTTTCCATTTACTAAACAAACTAGAAACCAAAAGGTGGATGGAATTGTCTAAGCCAGACTAAATCTCCAGCCAAGACAGGGCAGGTTTTGTGAACTTTCTGAGTTCTCTCTCTCTGTGTATTTGTGTCTTTATCCAAAGAATGCCTACTTCCTTTGAACTTTTACAAGTCCCAGTCTTGTAAAATTCATCACCTTGCCTTCCTCTGCTTCTACTTTTAAGGTCTTGCCCTGCCTACCAAATAGTTGCAAGGTCATTTAGAGCCAAGACCTTACATTCAGTTTCTTTATTTTCCATTACACATAGCTTGGCATACAAAAAGACATAAAATAAATCCTCAGTTACATAATTTTTTTAAGAAACCAGAATAACATATTCTCTAATATCCTAATGAAAATTTCATGACAAGAGATGGGTTACATAATTTTCTCACATATCAGAAGGTACTTCAAAGCAATGTCCTAAGGCATACAAGTGTTTCAGCGGTTAATTTAAAGATTTTCACATTTATGTTGATACACAGTAAGTGGCTCGTTAGAAAACATGCTGCACCAGCCTGTGAGTGTAAATTTTATGAATAACTTCAGAAGCTGGCTGAGGCAGCTGGAGTGGCTTCCAGCTGGAGACTCATACAACTTCTCCAGTAAATTATAGACGGTTGGAGAAATGACTAGCTGCTTTCTATCATGCCTGATGCCATTCTACCATTTCTATCATCAGCATTCTCAGTAACAATTAATAGAGTACCTGGTAATGTTGTTGTTTTTGTTGTTAGGTGCTGTCAAGTTGAGTATAACTCATAGTGATCCTAAGAATAGCCATTCTGAACCCTGCCCTATCTTGTACCATCGTCATCATCTCTGAGACACAAGACCCCATTGCTGAAGGCACAGTGTCAATCCATCTTATTGTGGGGCCTCCTCTCCTTCAATGACCCTCCGCCTTTGCAAGCATGAAGCCACTTTCCAAGGAATAGCCTCCCCTAGCTACACGTTCAAAGTCTGAAAGACAAATCTAGGCCATCCCATCCTCCAAGAAACATGCTGGCCTCACCCTTTCTAAGACATATCTAGTTTCTTGTCAGTCCATAAGATATTCAGTACTCTTTTCCATCACCACAACTCAAATGCATCAATTCTTCTGTCATCCTTATTCATTATTCAGCTCTCTGATGCATAGCAAGTGATTGCGAAGAACATAGTCTTCAAACTGACATCACTTCTCATTAGTATTTTGGAGAAGTCCCTGACTGCCAACTTGCACAATGCAGTATGTTTCCTGATTTCCTGACTGCTGGTCCCAAAGGGGTTTATTGATTCCCGCAAGATTAAATCACTGACAATCTCAACTTTTTCTTGGTCTATCATAATGTTGACTATTGAACCTGTGGTGAGGATTTTTGTCTGCTTGATGTTGAAGTGTAATCCATACTGAAGGCTGTAGTCCTTGATCTTCAGCAGCAGCAGGCATTTCATATTCGCTTGACTTTCAACCTGCAAAGTCGTATCATAAGCATAGTGCAGACTGTTGAGCTTTTCTCAAATCCTCATGCCACACTCCTCTTCATAGAGTCTGGTTTCACGAAATTTGCTCAATACATAGAGTGAATATGTATGGAGAGAGGATACAGCCCTGACACACATCCTTCCTGATCTTAAACCAAGCTTGTTATATGTTCTTCTTGGCAGTGATTGATTACCTGGTAGATTCTTTGATATTATATCATGACTAGGCTGCCAGGTGATTTTACATAGTCTCCTTTTTTAAGGTGGATTTTTAATTTTAGATGTTAATTAATGCAGGCTACATCAGCCTGTGAGTACAGATAGGACTACTTTAGTCATAGAAAACAGTCTTTTATTACCTTTTATTACCACTTACTACCTGAGATTATAGGATCTTTATATAGAGCAGAAGAAATGTTTACCCAGCGCTGCATCATTCCAATGATCAATAGCACATTTGAGGTTATGTGTCTTTTGTGTCAGTCCATCTCACGAGGGAGCTCCATGACCTCACTGTGCCTTGACTTCTTAAAACAGGACCTTCTCCTCTAGGAGTTAATTCTTTCTGAGTGATGTATCCAAAGCCCCCATAGTGTTGTAAGTCATAAGGTTTTCATTGACTAATTTTGTTATTTGTATGGCTAGGCCTGTCTTCCT
Source organism: Elephantulus edwardii (assembly GCF_000299155.1). Lineage (NCBI taxonomy): Eukaryota > Metazoa > Chordata > Mammalia > Macroscelidea > Macroscelididae > Elephantulus > Elephantulus edwardii. Next base: position 9,824,565 of record NW_006399801.1, read on the forward strand.
AGTCTGTCTTAGTCTAGAAGTTTCATTGAAACCTGTCCTTCATGGATGACCCTGCTAATGGTTGAAGTACCAGTGTTCTGTGATAGCTTCCTGCACCACAGGAATCACCACTAAAGGTCTAACAAACAGATGGATGGTAGTATAGAACTTTAGCCTCTTGCTAAGGCTGCCTCAAGTATAGGCATTTTGTTGTTGTTGTTGTTGTTTTGTGCCATTGAATCAACTACCACTCATAGTGCTCCTACAAACAGTAGCTCTAAACCCTGCTCTATCCTGAGCTAATCTCACTGTCTCTGACACACTTATCCCCATTACAACAGTTCTTGTGTCAATCCATTTCATCTAAGATCTTCCTTGCCTTTGCTGATTCTCCAGCCTTTCAAGCATGATGTCCTTCTCTCCTCCTAGTAAGAAGCCCAAAGTATATGAGATAGAGCTTCAGAATTCTTGCCTTCAACATGGTTTCACCCTCTTCGGGACAGACCTGTTTGTTCTCTTAGAAGTCCATGGTATGTTCAAGACTCTTTTCTAGCACCACTACTCAGAGGCTTCAATTCTTCTCTCATCTTTAGTCATTGTCCAGTTCTCTGATACATAGCAAGTAATTGAGAGGACCATGGCCTGGATCAAGTCTACCTTTGTCTCCAGACTGACATCATTGCTCTTCACCACTCTGGAGAAGTCCCTGACAACAGACTTTCCCAGTACAATCTATCTTTTGATTTCCTGACTTCTGGTGCCAAGAGTGGAGCTGAGCAAGAAAAAATTGTTAACAACCTCAATCTTTTCTTCATCTTTTATGTTGCTTCCAATTGGCCTGCTCGTGAGACTATTTGTTTTCTTAATATTGATGTGCTATCCATATTGAAGACGAGAGCCCTTGACTTTCTGTAAACATACTTCAGAGATATTAAGGTTTCAGTCTCAAGCCATTGCAATAAAGCAAATGTCACAATACTGAAGAGCAATAATGTCACTCTGGAGACTAAGGTGCACCTGATACATGCCATGGTCTTTGCAATCACTTGCTATGCATCAGAGAGCTAGACAATGAATAGGGAGGGCAGAAGGAGAATTGATGTCTTTGAGCTGTGGTGCTGGAGAAGAGTATTGAATGTACTACGGACTGCTAAGAAAACAAACATGTTCATCCTTGAGAGGGTTAAACCAATCTGCTCCTTGGAGGCAAGGATTCTGAAGCTTCATCTGACATACTTTGGCCTTGTTGCAAGGAGGGGCCAGTCCTTGGAGAAGGATGTCATTCTTGGGAGTGTGCAGGAACAGTGCAGGAGGGGAAGGCCCTCTATGAGATGGATTGATTCAGTGACTGGTGTAATCGTGGTAGGTGTGTCAGAGACAGTGAGATTGGCACAGGACAGAGCAGGGTTTAGGGCTGTTGTACATAGGGTCGCAATGAGTCTCAAGTGATTCAATGACACATAACAACAACAACATTTTTGGTTTTGTTTTTATGCATACAAAGATTACGCATAGAAATACACTATACTGTAGTGTGTTAAAGAAGCCCTGATGATGCAGTGGTTAATGAATTAAACTGCTAGCTTGTGGTAAGAAACTGTGTTGCAATCCTGAAGGTATGCAGTTTGAATTCACCAGAAGCTCTGTGGAAGGATGGACAATCTCTTCCTGTGCTATTTACTGCCTCTGAAAACCCACTGATGGTTCAGCTATGGGTCAATTCTGACTTGACAGTTCTCAACAACAACAACAACAACCACAACCCAGAAAGCTGATGATTCAACCCACTATCCTTTCCACTGAGAAAAGATCAAGTATCTGCTTCTGTAAAGATTCACGGTCTTGGAAACTGTGGAGTATTTTTAAGTGTGTAAGAGGATTATGAATAAGTTGGAAATACTGTGAGAATTGTCAAAATGTGACACAGAGACACAAGTGAGTATATGCTGTTGAATAAATCATGCCAAAAGACTTAGTAGATGCAGAGTTGCCACAAACCGTCAGTAAAACCAGTCAGTAAAAACACGTTCATTGTGAAATACCATAAAGAGGGGTGCAGTAAAATGAGACATGCTCTCTTTTTGAGTACACAGTGGCAGTCTCAAATGCACCTGCCTGTTTATGACTGACTTCTGTGCCTTATACGCACTATGTCTGCCAATGACTCTGTCACTTCCCTGGGGTACAGCTGAGGCTTCAGGGTGCGAGCCTCTGTGTAGCTCTGGCCTGTTCATCGCATGCACACCTGCACCACTGCAGCAATACCAGGATTCTGGTGTCATAGCAGCTCTGTGTTTTCCGGAACCCACTCTAGGGAGCCTTCTGGACTGAAGTACATGATTAGCAGCCAAGCTCTTTACTGTTGCTCAAAAACATTTTCTTTATTTGAAATTACCTTTAACTAGTCAAATGCCAGACTCTTCCAATCTCTATGTGAGTGTCTGCATTTGTCTTAGATTGGCTCTAAGCCATTCTGATTAGGGACAGGGGAAGGGAGGACACAGCATTGCTAATTTTATATGATATAACAAAAGCATTTATCTCAGCCAACCTAGAAGGCAGTTGAGAGATAAACTTGCTAGAGTGAGTGATACTCTCCCTTGTGAAACCATCTTTATTATCTCAGACTTGGCAGAAGTTTCAGATAGATGTAATGAGAGGAACAAACAGCTAAAATGAATCCAAGGGAACACCTGTCTTCAATACATAAAGATCTTTTGATGGAAAAAAAGAAGGAACAGAAAAGGTGATCAAGCATATTTATGACAAACAAGTCAAGAGGGTAACAAAGCTTTAGGTGGAGACTAATTTACCCATTAGGTGAAGGTTGGAGGTTGTGACTGCAACTGTGAGTTGACCCTTGAGGTAATTAGGAGTACAGATGGAGAAGCAGGAATAATTGAGGAAGCGTGTGTGAATAACAGAGCACAGGACTGGAGTAAGAGATGCTGGTAGTGCGACTTACTGGCCAGGTTCTACCTGAGCACATTGAAATAGCCATTGATAGGCCAAGAGAGCATTGGGAGCCTCAGGGCCTCTGGGAAAGAACAAAAGGAAAATTAAGTACATGAGGTGAGCCTCAAGTACTGGCCCAATTGAGATGTTACTTTATTTAAAAAAAAAAAAAAGACATAATGGATGCCTTCGAATTTTGGTACTAGAGGAGTCTTGAACATACCATGGACTGGCAAGGAAACAAATCAGAAACAAATACTTTGATCACATGGCCAGGAGAGACTGGTCCTTGGAGAAGGACATCATGGTTGGAGGAGCGGAGGGACAGAATGGGGAGGAAGACCCCAGATGAAACGGATTGATCCAGTGACTGGGGAAATAGGGGTTGGTGTGTCAGGATTAGTGAGACTGCCTCAGGATAGGGTATGGCTCAAAGATGCCATACATAGGGTCACTCTGAGTCACAGGCGACTCAACAGCACATAACAACAAATGAAAATGAATACACTTTGAAGAAAATGTTGCATGTAAATATATGTGTTAGATACATTCCAATTTTAGGGTTTATTTGAACTGGTTATTGATGTTTATTTGCTTCCTTGCCATACGCTAGACCATCTACATCAGAAAAAATTAGGTTGGATCCCTGAAATCAGCATTATTTAAAACAACCCAGGAAGTTCTGAAGTGACCGAGCCGATGGCTGTATCTACAAACCACAACTCTAGCTATTAGCTAGAAGGTACTCTATTAGCATCTGAAATGACAAAGTTAATTATATTTATTTTTAGAATCAATAACTCCCAGAAATACCTGCTAGATGCTGGAATTTATGCCGCCATTATTTCAAACACGGAATTAACCATGGGGGAAAATGTTTCAGGAGAATGATATAGACAAAGAATAAAGCCATTCTAAATATTAGCCATTGCAAACTGTATGAATCACAACAGAACATTTTTCTATATAGTGGTGGAAGATGATCCCTAGGTTGGAAAATGTCCAAAATATGGAGAGGCAAAAACAATGGACTCACGTTTACTAGAGCTCGTGAATTTGGTACAAGCCCACCTCATTTTGTTCTGTTGTACGTGGGGTCATCACGAGCCTGCAGCTGAGGAGATGCCCACCGACAGTACCCGCTGTGCTGTTTCCCCATAATCCTGTATCAGTGCACTTTGTTTGCATAATTTAAAAAAAATTCTGTTTGACTGGAGTTCTAAAGTAAGAGGAAAAATTGCAAAGATGATAATGCAAAGAACAGTTAAATTCTGACACCTATATTTTACTTCATTTGATTTTTCATTTGCTTATTCTCTGTATGTATATATGTCTTGTCTGCCTTCATATATGACATACATTCTCTCCTTTGCTTATACAAAGAGTGTGTGTGCATGTGTGTGTGTGTGTGCGTTTGTGTTTGTGTGTGTCTTGTCATCCTATATACATGCACACACATTTCCCTCCTTGGCTTATTTTGGGTTAAGTTACATGCATCAAAGTCCTTTACCTCTAAATTCCTAACTGATTATTTCTAAGAATAGGAATATTCTCTTACACAACCATCAGGCAGTTATCAACTTCAGTCACTTTCACATTGATAAAAGGTCATATCTGATCTACTGCCTGTTTTCCAATTTTGTCAGTTGACCCAATAATATCTTTTAGAGTATTTTTCCCTGTTCAGAATAGGATCCAGCTTGGGGTCAGGTACAGCATTTAATTGTCCTGTCTCTTAGCCTTTCTGTTTAATCTGGATCATTTCCAAGGGCATGCATTCATTCATTCATTCATTCATTTATTTATTTTTGAGACATTAATTTGTTTACAGCATGCATTTTATCTACCCATCTTTCATTAGAGCCTTTGTCATTTGGAGCCCAGTGGATGTTCCCTTGTGACTCGACTCAGGTTGTGAGTTCCATACAGAAATACTGCAGAGGTGGTGTGTCTGTCTCTCTCTAGGTATCATATCTGCAGACACTCTGTCAATCTAACCACCTTGGTGATGCTCATTTTAATCACTGGCGCAAAGCAGTATTTGATATCTTCAAAATACATTTACTAAAATCTTCATAGTTTTGGCTTTAATTTAAGATTCCTTCCTGAACACTTCTTTCTATAATAATTGTGAAATACTGATTTTTCCAACTCCTATAACTCTATACTTCTATAAGTAATACTTAATTTTCCTGTGAACAAGAGCCATCTCTTCTAAACTTATTTATCTATTCATTGAAGGCATTGGCAAAAAAATAAGGCCCCAGGTATTGATGTGATACCAATTGACTTGTTTCAATTAACAGATGCAGCATTGGATGTGCTCGCCAGTCTATGCCAAGAAATTTGGAGGACAGCTGGTCTGGTTGACAGATTGGAAGAAGTCCATATTTATTCCCATTCTCAAGAAAGGTGATCCAACTAAATGTGGAAACTATTGAACAATACCTTTAATATCACATGCAAGCAAAATACTGATGAAGATAATTGAAAAACTGATGAACGGTACGTAAATAGGGAATTGCTAGAAGTCCAAGCAGGATTTAGGAGAGGTCATGGCACCAGGGATATCATTGCTGATGCCAGATGGATCTTGGCTGAAAGTAAGGAATGCCAGAAGAGTATCTATTTGCCCTTTATTAACTATACAAATGCATTTGGCTATGTGGATCATGACAAGTTGTGACTGACCTGATAAGAATAGAAATTCCAGAGCACTTGATTGTGCTCATGAGGATCCTATACCTGGAGCAGGAGAATGTAGTGCTAACAGAGCACAGGAACACAGCGTGATCTGGAATTGTGAAGGGAGTATATTTTCTCTCCATACCTATTCAATCTGTATGCTGAGAAAATTATCTAAGAAGCTGGGCTCTATGAGGAGGACTGGGGCATTAGGATTGTAGGGAGACTCACTAATAACCTGCATTATGCAGATGACACAACCTTGCTTGCTGAAAGTGAGTTGTTGTTGTTCTTGTTATGTGCCATCGAGTCGTTTGTGACTCATAGTGATCCTATGTACAAGAGCCCTAAACGCCGTCCTATCCTGTGCCAACCTCGCTGTCTCAAACACATTCATTCCCACAACTCCACTCACAGAATCGATCCATATCATCGAGGGTCTTCCTCTCCTGTTCCATCCCTCCACTCTCCCAAACATGATGTCCCTCTCCAAGGACCAGTCCCTCCTTGTAACATGCCCAAAGTATGTCAGATGAAGGTTCAAAATCCTTGACTCCAGGGAACATTCTGGGTTCACCCTCTCCAGGACAAACCTGTTTGTTCTCCTAGCAGTCCATGGTATATTCAACACTCTTCTCCAGTATCACAACTCAAAGGCATCAATTCTCTTTCTATCAATCATCCCTATTCACTGTCCAACTCTCTGATGCATAGCACGTAATTGCAAAGACTATAGCCTGGATCAGGCACACCTTAGTTTCCAGCCTGATGTCGTTGTTCTTCAGTAATCTTGAGAGGCCCCTCACAGCTGACTTTCCCAGTGCAATTCATCTCCCGATTTCCTGGCTGCTGTTACCAACAGTGTTGACTATGGATCCAAGCCAACTAAAACTGTTAACTATCTCTGTCTCTTCACCATCCATACTCATGCTGCCAATTGGCCCAGTGGTGAGAATCTTTGTTTTCTTAATATTGAGCTTTAATCCATATTGAAGACTGCAGTCCTTGACCTTCTGCAGCAAGCGCTGCAGGTCCTCCTCAGTTTCAGCAAGCAGGGTTGTGTAATGTGCATAACGCAGGTTGTTGATGATTCTTCCACCAATCCTGATGCCACATTCCTTCTTGTACAGTCCAGCGTCTCAGATGATCTGTTCTGCATACAGATTGAAAAGGTATGGAGACAAAATACATCCCTGACGGACCCCTTTCTTGATTTTAAACCATCCAGTGTCTCCCTGGTCTGTCCTGACGACTGCCTCTTGGTCCAAGTATAGGTTTCACATTAGCACAATCAAATGTTCTGGGATTCCTATTCTTCTTAGAGTCAGCCATAGCTTATTGTGATCCACACAGTCAAAAGCCTTTGCATAGTCAATAAAGCACAGATATACACTCTTCTGGTATTCTCTGTTTTCTGCCAAGATCCATCTTACATTAGCTATAATATCCCTAGTACCGTGACCTCTTCTAAATTCAGCCTGTACATCTGGCAGTTCTCTGTTGACATATTGTTCCAAGCGTTTTTGGATAATTTTTAGCAGAATCTTTCTTGCATGTGATATCAATGATAGTGTTCTATCGTTTCCATACTCTGTTGGGTCACCTTTCTTTGGAATGGGAACAAATATCGATCTCTTCCAGTCAGTTGGCCAGCGGCTGGCTATCCTTCAGATTTCCTGGCACAACCTAGTGAGCACATCCAGGGCAGCACCTGTTTGTTGAAATAAATCAATTGGTATGCTGTCAACTCCTGGAGCCTTGGTTTTGCCAGTTCCTTCATAGCAACTTGAACTTCCTCCTTCATCACCATAGGTTCTTGCTCATAATGTTATTTCATGAAATTCCTCTGTGTCTCCCAATTCCTTCTGATACAGTGACTCTTTGTACTCCTTCCATCTTCTTTTTATGTATCCTGGATCATTCAACATTCTGCCCAAACTATTCTTAAGTATTGCCACCCGTGGCTTGAATTTGTTTTTCAACTCCTTCAGCTTAAGAAACGGTGAGAAAAACTGGATGAAATATGTTTACGGCATTGAAGTCTATGGGGGAGAAAATAGTCTAAAAGTATTATATTTTAGGGCATTATTTTTATTGTAGGAGTGTGCAATGAGGGTTGCAGAGTGGATTATATTTGGGGGTAGGGGGTGGGGTTTGGCGAGGTGCGGGGGGATTGTGTACCAATGAGGGAGTTTTTCTTTTGCTTTTCAAGGAGAGGAGCAAACGGTGGTGGGGGGTGGGGGGAGGGGGTTGTGCGGGGAGAAGGGTGCAACAATGAATGAATGGAATTCCAAAATCTCTGCAGATGTTCATTGAAATGAAAAATAAACAACCTAAATTTAAAAAAAAAAGAAAGAAACGGTGAGCGAGTTTGGCCCTTTTGATTTTCTGACTCCAGCTCTGTGCACATTTCATTATAGTATCTTCCTTTGTTGTCTCGAGCTGCCTTTTGAAATTTTCTATTCAGCTCTTTGAGTAGGACTTGAGATATTTGTTGCAGAAGATCAAGGAATGCAGCCTTCAGTATGGATTGCATCTCCATGTCAGGAAAACAAAGATTCTTACCACTGGACTGATAGGCAGCATCATGATGGATGGAGAGGAGATTGAAATTGTCAACAGCTTCATCTTGCTTGAATCTATGATTAACACCCTTGTTACCAACAGTCAGGAAATAAAGAGATGCATTGAACATGGAAAAATCTGCAGTTAGGGGCCTCTCCAAATTATTGAGGAGTAATAATGTCACTTTGAGGACTAAGGTGCATCTCATTCAGGCCATAGTCTTTCTGATTACTTTCTGTGCATTTGAGAGATGGACAATGAATGAGAATGGCAGGAAAAGAATTAACGCCTTTAAGCTGTCCTGTTTGATAATATAAATGAATATGCCATGGAAGGCCAAGAGAACAAACAGCTATGTCTTGGAAAGGGTACAGCCAGCATGTTCTTTGGAGGCAAAAATGATGAGGCTTAGCCTAACATATTTTGGACATGTTGCTAGGGGGTGCATGATGGACATGATGCTGGGAAGGGTGGAGGGTTGGCAAAGGAGAGGAAGACTTTCAACTAGGTAAATTGACACAGTGACTGCTGCAATGGGCTGGCTCTTGTGTGTCAGAAGAGTGAGAATGGCACAGGACAGAACAGATTTCAGACTTTTGTTTATAGGATTATTATGAGTAATACTGGACGGCCTCTAACAACAACCACAAAAACCCAACAGGGATGAGATGGCATCTCATTGTAGTTTTGATTTGTATCTCTCTTATTGCCAGTGATTTTGAGCATTTATTCATATATCTTCCTCTGTGAAAATTCTTTCCATGTCTTCTGCCCATTTTGTAATTGTGTTACCAGTCTTTTTCTTGTGGAGACCCTATAGGATTCTGTAAACTTTTGATATGTGACCCTAGTCTGAAATGGTATTGCCAAATATTTTTACCCAGTCAGTAGGGTTTGGTGGGTTTTTTCCCCACTCTGTTGGAAAATGTTTTTGAATGCACAGGGGTTTAAACTTTAGCAGGTCCCATTCATCAATTTCATTCTCTCCAGATTGTACATTTCTGGTTGTATCTGGCAGTATCTTTATATTGTAGATTAGTCCATCTAAGCTTGATCCCAGTTTGTTTCTTAGGCCATTTTAATCTGAAACCTGTCCAACATCATAGCAACACACACCTCCACTGACAGATGAGTGTTGACTACATAAGATGTGCTTTGGATAGCAATTGAACCCAGTTAAAAAGGTGAGAGAATTTTACCAATGATTCACCATTTCTCCTTGAAGTTTACTACTGTACTTCATTGTACTGATATTTAAATTTTTGCAGGTTAGGCCAATGTGAGTCATTTCATGTGGCTCCTGAGTATGTCCTTGTGACAAGCCTTCCCATTTTCTAAACACTTTCTTACTTCCTAACCCTCTTAAGATTTCCTATAATTAGTAGTTTTCTGAGGGTCTTTGGTAATGTTAGGGAAAGAGTGACATAATAAATCAAGAACTGCTTACTTGATTTGCTCATTGCTATTGGTGTATCATATATATATATATATATATATATATATATATATATATACAATCTGACCAATAATCAGAATCAGTAGCTCGTCTGGTTTTAGCTGCTGATATTGAACTTCTCCAGTGATTCCCTTCCCCAACCCCACTAATGCAGCCAATCTGATTTCTATGCAGTCCATCAGCTGAGATCCAGATGTATAGTCACTGATTGTGTGTGTGTGTGTGTGCTTGTGTGTGTGTGGTGGGAGGTTTGAGTTGTTGGGGTTTTTTTTAAGATATTTGCAATGAATAACTCACTGATTATACAAAGTAAAAAGATTCATTCTATCTCTGGCCTCATTCCTCTCACAAGGTCTGTAATTTCCAACTACTAGTCAGTCCTTCTTCCAGTAACCAATTATTTTTTAATTAAACTTGACTACATGTTCTATCAATTTCACATTGCAAAAGTTGATAGAAAGTCTCAATTTATTCATCTTTGCTGTTGATTATTGGTGTGTATATATGAATAATAGTTATATTACCAGATATTCTTTGTATGCATATAGATAGCATATGAACATGCAGATTGCTTTTGGTAGGATTGTCATTTTCACAATGTTGAGTCTTCCTATCCATGAACAGGGAACATTTCCCCATTTATTTAGGTGTTTTATTATGTCTCCTAGAAATGTTCTGTAGTTTTATTTGTACAGATCTTTTGTGTCTTTAGTTAGATTCACTCCCAAGTACCTCAATTTGTGAGTGGCTATTTTAAATGGTATTGCTTTCTTGGTTTCCTTTTTTGAGTTCTCTTTGTTACTGTAGGGGAGTCCCACTGATTTTTGAATATTGATCTTATATCCTGTCACTCTATCAAAATGATCTACTAACAGTTTTTTGGGTTTTTTTTTTTTAGTCCTTGGGGTTTTCTGTGTGCACTATCATAGCATCTGCATATAGTAATAGCTTAACCATCTCTTTTCCAATCTGGATGCCTTTTATTTCCTTCTCTTGTCCAGGATATCTTTTTCTCAGAACTTGTATCTCCTGGCAATATGCTTCAAATACGTGAGATGACATTCTCTTAGGAGTAACCTAGTTGCACTTACTCCAAAATAGATTTGCTTGTTCTTTTGGAAGTTCATAGTATGTTCAATAGGGAGCTCTTTCATCCTAGTGACAAGAAACTGCACTGCAATCCTGAAGACATGTGGTTTGAGGCCACCAGCTGCTCTACCAAGGACTGCCTCAGAAAACCTGTCAAATATATATGTATATGAATTCATTTCACCGCACCAGTGAATGGGAGCACTAAATATATTAGGTCAATTAGCATAATCTCTCCTAGTCCTATGAAATCATGACCCTAAATATCCAAATCAAGAAATCAAATTACACAAGGTATTCGATTATATATAAACTCATACAGCAGCTAGTTCTTTTACCAGTTTTGTTTTGTTTATTGGGTTTTTAATATTTTTTAATATGTAGATCATTAACATGTTTTCTAAAATAAAAATATCCCAAGTTTACTCACAGAAGAGTAGTCTCTTTGTTCTTCCCTTAGGCCTCCCACCCTTTGTTATTGGTAACTCCATCCCTCCCCACCCCGATTTATCCTTCCTGTGTTTCTTTTTAAAAAAATAAATAAACAACTATATACATCTTGTCTTACTTGCTCTTCTTCCTACACCCTCTCCTCAAATTCAACTCTGCCTTTCAGAGCAGCCTCAGTCACAGAGGGGATCTAGGGTGCAGAGCTCAGCTCCAGCTGCCTCTGTTCTGGATTTACTGCTTCACACCAACAGCTTCCCTCTACCTTGACATCCACAGTACTTCCCTTTCTGTTCTCCACATTCTTTCCTGCCCCCTACCCCCAATTATCCCAGGAGGGGAGATTTAGATTCATGAATGCCAGATACAAACAACTTGTGAATAACTGAAGAATTAATAGAGGCCAATCTGGTCTAGATCCCATTGCTAATTATAGAGCAAACATTCTAATTTACTTTCTGTTGTCTGTATTGTTATAGAACAAACGTTTAAATGAGGCATTTTAGCCTTCATGTTGCTTGATTCATTCAACGGAAACAATGTTAAATGTTACATAGGAAAAAAAACTATAGCATTTGAAATGGGCAAAGGCCTCAAATAGAAGCCAATGGTGGCAAGTCCAGACTCAGGGCTCAGAGATCTGAACCAGCTTTAAGCCTCAGTTTCCCCTGGGAAAAAAATCATATAACCCCTTGTAGAGTTTCCAGTTGTGATGGACAGTTGACTATGATTCCATGTATCTAAGAATAAAACTGCTTCATAGCATTTTATCAGCTGATATTTCTAAAGTAGACTTTCAGAACTTTCTTCTAAAGCACCTGTGAGTAGATCAAACATTTCTTTTTGCAGCTGAGAATACTAAGCAGATGATTTATGATAAATGACTATGATACTATTTAGAACATTTCTGGAAACATAACCGTTGGGCAGTCACACTGCTAACCCCAAGGCTAAGCCTCTCTAGAGGTCTGAATCCACCAGCAACTCTGAGGGTGAGGCAGGCTGTCTTCTCTCATGTGATTAACACCTCCAGAGCCCAGTAGAGGGCTGCTCTGAGTGGGAGCTGAGCAGACAACAGTGAGTTTGTTTCATTATTACCTAAAAAACCAACAGAGAACTTTAAAAAGTGTTTCATTAACTCTCTTATTAAATGATTCATGTTCTTCTAAAGTCTTACATTTGTACAGGCAAGGTTTGAAAAGGAAGAGGAAGAAGGAAGGCATAAACCAAGATGCAGCATGCCCCTGTCTCCTTGATGCATCCAGTCTATAATTTGAAAGTATGTTTTATACTAGCATAACCATTAATCCATTGTCACTGAAGAACTATCACTGTAGACTATCCTAGGTGGTCCTGATAAAATTAGTAATACAAGTTTCTGAGTGGACGACCAGCCTTCACTGCTCTATGATGAAGGGTATCAACAGAAGGTGATTGAATAATCTCAGACAAGCCCTTTAGAGTCCTTGTTGTTAGGTGCCATCGAGTCGAGTACAACTCATAGTGACCTATGAAGAACAGATATGAACTTTGTCCTATCCTTACATTTCCTGACACACTAGACCCCATTGTGGCAGTCACTGCGTCAATCCATCTGGTGAAGGGTCTTCCTCTCTTTTGCCAATCCTCCATCTTTCTAAGCATGATGCCCTTCTCCAACGAATAGTCTCTCCTAGCAACATACCCAAAGGATGTGAGGTGAAGCTTTATCATCGTTGCCTCCAAGGAGCATTCCAGCTGCATTTTTCCCAAAAAACACACCTATTTGTTCACCAGGCCATCCGTGTGATAGTCAGTACTCTTTTCTAACACCACAGCTCAAAGGCATCAATTCTTCTGTCATCCTTATTCATTGTCCAGCTCTCAGCAGTGATCAGAAATACCATACCCTGAATCAGACACACCTTAATCTTCAAACTGACATCATGGCTCCTCAATAATTTGGAGAGGACCCTGACTGCAGACTTTCCCAGTACAATACATCTCCTGATTTCCTGACTGTTGGTACCAAAAGTGTTGATTATGGATCCAAGAGTGCTTAGCCTTGATGAAGCACTGGAAATGCCTTAATAATGTAATAAGAAACAAGTTGTTTGGCTTATAATCATTTTCTTCAATTGAGAAGAAAATTTATTAGTGGTTAATAGGCATGAGAGAGAGGAGAAAGAGGGAAGGGGCATTAGTAGTGGTGGAAAATCATATTGATTAAGAGTAGAGCTGCATAACTGATTATCTAAGTGCTATTAATAAGTTGTATACCTGTAAAAAACAAATTGACAAATTGTAGTGGTAGGGGGTGGGGGTGGTGAAGGCCAGCTGCTGAGGCTGCTTATGTGTAAACAAAAGCCTGTGCTATTTATTCCTTGATGTGGTTGTATAAGATCATAGCGTGAAGGACACCCCAGTAAATTGGCCAGATAACACTTTTACTACTTCTGGTCTACCTCTCAGTTCACTGAGGAGGGCCCAGGACTTGGCATTATTTTTTAAATTTTATTTTAATTAATTTTAATGAAAGTTTACAGAGACTTTGGATTTCCTTCCATTGATTCACTATTGCACTTTTCTCCCTCTCCACCCCTACCCCCAATTTGCTCTTCTCTTTGAAAAGCAACAGAAAACTTTTTGCTTTGTTATACAATCCCTCCCCCCAGGTCCACTCCAGTCATGATGATAATACCTAATCATATAGCCCTTTTAAACAATTCTTTCCCTAATCTGTTTCAATGCAGTGTACGTTATTTATCCCCTCTTTCTCAGTCTCCTCTCAAACCCAATGTCAGTCCCATTTTACAACAGTGGCACTATATAATACTTGTCCTTCTGTGACTGAGATAGTCACTCAGCATAATGTCCTCCAGGATCACCCATTTTGTGTAATATTTCATGAGTTCCTTGTTTTTCAATGCAGCATAATATTCCATTGTGTGAACATAGCAGAGCTTCTCTATCCATTCATTTGTTGATGGTCACTTGGGTTGTTTTCAACTCTTTGCTATTGTGAACAAAGCCACAATACACATGAGTGTGCATATATCTGCTTGGGTGGTGATTATGGTTTCTTTAGGGTATATTCTCAGTAGTGGAATTGTTGGGTCGGATGATATTTCTATTTCCAAATATTTGAGAAAGTGCCATACAGCCTTCCACAGTGGTTGCACCATTTTACACTCCCACCAACAGTGACTAAGGGTTCCAGTTTCTCCACAATCTCAGCAACATTTGATGTTTGCTGTTCTGTTAAAATTTGCTATTCTTACTGGGGTGATATTATATCCCATAGTTGTTTTGATTTGCATCTCTCATAGAGCTAGGGGTTTTGAACATTTCTTCATGTGCTTCTTTGCCATCTGGATGTCTTCTTTGGTGAAGTGCCTGTTCATATCCTGTGCCCATTTTTCAACTGGGTTATTTACCTTAGTCTTGTTGTGGTGGCACTACTTTTATTTATTGATTTATAAAGTATATATAGATGCTTGTTTTAGAATTTATTTTCTATTGTGATTTAAGGGAAGGTTAAAAAACTAGATTAATTTTTCATTTAATCATTCATACACATTTTATTCTGTAACATTAACATTAATACTCATGGTGCAATTGCACTTTCCCCACTTCCTTCCTGTGATTCTTATTTCTATGAATCAATGAGTCCATCTTACCTTTCTGTATCTTCCTTTTCTTTACTGACAATGTGCTTTATTGGATATTGCCTTTCTTTTCACCCATCTTAATATTTTCCCTTTATCTATTTACTAAGTTTTACCCATTTTTATTCTTCTTTCTCATTCCTAATAACAATGCAAGAATGATTCTGTGTGTAGACCTTACCTGGGCTTCCCATAACGTTGATCTTATACAATAATTGTTTTTTTTTATAACTGACTAACATGTTTTCTGAAGTTCTGGTAGCCTAGTGGCAAGAAGCTGCTCTGCACTCCCAAAAGCATGTAGTTCACTACCACTAGCCGCTCCTTGGGAAAAGGCTGGGCATTCTCCTCCTGTGTGATTAACTGCCTCTGAAAACTGGCTAGAGGGTCAGCTATGGGTTGGCTCTGACTCTACAGTACACACACGTTACTCAGTGTTAAGTTGATGATTATTTTTAAGTGGTGTCCAGTCTTTATTCCATTGTATGAATGTACTGTAGTTTCTTTATCTAATCACTTGTATGTAGACACTTGTGTGGTTTCTATTCCTTTTCTCTTCGAATAATGCTGTAATAAACAGAGATATGTGTATGTCTTTTCATGTGGCAACTCTTATTTCTTTGGGTAATAGACCTAGTAATGGGAATCCTGAATCTAATGATGTTTCTAATCCTAGTTTTTCAAGGAAAGTGGTATTACTTTTATATGGGCATTTTGAGAATTCCAATGATATTTTTTTAAAAATCCCAACAACAACAACAACAAAAAAAAAACCCCACAAACCAACTATACTGGTGTTGTTAGGTGCCACTGAGTTGACTCTGTGAATAACAGGTCGGAACCTTGTGTTGTCCTGTGCTATCCTCATGATTTCCAACATGCTATAGCCCATTGTTTCAAATTGTGTCCTTTCCTCGAAGGAGTGGCCTGGTTGCACTTCCTCCAGATAATTAGGAAATGTAAATGTCTGTGTTGTATCCTTTTCCTATGCCTATTAAATCTGTATGCTGAGCTCTTAATTTGAGAAGCTGGGCTATGTGAAGAAGAATGTGGTATCAGGATTGAGGAAGATTCATCAACAATCTGCATTATGCAAATGACACAACTTTGCTTGCAAAGGATGAAGACCTTGAGATTTTACTGCAGAAGATCAAAGCCTTTAATAAGGGTTGCGTCTTAACATCAAAACCAAAAAATCCTCTTTGGCCAATAGACATGATGTTAAATGTAAAGACTAAGTTGTTGATTATTTTCTTTTATCTGGATCCACAATCAACACCTATGGTAGCAAGAAATGGTAGTCAAGAAATCAAGACATTGCACTGGGAAAATATATTTTCAAGGAACTCTCCAAAATGCTAAAAAACAAGGAAATGAATATAGAGACTAGGGTGCACCTGATCCAAGCCATAGTATTTTTAATTGCTTCAAATGTGTTTGAAAATATGACAATGAATAAGGGTGAAAAAAGAAGCACTGATATCATTGAATTCTGGTGTTGATGAAGAGTGTTGACTCGTTCATGGACTGCCGAAAGAACAAACAGATATGTCTTGGAGGAAGTATAAACAGGATATTGGTGTTAGGTGCTATCAGATCAGTTCCTACAGGTAGGGGCCCAATGCACAAGACAACAAAACACTGCCTAATCCTGCACCATTCTTAAAATTGTTGCTATGTGTGTTCCCATTATTGCCCATTATCAATCTGTCTTGCTGAGGGTCTTCACCTTTTTCAGAGACAGTAGGAATCAATTGAGCTTTCCATCAATAAACAAATAAGCCTTTCTTACATGGTTTTCATTGTCATTTTATCCTATTAATAACTTAATAATAAAGTATTAACATTTGGTTTCTCTGGTGGCCTACTGTCAAGAAGCTGCCCTGCAGTCCCTAAGACACATGGTTCAAGGCCACCAGCTGCTCCGCGGGACAAGGATGGGCAATATCCTCCCATGTGATTGACTGTCTCTGAAAACCCCCTGGAAAGTCAACTATGGGTCAGTTCCGACTTTATGGTACACAACAACAAAATGGTTTTGCAGAGTTATCTGATTTTATGTACATAAAGCATCTTTATTTAATAGATTCTAAATGGAGACAATATTAACTTTCCCCCTAGGGAATGTTTAGAAATGTGTAGGAATATTTTTGAGGAAAGGAAGCAGAAGGAGTGCTATTGATATCTAGTGAATACAGGCCATCAATAGTATTAAACACCCAACACTCATAGAACACAACCCCACAAATAAGAATTATCTAACCTAAAATGACAATAGAGCCAACATTGAGAAATCCTACTTTCTTTCCACATTTTAATTATTATTCTCTATTAGAAATTATTAATTAGGCAATATATTAATCAAATAAGTTGATTTTAAAAAGCAGACTCAGTCATTGTTACAAATCGTTCATGAGTGACTGCTGGGTCTGAAATCCAGTTCCAGACGCAGACTTTACAGAAACAAGACACAATAAAGTGGACTGCATTCTTACAGGCAAGAGACAAGGAGGAATAGAAAATGACCTTTTCTTTTAAAAAAAATAATGTGGCCTCTTTTTTTTGGTTAGGTAGGGCCAGCCTTCAGAAAAGAACATATGCTTGGAAAGGTGGAGGGTCAGGTAAGGAAGGGAGGACTCTCAACAATATGAATAGACACAGTAACTATTGTTATTAATGCTAGCCTTAATTGAGTATTTCACAGACAGTGAAGTTGGAAGAAGACCATGTAAATTCAGATCCATTGTTTAGGATTGCTATGAGTCATAGTTGACTCAATGGTAATTAAAAACAAAGGCAGCTTGTAGGAGACCCAAGTTCAGTCTTAAGCCAATGAACTTTATGCACAGTCACAACTTCTCTGCAAGGATAGGTTTATGCACTGCTGTGCCGTAAGCAGGTTTCAGTGGTACTTCCAGATTAAGACAGACTAGAAAAACGTAGAAACCTACTTTTGAAAATTAGGTGGGGAAAACCCTATGGACACAATAGTCTTGTCCACAACATAAGAGGGAAGGATCTATGAACAGGTAGCACCTTATAACTTTTCTGCATGAGATTATCATACTCCCATAGATCATGGTGATCTTTGGGACAAGATCACGAGAGAGAGGAGACAACCAGACAGAAGCTATTTATGTCATCTCTATATTTTCAGTTTGATGCCAACAGATTAATGCATTTCCATATAAATACGGTTAGAGAATAAAATGTTCTTGTTTTCCTGTGTGTCAGCTTTTTAACATGCTGGAGTCAAACAATTTGCCTGCTGCCATTGCTTTGGGAGAAGCAGAGGTTGATTTGACCCTCCTGTCTTCTCAGAGATCTGAGGTTTGAGAGTTCTTAAAGCTGCTTGTAGCAATTAGATCATGTTGTATGCAATGACTGGAGTGTTGACTGAACCAATTAAAAGATCAATTAGTGCAGTGCAATTGCTTAGAGAAGTAGTTTTCTATGACATTAAAGGGGTTTTCTGTCAGTGTGTCAGGCACCACATAAAACTAGAATTCTGCGATATTTATTCTTTGCTCTGAATTGTTTTTCCTTTACATTATTGTGTATATTTTTAAACAAAGGAAGCATTTAGTATATACAACAGCATTTCTAGACATAAGATTCTAATTTACTAAATTTAAAGAACAAAATTAGGTTGAAAGAGTAAAAAAATCCTACATTTATGAAAATACCTTCTTCTTGTTGTTGTTATTTTGTGTGCCATCGAATTGCCTGTGAAAACACTTAAGTATATATTCATTCTGGTAGAATTAATTTGTTAGTTGTTTTTGTTATGTGCCATAGAGTCTCTTTTGACTCATAGACACCCTATGTACAATAGCCCTAAACTCTGCTCTATCCTGTGCCAATCTTACTGTCTCTGAGACACCTACCCCCATTACGCCACTCACCGAATCAATCCATCTCACTGAAGGTTTTCCTCTCTTGAGATGTCCCTCCACCTTCCCAAGCATGACGTCCCTCTCCAAGGACTGGTCCCTCCTTACAACATGTCCAAAGTATATCAGGTAAAACTTCAGAATCCTTGCCTCCAAGGAGCAGCCTGGTCTTACCCTTTCTGGGACAAACTTGCTTATTCTCCTAGTAGTCCACGGTATATCCGACATTCTTCTTGAGCACCACAACTCAAAGGCATCAATTCTCCTTCTATCATCCCTAGTCATTGTACAGCTTTCTGATGCATAACAAGTAATTGCAAAGACTGTGACCTGAGTCATGCAAACCTTAGTCTCCAGACTGAATTCATTTAGAAAGTATATTTTTTCCTCAGATATTTATATCTAATTGGGACTTTATTATTATTATTATTAATTTCAATGAACATTTAGAGAGATTTTGGATTTCCATTCATTCATTGTTGCACTTTTCTCCCCTCCCCTCCCCCAGTTTGCTCTTCTCTTTGAAAAGTAAAAGAAAAATTCCTTCATTGTTATACAAACCCCCACACCCCCACACCCCAATGATAATCATAATGCCCTATAATATATTGTTTTTAAGCTGTTCTCTCCCTCATTCGTTTCGATGCAGTGTACATAATTCATCCAGTTTTTCTCATTCTTACCCCAACCCTGATGTTAGTCCCATTCTATAGCAGTGGCACTATGCAGTGTTTATGACTGTTACTATGTTGTTGATTTTAAGTTGCCATTGAGCCAGATTTGACATATAGCAATTCACATGTAACAGAAGGATAGGGTGTCTTGTCTTGTGAAATCATAATGATGATGATTGGTATATTTCAGTGTGTTCTAGTAGTCATTTAAATTCATCACATTGAAAGTTTCCCTCATTTTTGGTGGCCCTGTTACTATAACTGAACAAAATCCAAGGGTTGGCTTCCCCCCCTCCCCAGCTTTCTTTCTATATTGGAAACCCAGCATATGTGTATAGTAATCTTCTAATATCATAGATGTAATGACACAGTTCTCCCAGGCCATGAGGCAGAATAAAAATAAAATGCATTGAATTTACAAAACTTTAAAACATAGCTCCATTAAGGATTTTCTCACCAGATGAAAAATAAAAATTGAGTTGCTGGATATTTTTTCAACACGGTGCTAGATGAATTTATTTAGCAAGTATTTATAAAATGACTGGGAAGGAGATACACTGAAGCACTCATAGTTACTTATACTCTAATCAAAGAGACAGTAGCTAGTTCTGTTAGCTTTGAGCATGGATGGGAACTACATCTTCAAATCATTGACTCCTCTTCCTGGGACAGAAAGACACAATGGCAACAAGAGAGGCAAAACTTGGTGTGTTACATTCACTGTTTGAACTAAAGTTCCTGTGGAAGTTCTATTCTTGAAAAATTAAACTGAACTTCAGATGCACAAAATGACCTGATAAAACTGTTATCAGAGGAGACAGGTTGCATGCTCACCCTTACATGGCCTCTTAACCTGAGTCTTGCCACTTTCCCAGTGAGGTGGGTTTTTTTGTTAAATTTTTTTTATTATTTTAGGAATCTTTTTCAAAAGAAGATTATCTCGAGACCCTTCTCACTACTCTATCTTTTCCTCCTTCTGCAAAGGGAGAAATTCAGAAAGAAATCTAATAGGTACTGAAGAGCAGACTTCTGTAAGAGTTCTCCAGGCTGATATTCTAACTTTCACTGTTTCATTCCCCTCTGAGAACTCTGTCCAGTCACGATGGCCCAGGAGTATCCTTGGCATGGGAAGATTTTAATATTCTTCTCTCAGGATATGAAAGTAAGAGGAGCCACAGGCATCTCCAGAAGCCTGGAGTGTCTGATTAAGCAAATATTTACATAAAAAGGCATAATATAAGGAATATTTTGTGGAGTAACAAAATTAATAGTAACCTTGCAAAGTATGATAAACAAAATTCAGTCTAGTTATTCCTTGTTTTTGCTGTTGGGTGCTGTCAAGTTATAACCAACTCATAGCTGACCTTCCAAAAGATTTTTAGAGGAAATAAATTCCATGAGAGGAGACTGGG
>NW_006399801.1:9845836-9849316 GCF_000299155.1 Elephantulus edwardii
ATGATGTCCCTCTCCAAGGACTAGTCCCTCCTTGCAACATGCCCAAAGTATGTCAGATGAAGCTTCAGAATCCTTGACTCAAAGAAGCATTCCGGCTTCACTTTCTCCAGGACAAACTTGTTTGTTCTCCTAGCGGTCCATGGTATATTCAACACTCTTTTCCAGCACCACAGCTCAAAGGCTTCAATTATCTTTCTATCATCCCTATTGACTGTCCAAATCTCCAAAGCATAGCACATAATTGTGAAGACTCCAGCCAGGATCAGGCACACCTTAGTCTCCAGCCTGATGTCGTTGCTCTTCAGTACTCCTGAGAGGTCCCTCACAGCTGACTTTCCCAATGCAATTCATCTCTGATTTCCTCGTTTTTACTTTACCTACAAAAACTACAAGATGTGGTATTTTTTTTAAAGGTTCAGAGATCCAAGTTTGTGTCTACCCTTTCAGGAGAAGCATTCACGCATATCAGGATTATCCAGCCTCATCCATGTGGATGACCTGGAGGTGTTCACTACCAGGTTCTCCTGGGATGCATATCTTTTGGTAGGAGGTAGAAGGTCATTCATAGGCAGAGATTACCTGAACACTAACCAGTCTAGGGAATGCAGTTTTTGGCTTTCCAATCCAAAACACACAGAAGGAAGAAAAATAGTGGGTATTGAGTGAGCCAATCTGGAGCAACTGAAAAAATTAAAAAAGCTATAGATACTGGTTGAAGGGTAAAAGAAATGGGAAATAAGATGAGGAATATATTGTGTGATAGGAGAGTTAGTTGAGTATTTTCAATCACTTAAAATAAAGCTGGACAATGAATAAGGAAGACTGAAGAAGAATTGATATATCTGAATTATAGTGTTGACAGACTATTGAGTATAGCATGGACTGCCAGAAAACACATCTTTCTTGAAGAAAGTAAAGCCAGAATGTTTCTTTAAAACGAAGATACCAAGACTTTGTCTCATTTATTTTAAACAATTTTTTCAGTAAGAACTGGTTTCTAGAAAAGGACATTATGCTGATTAAAGTAGAGAATCAGTAAAAAGAGTATAATGCTCAACAAGATAGACTGATATAGTGACGACAATGATGGACTCAAAACAGTGATTGTACAGAAGGGTCAGGACTGGACAGTTCTTTGTTCTGTTGTATAGGAGTTGCCATATATAGGAATTGACTGGAAGGCACTCAACAACAAAATTATTTAAATTGTTCAATGGAGAATATAAGAAATTGAAGTACCACCAGGAGTTGCATTGATTTGGCTAGACCATGGTTCTCAATTTTCTGTAATTATCCCATGTGCTGTTATCCTAACTTCTATGATTTTATTGAGATAGGATTAAGTCATTTCTTTAAGGATGTAGTTAACCTCCATGATTGGACCTGAGATATTATTAACCAATTAGTTATAAAGTTAACTAGGTCACAACCTCGATTCATTGTAAAAGTAATTTCCTGGGGTGACTTTTGTCTTAAATGAGATGAAAAGAGAAAGAAACAAGTCCACATGAAGTAGGTAGAGCAAATCTACTTGGAGGCTGGGCACAGGAAGGGTAGCTAATATCACCAAATAGAAGATCTAAGAGTCGGGTGTATATTTTGGACCTAGGGTTCTGTGCAGTAAAATTCCTAGAACCAGGTGACACAGAGAAAGTCATCCCCTGTGTGGTATTAGTCTGAAAGTTGGTTTTTTTAGCCATTACAATTCCCATCCCCCACCACAGTCTCCATCTACCTTCACTGTAGACACATGGTATTACAAATTACCAACAGCTGTTGGACTGCGATAAGAGAAAGGATGCTTCCCCCACAGGATGGCAAGACTTTAGGCAAGCAAGACTTGTAGCTGTAAGACTGGATGGAGGCTGCAACAGACCCTGTTTGGCAAAATCCTGGTAATGGTGTGTTGGAGAGACTGTGGTATTACTGTGGATAAACTGTGGTAAGGTTAAGCAGAGGACCCCTAAGATAAAGGCCACAGTTAAAGGTGTTTTCTGTTCTTGTCAGAGGCTTGAAGGAGAGGCTAAGTTATTACTTGCTGGATGCTTGATTGTTTGGAGACAAACTTTTACGCTTTGGATCTCACTGCTAATCTGAAACCAGAGCAGGTACTAATTGAAGAACTGTGTCTTGGAACTTTGACTAACATCTGGACTTTTTCAGGGGAATATTCTTTGCCTCCCTCACTCTCCAACATCTTTCCCTAATAAACCCCATTATTGGGACCACAGTTGTGAGTCAGCAACAAATAAATTAATCTCTTGATGTTGATGTGGCTCATAAAATGTCATGGGGAGAGTCTGTGGGCTGGCTGTCTGCTTTCTTCTCTGGGGCAATGAAGGACTGTGCTGTTTTCACTCCCATTGGCACTTTTGGAGACATGTTTGAGGCCCTGTGTCTCCATGTACCATTTTCTCCTCTTTAGGCACCCTGAAATTAGCACCCTCAATTTGGATTTACAGCCTTTTAAACTGTAAAAGAATGCATGTCTGTTTGTTAAAGTTACTTGTGGTGTCTCTGTTATGACTCACTCATGGCTAGCAAGTCAGAGTCTACTCCTTGCAGGCCCACCAGGGAATTTCTGGAGGCTATAAATTGTAAGGAATGAGGTTGCCCATCTTTCTCCACTGAACCACTCATGAATTCAAACCTTTGGGTTAGCAGCACAACCAAATGACCAAGGCAACAATGGCAAAAACAGAACAAGATTTGACATTGAGAATGGGTATTACTTCTGTATGGGGCATTCTAAAACCAGTTGTAGAGGGATTAACAGTTTATAGTGAAGACCATAATGACTAGGGTCAAGCAGAGAAGACAGGGCAAGATTTTAAAAGAGTATGGATACCCCAAGGAGATGTGGGGCTTTTTTCCTGTGTGTGGTGAGGAGTGACTGAGGTTTTATAATAAAGAGGGACAAGATAAAAACAGTGTTTATGAATAATCTTGTGGTTCTTGTGTGTAGAATTGGTTACATGGAGACAGTCCAGAGGCATGAAAATTAGTTAGGAGTAAAATAATCTAGAAAGCTGAGTCTGGGGCTGTTACACTGAAACAATAATACTAAGTAACAGCGATCAGGGTGTTTTCAACAGGGGAAATAAGATGGAAAAGGGACTGTGTTTGTATACATGAAATTGCCACTTATATTAATGGTACTAACTTGACATATTTCTTGGCATCCCTAGAAGGCTTTGAGATCTAGAAAATATCAATACTATGTCTTCATCAGCCTAATCTACTAGCCAGCCATAAGGATTTGATAATGAATATTAACAAAAACACTTACTACATTTTCAGTGGCTATCCTTGGCTGAAAGCAGGGAATACCAGAGGAATGTCTATTTGGGTTTCATTGACTATGCAAAGGCATTTGACTGTGTAGATCATAACAAACTGTAGCTGACTCTGAGAAGAATGGGAATCCCAGAACACTTGATCGTTCTAATGCGAAACTTATACTTGGACCAGGAGGCAGTC
>NW_006399801.1:9849970-9886177 GCF_000299155.1 Elephantulus edwardii
AAAGGGTTAAACCGGGTGGCTCCTTGGAGGCAAGGATTCTGAGGCTCCATCTAACATACTTTGGACATGTTGTGAGGAGAGACCGGTCCTTGGAGAGCGACATCAT
The DNA here is from genome assembly GCF_000299155.1 of Elephantulus edwardii. Lineage (NCBI taxonomy): Eukaryota > Metazoa > Chordata > Mammalia > Macroscelidea > Macroscelididae > Elephantulus > Elephantulus edwardii. The sequence goes on from NW_006399801.1 coordinate 9,850,077, forward strand.
GCTTGGGAGGGTGGAGGGACAGCGCAGGAGAGGAAGACCCTCTATGAGGAGAATTGATTCAGTGACTGGGATAATTGGGATGGGAGTGTCAGAGATAGTGTGATTGGCACAGGACAAAGCAGAGTTTAGGGCTGTTGTACATAGGGTCGCTATGAGTCGCAATCGACTCGACGGCACATAACAACATAACAACAACATCCTATCTTTGTATAATAAATTAGCTATTATGATAAAACAAACGTAGTTTTATCATAAAAACTAGCATGATTTGGTTACAAATTTGAGATAAGGACAGAAGGAAAATGTGTGTCTAAAATTACATAGTTTTCCACCAAGAACAGAAAGGAAACTAGTTCAGCTAGAGATAGAAAGAAGCACCTCAGGAATTTGGGTGACCCAAACAGTTTGGATTTGAATGTAGTTATAGTATCTATAAAATAATACATGCCAAAGGGACTTGGTGAATCATGAATAAAACTCAAGCAAGGTCAAAGTGGGATGAAACCATAGGGAGTGAAATGAGTTAATTATTTGCATGTTAAAGTGATTTTTTTTGTTTGTCTTAGGAATGCTATCAGTTTATATCAGGGAACATTGGTACTTCAATGATAGAATTCTTGGCTTCCAGTTTAAAAAGCCCAGTTTGATACTGGCTGATGTACCTTTCTGTCAGTGGAGGCTTGTGTGTTGTTTTGGTGATTATCATGTATTTCAGTGGTACTTCAAAACTAAGATAGACTAATGAGACAAGCTTTGAGTTCTACTTCTGAAATGCAGTCAGTGGAATCTTTAAGATCCCAACAGGCCAATGCTGCTGTATGTGGGCCTTCTATGAGTCACATCAATCAATTACAAGAGAAGTTTACATAATGCTTTTGTTATGACAAACCAAAAATTCTTGGGCTATTTATTGGCTAAAACTTACTAAAAGTAAATGCAGAGTAGAGTTCCTGAAGCAGTTGTCCAAACAGAACAAAGGAACACAACATGATTTAAAATCAGAAAGGATGTATGTCTGGGCTGAATCCTTTCTCCATACCTATTCAATCTGTATGTTGAGTAAATTATTTGGGAGGTTGTCCTATATGAAAAATAATGTGGCATCAAGAATACAAGAAGCTTCATCAAGATTATGCATTCAACCTTGGTTGCAGAAAGTGAAGAAGACTTAAATACTTACTGAAGAAGATCAAAGACAAAGCCTTCAAAATTATTTCATCATAACATCAGGAAAATAAAAGTCATTACCACTAGATCAATAGGCACCATCACAGTAAATGGGGAAAAGATTAAAGTTCTCGATGATTTTTTCTTACTTGGATTCAAAATCATGACCCTTGGTACTAGCACTCAAGAAATCAAAAGATGTATTGCATTGGGAAAATCTGCTGTTAAGGACCTCTCCAAAGTGCTAAAGAGTGAAGATGTCAGTTTAAAGATGCACCTGATCTTAGTCTTTTTTGCCTTGGTCTTTTTAGTTGTGTCATATGCACTAGAGAATTGGACAATGAATAAGGAAGACCAAAGAAGAATCAATGCTTTTGAACTGTGGTGTTGAATAAAGCATTGAATGTACCACGGACTAACAGAAACCCAAGGAAATATGTTTTGAGAGAAGTGCCACCAGGGTACTCCTTAGAGGCAAGGATAGTGAAATTTCACCTCACTTATGTTGGCCATAGTTTTAGGAGGAACTATCAGCTGAGATACAGATAGAACCAGTGAAAGAGAGGAAGAATCTCAACTAGATAGATGGACTTGGTGACCACTACAATGGTCATGAGCATGATAGAAAACTTGAGGATGGTGTAGGATAGGACAACATTCAGATCTGTTCATAGGATCACAATGAGTTATAGGCAACTTGAAGGTAGATAAAGGACTTGACATTTTCAGTGCTAACACTGAAGAGACTGCAATAAACGGAAATCAAATGAAGGACTTAGCATTTTCAGTGCCAACACTGAATAGGCTCCAAGCAAACAGGAATGAGATGGAAGAGGAGGGTATGAATAGTTGCACCACTTGAAGAAAATAATCAAAGCTAAGAATAAGTTGAACATGCCAAAACTATATATGTGTGTGTTTTGCTATGCACATTTTCAACAATAACAAAATAAAATATCTTACTAAGAAAATAAAAAATGCCAACATGAAATTCTAGTCAAGCTATAAAGTAAAGAATTGTGCTGCCAACTCAGAAGCAAGCAGTTTGAGTATACCAGCTGCAGGAGAAAAATGGGCAATCTCCTCCATTGCAAATACAGCCTCTGACCTCTCCCTAGAGCATCGGCTATGGGTTGATTCTGATTTGATGGCATGAACAACAACAACAAGTAAACTAAATTACAGTGAATTATAAGGTCTTGTTGGGTACAAGTGTCTCTCCATGGAAACTGATAGTAGCGGATATCCTCCAAATATAAGCTAAGGATAATGATCAAGGAAAAAATATGAAGATATTTAAATATTAAAGATATGCTCACTAACAAGGATAAATTGTGTCCTTTAAGTATTTTTTTCTTATTAAGTTATTAAGAGGAATATATATTTCTTGTGCATTTAATTTGAGTTACATTTACCTAGTGAAATACATTTAACTAATTTCATTGACTATGCAAAGGCATTTGACTGTGTGGATCACAACAGAGTGTGGCTGACATTCTGAGACATTCTTCTGAGAATGGGAACACTCGATTGTGTTTATGTGAAACCTATACTTGGACCAGGAAGCAGGCATTAGAACAAATGAAGGAAATGCTTGATGGTTCAAAATAAGAAAAGGTGTACATCAAGGATGCATCCTATCTCCATACCCTTTTCAATCTATATGCAGAACAGATCCTTCAGTAGGTTAGGTTCTTTGAGGAGGAATGTGGCATTAGGATTTGAAGAAGATTCATAAAAAAACCGTGCTATAAAGATGACACAACCTTGCTTGCTGAAACTGAGGAAGACCTGAGTAATTTTCTGCAGAAAGTAATATGGATTGATTCAATATATATATTGAAGCTCAAAATATAGAAACAAAGATTCTCATCAGTGTTCTACTTGGAAGCATCATGGTAGACAAAAAAGAGATTGAGATTGTTAACAGCTTCATCTTGCTATACTCTTCAGTCAACATTCATTCATCAACATCAACTAGTAGCCAGGAAATCAACAGATGAATTGCATTGGGAAAGACCTCTCCAGAGCAACAACAATGTCAGTCTGGAAACTAAGGTGAGTCTGATCTAGGCCATGGTCTCCACAACTACTTGATATGCATCAGAGAGCCGGACAATGACTAAGGATGTCAGAAGAAGAATTGATGCCTTTGAGTTGTAGTGCTGGAGAAGAGTATTGAACATACCATGGACTGCCAAGAGAACAAACAGGTCTGTCTTAGAGAGAATGAAACCAGGCTACACCTGGTTTTAGAGGAAGAATTTTGAAACTCCATCTCACATACTTTAGGCATGAGTCCTTCGAGAAGAACAACATGCTTGGAAAGGTGGAGAGACAGCACAGTAGAGGAAGAGCTCAGATAAAATGGATTGACATAGTAACTGGAGTGATGGGAGTAGGTGTGCCAGAGATTCTCTCAGGATAGGAAAGGATTCAGGGCTATTGTACATAGGGTTGCTATGAGACACAAATGACTCAACAACATATAACAATAACAGTTAAATACAGAAAGAGTGGGTTGGGTTTTTTTGTTGTTTTTGACAAAGTCCTAGAAAGGAAAATTTTTACTTTGATTTGATACAAAGCTGGCTATGAAGGCTGCCCTCTTGTTTCTCAGAAACAATGCACAACATGATCCCACTAAGAGAAAATATGATTGGGCAATCTCCTCTGGTGTGATTTACTACCTCTGAAAACCCCCTGGAGGGCCAGCTGTAAGTTAGTTCAACTCAAAGGTATATAGCAGCAGCACCAACAACTGCTGTCAGACCTCCATTGAATCAAGTTCCAGAGGTAAAATAGTCCAGTGTCCTTAATGAATGACTCTGAGAGATTAGATTATTAATTTTAGTATATTTATTTCCTGGTATTTTCAATTGCTTCTTTTGCATTGGAGATGTGAACAATGATTAAAGAAGACTTAAGAATTATTGATGTCTTTGGATTGTATTGTTGGAGAAGAATATCAAATATACCATGGACCACTAAACGAACAAATAAATCTGTCTTGAAGAAAGTATAAGCAGAGTGCTCCTTAGAGGCAAGAATGGCGACATTTCATCTCACTTACATTGGGCATATTCTTTGGAGGAGTCAGTCCTTGGTTCTGGGTTATCACAGGCTGCAAGAACCAAGGTAGGAAATATTCAGCCCCAAATGTTTATTCTTGATTTTTAAAATTAAATGATAAAGATTGACTTGTGCCTTCCAAAAGTGATATTGAAATCCTAACCTTTGCACCTTATACTAGTCAATATAAGCCTGTTTGAAAGTAGGGATATTTTTGTTGTTAATATGGTTTTCTGGAAGAGTATAGGTTCTAAACCAAATCACAAGTGTGTGTTATAAAAAGATAAGAAAAAGGCACCGACATACACACACAGAGGATAAAATAAATCCATGTGCAGGTGCATCTATAAACAGCCAACTAACCAAGAACTGTCTGAAGCTAGAGTAGCAAAGAGACTAGAGATTTTCTGATGAGCCTGTAGATAGGAGAGACTGTAGCATTACTGCCACCTTGAATTTGAACACTCAGCCTCCAGGTCTGTGAGATAATAAATTATCATTCTTTCAAATAAACTACTTTTATGCAATGGCAGCACTAAATGTTAGGCATGCTTCAAATGTATTTACTGACAAAGTTCTGTTTATACATATTTCCCTTTCTAAAAAATAAATGGCTTTGAACTGTGATATTGGCAGAGTATTAAATATAGTCTGCATAACAAACAAACAAACAAAAAAATCCCAAACAAATCTGTCTTGGAAAACGTGCAGCTGGAATGCTCCTTAGAGGCAAGAATGATGAGACTCTATATCCAATATTTTAGGCATGTTATCAGGAAGGGCCAATTGTTGGAGAAAGTAGAGAGTTGATGAAAAGCAAGGAGACTCTCAGCAAGACAGATGGAGCCAGTGGCTGCAACAATGGGATCAAGCAACGATTGGAGGTGCAGGACTGGGCGGTGTTTCTATTGTGAAACAGTTCATTATGAGTTTGAGCTGATTCCATGGCACTTGACAACAGATATAATTGCTGTTGTCAGATGAATACTTGCTGAAAGCAAAGAATAACAGAAGAATGTCTATTTGTGCTTTATTGACTAAGCAAAAGCATTTGACTATGTGGATCACAACAAAGTAGAGCTAACATTAAGAATGGGAACCCAAACAATTTAATTGTGCTCCTGAGAAACCTAGACCTGGACCAAGAGGCTACTGCACACACAGCAAGGGGACATTACATAGTTTAAAATTAGGAAGATGTGCATCAGAGTTGTATCCTTTTGCCATACCTATTCAATCTGTATGCTGAGTAAATTATTCAAGAAGCTGGACACTATGAAGAAGAATGTGGCATGAGGATTGAAAGAAGACTAATTAACAACCTTCATTATGCAGTTAAGAGGACTTGAAGCACTTGCTGTAGAAAACCAGTGCAATCTTCAATATTGATTGTATCTCAACATCAATAAAACAATTATCCTCACCGCTGGAACAATATAATGTATTATTATAGGTGGATAAAAGCTTGAAACTGTCAAGGACTTCATCTTACTTGGATCCACAATAAATACGCTTGGTACAACAAGATAAAAGTAAACAATCCAATTGACAAATGGGCACAGGGTATGAACAGACACTTCACCAAAGAAGACATTTAGATGGCAAACAAATACATGAAAAAAATGTTCAAAATTCCCACTTCTAAGAGAGATCCTATATTTCAACCTATATGCAGAACGGATTATCTGGGAGGCTGGGCTCTATGAGGAGAAATGTGGGGTCAAGATTGGTGGACAATTTATCAACAATCTGCGTTATGCAGATGACACAACCCTGCTCGCTGAAACTGAAGAGGACCTGAAGCACCTGCTGAAGAGGGTCAAGGACTGCAGCCTCCAATATGGATTGAGGCTCAATGTCAAGAAAACAAAGATTCTCACCACTGGACCAATTGCGGCATTAGGATGGATGGTGAAGAGATTGAGATTGTTCACAGCTTTAATTTGCTTGGCTCCACAGTCAACACTCTTGGCACCAGCAGCCAGGAAATTAAAAGGTGCATTGCCATGGGAAAGCCTGCTGTTAGGGACCTCTCCAGAGTACTGAAGAGCAATGGTGTCTTTCTGAAGACTAGGGTGCGTTTGATACAGGCCATGGTCTTTGCAATCACTTGTTATGCATCAGAGAGTTGGACAATGACCAAGGAGGATAGAAGGAGAATGGATGTCTTTGAGCTGTGGTGCTGGAGAAGAGTATTGAGAATACCATGGACTTCTAGGAAAACAAACAGATTTGTGCTGGAAAGGGTTAAACCGGGTGGCTCCTTGGAGGCAGGGATTCTGAAGCTCTGTCTAATATACTTTGGACATGTTGTGAGGAGAGACTGGTCCTTGGAGGGCATCATGCTTGGGAGGGTGGAGGGACAGCGCAGGAGAGGAAGGTCCTCTATGAGGTGGATTGATTCAATGACTGGGATAATTGCGATGGGAGTGTCAGAGACAGTGCGATTGGCACAGGACAGAGCAGAGTTTAAGGTTGTTGTACATAGTGTCGCTATGAGTTGCAAGCGACTTGACGGCACATAACAACAACAACAACAACAAGAGAGATCCAAATGAACACAACTATGAGATATTATCTTACCCAAGTAAGAATAGCAAAATTTAACAGAACAGCAAACAACAAATGCTGGAAAGGTTTGTGGAACTCTTATTCACTGTTGGTGGAAGGGTAAAATGATTCCAACCATTGTGAAAGGTGGTGTGGCACTTTCTCAAAAAGTTGCAAACAGAAATACCATTTGACCCACCAATTCCGCTACTGGAAATATACCCTGAAAAAACCATAACTGCCACCCAGGCAGATATATGCACACTCATGTTTATCACGGCTTTGTTCACAATAGCGAAGGATTGCTGTCATTTTGAGGTGGGGTGCCCAGTCATGACCACAAGTTTAAGAGAGGACCAAAACAGAGTTGCTTGCAGTTTGCTGAGGTGATGTCTTCATCAAGTCTCAGTGAGTCAGAGTAGAACATAAGGTTTTTCAGTGGCTGATTTGTGCCTGTAAAGTCATCTATCTTTATTCTGAGGTACTCACCTCTAAGTAGACCTGACATCCTGACGTTTTGGTTATTAGCTCAGTCACTGCACAAGAACCACTCTTCAAATCCAAGGGCAAGTAGGGCTTTGCTCCTCAGCTGTACTCAAATCTATTTCACATAGAAGACCAATAGGTGGCAGAGCAATTTTTCCTACGTGCTAGAATGGAAACACTTAAAATCACTACAGGGAAGTTCTATTAAAGAATCTTCATTATGAAGCACTTAAATAATTAATAATTATGGAGTTGTGGGGAAAGCATTGGAGAGGAAAAGAAAATCTTGGGGAGCCTCACATTCTCTTGTAAAGATCAATAGAGAAGCATGGAGTTTTAGCTTTTTTTTTGTTTTGCACACCTTCATAATTTGTATAAATGTAATGCTAAAGTTTGAGTAAAGTGTTTCCAATTATGATTTTAAGGTTTATAGCAATTAAAACATTTAAGACACAATTTCTTTACTTAGATCTTATCTTCTTGTGGCTATTAATTTTTTCCCTTATTTTATAGGATGGCCCCTCTTTTGGAGTACAAAGAAATATTTGAAGGGTTGAGTTACTTCAAATAATTATTCCTTATTGATTTTAGATGCAGTGATTTCAGATATTTAAACAGTTAATAACAGACTCACAGACATAGTATCTTGGAATTTGAGAAATGGAAAAGGAGTATCTTTTGGAAAAGTAAATTTTTTACTCTTGAAATGGAAATTGAAGTATTAACTTAGCCATCTTTCCCAATTGTGCTCTTTCATGCATGTGTTTCCCCCAACTGGGTTTTGCTTTACTTCTGTGCATTAGTGAGTAAATATTGTTGTTGTTGTTGTTGTTATATATTGTCAAATCTGAACCAACTTATAGAGGACCCTCAAGAGGAGTTTCAGAAGCAGTAAATCACCTAGGAGATTGTCCATCTTTCTCTTATGGAGCAGCCAGTAGCTTTTAACCATACGCATTTGCCTTTGCAACACAATTCCTCACCAGATAGGGCCCATTTAGGAATATCCAAATGATTTTAGAAACGATCACAAGTGCCTCTGTAGTGGCTACATATTTGGTATTGTTATCATATTCCTGAAATAACATTGTCTCTGGATTCCTCTGTGGCCTGAGGACTTGTGTTTAGGACTCTGTCCAGTCTCAACATTGGCTTTTATCCCCTTGTGTCAGGGCCAGGACTAAGCTTAGGTAAGAGAGGTACTTGCTTCAGGTGCAAAGTTTAAGCAGGTACCAAAGAAACAATAAATAAAAGAAAAACTCTCTTTTAATGTAAACTTTAGAGAAAGATTAACATAGAAAAACCTCGATGAAGAAGATACCTAAAATTGAAACAACACCAATATCTGTCACTAAATTGCGTGGGAGCAGGAAGAAAAGAAAATCCAGGGAGAGCGATCCTGTCTTCATTTATAATTTTTATGTCTTATTTACTGTGATTTCTTATGCTAACCTTGATTTTTAAAAGTATTACATTAAACATGGGTTGATTTGTTTGTGGTATGTGTGTATGCATTTGTACGTGCGTGGACACCATTAAATTGTGCACTCCAAGTGCCCACCTCATTCACCACATTCTATCGTCACCTCGCTTCTTACCATTGTCATTGTGGTTTTACTCACCCCTACAGTTGTATTTTCCTGTTCTTTGAACACAATGTTCTTTAAACATCCAGAGGCCCTTGGAGCCAAAAGGACCTTAGCCATTTTCTACCTGTTTGCAACCAGGAAGAAAAACATTGACCTGCAAAATGCGTGTAAAGAAGTCCAGCAAGTGGCTGATGCCTCCCAAACACTGTGTCATTTTAAAGACTCTGTATAACAGCTATAAACAATTTTATTTCTCTTTTTAATTGTCCCTGCTTTGTGGCCCTATAAATACCTGGCTATATTTTCATAAGATTTTCAGATACATCAGAAAGCAGTGTTTTTTTCAGAACTCCTCAAAGTCCTTGTCAACTACACCTTTGTTACTTTAACTAGCTCTCTCATTGATGAAATTTCTAGAAATTGGAACTTTTTTTTTTTACATTAACTTATTGGGTTAAAGTAAAGATCCCCACAGACATTTGTGTATTGTTGTTGTTGTTTGGTTTTCGAAGGCAGTAAATTGCACAAGAAGAGAGTATCCTTTTCTTTCTTGTAGAGCACCTGGTGGATTTGAACCACATGCCTTTGGGTTGGTAGCACAGCTCCTTACCTCTAAGCCAACATTCACATAAATTAGATAAGTGTTGTATAATCTACTGCAGATAATTTTACTTCCTAATAACACCATATGCTGGAAAGAGTAGCCCTTTCTTGTTGGACAGTCCTTCACTCTTTATAATTTTTACAACTAAGACCAGTTGATTCAATGAAAAGAGATATGACAGTCGGCTTTCATAAAGATTCCAGTTTTGAAAACCCTAGGAGACCCAGGTTCAGTTTCTGCAAATGTACCTCATGCTACCATCCCATGTAGCAGTAGAGGCTTGTGTGATGTTGTGATCATAAAGATATGTTAACGGAGCTTCCAGTCTAAGACTGGAATAAATCTTAGGCTCATTAATAAGGCCTTATGCCAGTAAGATTGGAAGAAGACCTAATGATCTATTTCTGAAAATGTACCCATAAAACACAATAAGTCCCAATGGTCTGAATTTCAATCAGCTGTAGAGACGCTGAGGGACCAGGTGATGTTTTCTTGTTTTGTGTTTGGGGATACTATAATCTGGAAGCTGACTGAATGATAACAAACAGAAAGAAGCTGGACGTGTCCCTAGATAGATGCTGTTGTTAGGTGTCATCCGATTGACCTTATGAAAACATCGAAATCTTGCCCTATCCTGCACTATCCGCACAGTCTCCACCACGCTCAATCCCATTGTTACAGTCACTGTGTCAATGCATCTCACTGACAGTCTTTTTCACAGGCCCTCTCCTTTTCCTAGTGTGATGTCTTCTTCCAAGGATTGATATCTCCAGACAACATACCCAAAGTATGTGAAAGTTTGTCTCTAAGGAGCACCATACACTTACTCCAAGATGGATTTGTTTGACCTTTTGGAAGTCCACGGGATATTCAATACTCTTTGCCAACACCAAATTCTAAGGCATCAATTCTTCTTCAGTTTTCCCCATTCATTGTCCAACTTGAACATGCATCCAAAGCAATGGAAAATACCATGACCTGGATTGGGCCAATCTTGCTCTTTAAACTGATATCCTTGCTCTTTAGCACTTTCAAGAGATCCTTGGCAGCATGTCTGTCCAATGCAACATGTCTTTGGATTTCTTAATTGCTGCCTCCATGTTATTGACTGTAGATATAAGTGAAATGATAAATCCTAGATGGTATAAATTTGTATCTTGGTTTGTATAGTCACCCAAGTCACCCAGCTGCTACTCTTATGATTGATTAGAAAGGCCTGATGATCTGCTTCAGAAAATCATCTCTTTTTAATCACTTGATTCTACTCTGAGGCAGGAAGAACTGAATCCTCAGCAACTAGTTTGGTTTTGGTCTTAACACTGGCACAAACAAAGCATTTCAGCTCCACACAAAGCCACTGGAAATCTTTTCCAGCTTACAGAAAACTTTTAAAAAAATTATTTAGCCTGTTCTTAGATGGCTATGAATCATCTCAACATTTTTTTTTTTCCTAAGGGATTTACTTTGAACTGTTTGCTACAGAAAACATTTTTCTGTGAATGTAGATAAACTGTTTTTAGAAGGACTCGGAAAAAAACTCAACAAAGTGAAATTAGTTATTCCATCCTATTGCTCCTTCTTTGCTCAATCCTTCAAATGTATGACAACCTCAATGCCAAAATAGCTGAGACTTGAGAGCAAGTCAAATGTAAGTGAAAATTCTAGTAAACTCAAGAAAATGGGTAATCTAGGTTATCTCCTAGTTCAAGCCCCACCCAGGGGAACAGCAAAGCCTCTTCTTAGCCTCCATTGCCTTTCAGGTTAAGAAATACTTGACACTTTCACTTTTACTTAAAAACAGAGAATGTTGTTTGGTGCTTTCCAGTTGACTGTGACTCTTAGTGACCTGATGAACAAAAGATCTGAACCCTATCTCTTTTCTGTGCCAGTCTCATGATTTCTGAAAAGCTTGAGTCCATTGGTAAAACCACTGTGTCAATCCATCCTTGAAGGTCTTCCTCTCTTTGTCTGACCCAACATAATGTCTTTTTCCATGGACTGGCAACAAGGAAAGAAAAGGCTAGGTAAGAACACTAGGTATGACATAGTTCAAGTAGTACATGTAGTACAAGTTCAAGGCCTAGTGTCCTTAAAGGAAGTGATGGGACAAAGAGACAAACTTCAATTCAGTTAGAAAAGCATATTTCTTCCAGGACATTCTGAGAATGGAGTATTGAGTACCGAATGGCTGGTTAAGTAGCTGTCTATCAAACTACAACACACTCACTGATATATTGTTGTTATTAGTGGCCATTGAATCAGTCCCAGACTCAAGGAGAACCCACCTACAATTGGACTAGACTAATGTCAAAGAATTTGCATTGGATGACTTGAGGATGTAGTGTCATCTTAAGAGAGTTACACAATTAATCCAAAGCTGTACCTTTCTGTTGGCTTAAAGGAAGAAAGATGGGCAATCTCCTATCATGGAATTTACAGCTTTGGACAGAAAACCTATGGAGTATTAGTTATGAGTCAGTTTCATCTTGAAGGCAATGAATTTTTGGGTTTGGTTTTTTTTTTTTTAAAGGTATTTTTGGTCACAGATCTCCAGGTCTTTCTTCCTAGTCCCTCTTAGTCTAAAAGCATCATTGAATCCTTCTCAGCATCACAGTAATATAAATATTATAAAATAATTATAAAATATACAGAAAAGTTTATGTGAAAACACTTAAAAGTAAAGGAGTTTTTTTCTGTTTAGAATAAGGATTTCTTTAAAACTTAATCTTAGAAATATTTACATTAAAGCATTTCAAAGAAAAATAATTTTCCTACATAGAATTGTGCTTCAGTTATTCAAACATTTCCATAATGAATCTTTCTCTAATTATTCTAGACATTCAAGATGCCATTTTTAATATGTCAATTCCAATAAGCTGTAATAATTTTCAAAGAAAAAACAGAATGGTTTTTGCTTCTGTGATTATTTGATAGTTTACATTATTGGTTATATTTTCCCTATATTTAAGTAATTCCAGAGAAAATCAGCAGTCAGAGCAAAATAAAATTACAAATTTAATTTAGCTGAGTTAATATTTCTTCTTTCAAACATGTTTGAACTGTAGTTGGGGGGGTGGGAGTGGATGGCTTACTTCTTAAGGATATAAATGTATATCCTGTCTTTTCCTGAATACACAAGAAAACTGGGTTAAGCTATTTTTTTCTTTTAAATTATTCTTGGCAACTCTTAGGGAAAATCTGTTAGCTTGTCAAGATAAATTTTACAAGCAATATCCCAGGTTATGGAAACCATTGCAAAATATCTGTTAGATAAAGAACCTTTGCAGAACTGGTGTTACAAATGTGTTTATATATTTTATATATATATTGGTACTGTGAGGACTCAAAATATGTGGAGTGTTGTGCAAACTAGAGACAGCTTTCATTATTTTGTTTTATATTTGAAGCGAGAGATTTTGTAATGAAAGAGGACTTAAAATTCTAGGGGAACACCTGGTAAAATGCATACTCTCAAATTCCCTGAGGAGTAATGCCTTATTTTTCAGAATATTTTTCCTATGTACAACTGTCTACTGTGGCAGCTTTGTCCAGCTAATTGTTGTTTTTGTTACTTGTCCTTAAATTGGTGCCAACTCATGGTGACACCATGCATGCCAAGATAAACAGCTCCATAGCTGTTTTTAAGGTTGTGACTTTTAGGAATCAGATTACCAGTCCTTTCTTCTGAGGCACCTTCAGGAAGATTTGGACCACCAACCTCTTGGCTAGTACTAAGCATTTAATTATTTGCAATTTCCAGAGACGCCTTCTGATGTTTCTTGTTAGATGCCATCAAGTACGACTCATAGTGACCCTATGGACAATAAATCTCAATCTAGCCCTAATGTGCCATTCTCAGTATCTCTGATATGTTCATTAGTGCTACATAGACAGAAGCATTTAAGTTGTCAGAAACCTCATTTTACTGGAATCCAAAATAAAAAACCATGGAAGCAACACTCAAGAAATCAAAAGATTCGATGCATTGGTCAAATATGCTGTCAAGGATCACTTTCAAATGTGAAAGAGCAAGGACGTCAGTTTGAAGACTAAGGTGAGCCTGGCACAAACCCAAATATTTTGTTTTTTCCATTCTCTTTTTAATTTATTAACTTATTTTTTAAAATTGTGATTTTAGTGAATGTTACAGAGGGATTGGATTTCATTCATTCAATTCACTTTGAAATACACTTCTTGTTCCAGGTTGTTAATTGTCATACATATAATGCTTAATCATCCGTTGCTTTCAGATAATCCTTCCCTGTACTGTATCTATTCCAGTGTAGCATTCATTATCTATCCACTCTTTGCCTGTTCTCCCTCTACCTTACCCAATCTATTTTGTTGTTATTGTGTTGTTAAGTCCCATTAAGTCGAGTACAACCCACAGCAATCCTATGAAAAACAGATCTGAACTATCCTGCATGATCCTCACACTTTCTGATGCATTAAAAGCCATTGTGGAAGACACCATGTCAATCCACCTGGTAAGAGATCTTCTTCTCTTTCTTTGACCCTCATGTCTTCAGGACTTTTTTCATAGAGTGGTTGTGAATCGTGCTCAACTTGAAGGTAATCAACAACAACAATAACAACAATAACTCCATAGAAAAGCCCCTCCTAGCAACATGGCCAAAGTACGTGAGACGAAGCCTCATTCGTTCTTGCCTCCAGAGAACACTCTGGCTACACTCTCTCCAAGACCTATTTGTTTGTTCTTTTGGCCTCCATGGGATGTTTAGTGCTTTTCTCTCATACCACAACTCAAAGGCATCAATTCTTCTTCTGTCATCCTTATTCATTGTCCAGTTCTCAGATGCATAGCAAGTGATCAGAAAGACCATGGTCTGAATCAGACACCAGCTTAGTCATCAAACTGACATTATTATTCCTCAATAATTTGGAAAGGTCCTTAACAATAGACTTTCCCAGTCAGTAGGTTTCCTTACTTCCTGACTACTGATACCAAGGGTGTTAATTGTGGATCCAAGTAAAAGGAAGTTGTTGACAATTTAAATCTCTTCTCCATTTATCATGACATTGCTTATCTTTGTTTTCTTGACAATGAAATACAATCCACATTCAAGGCTCTGTTCTTTGATTTTCTGCAGCAAGTGCTTCAAGTCCTCCTCATTTCCATCAAGCAAGCTTGTGTCATCTGCATAACGCAGGTTATTGTTGTGTCTCTCTCCGATCCTGATGCCACACTCCTCCTCATAGAGTTGACTTCCACAATAGCTTGACTCTGGAAACGCTATGAACCTGGAGAAAGGATGAAAGTTATACAGGAGGTGTCCAGGACGTTCATTCATAGGGTTGCTATGAGTCACCTGTGACTCGATGGCACTTAACAACAACCTACAGATCAAATAGATATGGAAAAAAATACAACCAGGACTTACTCCCTTCTTAATTTTAAACCGTGTATTATTCCCTTGCTCTGTTCACAGAACAGCCTCCTGGTCTAGATACAGGTTTCTCATAAACACAATTAAGTGCTCAGGATTCCCATTCTTCTCAATGTTAGCCATAATTTGTTATGATCCACACAGTCAAATGCCTTTGCATAGTCAATAAAACATAAATAGACATTTTATTCTGGTCTTCTTTACTTTTTTCCAGGATCCATCTGACCTTAGCAATTATTTCTGTTGTCATGGCATCTTCTAAATCAAGCTTAAATTTCTGGCAGTTCTCTATGTACTATTGTAGTCATTTTTGAATGATCTTCGACAGTATTTTGCTGGTTGTGATATTAGCATTAATCGATAGTTTGCCACATCCTGTTGGATCACTTTTCTTTAGAATGGGAACAAATAGGAACCTCTTCTAATCTGTTGACCAGACAGCTGTCCTCCAAATTTCCTGGAATAGGCTGGTAAGTGCATCCAATGCTGCATCTGTTAATTGAAACAAGTCAATTGGTATTACATCAATTCCTGGCACCTTATATTTTGCCAATACCTTCAATGTGGCTTCCACTTCCTCCTTCACTACTATTGGCTCCTGCTCATATGCTATTTCCTGAGATTTTTTAGTATCAGTCAGTTCTTTTGGGTACAATGATTCTGTGTATTCCCTCTATTTTATTTTCTTTTTTCTTTTTTTTGTCTTCTGGGTCAATGTATTTTCTTCACATATAATGATACACATATTTATCTGAACATGTGTATCTGTTTGTATGCTTTGAGAGGGGTCTAAATTTCTTGCATTGTAAGGTGCCCACTTCCATCTAATCTTTTTAGCAAACAGACCCTTGCTTTCCCTCTCTTGAAAAGAAAAGACAATGTTAAGTATTGTGATTCATCCTCTCTGAAGTTCATTTTAATAGGATTGCGACAGAAGGTGTTCTGGGTGCATAGTTTCTGTGGAGAGCTAGGCTGCAAATCCAAAGGTCATACTGTAATGGTTTGAATCCACTGGTCATTCTGTGAGAGAGAGACCATAACCTCTTGGGTGATTTACCATGTTGGAAACCTACTAGAGAGTCAACTATAAGTTGGAATTGATTCAAAAGCAATGTGTGTGAGGGAGGTAAGACAATGAAAGAGAGAGAATGTGAGAGTGTAATTAAGGCAGAGTCAGAACTTCTTAAATTTAAAGTATGAGTCTTTGAGTAAGACAAGCCTAAATGAAAACCCACCTACCTACTGGCTGTGGCAGAAGACAATTTACTGCTCACTCTGATTTCTTTCTTTCCTCATCTCATAATGCTGCTGTGAAAATTAAATGAGACAATGTGTACAGTGTTTAACACGGTACCAGTAAACTGGGTGGTTATTGTTAGATGTCAGAAAGTTGAGTAAGAATTATAGTGACCTGGTGAATAACAGATCTAAACCCTATATTTTGCTGTGCCATTCACAATTTCGAACACATTAGAGACCATTGCCACAGTGACATCCATCTGGTTGAAGGTCTGCATTTCTTCCACTGACTGTCCACCTTCCCAAGCATGAGGTTCCTCCTCAAGGAATAGTCTCTCTTAGCAACATGCCCGAAGTATGCAAGATGAATTTTTATCATGCTTGCTTCCAAAGAGCACTCTGGAGTAGCTTGGGAATTCAAAACATCTGCCTGTGGATGGGCAGCGAACTCCTTACCCCCTAGGCCATCAGAGCTCCCCTTGATGTTTATTAGAATAATAGCAGTTGTGACCTAGTTTTCCGGGAGTCGTACTGCTAATCTAAAGGTGGTCTCTCTCTGGCAGTTCAAACCTACCATCAATTCCTCAGCACAAATATGTTCAATCTCCTTTCGTGCAGTTTATAACCTCCTGAAAATCCACTGGAAGGTCAACTATGAGTTGGCTCTCATTTGATGGCACTCACTCACTCAATCATTGTTGTGAAGTCAGAACTAATTCATTGCTGACCCTCCAGCTTTCTTTGGAGGCTATAAATCACACTGGAGACGACTGCCTATTTTTCTCTCCTGGAACAATTGGTTGATTTGAATTTTAGTAGTAATGCTGATAATAGTGGTGCTAATAGCAATTAGGTCAGCTCCAACTCTTGGTAAGCTTTGATATGTCAGAACTTGTTATTGCGACCATTGTATCAACTCATTTCATGGAAGGGTTTTGTTTTTCTGACATTCTATTTTGCCAATACAATGCCCTTTTCTAGCAATTGATTCTTTCCTGATAACATGTCCAACGTAAGCAAGATGATGTCTCAGCATCCTCAGTTCTCAGAAGCATTACATTTTAATAGTGGAAATGTTGTTGTTGTTGTTGTTGTTGATTGCCATCAAGTCAAGCACGATCATAGTGAACCTATAAACAAAAGACCTAATGCCTTTCCATAACTACTGTCTTTTCTCCGAGTTTATAGAGTTTTCAGAGGCATGTTGTTAAGGAAGTGGATGCCACTCATGCTTCCAAACCTGTTTTACAACTGGGAGCTCCACCAAACACTGTCCACATTTGGTACCCCAATGGCACAAGGTTCAGCATCACAGCAAACCCAGATTACTTCATACAACACATTGACAAAGAGTGATGTACAAAGTGGAAGAATGTTCCTCCAGATATAACAGCACTAGTCTCACATAGCAGTAGTTAAGCGTCATCAAGTCGAATATTATTCATAGTGACCCTTGCACAAAAGACCTGAACTCTGTTCTAGAACTAAAATAATTTCTGTAGTTTATAGAGTTTTCAGATGCATCTAGTTTAGGAAGTGGATACCACTCCTGCTTCCAAACCTGAATCAATCTGGAAGCTCCTCCAAATATTTGTACATGATGATAACCATTATGGTATTTGACACGACTATGGCACAGTGTTCAGCATCACAACAACTCCACATTATTGAGTATAGTAAATAGACAAGTGATTGATGTATCACTTAAAGAATATTCATTCTGAAAGGAAGGCACCCAGCCAGCCTGCAGACCCAACCTCTCACAACAGGATTTTAAAGACACACCCTTCAACAGGCCTCCACCCGTGGTCAAAAGTTCAACACCCACTTTTGGAGAGAAAAAACATTAACACACATCAAATACGAGCCCCAAACTTCCCCTATGTGACCGCCATCAAGACGTGACCACCATCAATACTCTAGAGGCCAACTCCTAGAGTGGAGGCTCCCAGCCAGCCCGCAAACCCAGCCTCTCACTATGGGGTTGTATTGATAAACTGAAGGGTTGGTCACATACTCGCCTGTGCAGGAGTCAGGTGATATGTAAGATGTGAGAATTTAAAAGTAAAAGGATAACATAGTCTGGAGGCAGGAGCCTGGGATAGAAGATTATGGAAATGAGCAGGAAGCATCCATCTGAACTCGTCAGAACCAAGGCTTTGAATTGGCTCATTCTAGGAGAATCTTCTGCTGAGAATTTGCTTTTCCAATTCCCTGGGTGACACATAACAATCTTCCAGGGGTCCTGTTAAATCAGCATATCTGGGGTAGAAAGACACACTCTCAGCAGCAGCCTGAACCAGAGTGAACCCATGTGAAGCCTCATTCAGGAATCTTCCCAGCCCAAGGAGATGAAGTGTACCTTTCAGAGGAATCCCAGTTCTTACCAAATCATTAGCCTGGATTGAGGTAACCCAGCTGGCAGGAGTAGGAAATATAACATGTTATGCTCCACTAAGCTCTGAGGTATCCAGGAGGTCTATGTTAAAAAAAATCCTCTCCTCCAAAAAGATGCAGTGTAGGTTGTTTTTTTCTTTTTCTTGTATCAAATTAATCCTGAGAATCACCCCACCCTCAGTTTTCCAGGGAGCTATCCCTTCTACTCTCACTTCCACCCAGGGACTTACTGGCTGCATCCACCAAGTTGATTTGACTTACTGGGACTCCACGTGTGTTGAAGTAGAGTTGTGCTGCATAAAATTTTCAATGGCTGATTTCTATTTTTTTTTTTCTTTTAGTAATCTACAAGCCTTTCTCTTAAGTCTCCTCTGGATAGACACAAATTTCTAAATTTTCATTTAGTACTCAAGCTCATTAACTGCACCACTTAGAATCTCTCTGGTCCTGATTTATGAAGCTCAGACACAATGCTGCATAATGTTTGCTAGGATTTTCCCTTCTGTTTTTCAGGTTGGCCAATGTTCCGTGCTACCAATTCACATTATGTTCTGCACTTATCTTGGTGATTAGTTTGTTCCATTCAAGATTTCTCAAAGTAGCCATGAGGCTTAGATAAAATGTTCTCTGACTCACCTTTGAGGGCTGCTCTTTCTACCTGACTCATCCTCATTTTTCTAGGATATATAATTCCCCTTCATAGTCCCACATTTCTTCTTAACTGAAGATGATTAGCAAGTTCAGGGGCATGCTTTTACCCTTGCTGATTTACATTGATTCCTCTGATTATTTCTCTCCCTACTACGAATGTCAACCAGACTCGGTATTAATTTGGTAAGTGTTTGTCTTTGAATAGGGCTGAGGTTTAGTTCAGGAAGAGAGAAGAATGTCCTTAGAAAGAAGAGCAGCTAACTTATTGTTTTGGGTAGTCATGGTCATTGGTCAGTAAAAACAGGTAAAGTTTTGGCTACTAAACAATTTATTGGAGGTTCAAGGGCCCCAGTAGCACCTTGAAAGAAAGACTTGGTGATAAGCTTCTGAAAAATCTGCCATTGAAAAATCCAAGGAGCATAGTTCTCCTTTGTCACACATTTTGGCCATCATGAGTTGCAGTTGACACTGCAGTATCTTTTTTTATTTGTTTAGTTAATATTTTACATTACTAAGAGCTAAACTAAGCTAGCTATGTGCTTATATTAGTCATCTATTGCTTTTGGAAAGTACGGACTTGGTGACCAAAATGAGGCCAGAAATAGAATGATCAGATTATGTATGTTCAACAATTTATTCTTCACAAATACCTTTTTAAAAAAAAACACAAATAATGACTTAACACAAAGACTTTACCTGATGAATAGAGTAGAAATAAGACTGATTACATGTGTAGAAGGAATCACTGGAGAAACTCAATTTCAGGCCAGGTACTGACTGTAGAAAGTGATAATAAGTCCATGGGAGACAAAATATAATCTTGAGTCTACTCCACCTGAATTTAAAAATCATTTTAGAATAGTTTTGGAGTAATTAACATCAATGATCAAAGAACCAGATAAGTTGTGGGATAACAGCAAAGATATCATCCATGAAGATCACTACAAAGACAGAGGAGAAAGTAAAAATATAAATTTTGAGTCTACCCAACCTGAATTTAAAAATAATTTAAGAATAGGTTTGAAGTATTCAACATCAATGATCAAAGAGCCAAATGAATTGTGGGATGACATCAAAGATATCATCCATG
Source organism: Elephantulus edwardii (assembly GCF_000299155.1). Lineage (NCBI taxonomy): Eukaryota > Metazoa > Chordata > Mammalia > Macroscelidea > Macroscelididae > Elephantulus > Elephantulus edwardii. The sequence continues at coordinate 9,870,330 of NW_006399801.1, forward strand.
AAGGTCACTACAAAGACAAAGGAGGAAAAAAAACAAAAACCCAAATTGTATGTCAGAAGAGATGCAGCAAATTGCTTTAGAGCTCCAGGAAGCCAAACAAAAGGAAAACATGCAGATGTAAAAAAGCTGAACAGAAGATTCCAAAGTTTGCTCAAGAAGATCACTCAGAAACAAAGCAAAGTATTATAATGGAATGCACAGGAATAAAAAAGGGAGAACTCGCTGGGCATTTCTCAAGGTGAAAGACCTGAAAAACAAATTCAAGCATTAATTTGCAATATTGAGAGATGTTATGGGAAAATCTTGAATGATCTAGGAATCATCAAAAGAACTTGGAAGGAGTACACAAAATTACTGTACCAAAGAGAACTGGCTGACACTGATATAGTTCAGAGAGCCCTGGTGACCTAGTGGTAAGATGTCATACTGTAATTCCAAAGGTCTGAATCTACCCAACTTTTTCACAGAAGAAGAATGGATAATTTACTGCTGTGAGATTGTTGTTGTTGTTATGTGCCGTCGAGTCGCTTGCGACTCATAGTGACCCTATGTACAATAGTCCTAAACTCCACTCTGTCCTGTGCCAATCACACTGTCTCTGACACTCCCATCCCAATTATCCCAGTCACTGAATCAATCCACCTCATAGAGGGCCTTCCTCTCCTGCGCTGTCCCTCCACCCTCCCAAGCATGATGTCCCTCTCCAAGGACCGGTCTCTCCTCACTACATGTCCGAAGTAAGTTAGACGGAGCCTCAGAATCCTTGCCTCCAAGGAGCCACCCGGTTTAACCCTTTCCAGCACAAATCTGTTTGTTTTCCTAGCAGTCCATGGTATTCTCAATACTCTTCTCCAGCACCACAGCTCAAAGGCATCAATTCTCCTTCTATCCTCCTTGGACATTGTCCAACTCTCTGATGCATAACAAGTGATTGCGAAGACCGTGGCCTGTATCAGATGCACCTTAGTCTCCAGAGAGACACCATTGCTCTTCAGTACTTTGGAGAGGTCCCTAACAGCAGACTTTCCCATGGCAATGCGCCTTTTAATTTCCTGGCTGCTGGTGCCAAGACTGTTGACTGTGGAGCCAAGCAAACTAAAGCTGTGTACAATCTCAATTTCTTCACCATCCATCCTGATGCTGTCAATACTGCTGCTGAAAACCTGCTTGGGGGGAGGGGCAGTCAGGTATGGGTCAGTTCCTTCTTTAGGGTACACAACAACAACAATAACAACAACCACATGAGCAAGAGTCAATGGTAAGGAAGGAAGAAATTAAAGCTTCATTGAAATCGTTGGCAAAATAAAGCCCAGAAAGCAATGAGATGCCAATCGACATATTGCAACTAATAGATACAGCCCTGGATGTGCTCACCAGTCTATTTCAAGAAATTTGGAGGAAAGCTGTCTGGCTGATTAACTGGATAATATTCATATTGTCTCCATTCCCGAGAAAGGTGATCCAATATAAAGTAGGAATTATTTAATAATATTATTAATATCATGTAAAGCAACATATTGTTGAAAGGCATCTTAAAATGCCTAAATCAGTACAGAGAACTACCATAGATTTGAGCTGAGTTTAGAAGAGGCTATGACACCAGAGATATTATTACCAACGTCAGAGATCCTGGGTGAAATATTCTGATATGGCTGATATTCTCTGAAAGCAGCGAATAACAGAAGAATGTCTATTTTTGCTATATTAATTATGAAAAAAACCCCATTTGGCTATATGGATCATAACAAAGTATGGCCAACATTGAGAAGAATGGGAATTCCAGAACACTAAATTGTATTCATACAAAGCCTATACCCAGACAGAGGCTGTTGTGTGAACAGAGCAGGAGAGCATTATATAATTTAAAATTTAAAAGTGTAAAAAAAAAAAGTAAAAGTGTGTGTCATGGTTGTACCCTCTCTTGATATCTAGTCAATCTGTATGTTGAGCAAATTACTTGAGAAGCAGGACTCTATGAAGAAGAACATGGCATCCGAATAAGCAGAAGATTCATCAACAACCAGGTTATGTAGATAACACTGCCATGCTTGCTTAATGTGAGGAGTACTTGAAGCACTTGCTGCAGGAGATAAAAGAATATAGCCTTTAATGTGGATTCCATCCCAACATCAGGAAAATGAAAATTCTCATCACTAAACTGATAGGCAACATCATGACAAATGGAGAAAAGATTGATGCTGTCAATGACTTTATCTTACTTGGATAAAGCACCAGCAGTCATGAAATCAGAATAGGTATTAAACTGGAAAAGTCTGGAGTCAGAGACCTCTCCAAATTATCGAGGGGTAATGATGTCAGTTTGAGGTTTAAGGTACACCTGATTTAAACCATGGTCTTTTCAATCACTTGTTGCGCTACTGAGAGCTGTACAATGACTAAGGATGACAAAAGAAGAATGGATGTGTCATCCACATAATGCAGATTATTGATGTCTTCCTCCAATCCTGATGACACATTTTTCTTTATAGAGTCTAGCTTCTCCAAAAGGGGTGTGTGTGTGTGTATACATATATATATACATACATAAATACATACATACACACACATTTCAGTGTCAGCCAATTATTTTTGGTACAGTGACACTGTATTCTCTATAGCTTCTTTTGATGTTTTCTGGAAAATTCAACAATTTGTTCATAGCATCTCTCAGTATTATACCTCAAGGTTTGAATTTGTTTTTCAATTTCTTCACCTTGAGAATTTCTAAGCAAATTCTTTATTTTTTTATTCTTCAATTCTAGGTTCCTGCACATGTTGTTAGGGGAGGCCAGTCTTTAAAGAGAGACATCATTCTTGGAAATGTGGAGGATCAATGTAAGAAAAGAAGACCTTCAATGAAATGGACTGACACAGTGGTTGTTCGGTGTTATCTAGTCAAGTATGACTCATAGTGACTCTATGAACAACAGATATGAACCCTGTTTTATATTGTGTAATCTTCACACTGATCAACTTCACAACTTCAGTGTGATCAATCTTCACTTTGTGTCAAGAAAATTGATGCAATGGCTGTAATAATAGACTCAAGTGTGTCAGAGGTGGTGAGGATGGCACAAGATAGGGCAAGGTTCAGAGCTGTTGTTCAGATGATCATAATGGGTTTTTGCTAGCTTGACTACACATTATAAAAACAAGAAACCACCTAAATTTTGAGAGAATAAATGTATGTTTGTTGAAGCCATATCACTTGTAGTATTCATTCACTCAGTCTTTGCTGCTGAATCAGAATATAGCTGAACATCTAGTGGGTTTCAGAGGCTATGAATCACATGAGAGGAGATTGCCCATCTTTCCCCAAAGAGCCAGTTGTATTTGAATTGCAGGAGTAACCAAGCCTTTGGGTTAGTAGATCAACTTCCTCTGGAGTATGCTACCAGAGCTCCTTGATTTCTGCTATAGCAACACTAAGTAACTAAGACAACAAAATTCTTCCAGTTTGTTGCATCGTAACGTTGACTGACACATTAATAATGGAATACATGTTTAGAGCCGAAATGCAAGGTTATATGTTATCAGGGTAATTTTTGTACTCTACTCAACAGCAAGTCTGTTATTAGAAAGTCCCTTTAGTGGAAAGAATGGTGTGTGTCGCAATTATCAACAAGGCTTAGAATAGAAATTGTGGGAAAGGTTAAGACATTTAGTTCAGTTTATATTGAGATGTAAATGACTGATAGCACATCCTTGTCTACAACAGGCTTTGGTAAAATAAACATGAAAATGTGAAGATTGCTCAAAAGGAAGAGGGTAAAGTAATAGAGAAGCAAGGCATTAAGTAAGATCACTGGAAACGGAAGCAGACATCATGGAAGGTCTTTTTTCTCTCACAATTTGATTTGTAGTCATTTCTAGAAGAGAGAAAAAGACATAAAAGCCTGTTGAGCCCTTGGTTCCTGAGAGAATCCTTCTCTTCTATGACACTGCTCTATTTTTCCTTTTTAAAACATTTTTTTTAATTTGTAGAGAAATACAAATGTCTTGATATTTCAGGAAATGCTGGAAGATGACTGTCTTTATCTAGAACTCGATCTGTGGTCATATTGGGTTCTCTCTGCAGATAATCACCTAGTAGGAAAGAGTTACAACCTCTGGATGCATGTTTTTATGAAATAACTTTGAAAAATATGAAAATCAGTTGCTGTTGAGTGCATTCTTATTCATGGTTACCCCACATATGTGGAAGAACCTTACTCCATAGTGTTTCCAATAGCCAACTTAGTTTATGAATTTTTGTAGTGCTTACAAATCAAGCTTGATATTCTCATAACAGCTGCATAATAGATGGCTGTCCCTTATGTAATGTCTTATGTAATTTCAAACATGCCCTTTCAGACTAGTAAGTATGCCAACAGTTTGAAGCTCTATTTACTATATGTGGGAGAGCTATCCAACCATCTGATACCTAGGTCTTGATGAAAGATGTGTCTCAGATGATGTCTAAGCATTTGTTCTAAAGCACACCAGAGAGTTTGAAGTTATAGCTCAGCCAAGGCCAAGCCATAGAGCTGCCTTGCACTGATAAGACAGGATATAAGCTGTGTGATTTTGGAATGTGGACTCATTCATAATACTATGAGAAAAGAAAAATAAATTTTGATGACCACCTGAACACTGAGACGGTCTTGTTTTCAGCCCAGGCCAGACTAAACGCTTCTTACTTCGCCCACCTCAACACAGGATGTAATGTTGAACACTGAGCAGTAATACCTGGCAATGGAAATCAACATCATTTACTTTATGTTTAAATACTTGGATGTTTTTCCACCATATGTTCACAGTGTGTATTATGAAAATAATTTGGTCAAGTACTTACTTAACAAACCACAGATCTTTGCTTTTAAATGAATATAACCTAGTAAATATTTTCTTATTGTGAAGGTCAGTTCCCATGCAATGCACGCAAAGTACAAGTGAAACACAGATGTCATTTTCTTTATTGGGCTAATTTATTTTCCTGCACTTTAGTCATAAAAGTAAAAGAACAGAAGACCAGTTTTGTATATCCATGTCTACTTTTAGTATTGTGTTCACTGTATTTGATGAGATCATATGATATTTTCCTTTACTTTTAAAAATGACAACAAAATAATGAAAAAATGTTAACCTTTATTAAAATAGGTTGTTTTTAAATTTCACAATGATGTTGATGAACATATTTTAAAATTCTCCTTACATCTTATTTGTCAGCCTTGTCTTTTATTGTTCTTGCTTTTGATATCATACCTAAGAATTCATTTCTAAACACTAAGACTCAAACTTATTATTTTCTTCCAAAGTTTTATACTTCTAGTTCTCACATACTGGTCCTTGACCTATTTTGAATTGATATGTATATATAGTATTAGTTATAGGTCCAGTTTCCTTTGTTGTATATGGAAAGACATTTTCCTAGCACCATCTCTAGGATAGAGTATTCTCAGTAAATGGACTTAGCACTTTTGTCAAATTATTAATTTGACCATCGATGCTTGGGTTTCATCAAAGAATATTATTAGCAAAGTCAAGACAACAAATAGACTGAGACAGAAAAAAGGAAACTATGTGTCTTATAAGGATTTAATTCTCAGAATGCTTAAAGAACTCCTTTAACTTAACAACAAAAAGACAATACAAATAAAAATGAGCTAATGACATGAATAGTTGTTTCATTAACGAAGAAATACAACTGGTCAACTAGCTCATGAAAAGATACTCCGCATCATTAATTATTGTTGTAGTTGTTAGATGTCATAAATTCAGTTCCAACTCATAGCAACACTATGAACAACAGAATGAAATTCTGCTCTAACCTGTGCCATCCACACAATCTCTGCTACACTTAAGTCCATTGTTGTAATCCCTATATCAATGTACCTTGTTCAGAGTCTTCCTTTCCTTCACTAACTCTCTACTTTTCTAAGCACAATGTCTTTTTCCAAAGTCTTGCCCTCCTGATAACAAGCTTCAGGTAAGACAAAGTCCCATCAACATTACTTCCTAGAAGCACTCTACTTGCATTTATTTCTTCCAAGACATATTTGTTTGTTCATTAATCATTATTGTTGTATACTTTGAGTCAGGACCTACCCATAGCTCACCCTTCTGAAGGTTTTTAGAGGCAGTGAAATTCAGGGGAGTTGATGTCCCACATTTCTTCCAAGGAATAGCTTTCTCCCAGGGAATTCCAACCTTTGGTTTGACCACATAGTTCTTTATGTGCCATCAAGTTGTCTGTGACTCACAGCTCTGAACCCTGCCATATCTTGAGCCAGTCTCCTGACTATAACACACCTACCCCCAGTTACTGTGTGAATCTATCTCATCCATGATCCTCTTCTCCTGTACTGACCCTCAACCATTCTAAACATGATGTCCTTCTCTAATAAATGTTCCCTCCTGACCATGTGCCCAAATTAGATAAGATAAAATCTCAAAATTCTTGCCTCCAAGGAGAAACATGGTTTCACCTTCTATATTCTTCTGTATTCTCTAAATACAGGCCTATTTGTTTTCCTGACAGTCCATAGTTCTATAGTCTTCTCCAGCACCACAATTCAAAGGCATCATTTCTTCTTTTGTCATCCTTAGGCATTGTCAAGCTCTCGGATATATAGCAAGTAATTGCAAAGCCCATGGCCTGGATTAGGTGCACCTTAGTTCCTAGACTTATATAATTACTCTTTAGCACTGTGGGGAGGTCCCTTGTGTACAGGATATTGACAAAAGAGTTTTGTACCAATTAGAGGAATGTTCTGCCCAAATGTAATAACCACCGACTTTTAAATGCAAAGGCTTTCCCCAACGTCTTGTTGGCTCTATACAAGAGGCTTAAATAAAAACCAACCAATATAGTATATTGTTGCTATGTGTTGAGTCTCCTGTGATCCATAGAGACCCTGCGTACAGCAGCTCTGCACCCTTTCCTGTTCTGAGCCAGTCTCCCTAATTCTGACACACTAACCCCCATTGTCCCAGATACTGTATTAATCTATATCATCTATATTTTTCCTCTCTTGTACTGTCCCTCCAACCTTCTAAGAATGAGGTCCTTCTCTAAGGACTGATCTCTCCTGGCCATGTGCCCAAAGTGTGTTAAGATGGATCTTCAAAATCCTGGCCTCCCAGGATAGGAATAAAAATCTGGCAATTCAATTTCAAAAGTCAACCAATGAAAAGCTTTAAGATCTAGAATCATGTTCAGTAGAGTTCTGAAAGATAAGCCTTCTAGCTTGGAAGACATTATACAATAGACACAGTAGAGACCTCAATATGCTAATGATCCTAAAAAAGGTGGTTCAGGAGCAGGCAGTGTTTCATTCTGTACCTATGAAGTCATTGAGTCAGCTTGATGGCAACCAACAATAATAAAATGAGAATAATTTTCACTGTTCAAACTTAAAGAGATGCTAAAGAACATCTTGGCCTGTACCTTTTAAAAAAGGGATTGGAAGCTGAGTGTTTGTTGTTTTGTCAGAGTTGTATGAGTCTACTATGTAACACTAAGTTCACAGCTCTTTCTGCTATGTATCTTTTTTGATGTTAGCAGAAGCTAACAGAATTTATGTCATAATAATCCACAAAATTTGTGATCTTCCTGAGAAGCAATAGGAATTTAAAAAGAATGAAAGAGGAGGAGAGATTATTACACTTGGCTTTTGGTAGATCTGTGACAACAAGTTGGCTAACAATGACTTCTAAACATTCCAACGGCTCTCCATTGCAATGCTTGCTTTCTCTTCCTCTCAATGGCCAATATTCAGGGTCAATGATAAAGTAATCCTGGTGACATAGTAAACTAAGTGTTGAGCTGCTAACCCAAAGATTTAGCAACATGAATTTCTCCATCATTTTGAGGTAAAGATGAGGCTGTCACTTGGCGTTTAGACACATAGCCTCAGAGACGTGATGTAGATACACCGTCGGTTGGAATTGGTTAGATAGCAATGAGTTTAGGGTTTTGTTGTTGTTTTTGGTCAGTGTTTGCTTGTTGTTGTTTTTTTGTTTTGTTTTTTAAATTGCTGATCTTAAATTGCTCAAAAAGATGAGCAGGGCCATTTCCCTGTACTTCATATTTATGCAAGTTCAAAGTGATGCTACCAAGCCAAAGGTGGCTGACTTTAACCCACAGCCCTCAGGCCTGTTTTTCATTGATTTTTGTCAAACATTATTCCAGGTGGTATAGCCCTGGTGTATCCACTTGCCATACAGAGGTAACTTGTGGTCGCTGTGAAGCTGAACACTGTGACGCTGATGTGTCAAATGTGATAATGGTTACGCATTGCAGGCAGTGTTTGGTGGAGCTCCCCAATTAAAACAAGCTTAGAAGCAGGAGTGGCATCCACTTCTGTAATAGCTTGCCTCTGGAAACCCTATGAACTTGGAGAAAGGATGAAAGTCACACAAGTGTTGCGGACTTTTGTCCATAGAGTCACCTACAACTCGATGACACTTAACAATAACAACAACAAAATTGAGGCAGAAGAAAATTAAAATTAAGTCCACAAAAACCAAAACATGATCTTGAATCTATTCCGTCAGAATTTCAAAATCATTTTAAGAAGAGGTTTCAAGCACTGAACACCAATGATTGAATACCAAATGAGTTGTAGGATGATATCATCCATGAAGAAAGCAAAAGGTCATTACAACAACTGAGGAAAATGGGGGAAAAAACAAAAAACAAAACAACCCACCTGAATGGATGTCAGAAGAGATGCTAAAATTCAAGAAGCCAAAACAAAGGCAAAACATGCTGAAATAAAAGAAGTGAACAGAAGATTTCAAAGGGCAACTCAAGAAGACAAAGCAAGTTGTAATAATGGCATGTGCTGTGAACTGGAAATGGAAAATAAAAAGGAGTTCTTACTCGCTCTGTATTTCTCAAACTGAGAGAACTGAAAAACAAATTTAAGCCTCAAGTAGCAATATTTAAAGATGTGATATGCAATATATTGAATGGTTCAGAAACTATAAAAATAAAATTGAGGAAATACACAGAATCACTGTACCACAAAGAACTGATTGACACATAAAAATTTAAAGAAGTACTAATATGAGCAGGAGCCGATAATAATCAAGGACGAAGTGGAAGCTGCATTGAAGACACTGGCAAATAAAGAAGGCCCAAGGACTCTTTGGGATACCAATTGACAGATGCAGCCCTGGATGTGCTCACTAATCTATACCAGGAAATTTGGAGGACAGCTATCTGGCCAAAATATTGGAAAAGGTTTCTATTTGTTCCCATTGTCAAGAAAGGTGATTCAACAGAATGTGAAACTATTGAACAATATCATTGATATCACATACAAACAAAATATTGCTGAAAATAATTTTAAAAACACTAGAATGATAGATAAGATAGATAAGGAACTGCCAGATGTTCAAGCAGGATTTAGAAAAGGCCATGGCACCAAAGTTATCATTGCTGATGTCAGATGAATCCAAGCTAAAAGTAAAGAATATCAGAAGAAAGTCTCTTTATACTTTATTGACTATGCAAAAGCATTTGACTGTATGGATCATAACAGTTATGGTTAATATTGAGAAAAATTGGAATCCCAGGCCACTTAATTGTGCTCATGTAAAACCTATACCTACACCAGGAGGCTGTTTGCAGACAGAGCAAGGGAACAAAAGTTAAGAAGGAAGTGCGTCATGGTTGTATTCTTTCCCCATCCCTATTCAATCTGTATGCAGAGCAAAGTATTGGAAAAGCTAGACACTATGAAGAGGAATGTGGCATCAGTCGAGAGTGATTCATTAATAACCTGTGTTATGCAGATGACAGGACCTTGCTTGCTGAAAGTAAGGAGGATTTGAAGCACTTGTTGCAAAATATCAAAGAACACAGTCTTCAATGTGTATTACATCTCAATACAATGTAGTCTTCAGTATGGATTGTATCTCAATCCAGATTTTCTTTGTCAAGAAACCGAAGATTCTTACCACAGTACCAGTAGGCAACATCATAATAAATAGAGAAAAGATTGTAAGTGTTAACAACTTCATCTTACTTGGATCCACAAGTAACACCCTTGGTACCAACAGTAAAGAAATTAGGAGACTTATTGCACTGAGAAAGTCTGTAGGTAGGCATCTCTTCAAATTATTGAGAAGTAGTGATGTCAATTTGAGGATTAAGGTACATCTGTTCAGGATGTGGTCTTTCTAATCATTTGCTATGCATCTGAGAACTGGGCAATGAATAAGGATGACAGAAAAAGAATTGATGCCTTTGAGCTGTGGTGTTGGAGCAGAGCACTGAACATCCCATGGATGGACAAGAGAATGATATGTCTTGGAGAAGGTGCAACCAGAGTGCTCTTTGGAAGCAAGGATGATGAGGCTTTGCCACACACACTTTAGGGATGTTAGGAGCAGCTATTTCTTGAAGAGGGACATGATGCTTGGAAAGGTGGAGGGTCAGCAAAGGAGAGGAAGAGCTCTCACCAGGTTGACATGGTGATTGCCGCAATTCACTGTAATGTGTCTGGAAGTGTGAAGATGGTGCAGGATAGGATAAGGTTCAGATCTGTTGTTCATCTGGTTCCTATGGGCCTGACTCAACTTGATGACACCTAAGAACAACAACAATGAATAAGAAAGCATTGCTATTGCACTAACTATAACAAAGAGAGGGGAGCAAATCTTTGAAATCAGAATGTGCAATTTGATTTTCCTATACAGCATTCCTTCCACAAAAATGAATAGCTTTGAAAACTCTTTGAGACAGTTCTACTTTGTCCTATAATTCCACTATGAGTTGGGAATTACTTGGTGGCAAAGAGGTCATTACAAACATTTATATGTATTCACATAAAATATAAAATTATTCTACAATTATATACTGATGCATTAACATTTCTTTTTATAACAAAAATAGAGTAAACTCTCCCTTATTATTGTCTCAAATGACTCATCTTTTTCTTTCTTTTCTTTCAAATTATTGAAGGAAGTATTTCTTTCAGCCAAAAGTTGTGACAGAATCCTGGTTTCATCTTAAAAAGTATTTTCTTAAATTTCCCAAGAAATCAATACCCAAGACCCTTAAATCTTGTATCTTGTGGGGGTTTTTTTGTGTTTGTCCTTCAGTGATCTAGTTAAGTATCTCTCTAGTTACTGCATCCTTTAGCCAGAAGAGAGGCCTCATGATGGTCAAGTACTTACTCAAATTAAGGATTCCTTTTGTACCCAGTCTGATGCAATTATAGCTATATGGGTCGAATAAGGAGAAACTAAGGACTACAGGTTGGGTTTACTTTTGTAAGACTAAGAGTTTTGGGCTTTATCCTAAATATAACAGCGGACAGTCAGGAACTATGAACTGAAAAGTTGTGTCAACTAGAAATGCCATTGGATAGACTCATGCATGCAGAATTTCCGAGAGAGCTTTATAATAGGTAACTGGTAAAACTGGCTGGAATTTGGTAGAAGAAAGAGTGGTAAGGAGTGTGTGATTTTGAGAGTAGTATTGATCTGTAATTGGTTAAGAATTGATTGGATTATTTCACTCCACTCATTGCCATTGAATTGAAACCAACTCATAATTGACCCTCTCGCAGGCTTTCAGAAGCTTTAAATTGCCATGGAGGAGACTGTCCATCCTTCTCCTGTAGAGACACTGGTGGATTCAAACTGCCAGAAAAGTACCACTTTGGGGTCAGCAGTGCAATCTCTTTGGACTATGTCACTGGAACTCGCTGTACCAGTGTCTTTGTGGATCAGATTTCACTACCATATCTTGTCTCTAAATCTGCTTGGAAATGTAGAGATCAGAGATCTGATGCAATGAAGCATTCTCATTACCTCATAATGGCAGTATCTGATATGTCAACATCTCTGGGCAAGATCAATCTGCTTCAATCGAGTGTGAGTCAAAAACTTTTTTCTAATTCTTATTCCAGGATCGGTCTCTGAGAGAGTGCTAAATGAATTCACTTGAGAGTTATTAAAATATTTTAAGATAGCAACAAAAACAATAAAAGAAACAGTAGAAATACATGAGGAAAGGTGTTTGTTATACACCTTTTTTTCAATGTCAAACAGACCAAGTATCCTAAAAAATGAAAGCATAAATAAAAAGGTAATTAGCACATTTTTAAATAGATAATAATGTAAGTCTTTATATCTCTAAACAAAATATTTTGGTTAATTTTGCAGAACATGTACAATAAACAATGAAATACTTGCCAATACAAAATAATTAAAATATTCAAAATATTACTATATATGACATCTCTCCCTGGTAAACATGTCCCTGCTTGCTCCTAGTCCAGGCCTACTCATGGGATACAACGTCACGTTTTCTTGCCATCATGGCTGCTCTCTCTGGGTGGCTTCCAGTCCATCTGTGTTCCGCATGAAGTACACCACCATGACCTACTTTCAGTAGATATCCCTGGGCCAGGCCCTCAATTGCAAACTCAGGAGAAATTGGGAAAGAAAAGCAAATCACACAATGAAATCAACAAAGCAGTAAAGAGAAAGCACTGAACCCAGACACTGTGGTAGGCTGCTTCTACCACTATTCCTAATGATCCCCAGCTCCTGGTATGCATGACCATGTATTAACTCCCTTCCCTTGAGCTACTTCTAATGAACACAATATGGCAAATGTTATGGTATGTCACTTCTGAAGTTAGATGTAATAGACCATGACTTCTTGCTTACTTCGTCTTGCTGGTTCTTCTCTCGTACACTCTAAAGAAGCATGCTGCCATGTTGTCAGCTGTCCGTTGGAGAGGACAATGTGGAAAGGAGTTGAGGGTGGCCTTTACTCAGTAGCCATCAAGAACGGAATTCTTCAGTCCAAAAATTTAAGAAGACTTGAATTCTGCCAGCAATTTTCTGAGTAAACTTGGAAGTAGATCATTCACTAGTTGAATCTTCACCCACAGAATGTATGGTAAAAATATTTATTCTTATTTTAATTTGATAATTCATTATTTCAAGTGGATTATATACTCAAGAATACATAAAAAGAAATTATTAGGCAAAGAATATAGATTTATCTTAACTGATAACCCAGGATTACAAAGATGAACTTGAAGTTCATCTTAAGTGTGACAAATTCTGAAGTAGAGGTTGCAGTGTTAATGATAATGGAGGCTTACAGACAATCATAGAAATGCCTCAAAATCATAAATGATCAATAGTTCAAGTGCTACAAGGAAAGAGTATATTTTTAGTTACTCATATGCTCCCATGAAACTCTCCAGAAAAGGGTTTAATTTGGATAGTAATGAAAGGTGAAAAACTTTTAGAGGCAATAAACCAAAACCACAGTATGTTGTGATCAACACAGTCAAATACCTCTGCATAATTAATGAAACACAGATAGACATTCCTCTGGTACCCCTGGCTTTCAGCCAAGATCCATCTAACATTAGCTACTATATCCCTAGTACCACGGCCTCTTCTAAACCCAGCCTGCACTTCTGACAGTTCTCTATTGTTATGCTATCATAGTTGTTTTTGGATACTCTTCAGCAGAATCTTGCTTGCATGTGATATTAATGATATTGTTTGAGGTTTAGAGCTGCTATACATAGGGTTGCTATGAGTCGCAGGCAACTCGATGGCACATAACAGCAACAACAACAAACAAAAATGACATTTACTTTAATTTTAAATATAAGTTGATGTTAGGTGCCATCAAGTTAAGTAAGACTCATAGTGACCCTATGAATAACAGATCTGATACCTGACCTATCCTGTGCCATCCTCATCATCTCTAATAAACTCTAAGCCATTGCTGCAGTCACGGTGTCAATATTTCTTTCTCTAACCCTCCATATTTCCAAGGAATAGCCTTTCCCAGGAACATGTTTGTTCAAGGTGTGAGAGATGAATCTTTGCTATTCTTGCCTTCAAGGAGAATTCTGGCTGCACCTTTTTCCAAGACATAGCTGTTTGTTCTTTTGGCAATCTATGGGATGTTTAGTACTCTTCTCCAACACCATAAGTCAAAAGTATCAATTCTTCTTTTATCATCCTTAATCATTTACAGATCTCAGACGCATAGCAAGTGATTGAAAAGACCAAGGCTTGAAGCAGGTGCACCTTAGTTTTCAAACTGACACCATTGCTCGTCAGTATTTTGGAGACGTAGAGAAGTCTATAACATTGGACTTGTCAAAAAAAACACATCTCCAGATCTTCTGAATGTTGGAACCTACAGTTTTGATTTTTAATCTAAGCAAGATAAAATCGTTGACAGTTACAGTCCTTTTTCCATCTAGCATGATGTTATCTATTGGCCAAATGGTAAAGACCTTCATTGCCTTGATGTTGAGATGTAACTCAGATTGGAGACTATAGACTTTGATCTTCTGCAGCAAGTGCTTCAAGTTCTCTTCACTTTCAGCAAACAAGGTGGCATCATCTGTACAATCTAAGTTGTCGATCAATCTTTCCCTACTCCTTGTGCTACATTCTTCTTTATAGAGTCTAATTTCACGAATTATTTGCTTAGTATATAGATAAAATATGGATGGAGAAAAGGTAAAACCCTGATACATATTCTTTCAGATTTTAAATAATACAATATTCCCTTGCTTTGTTTGGACCACAACTTGTTGATTTAGGTATAGATTTCTCATGAGCACAATTAAGTATTCTGACATTTACATTTTTCTCTATATTAACCATAATTTGTTGCACACAAACAAATGCTTTTGCATAGATAATAAAACAGAGATAGACATTCTTCTGGTATTCCTTTCTTTTAGTCAGAGTCCAACTGACCTGAGCAATGATGTATCAAGAGCCATGGCCTCTCTTAAACCCAGCTTGAACTTCTGGCAGTTGCCTATCAATATACTATTCCAAGGCTTTTTGGATAATGTTCAAGTAGGGAGCATCAAAGGAGAGGAATACCTTGAATGACACATTGACTATACCAGTGAAATTAATCACAGAAAAGATTGGGAAAATAGCACAGGACTAAGCAAGGTTTCAACCTGGTTCATATAGGGTTGCTGTGAGTTCAAATTTATTCAGAAACACCTAACAACATTTGCTTCCATTAACTTACTCATTTATTACTTCTAGAATTATTTAACAAACATCTGTTTCATATAACTGTAATTTAGAGTTTAAGTGGATTTTTTTCTGAAGAATAAATGTAAAGTCAAAATAGAACAAAACATAATGAAATGGGATATAGACAGACATAATATATTGTTTTAAGAAAATTATTTCCTTAATTTTCTAATGCTCTCTGTAAATCTAAACAAAAAATATTAAAAACTGTGTTGTTGTTATATGTCGTCGAGTCACTTGTGACTCATGGCGACCCTATGTATAACAGCCCTAAACCCTGCTCTATCCTGTGTCACTAGCACTGTCTCTGACACACCCATGCCAATCACCGCAGTCACTGAATCAGTCCAACTCATAGAGAATCTTCCCCTCCTGCGCTGTCCCTTCACCCTCCCAAGTATGATGTCCTTCTGCAAGGACCATCCCTCCTTACAACATGTCCAAAGTATGTCTGTCAGACGAAGCTCCAGAATCCTTGCCTCCAAGGAGCATCCTGGTTTAACCCTCCACAGGATGAATCTGTTTGTTTTCTTAGCAGTCCACAATACACTCAATATTCTTATCCAGCACCACAGCTCAAAGGCATCAATTCTCCTTGTATCTTCCCTAGTCATTGTCCAACTCTCTGATACATAACAAGTAATTGCAAAGACCATGACCTGTATCAGACACACCTTAGTCTCCAAAGTGACAGCACTTTTCTTCAGTACTTTGGAGAAGTCCCTAACAGCAGACTTTCCCATTGCAATATGTCTTTTAATTTCTTGGCTGCTGGTGCCAAGAGTGTTGACTGTGGAGCCAAG
>NW_006399801.1:9888491-9894117 GCF_000299155.1 Elephantulus edwardii
CCGACTGTAAAAGTTGGTAGAAATCATCTATTTCCTCTTCTTTGGCTCTGGTTGTTGGTGCATATATCTGAATGATAGTGATATTCACTGGACTTTCTTGTAAGCTATGGATATTTCCCTGTCACTCACAGTGTTGTACTTCAAGAAAAAACTGTGAGTAACTTGAAAATATAGAATATTTTATTCCACATTTCTAGTGGCTAAGAAACCAAGATAGAGTATTGGCTGTGTCAATTTCTTTTAAGGACTTTTGTTGCTGTTGTTATATGTCATCTAGTTGCTTGCGACTTATAGCAACCCTGTGTACAAGAGCTCTAAATGCCATTCTATCCTGTGGCAACCAAGCCATCCCAAACGCACTTATTCCCATCACTCCAGCCACAGAATTGATCTATCTCATCAAAGGTTTTCCTCTCTTGCGCCGCCCCTCCACTCTGCCAAACATGATGTCCCTCTCCAAGGACCAGTCCCTCCTTGCAACATGCCCAAAGTATGTCAGACAAAGCTTCAGAATCCTTGACTCCAAGGACCATTCCGGCTTCACCCTCTCCAGGACAAACCTGTTTGTTCTCCTAGCAGTCCATGGTATATTCAACACTCTTCTCCAGCACCACAGCTCAAAGGCTTCAATTCTCTTTCTATCATCCCTATTCACTGTCCAACTCTCTGATGCGTAGCAAGTAATTGCAAAGACTATAGCCTGGATCAGGTGCACCTTAGTCTCCAGCCTGATGTTGCACCTCAGTACTCTTGAGCGGTCCCTCACAGCTGACTTTCCCAATGCAATCTGTCTTGATTTCCTGGCCGCTGTTACCAAGAGTGTTGACTGTGGAGCCAAGTAAACTAAAACCGTTAACAATCTCAATCTCTTCACCATCCAAACTGATGCTGCCAATTATCCCAGTGGTGAGAATCTTCGTTTTTTTTTATGTTGAACTTCAATCCATATAGGAAGATGCAGTCCTTGACCTTCTACAGCAAGTGCTTCAGGTCCTCCTCATTTTCAGCAAGCAGGGTTGTGTCATTTGCATAATGCAGGTTGTTGATGACTCTTCCACCAATCCTGATGCCACATTCCTCCTCGTACAGCCCAGCATCTCGGATGATCTGTTCTGCATACAGATTGAAAAGGTATAGAGACCAAATACATCCTTGACAGACCCCCTTCTTGATTTTGAACCATCCAGTGTCTCCCTGCTCTGTTCTGGTGACTGCCTCTTGGTCCAAGTATAGGTTTTGCATTAGCATAATCAAATGTTCTGGGATTCCCATTCTTCTCAGAGTCAGCCATAGTTTGTTGTGATCCACACAGTCAAAAGCCTTTCCATAGTCAATGAAGCACAGATAGACATTCTTCTGGTATTCTCTCCTTTCTGCCAAGATCCATCTTACATTAGCTATAATATCCCTAGTACCACAACCGCTTCTAAATCTAGCCTGCACATCTGGCAGTTCTCTGTTGACATATTATTCCAAACATTTTTGGATAATTTTTAGCAGAATCTTGCTTACTTGTGATATCAATGATATTGCTCGATAATTTCTACACTCTGTTGGGTCACCTTTCTTTGGAATGTGAACAAATATCAATATTTTCCAGTCAGTCGGTCAGCTGGCACACTTAGTGAGCACATCCAGGGCAGTGTATGTTTGTTGAAATATGTCAATTGCTATGCCGTCAACTCTTGGAGCATTGTTTTTTGCCAATTCCTTCAGAGCAATTTGAACTTCCTCCTTCATCACCATAGGCTCTTGCTCATATGTCATTTCGTTAAATTCATCAGAAATAACTTTTAGAAGGAAAAGATTCCTCACCTGTTCTACTTTCTCATGACTCCAGAAATTCTTTGATGTTTAAAGTTATATCTGCTTTTATTGTCACATGGTGTCTATATTTCCCACTGTGCATGACATTGTGTCATGTTTTGTGTCCTGCTCTCCTCTCTTATGAAATTCCACTCATAAAGGATTAGAATATACCCTACTTTAAGGTGACATTGTTGTCTTAACTGACAACATTTGCTAATAAAGTAATATTTTCCCTAACAAAGTCACATTCACGTGCACAGAGATTAGGATTTGAATCATAACTCTTTGAGGGTCATAATATAATTCATAACAAGCACTGTAGTAACAAAACAAACTTAACCATGCCCAAATCAAACCACTTGCCATGGAGTTCTGATGAAGATTCTGACTCATAGCCATCCAGTGTGCATCAGAGTAGTACTGTGTTGTGTGAGGTTTCAATGGTTGATTCCCCCCACCCCAAACAAATCACAACCCTTTCTTTCAAAATACCACTGAGTAGACTCAAATCTCCAAGTCATTTGGTGAACAACTAGGAATGTTAACTGTTTCTATTACCAGAGATTCCATCCTAGTGGATAAATTTCAAACATGGATAAATCTAAGAAACAGAGCAGATTCAAATTTTTGAATAATATATTTCATGTCACATCATTTATATTCTAATTTTCTGTTTCTAATCACCCTGCATTGTCAGAACACCTGGAAAGATTTTTTGGATAAATTTCAGAATACTCAACTTCCAAAATATCTTGCTCCGGAAACCTTATGAACCTGGACAAAGGATGAAAGTTATACAAGTGGTCAGGTCTTTTGTTCATAGGGTTGCTGTGAGTCGCCTATGACTCAACAACACTTAACAACAACAACATAGAGAGCTCCTTTGGCCTAGTGGACAGAAAGTGATGCTTCCAAACCAAAGGTGTGTGGTGTGACTTTAATCTGTGGCCTTCAGGCCTGCTTTTAATTGTTTTTGATCAAACATTCTTCTAGGTTGGATAGCCCTGATCTGTCCATTTGCTGTACAGAGGTAACTCATGGTTGCTGTGATGCTGAACACTGTGACACTGATGTGTCAAATGTGATAGTGGTTACCCATGGTGGACAGTGTTTGGTGGGGCTTCTTGATTAAAACAAGCTTGGAAGCAGGAGTGACATCCACTTCCAAAATAGCTTGCCTCCGAAAACCCTTTGAACTTGGAGAAAGGATGAATGTTATACAAGTGTTCAGGTCTTTAGTTTATCGGGTTGCTGTATGTCATCTGTGACTCAATGGCACTTAACAACAACAACAACAATAATATATTTGGTAAAAATCTTTAATATCTTCATCTTTGGTAATCGTTCTCTTTAAATTTGAATGATGGATATAGGAACTGGAATTTCTTATCATTCATTCACCCATTCATTATCATCAAGTCAAAACTGATGCAAAACTGACCTTCAGGGGTTTGCAGAGCTCTGGATCAGAGCCATAGTTCTAATTTACCAGCTTCTGAACAGGAGAAAGATGAGCAATATGGTCCTGGAGGACTTACTGTCTAAGAAAACCAGCTGGAGGAACAGCTAGGAGTCAGTTCCAACTCCATGGTACATGACAAGAATAAAACCTAAATTACATGGGGTTAGATCCTCCATCTTTATCCAAGGGATTAGTTTGTAGATTTGGATCACCAAGGAGGTGTTGCCAGTGAGATGACAGTACAACTCCCGATGAATAATACCACCAGAACTCCCCGGTGTTCCTTATAGGCATGTGGATAGTATCCTATCAGTGACAGTGTTGTACTTCAGGATAGAAAGATCTTGAAGGATAGATTTTGGATGATGAATGTGATGTCCTGCCTCTTCAAATTCAAATTACCAGCATAGTATGTTATATAATTGATTCTAAAAAGCCAATACCAGTCCATTTCTATTCACTGATGTTCAGGATTCTAATGCTTATTTATTCTACTTCACTTTTCACAAATTCAAATTTCACTAGGTTCATGCTTTCTATCTTCTGGATTTTAATGGATACTTGCAGTTGTTTCTTCTCATTTTGAATCATGTCACATTATTAAATAAAGATCCTTAAAATGTGACCCTAATCAGACTATAAAAGCAGATTCTACTTTGAGGAGGAAGGTCTTTCCCAGTTGTATTTTGAATGTCTTCTAACTTGATGCACTCATCCTCTAGCATCGTATTAGATAACATTCTGCTATTATTCAATAGGTTTCAGTAGCCAATTTTTCAGAAGTGCATAGCCAGGTCCTTCCTTCTGCTCAGTCCTCATCTAGAAGCTCCCCTGAACCTTCCCCCCCCCCCCCGAGTAATCTTATTAGTATTTGAAATACTGGTGACATACCTTCCAGCATCATAGCAATATATAAGTAACAACAAAATGACAAATTGACAAAACTGGTGATAATTTAGAAATAGTGATTGTAATGCAAAATCTGGAAACAAAGTAGAAAGATTAGTAGTCAGAATATATGGTCTTGATGAGAAAAAAAGTATGAATAAATTTTACAAGATCAGTATTTATTCAATACAAACACCTGTTTTCAATAATATTAATAGTGATTAAGCACTTAGGACATGTTGCTAGAAAAGGCTATTCCTTGGAAGAGGTTATCATGCTTAGAAGGGTGGAAGGTCAGGGAAAGAGAAGATACCATCGAGATAAATTGACACAGTGATTGCAGCATTGGCCTCGAGTGTATTAGAAATGGTGAGGATGACACAGGATAGGACAGGAGTCAGGGCTGTTTTTTCATATGGTTGCTGTGAATCATGTTAAACTCAAAACTATTACTGCAAAAGATCACAGACTACAGCTTTTTAACATCAACATCAAGAAAACACAAATCCTTATCAGTCGGCAATGTCATGATAGATGAAGAAAGACTGAACTTGTCGACGATTTCATTTTGCCTAGATCCACAATCAACACACATGATAACAACAGTCAACAAATTAAAAACAAACATGTTGCATTGGGAAAATCTACTGTTAAGAACCTCTCCAAAGTGTTAACGACTAATTAGAGAAAGACTTTTAATAAGATGAATGTGATTACCACGATAGACTTGAACATGACAGGAGTGGTCAAGATAGGGTAAAGTTCTGATTTGTAGTTCATAGGCTTATGAGTCATAGCTGACAACAGCAGAGTTAATATGAAGGAATTCATAAAGTCCACAGTTTTAATTTTGTCTTATATAAGCTAGTATATAATATCATGTTCCCTTTATAACAATTATTGTTGTTGTGTTGTTATGTGCCGTCGAGTCGTTTCCGACTCATAGCGACCCTATGCACAACAGCCCTAAACCCTGCTCTATCCTGCGCCAACCGCACCACCTCTGACACACCCATCCCGATTACCCCAGTCACCGAATCAATACATCTCATAGAGGGTCTTCCCCTCCTGCGTTGTCCCTCAACCCTCCCAAGCATGATGTCCCTCTCCAAGAACCCGTCCCTCCGGGCAACATGTCCAAAGTATGTCAGACGAAGCCCCAGAATCCTTGCCTCCAAGGAGTAGCTTGGTTTAATCCTCTGCAAGATAAATCTGTTTGTTTTCCTGGCAGTCCAGGGTACAGTCAGTACCCTTCTCCAGCACCACAGCTAAAAAGCATCCACTTTCCTTCTGTCCTCCCTAGTCATTGTCCAACTCTCTGATGCATAACAAGCGATTGCAAATACTATGGCCTGTATCAGGCGCGCCTTAGTCTCCAGAGAGACACTGTTGCTCCTGAGTACTTTAGAGAGGTCCCTAACAGCAGACTTTCCCATCACGATACGCTTTTTGATTTCCTGACTGCTG
>NW_006399801.1:9894217-9895357 GCF_000299155.1 Elephantulus edwardii
AGCCTGGACTTCTGGCAGTTCTCTGCTGATGTGCTGTTCCAGTTGTTTTTGGATAATCTTCAGTAGAATCTTGCTTGCATGTGAAATCAATGATATTGTTGTATAATTTCCACCCTTCTTTGGAATGGGAACAAATATAGATCTCTTCCAGTCAGTTGGCCAAGTGGTTGTTCTCCAGATTTCTTGGAGCAAATTCAGGGCAGTATCCATTAGCAGTAACACATCAATTGGTATACCATCTATTCCTGGGGCCTTATTTTTTTTGCTATTCCCTTCAAAGTAATTGAACTTCTTCCTTCATCACCATAGGATCTTGCTCATATATTATTTCATTAAAATCTTCTGTGTCTGCCAATTCTTTCCAATACAGTGACTCTATATTCTTTCTGTCTCCTTTTATTATTTCCTGGATCATTTCATATTCTGCCTAAAGCATCCTTGATTATAGAAACTCAGGGTTTGAATTTGTTATTCAGTTCCTTGAGCTTAAGACATGCTGAACATGAGTGAAATATCTCAGTTGCAAAAGCACAAATATTGCATGGTGCCACTGCTGTAAAATGGGACTGGTATCAGGGTTGTGGTAAGACTGAGAAAAACGGGATAAATTGTGTATACTGCACTGAAACAGAAGAGGGAGAGAATAATTTAAAAGTGATGTATGATCGGGTATTATGGTTATCACAAGAGTCCACAATTAAGGTTGCATAGTGGAATGTACTTGGGGTGGTGGGAGGGGTGTGGGGGGATTGTGTACCAGGGAGAGAGTGTTTATTTTACTTTTCAAAGAGAGGAGTGAACTGGGGTAGGGGGAAGAAAGGCCTGGGCAGGGAAGTGCAGCAATGAATGAATGGAAATCCAAAATCTCTGTAAATGTTCATTAAAATTATAAAAAAAAATTAAAAAAAAAAAGAAATGCTGAATGAGTTCGGACCTTTTGATTTTCTAACTCCAGCTCCTTGCACATTTCATTTTAATATTTTGCTTTGTCATTCCGTGCTGCCTTTTGGAATCTTCTGTTCAGCTCTTTAGTATCTTGACTTCTTCCTTTTGCTTTGGCTTCTCTGTGCTCCAGTGCAATCTTCAGAGTTTCTTCTGACATCCATTTTGGTCTTTTTTTCCTCTTCTGTCTTTGTAATG
>NW_006399801.1:9913352-9916732 GCF_000299155.1 Elephantulus edwardii
GCATTTGGACAAGAACAAACTGGGAGGAGGGTAGAGAGAATAGTGCAACAATGAATGAGTGGAAGCCCAAAATCTCTGTAAATGTTTATGAAAGTTAATAAAATATAATTATAGAAAAAAAAAGATGTTAGGTTCATGCCTGACTGAAGTCATGGTATTTTCAATTGCTTTATATGCATGTGAAAATTGGACGATAAATAAGGAAGAATCATGCCTTTAAATTGTGGTCTTGCCAGAGTATTGACTATGCTATTGATTTCAGAAAGAAGAAACAAATAGGTCTTAGAAACAAGAGTACACCTTAGAAGCAAAGGTGGTCAGACTTGACCTCACACATGTTGGGCATGTTATAAAGAGAGACTAGCCTTTGGAAAAGTAGAGGGTCTGTGAAAAAGAAGACTCTTAATTAGATAGAGTGACATCTTGACTACAAGGATAGATTTAAGCACAGTAGAGATGCTGAGGATGGTACAAGATCAAATTGGGTTCTGTTCTGTTTTATATAGAGTTACTTTGAGTCATTATGTACCCTTGACTCTAACTCTTGAAAGGAAAAAAGAGCTAAAGATGCCTCTCTAGCATCTTTGTATAGTGGCTATATCAACCATGAAGATGGCATTAGATTGGATATTTAAGTTGTATATAGGTTTGCCATGAGTTGGAATATAGCATGAATGGAAGGAGAATCTTACTTAAATTAGAAAATGTAGTTGTGTTGTTGTTGTTGTTGTATACTGCTGAATTGAAGCCAATTCTGACCCTCTGGCGGGTTTTTTGAGAGGTAGTTAATAGCATGGGAGGAGCTTGTCCATCCTCCCGCGGAGCAGCTGGTTGAACCTCATGCCTTTGGGATTGCAGTGCAGCTTCTTCTTGCCACTAGGCCACGAGAGCTCCCTAAAATGTGGTACTTACATTACATTTGGATAAAATTTTTTTCAGAAAACCATATCCTCAGATGAGACATTTTAGGGTTGATTTATCTTAACATCACTGCTGAAATGGAGGTGCTAACATTTTTACAATATTTTTATTGAACTATTGGACATTACATCCACTAGAATGCAACTGTTTACCTGGATTTGAGTTGTATTTGGCAGTAATTTATGGACTTGCATAGGTCAGACCAATTTCAATTTCAAATATTAACATAAGTAGGAGTTCCTTGTGTCTTAATTAGGGGTCGTCAACTCGCTTGTAAAGTGGTCTCTGTCAGGGCTGCCTGTGGGTGATTTTGGGAGATCAGTGAAGCTTGAAATGAAGGCTTCGAGAGTCAGTGTTTTTAGGCAGATTGTTTTGTTCTTCAGCAAATAATGGGTAACCCAGACTCCAATTAGAACATTATTCAAATAATTTGATATTTGCATATTTGGATTGACGGTCTTTGGGAAGGCAAGGCCAGGCCATGCAATCCTCCAATTATTTAGAGCAATTACAGAAGATGATCAGACACTTCTGAGGTCTCATTAGCAGGCGTGTTAGCTGCTCGACATCTTTGCAGCTTGCAACAGGGACTGGGCCTGGCCTCCCACACTCTTTCCAGAGAGTTCTTTCCTGCAGACAGTGACTCACTTTGAGCAAGACAAAGATACTTATTTTCACAGCCTATTTCTCCATTCTCTTTGAAAAGTCATTTGTTATCACTTTCATCCTCTAAAATAGACATTCTAAACAACACTTATACTATGTCTTTCCTACATAAAACCTCTCTAATTTTTATCTTAGATATATACCAATACCCTGGTACTTCATACCAGGTGTAGTGATTTCCTGGCGGTAAATCATGGTGTTTAGAAATTTGGCTTTTGGGGTGCAGCCTTCTGATCTTCTCATTGATAGAAGCATGGCCTTGGATCTTGATTGCATGTTGTCACACAGCTTCCAAATGAGAAGATTTCCTCTGTGATGTGTGGAGCCTCCCATTCCGAATAGCTTCCTAACTACTTCTAAACCATGGAACAAATTTGAGTGATGGTGCCCTGCTTTTGTGGACTGTTTCACAAAGCAGAGTTTGTCTCTATCTTCTTGGAGTTCCTGATATAAATAAGGTCATGCTTGCCTTTCAAAATCCACATTTAAAATGGAAACATTTTTTTCTTTACTGTCTTTCTGGAAAATGATTCCCTAAGTTGAAGAGCATGAAAAATGCACAGCAGTTATATCAATAGCTATGAAGTTGACACTAAACTGGACAATATTTAATTATGTTCTTTATGGGTTTGCCATGAGTTGGAGACAGCATGAGTGGAAAGAGAATCTGGCTTAGATTAGAAAATATAATATTTACTAAAATTTGACAGTAACACATTTCTTACTCGTAATTTTACAAAAGAGCAGTGAGAAGTCAGCAGGAAGTTGTGTTGCTAACCCAGATACCACAATTCTCTGGCAATTTGAATCCACTAGTAACTCTGAGGAAGAAAGATAGGCAGTTGCCTCCCAACCAAAGCTTGGGAAAGCCACTGGAGGACCAAATATGAATCAGTTCCAATTGGAAGGCAATGAGTGATTGATTGACCTTATACTTGATTCAATTATCCTAAGATTTGAATAAGATTATGTATGTAAAACAATTTTAGAAATGAAGGATATATATATATGTATATGTATATATGTATCAACCAAATAGCCTTTCTTTTTAAAAGTATTTTTGTTGGTTTTCATATACTAATTCCTTTACATTATGTTTAATTCACATTATGTTTTTTATAATCTTTCATTTACATTGTTTCATACAATCATTCATATAAATTCTATTTTATATTATTTTAATTGGTTTCTTACAAAGTTTATATATAGTCTCCCTTAAGGGAGCTCTGATAGCCTAGTGGTAACAAGTTTCACTGTAATCACAAAGGTACTGGGTTTGAATCCAGGGGAGGAGGATGGGCAGTCTTCTTCTGTTCAATTACCGCCTCTGAAAGCCTATAGGAGGATCAGTTATGAGTCAGTTTCAAGTCAACAGCACACAATAACACAATAACAATAGTTTATCTTTGGTAGAATTCAATAGGTATGTTGGGGTGGTTCAGAGAAAAAAAAATTCTGGAGACAAGCAGCTTAGGTTTGAATTGAGACCTTACCATGACCTTGTAACCTGTGTGACATTGTGATATAATTAAGCCCCACAGTCCACACATTATAGCTTTAGTTTGCTTGGCTCCACAGTCAACACTCTCGGCATAAGTAGCCAGGAAATTAAAAGACATATTGCAATGAGAAAGTCTGCTGTTAGGGACCTCTCCAAAGTACTGAGGAGCAATTGTGTCTCTCTAGAGAGTAAGGTGCATCTGATTCAGGCCATGGTCTTTGCTATCACTTGTTATGCATCAGAGAGTTGGACAGTGACTAAGGAGGATAGAAGGAGAATTGATGCCTTTGAG
>NW_006399801.1:9916832-9921013 GCF_000299155.1 Elephantulus edwardii
ATTTGTGAAACAGTGAAAGATAAATCCCTTATTGTGGAGTTAAGCATTAGTTACAGTGTTGACCCCACCCTTAGCCCAGGGCCTTGACCCACTTACTTCCCAGCTCCACCCTCCACCAGGATAACCCTTCTCATCTGCCAGGTCCCTTCAGAAAATATCTTCCATTGTCCAACCCATGATCTGGAATAATTCCACCGCAGTAAAATTTCCGTGTTTCACCTGTTCATTCTTTCTCAAGCTCTATTTTAAGGTGAGGATAAAGAATCTTTGTAGGTAGGTTAAAAACTCAACAGCATTAGCCACTGGCAATCTTTAAATTCTAACTCCAAGTATCTATTTGAAGCAGGAGTTTCTTAGCATTTAATTTCTAATGCAAATTCTACAAAGTATAAGACTGAATAAAATATTATAGAAAGTTAAAGAACACTTGGAGAGGAAATGAGTAAAAAAGGAAAAAGAAAAAAAAAATGTGGAGTATCAGAAGTGTGACTCATTTCAATAGCTCCAGACTTATAGAAGCATGGGCTTTTGTAAACTGCAGTAGGGTAGTAGGATTGGCACATCAATTAATAGAAAGATACAAAGAAGTATAGGAAGCATGTCTGAACTTAAGAAAATTGAACTTTTTTTTTATTGTGGATGCCATTAGTGGGGCAGTTTCCCATTGTGGAGTTAGTAGAGGTCAAACTCATCCATCTCAATGCTGCTTTACTCTTTTTACACCATGTAACAACACAAAACTGCCACACATAGTTCTCTCAGTTGTAATCTTCACAGGAGCCAATCTCCATGTCTTACTCTTACAGACCTGTTGAGTGGGTTAGAATTGCAGATTTTCCAGGTAGCAGGGGAACAATTGACTGTAGAAAAGATAAGATAAGCAGATGCTAAGATAAAAGGCAGAGTTATAGAAATTGATCTTTAAAGTTAGAGATGGGCTTGAATATGGCTAAGGTGAATACAGTAACAAACAGTTGTTGTTAGGTATTATAGAGCTGGCTCTAAATTATAGTGACTGGGGACAATATTAGATGGATCTTACCTGAAAGGAGAGCATACCTGAGGATTGTCTATCTGTGTTTCATTGACTATGTAAAGGCATTTAACTGTGTGGATCAGGACAAATTGTGGCTAACCTTGAGAAGAATGGAAATCCCAAAACACTTAATAATTAATCTTATGTGATATCTATGCTTGGAACAGGAGTCATCAGAACAGAGCAAGCAAATTCAAAATCATGAAAGAAGAGACTTAGGGATGCTTCCTGTCTCCATATATTTTCAATTTATATGTGAAACAGATCATTCAGGAGACACATCAACAACTTGCATTTTGTTGACTCACCCTTGCTTGCTAAAACTGAGAATTACTGAGGCATTTGCTGTAGAAGGTAAAGGACTATAATCTTCAATATGGATTGAAGCTCAATATATATATATAAAAAAAAAAAATCAAAGACCTTCACTACTGGGCCAATTGGCAACATCATCATAGACAGAATAGAAACTGAGGTTGTTAATAACTTCACCTCGCTTGGTTCCACAATCAACATTCTTGGCATCAATAACCAAAAATCAAATTGCATTAGGAAAATCTGCTGTCAGGTACCTCTCCAGAGTACTGAAAAGCAACAATGTCAGTCTAGAAACTAAGGTGTTACTGATCCAAGCCATGATCTTTTCAATTACTTTCTGTGCTGGAAAATTCATCCAGGGAGCTGGACAATGACAAGGATGACAGATGAAGAAGAAGAATTGATGCCTTTTAGTTGTGGTGCTGGAGAAGAGTACTGCCAAGAGAAAAGGTCTGTCCTAGAGAGGGGAAAATCAGGCTGTTCCTTTGAGGCAGGGATTTTGAAGCTCTGTCTCACATACTTTGGGCATGTTGCCAGTAGAGCTTGGTCCTTGGAGAAGGCTTGAAAGGGTGAAGGTATAACACAAAAAAGGAAGACCCTGAATAAAATGGATTGACTCAGTAACTGGGTTAATGGAGGCAAGTGTGTTGGAGACAATGAAATTGGCTCAAGTTACAGCAGGGTTCAGAGTTTTCATATATAGGTTCACAAAGAGTCCCAGACAACTCAACAGCAGATAACAACAACAATGTGCACAAAAGGATTAAAGTTTACTCAATACTCTTCCATCCTCAAAATCTCTGCTGTGCTTAAACCCATTGTTGTAGCCATTGTGTTGATCCATCTTGTTTATAAGTCTTCCCCCTTTTCCACTGAACCTCTGTTTTACTAAGCATGATTAGACTGGTCCCTTCATAGCTTGCCTTCCTGATCACAGGATGTATGATGAAGTCCTTGCCTCTAAGCAAGAGCGTAAACTTTTTTTTTTTTTTTGCACACAGATAGGAAAGAGTATGGTATCTTGGAATTTGATTAGGATGCCTTAGTTTCTTAGGGCTGCCATGACAAAGCATGGCATTATCTCATGGTTTTAGAGGTGATCATCCTGTTTGCCAGCCCTCATTCTTTCCCTGTTGATGTTAAGGGAAGTTTCTTCCTTGTCTCTCCCAGCTTCTGGTAGCCCCCAGTGTTCCTTGTCCTGTAGCTGCATCTTCATATGGCTGATTCTTTCTCTGTCTCATAGAACTTTTCTAAAGATACCACTCACATAGAATTAGAACTTACTCCACCGGGGTCTCATACTAGAGTAACTGATGACATCTTCAAAGACTATATTTTCTTTTTCAAATAAGGCCACATTCACAGATACAGAAGTTTGCACTTCAGCATATCATTTTGACAGATAAAATTTATTCCATGAAATATAATGACTAGAATAAGGAGAAAAGATGAAGACAAGGTGGCACATATTTCTACACATTTATTGAAGGGATAACTTGAGAGAGATGGAGAGAAAATAAGTTTATTAAGAGGGAGAAGTGGCACTTTAGAAGTGAAATTTTCCTCTTCAATGCAGGAGCAAAGCCAAACCAAAGTGACTACATCAAGTAGAACCAATTCTGATGCATGGTAAGTCTTAAAGAAAGGAAATAGCCTCATCTTCCTCTCATGAAAAGGTTGGTGGATTCTAACCACAGCAGCCCAGCACTTAACTTACAATGACACCAAGACTCCATTCCATGCAGGAGACAAAGTCAATACCCTGAAAGCACACCACATGTAGTTCATGTATGTCCTCTGTCAGTGGAGGCCTGTGCTTCTTCTATGATGTTCCACACTAAGGCAAACTGGGAAAACAGACCTGGATATATGCTTATTAAAAGCATTTAAAGAAATGCCTAGGGAATCACAGTGTTTCAGTTTGCAACTGAATCACAGAGATACCACAGGACTGAACAGCATATCCTTGCAATGTGTATAGCGTTGGCTCAAGTCAAATGCCACTGTCCATTTGCTGGCAACAAACAGCAACACCCTGATGAGAGAAAGCACGACAGAGGCACACCACTCTGGGAGCCGTTCAAAGAGTCAACTTTATTGGGGGCGACAGCGCACTTATATACGAGCAAGTAAACAGGAAAAGAGGCTAGGGTGGACTTGCGAACGTGGGACATGCAGATTGGATAGGAGAACCTCAGCCTCATTCAGACTACTCCCAGCTCAACAGAAGTGGCAGCCATCTTCCCAGGTAGTGAGCTGGTACGGCCAAACACAGGAGAGCTTTCGCTACCCCGTATTAAAGGCCATTGGGAGGCTTGCACTTATCCAGAGTTAGGGGATCTTTCCTGGCCAGAGGCCCTCCCTTCCTCCCCAACATTCCCCAACCATCAGAGATTGACCAGACAACAGCTAAAAATAACAACGACCCAATTAGTAGAGGGTAAGCCCTTACTAAGGAAGATCAAAGACTACATTCTTCAATATGGATTATTCTCAACATAAAAAAAAAAAAACAAAACTCAAATGTTCTCACAGCTGGACCAATAACAGCACTATAAATGAAGAAAAAGATTAAGTTATCTAGGATTTCATTTTACTTGGATCCATAGTCAACATCCATGTGAGCAGCAATCAAGAAATTAGATGACATACTGCACTGGGCAAACATACTCTCAAAGACATCTTTTTTGGTGCTAAAGAGCAAGCATGTCGGGTTAGATGTTAGGTTCGCAAATACCAACCCCATTCTTCAACGAGATGGAAAAGGCAATCTCCAATTTCGTATGGAATGGGAAAAAGCCCCGAATAAGCAAAGCACTCCTTAAGA
>NW_006399801.1:9926255-9948149 GCF_000299155.1 Elephantulus edwardii
GGTACCAGGGACTCCTAGGAAAACAAACAGATTCGTCCTGGAAAGGGTTAAACTGGGCGGCTCCCTGGAGGCAAGGATTCTAAGGCTCCTTCTAACATACTTCGGACATGTTGTAAGGAGAGACAGGTCCTTGGAGAGGGACACCATGCTTGGTAGGGTGGAGGGACAGTGCAGGAGGGGAAGGCCCTCTATGAGATGGATTGATTCAGTGACTGGGGTAATCAGGATGGGTGTATCAGAGACAGTGAGATTAGCACAGGACAGGGCAGAGTTTAGGGCTATTGTACATAGGGTCGCTATGAGTCGCAAGCGACTCAAAGGTACATAACAACAACAACAACAACAGTCCACACATTAGGGAGCTCTGGTGGCCTAGTGGCAAGAAGCTGGGCTACAATCACAAAGGCAAGCAGTTCGAGGCCACAAGCTGCTCAA
This sequence comes from Elephantulus edwardii, assembly GCF_000299155.1. Lineage (NCBI taxonomy): Eukaryota > Metazoa > Chordata > Mammalia > Macroscelidea > Macroscelididae > Elephantulus > Elephantulus edwardii. The sequence continues at coordinate 9,926,691 of NW_006399801.1, forward strand.
TGGGAGAAGGATAGACAATCTCCTCTCTTGTCATTAACTGCCTCTGGGCTTGAGGGTCAGCTATGGTCGGTTCTGACTCAACAGCATACAACAACAACAGTCCACACGTTAAAGTTCTTGGATGGCACAAAAAGGTTGTTAGATCAAACTCACCCAGTGATACCATAGAACAAAGGCCTGGTGATTTGCTTTTGTAATTAATCCAAACTCCCACTGCTATCAAGTTGAATAAGGCTCACAGCAACCTCCCATGGAATTTCAGAGGCTGTAAATCTTTACAACAAAAGACACATCTTTCTTTCCAAAGTGTCTGGTGAATTTGAACTGCCAACCTTCTGGTTAGCAGTCTGACATGTTACACACTATGGCAGTAGGGAAAACTCTGTGGAGCTCACTTCTATTCTGTCTCTTAACAAGCCAAGACTGACTTGATGACAATAATTTAAAAACAAAACAAAACTACAAAAAATAAAACCAAAGCCAAAACAACTCTTCTCTTTATTCAGATTGATTTTGATCATCGGAAATGTTTAACGATGATTAAAACAGACAGGGGCGGGAAGACAGACACCAGCTAACTTCATTCAAAACACAATCAGATTAACACTCAACAAAGAAGCAAACACAGGAGCCAGGGGAAGGGAAAGAACAGGTCCCAACAGACCACTGAATAAACAGACCTGGCTAGAAAGACAAAAAAATATTGGGGAGGTTTTGCCTTCTAGAGGAGCTTGCTTGGTGTGGTGGGAAGGCAAGCACTGTGATTGTAGAGGAGGATGAAGCCAAGCCCATCCAGGTGGAGCGCATGGTCTGGGGTAAAGCTGAAGGCGGCTTAGGACTTCAGGCAGGAGGCAAGTGTACTGTGACTGCACACTGAGTCCTCAGCCTGGTTGCACCAATGACAGTTAAGTTTTGTGTTTGGTTTTTTAGTTGTTGTTATGCCTCAGTTTCCTTATCTGTATCATCAAATTAATAGTGAAATCAGATACAGAGTCCTCCCTAGAACAGGAAATGCTATCTAAATACTGGTTAGCTTTTTTAAAAAAACAGTTTTCCTGAGGGGCCCTAGGGCCTTGTTTGGAATGATCATGGCAGACGCTCTGATATTTTCCTAGCTACTTTTCTTTCCAGCCAGGTTTGCCTGCCATGTTTCTCTGCTCTCAGGTCTAGTATTTAAGCCTATGGCTTAGTGAGTGTACTCCCCCTTTCACTGTGTTAAACCCAGACTGATGTATTTGATTTCTTAAGTATGTGAGCAACTTACAAGGGGCTTCGAGCAAATGTGGTGGAGTCTCTCCAAGACTCTAATCCAGCATAATTTTGAGTGTGGGACACACAGAGAGTAGAAAGTATTTGGAAACACGGTTTTGAGTGAATTATAGAGCAATTTGGGTATACTACGAAATGCCTGAGAAGAATTTTGTCAAGACTGGTTCCAAAAACAAATTTAACTAGAGTGAAGGTATATATGCAAGGTAGAAATATAGGACACCTAGTTAAATTTTTAAAAACTTAAGAATAATGGTTTTCATTCATAATGCAAAAGACAATTTCAATATCTATCCTAAAGTGCAATGCTGTGAATAATAGGATATTATCCATACGCATACAAAGAAGACCTATAAATAGATTATTCAGGTATATGATCCAAGCCTAAACACAAAGAGGAGGAAATGGTGCCCTAGCGCTAAGAAACTGTGCACTGCAATCCCAAAGACATATGGTTTGAACCCACGAGCTGCTACATGAGAGAAGGATTGGTAATCTCTTCCTGTGCAATTTACTACCTCTGAAAACCCAGTGGAGGGTCAGCTATGGATTGGTTCCATCTCAACGGTACACAACAACAACAACCACCAACTTTTGCAGCCACAAGTTAAGCAAACATGCAATCAAGATTCATTAATCATTATTAGTGACTAGACTGCAAAAGTTGGAAACAATGAGGAAGTCATGGTAGTCAGAAAGTGGTACTGGTGACAGAAATGAGGCTGGACAGTGAATGATTGAATTTTGTGTGTTCAGTGATTTTTGTGTGTGTGTGTGTGTGTGTTCAGTGATTTATGTATAGCTTATAACTTTTCTTAGAAACACAGAATGCATCTTTACACATGGACCTCACCTGATGGAGTGCACAGGAATCAATCAGATTAATGACATTTGTGGTAAGAGTTGTTGGAAAAGTTTAATATCAGCAGTTGAAACAAGGCCAGGTGCTGACTGGAACAGGCTGTCACTCATATGCAAGTTCAAATTGAACTTGAGGAAAAGTAAAACAAGTTCACAAAGACCAAAATATGACTTGGAGTCTATCCCTTCTGAATTTAAAAATCATCTCTGGAATAGGTTTGAATCACTGAACATTAAAGTTCAAAGACCAGATGATTTATGAGATAACATCAAAGATAATCATGTATCAAGAGAGCAAAAGGTCACTAAAGACAGAGGAGGAAGAAAAGATAAAAATGGATATCTGAAAAGACTGAAAACTGTACTAGAGCACTGAGAGTTCAAAATAAAGGAGAGAAATGCCTAAAATGAAGAAAGAACAGAAAATTTCAAAGTATACTTTGAGAAGACAAAGCAAAGTTTTCTAATGGAATGTACAAAGAGCTGGAACTGCGGGGGAAAAGGAGAAAAAAAAATCACTCAACTTTTTTCAAGCAGAAGGAACTGAAAAACAAATTCAAGCCTTGAGTTGCAATACTGAAAGACAATATGGACAAAATCTTGAATGATCTGGGAAGCATTAAAAAAAGATAGAGAGGATACACAGAGTCACTGTACCAAAAAGAATTATTTGACACTGATAAAGTTCAGAAAGAACTATATGAACAAGAGTCAATGTTAATGAAGAAAAAAGTATAAGCTGGCTGAAGATACTGGCAAAAAGTAAGACTTGAGGAATCGATAAGATAATAATTTAAATATTTCAACTAATAGATGCAGCCCTCAATCTGCTCATCAGTGTGCCAGAAAATTTGGAAAATTCTCCAAACTGGAAAATATCCATATTTGTTCTCATTCCCAAGAAGGTAATAATATTCATAGCAGTAAATAGCTGCTTGGTCAGACACGCCACCCCCCAACCTCCTGCACACATCTCCACCAATCACTGGATTTGATATTCGTTGTTAACTCACAGATTTTATTCACAGTTGTGATACCAAGAGTAAGAATTATTAGGGAAATAAGTTGGAGAGTAGGAAAAGCAAAGAATATCATCTAATACAAGCTCTGATTTTAGTCCAGAAATCTCAAGGCACAATTTCTCAATTAGTCCAGCTCTGGTTTCAGTTCAACAGTCAGCTTCTCCTTCAATCATCTGGTGAGAATAGCAAAACCTATAACTGTGATCTTTATCACAGGCCTCCTCTGGTTACACTTTGTCACAGTGTCTTCACAGCAGTGCCACAATCTCTCCACCACTGTCATTGGTAGGGTCTAACACTCAACACGGTCTTGCTTTCATCAGAGTCTTGTTCCTGTCTCCTTCATGTCTTGCTGCTCAGTGAGGAATGCAGTCCCACTCTTATCCTAGTCCCAAAGCTGTTGATGATTTGCAACACCATGTGTTTGCAGCTAAGGTAGCCGGAGACCAAAAAGGCTGACAGAATAGCTAGAAAAGCCAGCTTTTAAGGTAACACTGCATCTGGTAGTATCCTTTATTTCAATTTATTAAATCTGACAACCCTAGAAAATAGACTTTACCTCAAAGACTTAGAGGATTGAACCAAGTTATAAAGGAAGAGTATTGGACAGGATTTTAACATGTTTAATAAGTAGAGACATCCATTATTAAGGATTTAATGTAGTTTGCATGAAAAATATAATTAAGCATTCAAGTGAACATTTCCCCAGTTCTATAGGTCTCTAGCTACTTTGTGAGTAAAAGCAGTGGGAATATACTTCTATAAATATTTCTGTCCTTAGAAATCTTGTATTAAAGTCTACACTTGTAAGATTGCTGTGAGTCAGAGTCAATCCATAGCAGCATCTTATTTTGGGTTTGGTCGGTGTTTAGTGTTAGATTCTATTTAATCTTTCAATTCTTTAAGAATGCTTATCTTCACATGATATCAATTTCCACATTTTGGTGCTTGATTTTTGTTTGTGATTTTAATTAGCCTATATCCTTTGAAGAAAGGATTTCTAGTGTTGCAATGATTAAGGGCTTAGCTCCTAACCAAAATGTTGTGGACTCTAAACTCACCCATTAACTCTGGAGGTGAAAGACTGGACCATCTGCTCCCAGAAAGATTACAGCCTACAAATCTAACGAAGGCAGCCCTACTCTACCTTATGACCCAAAGTGTACTCAGTGACGACAACAACAAGAAAATTTGAAGAAACAAATACCGAACCCAATTCTCCCTCATCCTTGATTTCTTATATATACTTACTAAATTAATACTTTTCAGGAGATCTCATCCTATCAACTCCCTTCCAGAATGGCATGATACTACCTGTCATACCACCAGACCTCATGTACTCTTCATACTAGACAGTTTACAACCAGGAATAAAATCACACAGTGAATGAGTGAGCTGTTACGGTTGAATTGAGTTGAACGTGACTTATACCAACCCCATTGACAGCATAACAAAACCGTGTCCTCTCCTACACCATCCTCACAGCCTCTGTAATGTTCAAATCGTTGTTTCAGTAAGTGTGCCAATCTAACTGATTGAATGTTATCTTGTCTTTCATTGAACATTTACTTTTCCAAGCATAATGTCTTTTTCCCAAGGGCTAACATCTCTTGACAGCATGCCTAAAGGAGAGACAGAGTTTCCTTGCCTCTACAGAACACCCCGGTTGTACTTCCTCCAAGATAGATTTGTTTTGTTTTGTTGGTGGTCCATTATGTATTCAATCATCTTCATCAACACCATAACTCAAAGGCAAGAGGTAACAGTTTTCCCATAGATAGAGGGTCTTATCTTGATACAAAATGGTCATTAACTGTTCTCATGGTGCTCCAATAAAAGACTTGGCAAATTCTTTTTGCCAAAAAATCTTGTGGACAAGATCAAGGTCACATGATCAAGCAAATAGTCACATCCACTCTAAAGCGAAGGCCATGTGCTGATGTTCACTCCTAGGAGAGGAGGATGTGTATACAAGATCCTGGTCTACTGCGTGAAGACTTGATGAAGAAATATAAGTAAAAGCATAGGCCACAGATACTGCTGTTTTGAATTGCTGTAGTCTTATGCCCCATCTTGAGCTCTGAATTAAAACAAGTTGCTGTTGAGATGATTTTGACTCATAGAAATTCCATGTGTGCCAGACTAGAAATGTGGTCCATACTGTTTTCAATGAATGGTGTTTTAAAAGCAGATTTCCAGTCTTTCCTTCTATGAAGTGTCTTAGTATGGACTTGAATTTCCAACTTACAGTTTACAATGACTACATTAACCAAGTGTCTGCTATCCAGCGGCTCTGAGCTCTACATTGCCTTCTGCAGTTGTCTCCTATTATCTTTTCTCATTAATGTGCTTTCTCTCTTTTGATCTCCCTTTCGTTATTCCTGACTTTAAGGGTATACACAAGACATCAAATATGAAACAGAAACTACTATAAAAAGTACTCTTTAGAGTTTGGCTTCCACAAGTCTGTAGGAATCAAGTTTTGCCATATAATACAGCTGCTATTTCTAGGCAAGCAGCTTCTACATAGCACTTTAATTAAGCTGGATCTTCATGTTCCAGCTTCAACTTTCGGAAGTTTCTGTGCTGATTTGGCTGCTTGTGCCCTGTTCTCCCTGCAGAATTCTTTAGGTTTTCATATCTCTGTTATTTGAGTAGAGAAAAGAGAATTTGGTACAAAACTGACAAGCCAGTAAAACCAACCACCTCATTGTGAGCAAATGTGGTGTTTTGGAAGAAGTTCTAAAGCTTTCTTAAATATTATAAAAAAATAATTTAAAATAACCCATCCCTAAAGCAATAAGTATATTTGTGGTTGGTTTGCTTAAACAAACAAGGGTAAATACCCTTTTTGTCTGTTTCCAATCATTCTTTTACTTGTTCATCATGACTCCTTTTCCAAAGCTGTATTTGCCACCTGATCCCAGTTTCATGCTATAGAATCAGCTGCAATTCATGATAATATCATGTGGTAGCAGGGTAAAATATTGTCATGTCCTGCACCATCTTCATTATCATTGTTATGTTTGAGTCTATTATTTTTTTTTCTGTTAATCATTCTACCTAAAGTTTTTCTAATCTTTATCAGCCGTTTATATAACTGAACATGGTGCCCTTTTCTAGCATTTTTCTTTCCTAGTGAGTGAAGCTTCAGCTTGTTATCTTTGCTTCCACGGAGCATTCTGGGTGTATCTGTGCTAAGATTTACTTGTTTGTTCCTCTGTCAGCCAAAGGAGAGAACCTGAGAGACCTTCCAGATTTGTACTCCATTGATGTTGGTGAGAACATGGTATTTCGGGTCTAAACATGTTTGTATATCTCTGCAGTCTATGGGGAAATATGCCATTAAAAGTTTATACTTGAATATTTTTGATGTCTAATTATTTGGCATTGAGAGAAATCACACTAATTAGGAGTTAGAGTCACTGAATCTCTTCTTCTTCTGTTGTTGTTGTTGTTGTTATTAGGTGCAGTTGAGTTGACCCATAGGAACTCTAGGAATAGCCGACCTTAACCTTGCCCTAAATCCTGTGTTCATCATCTCTGACACACTAGAGCCCATTACTGAAGTCACTATGCCAATTCATCTCTTTGGGGTCTTCTTCCTCTTTAACATTCCACTTTTCTAAGCATGATGCCCCTTTCCAAGGAATAATCTTCATCTTTGTCTCAAGGAGCAGCGTGGCTGCACTTTTCCCAAGACCCGTTTGTTCTTTCTGCAGTCCATAGGATATTCAGTAATTTTCTCCAGCACCGCAATTCAAAGGCATCAATTATAATGTCATCCTTATTCATTGTCTAGTTCTCTGGTGTGTAGCAGGTCATCTTTCTCAAATGCTTTCACACCATGAGACCAGGGCACTGACCACAGAATATCTTATAAAACTTTTCTTTCTCAGCCTTGCTAAGTGACTTTACACAGAATAAACTGTGAAAAATTAATTTCACAGGCTGTCAATTTCTTTATTGGCAGAGGTGGAAATAACTACATTAAAAGTCTTATCTAAGAATATTCCAGGAAAGGGAGGGGGGACCTAACAAAAATTTAGGATGATGGTATGTTAATGCAGGAAGGAAGTTTCAAGATGTACTTTACATCTCAAATGAGAGAAGAATCTACACACAGTTCACTTGACACAGCAAGTTAGGGAGAGAAAACTGGAGCCAGAACATGGGATTCTGCCTTCCCAAATTCTTGCTTTTCTGAAGTGGCTCTTCAGAAGTGTGTGTGCTTTCTGTTTTCACACAGATATACATCTGAATGAACTCTATCTCACTTGCAAAAAATGACATCTCCAAAATTCAGTTCATTTAAACAAAATATAGTAAGTAGAAGAAATTAAAAATATGTGTCGCCCAGTGGAAAAGCTTTTTAAAACATTTATTAAGCTATATAAAGGAAAATGTTCATAGAATTAGAGAGTATATTTTACGTACTCACAAAAACTGTCGAATATAGATACGGTGGTGTTGTATTTTAAATTTAGTATCTTGGAACTCAACTATAGTTTGAGCCACTGATTGTAATCTAAAGTAAATATGTCATCTAGTGACATTGTATTCCACTCACATATTTTTTCACAATGTGTTAAACCTTGTGATTTTATTAAAAAAAATTATTTCAGATAAAAATGGAAAGCTCAAGGTCCTATGTGTAATGCAAAAGTGTATTATTTGTTAACTGATTGTAATAAAACCAAAAGGGTAAATAAACAAATCTTGAAAGTGTGGGAATCTCAAACTTGCCTTTCTTGTTCTGGTCTATTAGGAAATGTGTTGTTTATGAATTGTGGTCTCTCGAATAAGCCTTTTATTTATTTATTTTTTGCCACCTATCTGAACTTCATTGTTAACCTTCCTGAGTTCAGTTGCCACCTTTCTTCCCATTATAGCTGATACTGGTGATTATGTAACACATTCAACTCCATCTATTACCAATGAGGAAAAAAAGAGATACTTGATCACACATCACTTAGAAAGGGTCAGAGAAACACAGCAACTGGGTGACATGAGTGGTGGTAGTTGTGCTAAATTCATGCTGTGAATAAAGAAATAAGAAAATCAAAGGCATTGTTGGAGAAATATGTGAGGGAGAAGAAGTGGAATGAATGAAAGGTCTAACAAACATCAACACTGATTATGTAACAGTCATTGAGGCCTTTAATCCCAACAATACCTCCTTAGTATCAAGGAAAAGACGAACCTCCTCTTGCCTCAAATCCCAGACCTTGTTGTTGTTGTTAGGTACCGTCAAGTCATAGACGACTCATAGTGACTCTATGAACAAAAGTCCTCAACACTTGACTTTCATCCTTTCTTCAGGTTCGTAGGGTTTCCAGAGGCAAGCTCTTATGGAAGTGGATGCTTCCAAGATTGTTTTAATCTGGGAGCACCACCAAACACTGTCCAACGTGGGTAACCATTCTCGCAGTTGATACATCAGTGTCACGGTGTTCAGCTTCACAGCAACCACAAGTTACCTCTGTACAGCAAATGGGCAGACCATCTAGAAAAAACGTTTGAACAAAAACAATGGAAAAACAGGCCTGAGGGCCACGGGTTAGAAGTCACCCACCTTTAGCTTGGTAGCATCACTTTCTCTCCACTAGGCCAACTGATCCCTCTCTATGTTGGTGTTATTGTTGTTAAGTGCCATTGGGTTGTAGGCAACTCGTAGTGACCCTATGAATGAAAGTCCTCAACACTTGGGTGACCTTCATCCTTTTTGCAAGTTCATAGGGTATTTGAAGGGCCCTTCAGTATTTTACCATTCCAGCATGCCCAAATTCTGGCAAACTCTGGGACAGAGACCCCCAGTTCATCTGGCAAGTCCACTGTGCCAACACCCACTTGTGGCAAAAAGAAAGCCACTAGTGCCATAGCGTTCCACCTGGCCTCTCTTCCAGAAGCCAGAGACCCCTCCAGCTGACACTAAGACTTCCAAGACACATGTTCTTACACTGTAGGTGTGGCCCAACATTTCAAGGAAAAGGTGAACCTCTTCTTGCCCCAAATCCCAGACCTAGAAGCATTAAAATTCAAGTGATGTAAGTTCAGGAAGGGGTACTCCTTGAGGGAAAAATGTAAGGAGGGTAGTTAATCATTACATCTCTTTTCCTGTCTCTCAAAACCAGTGGTGACATATTAGCGGTTACCCACACCAAAGTTTCCTCCACTGAAAAAGATCAGTCTATGGGGACAGTGGTGGTTTAGCAGTGGAATCCTTGCTTTTCATGAGGGAAAGCTGTTTTGACTGATGGTCAATGTATCTCGAGTGCAACCACCACCCATCTCTTGGTGGAGGATTGTTTCTTCGTATGATGCTGAAGGGATTTCAGCGGGGTTCTGGAGTTAAGGTAAAGTAGGAATACAATTTAGGAATTCTGAAAGACATCCAGCGCAAGCCCTATGGATCACAGCAGTCTAGTATTGTTCACAGGGTCATCATGATTCCTGCGTCTACTGACAGCAGCTAACAACAGCAGTAGAATCAATGAGAATAAATCAGTCTATTCTGGGTGGCGTAACTTCATAAATATGATATAACTCACACACTAAGTGGTCCCCAAGCATCAGCTGAGGGATTAGAAGACACCCCAGGAAGTGACAGCACTGTTTCCACATGGATGAACATTCCCTTACATGGATATAATAAATCAGAGTTCTTTGAAAGTGAACACTTAGCGATCCCAGCAATCTAGCATCTGTACTAGTAAAGGGAAAGCCACCTCAAATCATTAGTAGTCACCATTGAGGTAGGTGAATTTGACCCTGGCAAAATCCTGACACAAGTAACATAAATGTATCTACAAAGCTTAGACACTGCCTTGACTGAAAAGACCTCCATTGAAACTGAAAATCCTTTCCCATCCCTTGTCTAACTTCCATATATAAGACGTGCCTTTCTTTTTGTCCAAAAAAGCACATCATCATGCTAAATGCCTCCTCAAAAAAGTTCTCATTTTGAAACTTGATAGACCTCCCAAATAACGATTTGGTTATGTTTACCTAATTCTTATTCATTGATGAATGCCTAAAAGAAATCATTATTAAACCTAGCTCACTGATTGCTTTCACTAAGTGTTAAATAATAAATAATGCATTTCTACTTCAATTAATCTACTTAGACATCTCACAGGCCAAATGCTTTGATGGAAATGTTCTAATCTACAGAATCAATCTCCAGCTTGACTCTGTCTCTTGATATTTTGAGTTCCCTAACACAGAGCTTTTAATTCCAGATATGAGCTAAATGGATAATTTAGATGATTATATTCTACTATCAAGTTCAAACTAATCAAGATGAGGCACTGTAAAGACATTTTGCATATTTATTCAAGATACAATTTGGAAAGAATCTGGTCCTCTAAAGATGAGAATTCTACACTGAATTTTATGTGCTGACACCTTTTTACCTTAATGTGAGAGGAGTCACCATGAGTTAGAATGAACTTGAAACTACAGACAGTAACAAAGAGGTTGGCAAGTGCTTATTATTTTGGTGTTAATAAACTGTCTATATAATATCATTTATTAGCATTCTTTTTTAAAATCACAGAAATTCAGAGACCTCAAGACAAACATAATGGAAAAACCTTTATATTCAGTATATACAGCGTCTAATCCTGACAAATCAACTCTGACTCATAGTGACCCTATAGGACAGAGCAGATTTTCCCTATATGGCTCCAGAGGTGGTAAATCTAGAGTAACGTACTACTACAACTTTGGGCTGCAGAATGGCTGGTGGGTTCCAATTATTGTCTTGTTCTGGTCAGCAGCTAACTGCTTAGGCATTGTACTACCAGAGTTCCTTAGGAAGGAAGTGTGGTTTAACTTATCTATTCATTTTGGTTGTACTTTTATATTCACTATAAACAACATGGGAGTGTCGGAGACAGTGCGATTGGCACAGGACAGAGCGGAGTTTAGGGCTGTTGTACATAGGGTCGCTATGAGTTGCAAGCGACTTGACAGCACATAACAACAACAACAATATAAACAATAATGCTAAAGTGGAAATCTTTGTGCATGTAACTTTTTCAGTCTTTCTGTTAGAGTCAAAGATCCACAGCCCAACTATTACATGTAAGTGTACACTTTTGCCAGAGATTTTTTTAGAATTAGAAATTCTTATTTTTGTAAAATGTGTGATAATATAGTAAGCAGAAGCTAATTCTCTCCAAGTGCATATTTTTAATCAGTGGTGCAATTTAGACTTTTCAAATAAGACTAGTAAAGTATTATAATGAAAAGTACAAAGACCATGAGTTATAAAACTAATGGGGAAGATCACCCCCTACATTTCTCAATCTGAAAGGCCTGAAGAAGAAATCCAAGTCTCAGTTTACATTATTAAACAGTTCTATAAAGAACTTATTAAATAATGCAGTAAGCATTAAAAAAACCCACCCAAAAACAAAAAAACGGAGTCACTGTACCAAATAAAAAGTTAACACATGTATTAAAGATCTATATAGAGCCATTTTAGGAAGTTGCCTGTGAGGAAAAACTGATAGTATTGAAGGAAGAAATCCAAAGTGCACTGAAAATATTGACAAGAAACCAAACTGCAGAGATTGACAGAGCTTCAGATGCAATGTTTTAACTAGTTGGTCCTCTGGTTTGACTGTTGTGCTGGACTCAGTCACTTGACAAGATCTAATTTAAGGTAATAAAACCCTTGATCACCTCCATTATGAGATCAGAAATAAGCAGCCAATCAGTTGAAAGGGCTTTTCCTCGGGGATGTGACCTATATCAGATAAATATGGCCGTCTGGTAAAGCTCTCTTGCTTTTTTGCTTGATCTGGAGCCTGAATCTCTCTTGTCATCACCTGATCTTTTGTTTTTTTGAACTTGAACCAGTAACTTGCATTACCTGCTAATCTTGGAAATGTCAGCTTCATAAACCAGCAGCTTGTACTTGTTACTAGGACTACACGCCATGGACTGCACTACCAGAGCTCCAAAGCCTGCTGTCTGATTTGTCAGTCTTGGATTCATCTGTCCATGGAGCTACAGGAGTCAGGAAAAGGCCAGCCTCTACAGTAACATTAATCACATCCTTGAAATAAGAATGTGACACCAGGATTGGGGGAAAACTCATCAATAACCTTCATTATGCAGATGACACAACCTTTCTTGCTGAAGGTGAGGAGGACTTGAAATGTTTGTTGCAGAAGTTCAAATACTGCAGCCTTCACTATGCATTGCATTTCAACATCAAGAAAATAAAAATCTTTGCAGATGGACCAATTGTTTTTGTTGTTGTTAGGTACCATTGAGTTAAGTACAATCCATAGCGACCCTATGAACAAAAGATCTGAACCCTGTCCTGTCCTGTGCCATCCTCACAGTTCCTGACACGCAAGAGCCTGTTGCAGCAGACACTGTGCCAATCCACCTGGATGAAGGTCTTCCTCTCAGCATCATTTCCCTCTCCAAAAAATAGCACCTCCTAGCAATATGTCCAAAGTATGTGAGGTGAAATCTCATCATTCTTGCCTCTGAAGAGCACCGGTTCATCTTCTTGGCTGTCCATGGTATATTCAGTGCCCTTCTCCAACACCACAGCTTAAAGACATAAATTATTTTTCTGTCATCTTTATTCATTATCTAGGTCTTGGATGCATAGCTAGTAATTGGAAAGACTATGGCCTGAATCAGATGCACTTTAGTTCTCAAACTGATATCACTACTCCTCAATAATTTGGGAAGGTCCCTAACTGCAGATTTTCTCAGTGCAATGTGTCTCCTTATTTCCTGACTGCTGATACCAAGGGTTTTAATTGTAGATCCAAGCAAGATGAAGCTGTTAGCAGTTTCAATCTCCTTTCCATCCATCATGACACTGGCTATTTGTCCCATCATAATGAGTGGAGAAAATTTTGAAACTGTCAAGGATGGATGTCATCTTACTTGGATACACAGACAATATACTTTGCACACCAGCAGTCAGGAAACCAGGAGACATATAGCACTGAGAAGATGTAGTCAGGGATCTCTCTAAATTATTGAGGAACAATGATGTCAGTTTGAGAACCTACATGTGTCTGATTTAAGCCATGATATTTTCTGTCACTTTCTACGCATTTGAGAGCTGGATGATGAATAAGAATGACAGAAGAAGAACTGATGCCATTGAACTATGCTGTTGGAGAGAGTCCTGAATATCTCATCAACTGCCGAAATCTTGAAGAAGATATATCTTGGAAAAGGTGTTGCCAGAATGCTCCGTAGAAACAAAGATGATGAAGCTTAGTCTCATATACTTACGGCATATTGCTAGGAGATGCTAATCCTTGGAAGAAGGGAATCATGCTTGGGAAGGTGGACGATGGCAAAGGAGAGCAAGACCCTCAACCAGATGGATGACATAGTGACTGCACCAATGTGTAGATGATTCAGTGTGTCAGAGATTGTGAGGATGGCACAGGATAGGACAGGTAATTGTTCATAGCGTCACTGAGTCATACTTGCCCCAGTGGCATCTAACAACAATGTATATAGGTATAGATCTAAATATGGATATAGATAGATACAGATATAGATTAGAGATAGAGATTGATATTGATATAGAGATATAGAAACAGAGATAGATGATATATATCATGATATATATATATAAAACAGGAATGTCCTGAACAGTGTGAAACAGCTGCTTGGTGAAAGCAAAGATTTTGAAGCTTCATCTCACATACTTTGGGCATGTGGGTAGGAGGGACTGGTCCTTGGAGCAGGGTATCATGCTTGGAAGGGTGGAGGGACAACAGCAGGAGAGAAAGACGCTGGATGAGATGGACTGATATAGTGTCTAAGGTAATGGTGGCAGGTTTGTTGGAGATGGAAAGGTTGTCTGCTACCTGTAGGCAGATTAGTTAGAGTCCCCCCAGAGGCACCTCAGAAGGAGGTATGACTTATTTCTGATGACTCAGCCATTGAGAACACTATGAAGCCCTGTTCCGCTCTCACTCACATGGTGTCTGAGTCAGAACTGACTTGATGGCATTTTGTTAGAAATGTAAACAGATTCCTATTTGAAAATGGTGTTTCCACTGTTAGGTTAATTACATCACACTTGTGTAGGGTGGATTCTAAATCTGACCACTTCTGATTTATGAAAATGGATGCAAGTATTTCATATACACAAAGACACATACATTCACACACACATAGTCATGGGGAGGACAGATGCCATGATGGACCATCTACAGACTAAGTAACCAGAGAACGCCTAGGATAAGGAAGGAATCAATGTGACTGAGATCTTAATTTCAATATTGTTGCGGTTGTGTACCATAGAGTCAAAACTGACCCATAGCTGAACCTCTGCCAGCCTTTCAGAGGCAGTTAAATGCACAGGAGGAGATTGGCCATCATTCTCCCACAGAGCAGCTGGTGGCCTCGAACCATGTGTCTTTGGGATTTCAGGGCAGCTTCATGCCACTAGGCTACCAGAGCAAGATCCCAAAACAGTGAGGGGGGAAAAAAAATTCTGTTCCTTAAAGAAAACCATATGTGCTCCTTGGGTTACAAAATCTCTTATTAACTAAGACAGTAGGATCCTTTAGAGCTTCTCACCATCAAGACCTAATGACATGATCATGACTGACAGGGAGGTAAAATAACCAAGTCAAAATTGTTCCGGACAGGAAATCTACAGAATAAGGTACTCCATCCTTATATCTAAGCTCATTGTTCTTCATTCTGTTCAGTTAGTAGTTAGTGATGTTACGTTTTACCCCAGTTTACATCCTTGGAATCTAAAACTTACTTAAGAATATCAAACAGTAGAGTCTTTAATATGGTTTACATCTTATCATAAAGAAAACAAACATCATCTTTTCATAAAATGAATAACCATAGATGCAGAAAAGATTGAAATCGTCAATTATTTCATTTTACCTGGATCCACAATCAACATCCATTGTGGCAGTAGTCAAGAAATCATAAGGCACGTCGCATTGGCAAAGATTGCTCTAATGTGCTCCAGAGCAAGGATGTCAGTTTAAAGACTAAGGCACACCAGATCCAGGCCGTGATATTTTCATTTGCTTCTTGTACATCTGAAAGCAGAACAATGCATAAGGAAGACTTAAGAAGAAGCAATGTCTTTGAATTTTGGTGTTGGAGATGAGTATTGAATATACTATGGACTGCCAAAAGAACAAACAAATCAGTAGAGGCTCCTCAAAGAGCTTCTCAGAGGCAAGGATGTTGAAATACCGTGTTACATTCTTTGAACATATTGTCAGGAGTGGCTAGTCCATAAAAAGAAATAAGGCTGGAAAAGACAAAAAGGTGAAGAGAGGAAGCGTCTCAAGGAGATGGATTGACACGGTGACCATAATTAAGGCTTTGGGGATAGCTAGATTGTGGGATAGAGCAAGATAGGGTAACGTTCAGATCTCTTGTTCATAGGATTGCTATGAGTCATAGGTAACCCAATGACACTTAATATCAATAGCAACAACCTAGGAATATTGTGGTATGAACATTTGGAAATGAAAATTTGTTGTGAATATAGTGAATTTTCCCAGTGTTGTTAAACTATTTCATGAGAGTAGCTGGAACTTCCAGCTGCCCCTTCATAAAAATTTCTTACTGAATAGGAGAGTGCTTACTTGAATAAGATCTTGATTTTGCTCCAAATTCAGTGTTCTTGAGTCACCACTTTTTACAAATACGTATATGGTAAATATGCTTCATTAAACATAGGACTTTTACAGCCCAAGAGTTACAGTTTCACTTGGGGAAACCACAAGCTGATAGAGTATACTAACAGAAACATGGACAAAGCAGCTTGCTCAGTCTGTTCTGAAATTACAAACCCAGAGGCCATCATCAACAGATAAAATTGTCTCTGCTTGTGGTAACACTGGGATGCCATGCTATGGAATGAGAGGGGGGGAAAGTGTTTGCAAAGTAAGCACTTGTTTTAAAATAGAGGACTTAGATTTAGGCTTGTGAAGGAATGAGACAGCTGTGTCAATTACAGTTTAAAAGAAATTCACTCTTTGTTTCCATTAAGTTTCATATCACTTGGTAGGCAAAATTAAGTTATGAAGTTCTGGATCATTAACCGAAGTTTTCAAGTATACCATCTAAACTAGAGTCTCTCAACAGTAGTGTCTTGACCTTTTGGTCCAGAAAATTCTTAGTTGTGGGGACTGTCCTTTGCACCTTCGGATGATAGTAGCATCCCTGGTCTCTACCCACTAGATGCCAGTAGCACCCCATTCCCGACTGAGGACAAACATGTCTCCAGATATTGCTCAATGTCCCTTTAGAGAACAAGTTTCTCCTGGTTTATGTTCTAAACCAAACCAATTCTCTAAACCAAACTATACCAACAATGGATAAGAAATCTGAGAATTTGGCTCTACGTTTTGGT
Source organism: Elephantulus edwardii (assembly GCF_000299155.1). Taxonomy (NCBI): domain Eukaryota; kingdom Metazoa; phylum Chordata; class Mammalia; order Macroscelidea; family Macroscelididae; genus Elephantulus; species Elephantulus edwardii. The sequence continues at coordinate 9,943,239 of NW_006399801.1, forward strand.
TTTTTTTCTTGTTCAAAGGGCAATTCTCTTAGCTTCTCACTATCTCCTTTCCACAGAAGGGTACTCTGGTGGCCTACTGGGTAAGGAGTGGACAATCTCTTTCTATGTGATTTACCACCTCTGAAAACCTTCTGGAGGTAGCAATGAGTCAGCCAGTTCTGAGTCAGCAGCACATAACAATAACAATAACAATAACAATAACAATAAAAATAACAATAACAATAGCAATAACAATAACCTTCCGCAGCTGGGAAGTATGAAGGATGGCATTTACTTCCTTCACCCGTTAAAAAAATGGCAGTCACTGCTTGTGACATATTAGTTGTTGCTTTTAGTTGACAATCAAGTCCAATTCCTGATGACTTCATGCATTACAGAAAGGAATGTTGCCCAACTCTCTGTCACTTTTAACAATTGTTGATACGATCCAGTCCATTGTTGTGGTCACTGAGTATCTTCCAATCTGAGGTATATTCCAAGATACTTCAGAAGAAAGGCCTCCAGGCTGATCTTCAAATGCTGTTTTGGATACTCTTTTCTAATCCACATGTTTTCATTGAAAGCTAGAATGCTAGACCTTTCTTCCGAGTCTGAACACTCTATTGAAATTTGGTCACTATGTGTGGCCCTGCTGGTGATTGAAATATTAGTATTTGAGCATCTACTATCCCACAAGCCACCAAAGTACAACCACCTGAGGCAGCTAGTGGAAACAGGATGCATTCAATGGGTATCTATTGAGTGAATGAATAGGTCTGTAAATTTAAATACAGAATGAATAGATTCCTAAGGAAGAGCCTGTCTTTCTCCTGTCACAGTTTCCTTCCCAGGTTTTGTTTATCTGTATTCCCATAGTGTGGTTAGAAGATGGGCAAAGTGCCCAAGAGCTGTGTCTGCTTTTTTCAAAGGCTAGATCTGTATTGCTCAACTCACAGATCTGACCCTTAGCAGAACTATCCCAGTAGTGCGTGTATGTGTTTCTGTTGTTGTTGGCTTTCATTTTTCTTTCTTTTCTTTTTTAAAGTGCTGTTTTCCTGGATTGTTTGTTCTTGACATCAAACCATGTAATTTGAAAGGACAGGTTGGAACTACACTACACTTTCTTTCTCTATGTGTTTTCATTTCTTTCTTTTATAGAGGAGGGCTGTGCTGGGGGAGTGCCGCAAGGGGGAAGGTACAGGACTCAGTGCTTTCTACTCATAGAGTCCTAATTTCTGTACAAATGTACAACTAGACTAACATCTTAGAAAAGCTCAGACACACTAGAAAAAAAAATATGCCATTTTATTTCCTTGTCTTTATTGACGTTTTAATCTACTACAAGATATCAACTGCTGCAAATAGGAGATTCTCAGGCCCCACACAACATTCAATCACAAAGGCCCATCCACTGGATCCTAATTGGTTTAAACATGAGGTTCCCAGCCAAAAACCAACTGTTATTTAAATAGAAAATGGCCTACCCTCCGGATCTTAACTGCTTCAAACAAGAGGCTCTTAGGCCCCAACCAACTTTTAATCACAAAGTGTTAGGATTGTATTCACTCAATACCTATTCAATATGTACACTGAGCAAATTATTTGAGAAGCTAGGCTCTATGAAAAAAAGCATGGCACCAAGATTGGAGGAAGACTCATCAATAACTTGAATTATGGAGATGATACAATCTTGCTTTCTGAAAGTGAGGAAGACTTGAAGCACTTGTTGCAGAAGATCAAAGAATGCAGCCTTCAATATGGATTGCAGCTCAACATCAAGAAAACAAAAATTCTCACCATTGGACCTGGAGGCAACAACACGATCAATAGAGAAAAGGTTGAAACTATCAACCATTTCATCTTACGTGGATCCACAATCAACACCCTGTTAGATCCACAATCAACACCCTTGATACCAGTAGTTAGAAAATCAGAAGACATATTGTACTTGGAAAATCTGCAGTCAGGGACCTCTCCAAACTATTGAGGAGTAACAATGTCATTTTATGGACTAAGATGTGTCTGATACAGGTCATGGTCTTTCTGATCACTGTTATGCATCTGGGAGGGGAACAATAAATAATGATGACTGAGGAAGCATTCATGCCTTTAAGCTGTGGTGTTGGAGAAGAGTACTGAAAATCCTATGGACTGTCAAAAGAATAAACAAATACGTCTTAGAGAAACTACAGCCAGAATGCTGCTTGGAGGCAAAGATGATAAAGCTCTACCTCACATACTTCTGGCATGTTGGTAGGATAGGCAATTCCTTGGAAAGGGACATGATATTTGGAAAGGCAGCAGGTCAGTGAAAGAGAAGAAGACCCTCAACCAGGCGTATTGACACGGTGACTGTTCTCTAGTGTGCCAGGAAGTGTGAGGATGGCACAGCGCAGGACAAGGATCAGCAGCTCCAAAGAGTTTTCAAGGCAGATTTTCAGGCCTGTCTTCAAATGCACCTCTGAGTAGGTTTGAGCCACCAATCTTCCTTAAAAGTTTTCTTTACATTCTTCTGATCTTACTTGGAATTTGTCATGAGCCTATATTTAAAGTCTCCTCCTATTATTTCTACCCATCACTCCAAAAAATCTTAATGTACGTATAAATCTATATATTTAAAGCAAAAAGCTTTCCTTAGCTTATTTTAGATTTTTGTGACTAATGTAACCTTACAATCAAAAAGTATAAAATAAACCAATACTAACATGTTTGTACGTAAATTTCTAATTAAAAACAAACAAACAAACAAACAACCACATAACAAAACATTACCAAAACTAAAATAACAACCCAAAAGAAAATTAAAATGACTAACTCATAGACCTAGGAAATAATTGACCTTATTTTCTGGGCACCAACAGAAAACATCGTTAAATTATAGAAACTTGTAAATTACTTTTCTCAACTCTACTCTACAAAGCTTTTATACACACAATCCTCTTCTTAAACAACATGCCTCTGAAAATTCAATGAACTTTAAGAAATGATCATAGTTGTAGAAAGGCTTCAGGCCTTTTGTTGATGGATTTGCTATGAGTCATGCTTGACTCGATGGCAGTCAACAACAACAACTTTTTAATGTGACTTTGTATGAAGGGCACCATAATTTTTATTTAGTAATATATTATGTATATATAATCAAAAGTATGATGGTTAGACAATTTAAGTTCCTCATAAGTTTTGTGTTCTAGCTTATATTTCAACCCAGTTTATTTTGTCTTTTTATGAACTTTTGTGTGAACTAATTAAAGGCAGTAATTGGTTATAAATAAATACTGTCTTCCTGTGTGATTCATTTAATAATTGATAAGCTAACTTTTTGCATAGCTTGATAATATTAGTTTTATATTTCCAAGGATATAGGCATTCATGTTCATTGCTGTCTAGTAGGAAAAGACTCATAGCTGACACTTGAGCAGGTTTCCAGAGCTGTAAATCACACAGGAGGGTTGTCTACCTTGGATGTGGTAAATTGAAACCACCAGACAGGTGACCTCTGGATTAGTAGTGCAACTCTCTATGGACTAAGTTGCCATAGATGTATAGTGGCATATACGGACATTGTTGTTGTGTTGTGTTCTGTAGAGTCAGAACTGACCCATAGCTCACCCTCCAGTGGGTTTTCAGAGGCAGTTAATTGCATGGGAGGAGACTGCCCATCTTTTTTTCTGCAGAGCAGCTAGTCCATTCAAACTGTGTGCCTTCAGGATTGCAGCATAGCTTCTTGCCACTAGGCAACAGTAATATTGGAGGAACTGAAAGTTAGAAGATTGATAGTAAGGACTTACTTTCGAACTGTTTAACAAATTTAAAGTTTATTTTAAATTATTAAATCCATGAAGCAAAGACTTAAATTCCAAATACAGACAACACAGTACCAAGTGGTATCCAGCATCTTATGTTTGCAGTCTTCTCTGGTCGCCTGTGTATTCTTTGGTCCCATCTAATCCATTTTCCAGGTGTCCTTCAATCACCCAAGTGGTTAATATCCTTGGCTGCTAACTGAAAAGTTGATAGTTTGAGTCCACCAAAAGAAATCTCAGAAGAAAGGCCTGGAAAGAATTAGTCATAAGGACCCCACAGGTCAGTCCTACTGTGATATGCATATGGTTCTATATTGTCCATTCTACAACCATAGAGACTTTTTCAGAGTACAAGTGTGACTATGTCACCACCTTCCACCTGCCAATATGAAAAAAAAAAAGTATTGAAAGGACTCCCAGTGATCCTATGGTGCAGATAAAATTCTTCAACAAGGGCCCCCAGGCCCTGCCCTTCACTACCTTCTGACTCTTTTGTTTCCTTGTGAAGACACATACCTTTCTCTGGAATCCTTTCCAACCCCACCCCTTAACCTAATTCACTCCTCCCACTACTTCCATCTCCTCTCAAGTGTTTCTTTCTCAGGGAAGCTTCTCTGAACCCTAACCTAGGTTAATCCCAGAGTCCCCACACCCTGCCTCCACAAGATTTACTGGAGTGATTGTTCCCAGTTATGAATGTGCTGATCAGATTCCTATCTACCTCCTCCACTCAACTATCAGATCCAAGATGGCACCCACTTTCTCTGTCTCTTCTTATCATTGTATCTCCATTATTTTTCATAGTGTTCATTGTAGAATCAGTGATTAATAAACATTTGTGGAACCAATGACTACACAGTGATTATACCTTCCCCCCTTGGCGTTCTCATCCTTGCCAATTCAACTCTGTGATATGATCATGACATTTGCTTTGTCACTGTAAACTGAAATGTCCCTAGCTGGTCTTCTCACACTGGCCCTAGATTTATCTTTTCAGATGCCATAGAAGTGGCTTTATGGTTTTCAGTTTCGTGGTTCTTCATGCAGTTCAGATATTTATCATGGCCCTGTGAGTTTTCTTTATGCTATTTTTTAAATTGTGTGTGTATGTGTGTGTGTGTGTGTGTAT
>NW_006399801.1:9948249-9969360 GCF_000299155.1 Elephantulus edwardii
ATAATAATTATTTTTCCACCCAGAATATAACATGTTGTCCTTCCAGCCACCTTCTCAAGTTGATCTTCCTTCCTCTTAAGGGGAAATGGTGACTATTAGGCAGTCCTCTAGATGAATTTTCTTATCAACTATTAGATCTTTCTCTCTGAGGTGTGAGAGAGGAGATTGCTAATTATTGTTTCAGATGACAGCACAATGGTAATATTATGAGAGGCAGATACTAATTAAAATATCTGTAATATTGTACAGAAGCTCTGACTACACTAATCTGTCAAGAAAAAGATAGCTAGGGAACAATTCATAGTTTAAAATTAAGGAAAGTGTGCGGCAGTGTTGTATCCTTTCTTACTCTGCATGCTGAGCAACTTATTCAAGAAATTGGACTCCATTTAAAAGAATGTGGCATGAGAATTAGAGGGAGACTCATCAACAACCTTCATTATACAGATGACACAACCTTGTTTGCTTAAAGTGAGGAGGACCTGAAGTGCTTACTGTAGAAGAGTGAAGAGATAGCTTTCAATATGGATTGCATCTAAACATAAAGAAAACACAAATTATTAACACCAGACTGATAGACAACATCAAGATAGTTGGAGAAAAGATTTAAATTGTCATCTTACTTGGATCCACAATCAATAAACTTGGTTTCAGAAATCAAGAGACCAAGAGATATATTGCACTGGGAAAATCTGTAGTCAGGGACCTCTCCAACATATTGAAGCAATGATGTCAGTTTGAGAAGCAAGGTGCAACTGATTAAGGCCATGGTCTTTTCAATCACTTGCTATACATTTGAGATCTGGACAATGAAGAAGGATGATAGAAAGAAAAAGTAATGCCTTTGAACTGTGGTGTTGGAGAAGACTACTGAATATCCCATGGACTGCTAAAAGAACAATCAGATATGTCTTTGAGAAAATGCAGCCAGAGTGCTGCTTGGAGGCAAAGATGACAAAGCTTTGAGAGGGACATCATGTTTGGAAATGTGGATGGATGGAAAAAGAGAGGAAGATGCTCAACCGAGTGGATTGACACAGTGACTGCACCAATGGTTTTAAGTGTGTCACAGACTGATTGAGTGTATGGTACAGGATAAGTTAGAACTCAGATCTGTTGTTCTTAGAGTTCCAATGAGTTGTACTTTACTTGAAGGCATCTAACAGCAACACTAATTTGTAAAGCATTTTTCTATCTGCATTTCTATTAAAGCTAGAGGGTTGTTTAGGTTTTGTTGTTTTTGTTTGTTTTTTTTTAAATGGAGTAAATTCAGGAAGTATTAAAAGATGATTGAAGGAGTATACAGAGTCACTGTAACAAAAGGAATTGGCTGACACCAAATTTCATTAAACAATGTATGAGCAAGAGCCTGTGGTGATGAAAGAAGAAGTTCAAGTTGCTCTGAAGGAACTGGTAAAAACTGAGGCTCCAAGAGTTAATGGCATACCAATTGATGTATTTCAACAAACAGATACTGCCCTGGATGTGCTTAAAAAGTTGTGCCAAGAAATCTGGAGGTCTGCCATCTGGCCAACTGTCTGGAAGAGATCCATATTTGTTCCTATTCCAAAAAAAAGTGACCCGACAGAGTGTGGAAAATATCAAGCAATATCATCAATATCACATGCAAGATTCTGCTGAAAATTATCCAAAAAGCCTAGAACAGCACATCAGCATAGAACTACCAGATGTGCTGGCTGGGTTTAGAAGAGACCGTTGTGCAATAGATATTATAGCTAATGTTAGATGGATCATCACTGAAAACAGAGAGTATCAGAGGAATTTCTATCTCTGTTTGATTGACTACACAAAAGCACTTGACTTGTGTAAATCACAATAAACTGTGGCTAAGTCTAAGGAAAATTGGAATCCCAGAACACTTGATTGTGCTTATGTGAAACCTGTACTTGGACCAGGAGGCAATAATCAGAACAAAGCAAGGAAACACTGCATGGTTCAAAATTGGATAGTGTCCACCATGGATGTGTCCATCTCCATAATGTTTCAATCTATGTGGAACAGAGGAGGAATGTGCCATCAGGATTGGAGAAAGACTCATCAATACCTGCTTTATCTAGAGAACACAACCGTATTTGCTGAAACTGAGGAGGACCTGAAGCACTTGTTATAGAAGGTCAAGGACTGCAGCCTTCAATATGGATTGAAGCTCAACATCAAGAAAACAGAGATTTTTACCACTGAGCTGATTAGCAGAACCATGATAGAGGTGAAGAGGCTGAGATTTTTTTTAATAGCTTCAGTTTGCTTAGCTCCACAATCAACATTGTATCAGCAGCCAGGAAATCAAAAGACGAGTTACATTGGGAAAGTCTACAGTCAGGGGCATCTCCAGAGTACTGAAGAGCAACAATGTCAGTCTGGAAGTTAAGGTACACCTGATTAAGGCCATGGTTTTTGCAATTACTTGCAAAGTATTAGAAAGTTGGACAATGACTAGGGATGATAGAAGGAGAATTAATGCCTTTGACCTGTGGTGCTATAGGAGAGTATTGAATATACTATGGACTGCTAGAACAAATAGGTTTGTTCCAGAGCAAGTGAAACTAGGCTGCTCCTTGGAGGCAAGTATTCTGAAACTGCATCTGACATATTTTGGACATGTTGCAAGAGGGGGACATGATGCTTCCAAGTGACAGCACAAGAGAGGGAGATCTTCGATGAGATGGATTAATTCAATGACTGGGCCAGTGAGGATAGGTGTGTCAGAGACAGTAAGGTTGGCTCAGGATAGAGCAGGGTTCTGAGCAGTTGTACATAGGGTCTCTATGAATCTCAAGTGATTTGACAACATATATCAACAACAACAACAACAACATGTGGAACACTTGTGCTTCATATATATTTACATATGTGCTTGCTAATTCAACATTTTCTTCATGTGCACAATCCAGTGATATCCATCATTTTGTTCAGTAATCACAATTATCCATTTCCACATTTTCCCATCACCTTTTACAAAAACTCAGTGTCTCCTGAGCAGTGAGTCTTCTTTTCCGCCCTCCCTCCCACTCACTTCCTGGTAATAAATAAACTTTGGTTTCTATATACTTGCCTAGTTTACATGTTTAATGTACGTGAAATCATACAACAGCTATCCCTTTGGGACTGACTTATTAAGCATAAGCTTTCCAAGATCCATTTATATTGTAGAACAGAGGTGATATACTTGCTTTTGTTTTAGACTTACACTTTAAAAGATGGATAGAAACTACTTACGGTTTTCAATATGAGATAAAGTGTCTAGATTTCAGTACGTATGTTTTGCCTCTACAGCCCTAAACTTCTCAGCTCTACAGACAGCATGATAAAAATAAGGCAGCAAGAATCAGTGATAGCAACATCTGGATAGGGCCAAATTCTTTTCCTTCCAGATGATATTGACCATTTATCCACGTCCTCTGGATGCATCTGTTACCAGCTGAACAAGTATGACTAAAGCCATTTTGGCATAATAATGACCAAGATGTTGATTGAGATTGCTCTTAACAAATCCAGCCTGTCAATGCACCTGAAGATAATTTCATGCATATCCTTGGTCCATCAATGAAAAGTGCTACATAAGTACAACGTAGTCTCATTATTGTTATTTATTATTGTTATTGAAAATGTGGCTGTTCATCTTGATAACAAGACCTGATGATAGCAAGACCTGGGATAAATATTGACAAATCATAGTCTGAATTAAAAATCTTTTAAGCCATTTTCCTTTATAAATGAATCTTCCATCAGCATCAAAATCTCATTAGCATTTACACTCTCCTTAGTAGGAGCATATAAAATTGATGGGCTCAAATTTCTGCTAAACGCAATGCGTGCTGCTGGGTTGTCATTTATATTGAGCATTCTAGAAACCCAGGAGCGTCCTATCTAGTAAACAAACATTGCATTGAGTGATACCACTTTTCCTTTTAAAAGGGTCCTTTGAAAGCTTTTAAAATGGCACGGGGATGTTGCACTCATTATTAAGATTGGAGAGACAGAGCAATCATCTCATGTGCGTGGAATTTCTGGTTAATAAGTACAAATGAATACTACAGTGCAATGGTTGTGAACAGAATACATTTCAATTGAGGTAGAATTCTCAGATTAGGAGTGATTTTTGTTCCATGTGTTTATTTGCCCACAAGTTTTCCAATGGTTATAAAAACTAGAATGTTTCACTTTGGCCTTCAGTTGGAATGGGGCATAACTCTGTATACTGAACACTGGTCAAGTGATGTAACTTTTTTTTTTTCAAAGACACAGGAACAGCTGCTGCTTATTGAGTTACCAACACCACTTCCTGAAGAATTTGATTTTGTTTCAAAGATAGCCAAGTACTGGCCAGCCTGTCTCAGCTTAGTTTGAGCTATGATAACTTGGCATGTTTTTGTTATATTATTATTAGGTACACTCGACAAAGTGATTTCAGAGACTTCTTCCCTTTAGTTTTAAAAAAGGGAGATGTTATTAAGTTTGGAGACCATAAATCTTTTATGGCACTTTTATGATTGAGAGATAGATGACAATGGATATGTATGATGTTATAGGAAAATTAGAGGGTTTCATAAACTCAAAAAAGATTCATGGGTAGAGTTGGGGTTTCACAATGTGGAGAAGCTTCCTGGAATCTGTGAACTTCTTAGGGTTACAAGAAAGATGCTGACTCGCTTGCCAAACCCCACTCCTATGGGATTAAGTTTAAGACTGACTTTCAAAGTATTTCTTGTGCCGCAATACTGTGGAATGTCTCTCCAGAAAGACACCTAAAATACTGTCGGTACTTCTAACACCCATTGAACTTCTCTGCATTTTTATCAAAGAAAAACGTAAATATGAGAAGAATTTTTATACTTAACTAAGAATGCAATCTCTGTACCAGAATCTTCTTTTAGATATAGAAACTTTTTGCTATAACAAAGGCTCTTGATCTCCAATAAAATTATCTTTCAAACTAAACTGAAAGTTTGAAAAGAATGCAAAATATCTGGGCAGGTTCATACAGGATAATCATTACTGTCACTAAACATTGTTACAGTCTTCAAAAGTTATAAAATATCTGGGACATTTACATCCAAAGAATTTCAGACTATGTTGTTGTTGTTGCTGTTATGTGTCGTCGAGTCACTTGCAACTCATAGCAACCCTATTTACAACAGCCCTAAACCCTGTTCCATCCTGTGCCAATCTCACTGTCTCCAACGCACCTACCCCCATTGCCCCAGTCACTGATCCAATCCACCTCATAGTCTTCCCCTTCTGCACTGTCCCTCTAACTTCCCAAGTATGATGTCCTTCCCCAAGAACCTGTCCCTCCTTGCAACATGTCCCAAGTATATCAGACTAAGCTTCAGAATCCTTGCCTTCAAGGAGCAGCCTGGTTTAACCTTCTCCAGGATGAACCTGTTTGTTTACTTAGCAGTCCGTGGTATATTCAATACTCTTCTCCAACTCCAGAGCTTAAAGGCACCAATTCTCCTTCTATCTTCCCTAGTCATTGTACAGCTTTCTGATGTGCAACAAGTGATTGAAAAGACCATGAGCTGTATCAGGTGCACCTTAGTATCCAGAATAACACCATTGCTCTTCAGTATTTTGGAAAGATCCCTAACAGCAGTATTAAAAGATGCAGTATGTCTTTAATTTCCTAGCTGTTGGTGACAGGAGTGTTGACTGTGGAGCGAAGCAAAATAAAGTTGTGAACAATCTCAATCTCTTCGTCCATCTTGTTGCTACCAGTTGGCCCAGTGGTGAGAATCTTTGTCTTCTTGATATTGAGCCTCAATCCATATTGAGGTCTGCAGTCCTTGACCCTCTACAGCAAGAGCTTCAGGTCCTCCTCAGTTTCAGCAAGCAGGGTTGTGTCATCTTCATAACACAGATTGTTGATAGATCTTCCACACTTCTCTTCATAGAGCCCAGCCTTCCAGATAATATGTTCTGCATATAGGTTGAAAAGGTATGGAGATAGGAAACATCCCTGGTGTACACCCTTCGCAATTTTGAACCATGCAGTGTTTCCTTGCTCTTTTCTGACAGCTGCTTTCTGGTCCAAATATAGGTTTTGCATGAAGCACGATCAAGTGTTCTGGGATTCCCATTCCTCTCAGAGTCAGCCACAATTTGTTATGATCCACACAGTCAAATGCGTTTGCATAATCAATAAAACACAGATAGACATTCCTCTAGTGCTCCCTGCTTTCACCTAAAATCCATCTAACATCAGCGACAATATCCCTAGTAACACGACCCCTTCTTAATCCAGCCTAGACTTCTGGCAGTTCTCTGTTGATGTGCTGTTCCAATAATTTTAGGATAATCTTCAGCAGAAGCTTGCTTGTGTGTGATAACAATGCTATTGTTCTATAATTTCCACACTCTGAATATAGTTTGATCTAAATTTCATAATGTTGTTGTTATGTGCCATCGCGTCGTTTGTGACTCATAGCGACACTATGCACAACAGCCCTAAAACCTGCTCTATCCCGCGCCAACCGCACCACCTCTGACACACCCATCCCGATTACCCCAGTCACCGAATCAATCCATCTCATAGAGGGTCTTCCCCTCCTGCACTGTCCCTCCACCCTCCCAAGGATGATGTCCCTCTCCAAGGACCCGTCCCTCCTGACAACATGTCCAAATTATGTCAGATGAAGCCCCAGAATCCTTGCCTCCAGGGAGTAGCTTGGTTTAATCCTCTCCAAGATAAATCTGTTTGTTTTCCTGGCAGTCCAGGGTACATTCAGTACCCTTCTCCAGCACCACAGCTCAAAATCATCCACTCTCCTTCTGTCCTCCCTAGTCATTGTCCAACTCTCTGATGCATAACAAGCGATTGCAAATACCATGGCCTGTATCAGGTGCACCTTAGTCTCCAGAGAGATACTGTTGCTCCTGAGTACTTTAGAGAGGTCCCTAACAGCAGACTTTCCCATCGCGATACGCTTTTTGATATCCTGACTGCTGGAGCCAAGAGTGTTGACTGTGGAGCCGAGTAAACTGAAGCTATGAACAATCTCAATCTCTTCGTCATCCATCCTGACGCTGCCAGTTGGTCCAGTGGCGAGAATCTTTGTCTTCTTGACATTGAGCCTTAGTCCATACTGAAGGCTGCAGTCCTTGACCCTTCGCAGCAAGTGCATGAGGTCCTCCTCAGTTTCAGCAAGCAGGGTTGTGTCATCTGCATAACGCAGATTGTTAATAGATCTTCCACCAATCCTGATGCCACAATTCTCCTCATAGAGCCCAGCCTCTCGGATAATCTGCTCTGCATACATGTTGAAAAGGTATGGAGACAGGACGCATCCCTGGCGTACACCCTTCCCAATTTTGAACCATGCAGTGTTACCCTGCTCTGTTCTGACTACTGCCTCTTGGTCCAAGTATAGGTTTCGCATTAGCACAATTAAATGTTCTGGGATTCCCATTCTTCTCAGAGTCAGCCACAATTTGTTATGATCCACACAGATAATTTCAGGATATAATTAAGTAAACAATTCTTATAATTTAAATAATTTCTCCACGAGTATGCAGATATAACCATAGCATAGTTTTGCCTTCAACGATATTCTTTGCATTGCAGAGTATAATGTCAATATTAATGGGAAAAAACCCTCTTCCACTGACAACCCCATTGAAAAAGTATACTTATTCACTGGAAAGATATCCAGTTAGCTGTTTTAGAAGTAGTGCAATCACAGATGTCTTTTAGTCATTTTTCTTTTGTGTTTTTAAGAAGTTTTTTTTAGGAACTTTTCAAAATTGAACACCCGTAATTTTTATAATAAGAAATGCTTTATAAATTGTGTATATACTAAAAACTATAAACTATATCTTTAGAATAAACTTTTTCTAAACTATGTATTTAGAATAATGTTTCTTGGGTCATTGTCAATTTTTTAAAAAATTATTTTATTAATTTTAAGGAAAATTTACAGAGATTTTGGATTTCCATCCATTCATTGTTGCATTTTTCTCCCTGCCCACCCCTCCCCCACTCCCGTTCGCTCTTCTCTTTGTAAAGTAAAAGAAAAATTCCTTCATAGGTATACAATCTCCGTGCCCCCCCCCCCTTTATGATAGCTGAAATGACATTATTGACTTAAGACAGAGACATAAGTATTCCATGATGTTTTATAAACACCTTTCAGGAAAATAGTCTTGAAATCTATTTATCTCTTTACAAAAAAGAAAATAAAATAATTATTTCTCTGGCAATTTATATAAGTTGGGAAAAGAACTTGATAAAACTGGTATAGAGTCTTGTTGTTGTTAAGTGCTGTCATATTGATGCTAAGTCATAGTGACCCTATGTAAAATAGAAAGACTACTTACCCAACTGTTGGTTGTTCTTGTTGATTGACCTTGATTTGAGCACAACTCATAGCGACCCTATGAACAAAAGGCTAGAAGCCCCTTTATAACTATCAACATTTATAAAAGTTCATAGAGTTTCTGGAGACAAGTTGCTTAGGAAATGGATGCCACTCCTAGTTAGACTAATTAAAAAAAAATACATATTCTAAACAATCAGACATGATATTAGTTTTCTAAGAGACTGGATGGATTTAAAAATTTGATTCTGAGAAAATGACTTTTCTTAGGTACTGGGAGTCCTGTAGGTAAATACCTTTAATGTGTTTATTCAATCAAGTAGATATATAATATGACACTTCTAGACTAGCGTTACTGGAAGCAGCACGTAAAAGCTACTTACTTGAGAATAGTGCCTGAAATACAATCTTACATAGAGGGATACTGACACGAGATCCCTTATGCCAATATAAGCCTGAGGAGTTCTGACAATTTTTCTATTATTTGTCCAATCAAAAACTACCAACTGATTGAAGGAAATAAAAACCATTTTCTATTGTACTCTGTGGGGAACTTTTACAATTGGTTTTCCATACAGCTGTTTGTACTCATTTTGCTTCATGGCATTTGATTATAATATGCACAATATAACCACAGTCTTCTTGTGTCATTTCTGTGATCCTCATTTCCAGTATTGCTTCTATCTTACCACTTCCTGCCTACAGTTCCTTATGCCTGGGCAAATGCCATCCTTTCGATCTTGTGTGGTTGGCTGTTCTAAGGAGTGAGTACTTCCCTGGTGGTGGTGCTCATTTCATAGATTTGTCTTTTATAGGATTGGAGGCAAGTTGAACCATAGGAGTTCCTTTTGTTCCACATTTGAAAGGTTACTAAGGAGCACGGTCTCAGCAGTTCCATTGTCTCCATTAGATCAGTGCATCTGGCCAATTTTAGAGTTTTGAACTTTGTTCCACATTTTAAATCCACACTTCCCAGATCTTCTACTCTAACCCCAGTTAGAATGGTCAGCAATGGTATAAGACACCATCTGGTTCTTCTGGATTCAGGGCCACAGAAGCTGAGGTTTGAGTGCTCCATCAGACTCCTGGATTAGTGCTTTCTTAGCATCCTTGCTTCTTTCTTTCATCTTTGTTCTAGACACAGAAAGGTCAGTAGTTGTACCTGAGATGATGACTTTTGAGATATTAAGTTCCAGTTGTGAATCACCAAATAGATTGTAGAACACTGTTTGTAGACTATGCTATGGCAGTGGACCGTGATGTCCCCCTGAAGGGTCCTGAGGCCCTGTGACAAGCCCCATATGAAATTTATATGACATTCATATGTTGGAACTCATAAAATTTTATTAGAACACAACCACATTCATCTCTTCATAGACATTCATTGCCAATGACTGTCATCACCCTTATAACAGCTGAACTGAGTAGTTACAAAAATGACTGCAGAGCCCATAATTTATAGTATTTGTGGATAATTAATGTACTTACAAGGTTTTCCTGATTATTTTAAAATGAAAACAAATTTAGTTCAGTAGCTCTATTTGTAGGGAACACTTGACCTCTGCTTTTCAATCCAAAATGCTCTTGGAAGTCTTCAGACCAGTTCTCACAAAAGAAAAAAAAAATTGGAAAACTTAAAATCAACAACTCATTAGAGAACTGATGTCATAGGGCAGGGAGGGCCTTGAAGAATTCCCCTAATTGGATACAAATCAAATCACAGTTTTTTTGAGCTATATATCTCCCAAGTCCAAACTTCTAATCCAAGGAGTGGGATACTGAGACCTCAAAGTCACAGGCAAAATGCATGCTGGTTAGACTTTCAGATTTCCTGTCCAGTGTTCTTTCCACAGAACCTTACTGCATTATGTTATAATTTGTCCTTCAGAGTTAACTAGACATTGAGATTTTTCTTCGTCAATGAAAAGCTTATTCAAAACTTTGTTCCCCTGAGAAGAAAAGATAAACAATAATTTCACATGGTTATTTTCCAAATTTCTGTACCATATCTACATATCCAAACACAGCTGTACAGAGACCTAAGCTGCCTCCAGACAAAGAATGAGCCTGTTCACCCTTGTTTTTAAAGGTTGTTTGTTCTTTGACGTGTACTTCACTCTTACCTCAACCAAAAATCAGCAAAACAACCCAGAACAGTTATTGACAATGCTCTTCCATTCACTCTTCATTTGCATGGTAAGTGACAAGACTGGACAGTCCAAGAAATTACTCTGTGTGTGTGTGTGTGTGTGTGTGTGTGTGTGTGTGTGTGTGCGCGCGCGCGCGCATGTGTGCAGGCTCACATACATGTTTTTGAATGTATGAACAGGAATGTGTGGGAGTGCATGTGCGCATATGTGTATATATGTGTACATATGAGGGAAGGATTTAAAATATCAAACAAAAAAAAATATCAAACAAAAATATCTTACTGAATATAACGTTCTCCTGGTTACATAATAAGAATTTTAACTCAATGCTTTCTGGACCAGGAATCTTAGACTTGTCGATTTTTTAAGAATTAATTTGATTTTCTTTTTTATAGTTGTATTTAGATGTTCAGAGCTGTCCTCATATTTATACTAATAAGAAGAAGATATGATTGAGTATTGATGACTTTAATGTTTTTCTTCTTTGCATTTCTAAGGAGTGTTCTGGTGGCCTGGTAGTAAGAAGCTACACTGCAATCTCAAAGGCACACAGTTCAAATCCACAAGTTGCTCTGTAGAAGGATGAGCAGTCTCCTCCTCTGTTATTTACTGCTTCTGAAAATCTTCTGTAGGTTCAACTATGGCTCATTTCTGACTCAACAGACCACAACAACAACTACACCATATTTTCTATAATGTGTATATATAATGTGTGTGTGTATGTGTGTGTATATATATATATATATATATACACTAAAATAATTTCTTTTTTTTTTTCACTAAAATCATTTCTGACCAGTTGAAACCAATATACAGCTGATCCTACAGGTTTTCAGAGGCTGTAAATCACTCAGGAGGAGATAGCTCATCTTTCTCTCATGAAACAGCCAATGGATTCAAGCCACATGTCTTTGGCTTGACAAAGCAACTCATTAACTCTAACCCACCAGAGCTACCTGTATAAATAAATAGATGTGTATATATAATATGAAATGTGATTATATAGTACATAGGGCCTTGTACTGCTGTAGAAAGAGCATACCTCTCTGGAAGTTTTAATCCATCAGTGGCTCCAAAGAAGAAAGATAGGCAAGTGGCTTTTCTGCAATTTATAAGTTCTGAAAACTCATTGGAGAGGCAGATCTAACTCAACAGTAATGACTGTGACTTTGATGTAGACAATAGAAAGCTCACATATTATAATCCATTGAGTGTTGAGCCGCTAATCCAAAGGTAGCACCTCTCTGGCAGTTCAAATCCATTAGTAGCCCCACAGAAGAAAGACAGACAATCTCCAAAAGCCTACTGCAGGGTTAACTATAAGCTAGTTCTGACTCAAAGACATTGAGTGAATTCTATGTATGCATATACCTTGTAATGTCTAAAATAGCAAAAATACATAATAATACTTAATATTGTTTGTTAGCAATATTTACAGAAAAAAATGATGTACTTATACTTCATAGATACTTGTAGAATTGTGCTATTCAAGAGTAGTCACTCTGGTGACCTTGGCTAAGAAGCTGGGCTGCAATGCCAAGGTCACTCAGATTGACTCCACCAGCTGCTTCAGGAGAAGGGTCAGCTATGGGTCTGTTCTGATTTGGTGATACATAACAATAACAATCCTATTGATGTCCTGGGTGGCACAAGCTGTTAAATGTTTACCACTAAATGAAAGATTGGTGATACAAATTCATGCAAAAGTACCTCAGAAAACGGTCCTGACAATGTGCTTCTGAAAATTTACAATCTTAAATATGCACTAGAGCACTTCTCTGTACACATGTTTTTGTTGTTAGGTGCTGTCGAATATGGCATAGGAGGCCAGCATGAATTGGATTTGAATGGATGACATCTGGTAATCATACTGGCATGTTGCTAGAGCATCTGAGATGAGCTGTTAAGTGTTCATCTTAAGGTCAAAGACTTAGTAAAAATGAAAAAAAAAAGTGCAAAATTAATTTAATATTTTTGTGGTTTTTTATATGTTGAAGTGATAATAATATTTAGGCTATAATGGATTATATATATATATAATATTAAAATCAGAGAGCTGAACATTGACCAAGGATAACAGAAGAAGATCTATCCCTTCAAATTGTGATGCTGGAGAAGAATCTTGAGCATACCATGGACCGCCAAGAAAACAAATAGATCTGTCTTAGGGTAAAACCAAGTTTCTGACGCTAAGATTTTGAAGCTCCATTTCACATACTTTGGACATGTGTCCAGGAAAGACCAGTCCTTGGAGAAAGACATCATGCTTGGAAGGTGGAGGGTCAGCACAGTAGAAGACCCCAGATAAGGTGGATTTGTATAATAACTGGGGCAACAAGGGTTGGTGTGTCAGAATAAGTGAAACTGGCCCAGCACAGGGCAGGCTTCAGATCTGCTGAACACAGGGTCTCTGTGGATTGCAGTCAACTCTATAGTACATAACAACAAACAGCAACATTAATTTGAATTATACTGGTTTCTTGTTGTCTTTTTAATGCATAGTATTTAAAATTACTCACATAATTGTATTATCTCTTCTTGTCACTTTCGGTGTAGCCATTAAACTTTTCTGGGATGATTTTTAAAAATTGTTTATAGACATCAGCCTTGGGGAAAAGAAATGGAAGAAGGAGAAAGTTCAGAGAAAGACAACTTTTACAGTTTATTTTTTTAGGACTTTTCCTTGCAAGTAGTATCAATTTGAAAGTGAAATAATTTTAACAAGAGTATTAATGGAAAATAATATGCATTCTTAAAGAAAACTCCATAACCTAATTACTTAATTATGCAAACAACATAATATTTTTCTACTGACATAAAAATATATTTTTGGGGTTTTCTATGCATCCAGTTTACTTTCTTGTTACAATGAAAATAATTGCAAGACAATAACTTTTAAATTAAAAATGCCATCTAAGCTACCAGAATTAAAGTTTAGATGCTCTATTCTTCACTATTTTTAAAAAAAAAGCTATCAAAGAATGCTAGTTCATTTGCTACTAAGGGTGTATGGTTTTAAATTTTCATTACGGCCGGAATAAAATTGTATTTACTCAAGGTCTTCCTCTTTGAATAAACTAGAGAAAAGAGATTTTGCAAATTATAGTCACATATAAAAATAATCTTTTTGTGGGAGATAATAAAACAGGTTTCCAAAATATCCTGTATTAAGAGGGAGCCAGCATTTTCCACTAAAGAAGTAACTTAATGATCTTGTGGTCATTTGAAACAACAATTTTTCCCCCACTAACATAAAAATACAGTTGTTTACTTTTATTACAAATTCATTTTACTTTTCTCTTATAAACAAATCAATTGAAATTATTTTTTAAAATAAAAAATGCCATCGAAGCTACCATTTAATTTTCTTTTATGAGGAATAACTCTTTGAATTATAGCCAAAGTAAAATTGTTAATTTTCTAATTATGCATTTTATTACAAGTGATCTTGTTCATCATTGTTTTTAAAAAATTAATTCTAAAAAGCCACTCTAACTATTAATTTGTCTTCAGTTAATAGCTTATTTTTCTAACACAATAAAATGTGATCAAATACATAGAGCTCATATGTTAAGACTCTAATTATAGTAACAGCTCCATTAGTATTAGTTAAAATCATATTAAATTACTCTATCAGGTCACCTTTGAATTTAAAAATACCAGCAACAATATTATGTGATTCAATTTAGCCCTGGCTAAGGTTTTATCACTTCATCTTGACTGTGTTTTGGAAAGTAATCTGTGTGCGAAAGGAATAGAGACACCGTAAGAATGGCTAAGTCTAACTTCTGCCTGCTTCATAAATGGAAACTGTTCCTATCAATAATAGTCATAGCAGCAAACAGATAACTGCATAGTCAGACATGTTACCCCTCTTGATCCTGCACCTACTTCCACCAATCATTGGGTCTGAGTTAGAGGTTGGGTCACAGAATTTACTCACAGCTGTGGAGTTTATTAAAAAAATTAGGTTGGGAAGTGGGGGGGGGTAAAGAATATAACATAACTATTATGTAACATACAACATATGCAAGTCCAGGTTTAGTGCAGTAGTCCCAAACCAGTGAAAACTCCTCAATTAGTGAAAGACCAGGTTCAGTGCTACAACGCAAATGCAAAAAGCTTCTGATTTTCTCAATCATCCAACAAACTTTTATTTCAGAGCAGTTATAGGTCAGCTTTTCCTTGAATCATTCAACTTTTTAAGCAAAACCTTTAACTGTGTTCTTTATCTCCAGTGGACCTTTGCTTACACCTTGCCACAGTCTCTTACAGCAGTAATACAGTATCCACTTTCTCTCCACCACCCTTACCAGGGGACCTCACAGGAAAGCTCTTTCTTTCTTATATTGCTCCCACAGCTGTTGACGATTTGCAAGACCATGTGCTCACAGTTAAGGTAGCTGGAAACCATGCCTTCTCCCACCCCAACGACTAGGGGCTACCACAATGGCTAGAAAAAACCAGTCTTTAGGTTTTCTGACACCACACTTTCTACACATAGGTCACTACATATTATTTTGCATTTTATTTTGGCTTATTTGTTTAACCATAATGTTCCAGGCTGAGGATCTTGACACCCATAGATAAGCAACTCATCTGTGCTTTGACTTTTATAAATTCTTCTTCATCCTGTCCTGCATTTTCCATTGTTTTCTTTTGTTGGGCAAAACCATCCAGACTTTTACCATCTTTATCGTGATTTCATGAGATTTCCTTGGAAAGAATTTTTCTTGAAAGGCAAGGCATATTTTCCTCACTCTGGGCACATATGTATTACTTTATGAAAGTTAGTATGACAATTGGTTTTTAAAATATATTTTTTATTTCTTAATGATTTTTCCCATGAAATTCTTAATTGTACTGAGTTGATTCTGACTCATGGTAACCCCATTGTTATAGAGTGTAACTGTTCCACAGGGTTCCACTAAGCTATTATATTTATAGTATTTTCAATTACTTCCTATGCATCTGAAAGTTGAACAATGGGTAAGGAAGACAGAAAATAAATTGATGCCTTTAAATTGTGGAGTTAGAGTACTGAATATACCTCGGACTGCCAAAAGAACAAGCAAGTCAAATCTGAAGGAAGTTCAACCAGGGTGCTTAGAGGCAAGGATGGCGAAACTTGGTCTCACATACTTTGGACATGTTGTCAGGAGGAGCCGTTCTTGGAAAAGCACATCATGTTGGGAAAACTCGGTAAGACCTTTCAGTTAAGTAGGAGTCAATAAAAGAAGACACCCAACAAGATAGATTGAAATAAGGACTGTAACAGTGTTGTTATGTGCCATAGAGTTGCTTGTGACTCATAGCAACCCTATGTACAAGAGCACTGTACCCTGCTCTGTCTTGAGCCTAACATGCCTACCCCCATTAACTGAGTCACGGAGTCAGTCTATCTCATCCAGGGTCTGTCTTTCTAGCACTGTCCCTCCACCCTTCCAAGAATGATGTCCTTTCACAAGGACATCATGTGAGATGGAGCTGCAAAATCCTTGATTCCAAGGAGCAACCTGGTTTCTCCCTTTTCAGGACAGATCTATTTGTTCTCTTAGGAGTCAATTACAACACTCTTCTCCAATGCTACAACTCAACTATCATCTTTAGTCATTGTCCAGCCCTTCTGAGTATATCACAGATGGTGAGGATGGTGGAAGGCAAGACAAGGTTCACATCTGATTTTCTTAGGGTTACTATGCTTTACAATTAACTCAATGGCACCTAACATCAGTTTTATGAAAGCAGATTTTCCATCGTTTTTACTTACAGCACTGCTGAGTGGGTTCAAATCTCTAACTTTTAGGCTAGCATGTGAACTAAAACCACTTGTAAAATAGATAATAGATACTGGTATGAATATATTTTTAAAAATATTATTATTTTAAAAAAGAAAGAACATCTCAGTTGAAAGGGAAAAACAAACTCAATTGCTTAACATTGAGAAGTCAGCAAAGACAGAAAATACACAACTCTTCTTTGGTAACAGAAAATGAGCAGCTACTGAAATACACTGTGGATGGCAATTCAGGCCTGCTTAACAACTTGAACTTGAAAAGTGTCTAAGGGTACTTTTTTAGGGATAAAAAGATTTCTAACTCCCTCCTTTTGCTTAAGGGAAAACCTGATTCCTTAATGTTCAGTTTCCAGGATCTGCAGGCTACATTGAAATGATAGTTTTTTATGCATTAATGTTTACATAACTGCTATTTTTGCAGACGTTTAAATTATAGAGAAGAACAATTGTTGGGGGGGGGGGCGGTTAAAGAATATAAATAAATAGAAGGTAGAATTTTCTCCCTTAGAGGTAAGTGCTTGCTATTCCTAGCAGAGAATACTTTAGCTATTTGTGTGAGATTGTTCTTCAGGCCAGTAAAAACTAGTTTCCCTCAAAATGAAAATATCTCAAATAGGGAAACATCCAATAGGCTAGTAAAACAGTTTTTGGTTTTGCTTTTTTTAAATTTCTGTAAGTGACAAAGTACTTCATCTATTTCCATTTTTTGGTTAATTATCGATTTACATTAATAATCTCTTTTTTTTATTCTATAATATAATCAAAACAGGGAAAACATATAAACAAAGTTCCACTTTCTATATCTTTAGCTTGAACATACTGTGTTATTTGGGATTTGGAATTTTATGTACCACAAATACATGTCTAGCAGCATAGTGTACCGTGTGTGAATTCCTTAGGGAGATGCTGTGTGGTCTTGAGGACAAAGGAAATGGACTTAGATGCTGTGTGCGCTTGGTGGAAGAGGAAATGGACTTCAGTGATAGTGGAAGAACAAACCCTGAATGAGTCATCCAAATCCTTCTGTTCAGAGATCTTACTGCTGCTAACATTGCTAGGGTGACCATTAATAGCTTTCACTCAGAAGGTATCCCAGGAAAGGTTGGTGAGAATAACAGCATCATCACTTAAAGAGTGTAATCTTTGCCACTGAATTTATCAAGAGAAGTTGTTGAAATGCTGTATGTTTTGTTATGTTTATTTTTACCACAATAAAGATAACAGTATTTTTTTAAGTGTTCAGGCTTGTATAATAGATTATATGGCTACCTCTGCTGGTACTTTCTCTTGAGTCAGCTCCAGCTTATAACTACTCTGTGTACAACAGAAGACATTGCCTGGTTCTTCACTGTCTTCACAGCTGTTGATACACTCAAATCCCTTGTTGCAGTTACTGGGTTTTATCTCCCTCCCAGTTTAGGGAGTTACCTTTCAGCTATAGAGCTATAGAGAACGATATGTTGCTTTGACCCATAGGATTTTCTTGGCTGATTTTGAGACATAAATCAAACTCTTCCTTCCTCCAATGAGAGTGATACAGCTAATATCTGACATATACATAGCATGACTTCCATCATCACAGTAATACACCACACACTACCACTATATGGTAAGTTTATTTCTGGTAGACATTGACTTTTAATTTAGGATAAATACCCAGAATAAGTGAATGCACCAAACATGAGCTTCCTGGAAATTTCATAAGATCCCTCAAGCTACCTCAAGATACCCTAATACCATTGAATCATTTCTAAACCATGGGAACCCTCTATCAGATTTCCAAGACTGTAAATCTTAACAGGTGGAGGCTGCTTAATCTTTCTCCCTTGAAGTGTCTGGGGGATTCAAACCACTTATTTTGGTAAGCAGCCCAACATGTACCAGACACAATGTTTTTTTTTTTCCATGCAAATGTTTGATGCTATCTCAGTTTAATGAAAACATGTGGACAACAATAAAAGCAAACCATTGTAACTCATGGAGATCCTGAGTGTCAGAACAGAAATATATGATCCACTAGGTCTCAAGAATTGATGTTTAAGAAGTAGATTACAAGGCCTTTCTTCCAACACCTAGGAAGGAACTCAAATATCCACTTTATCAGTTAATATACTAAGTATATTAACTATACCCACCAACCACTTACTCTCCAACTTCTCCAACCCTTGCTGTTGTTAGATGCCATCAAATAAACTCTAACCTACAGCACACCTATGTACAACAGCTCAAACTCCTGCCATCCTCAAAATCTCTGCTGTTGCAGCCACTGTAGCAGTCACTGTTTGGATCCATCTTAACGATCCTCTTCCTCTCACTAACCCTCGACTTCTCCAAGAATTAGTGCCTCTTGATACTATGCTTAAAATATGTGAGACAAAGTCTAACCACCCTTGCTTTTCAGGATGTACTTCTTCAAGACACTTGGTCATAAATCCTTTCTGCTCCTTTGCTGCTTGTTGCTACTTACGTCACTGATTTCCTTCAGACCAGCCTCACCTGTTCCAACAGATACCAGAGCTCCAAACCTGCTCAGACGAATTATGTTACAATCATGTTGTTTCTATAACTTGTATCATTTTCTTATGTATGATTTAAATTCATCTGCTGCACATCTTTTTTTATTTTTCATGAGAAAACAAGCAAGGTGATATTACAAGCACAGAAGCAGAGCCCATGGCATCCCTTTGATAGATTGTCATTTAACAAGACCCTTTCTTAAATGGAGTCCTTTTGAGTGGTGGTGCAAATGGCTCATCCAGTCAGCTGCTAACTGAAAGGTTGACTACTAGAGTCTACTCAGAGATGCATCAGAAGAAAGTCCTGGTGATCCACTTCCCCAAATTCAGAAACCATCTGGATGGCAGGTGTTCTTTAGCACAAAGGCAGTTGCCGTTTGTTTGAGCCAACTCCACAGTCACCGGTACCCGTCTGTACTTCCTCAGGTAATGCACTGACTTTGGGGTGATACTAAGAGTGGGATAATATGTAGAATGCTGCGTCAGAGTGCTTCCAATCGGGCTGCATCAACACCCAGCCCCTTGCCAAAGGCAGGCTAGTCTGTGTGTCTGCTGCGATTCCCCAGTCTGCCTTTTCTTTAGCCAAACAGACTTCTCCCAGGTCCCTTTGATCATGTTCTCATTCCATGCCAAAAATAAACCTTGTTATCCTCTGTGTCTGGAACATCCTCCCACTTCCCAAGCCATATTGTTTTGCCTTTCTGGACTGATTTCAAAATCTTCCTTCTTCATGATATCACCAGCTTCATACTTCATGAAGGTGAGGGCTTTTGGAAACAGGGATTGCCATTTGAGGGGAAATCTCATATGATCTCACTTCCATGAAAAGGTTAAAAGTTTGGAGAACAAGTCCTTGGAGTGGTTACCAGGAGGATGAGAGAAGTGAACATGGAAAGGGCTTGTTTAACAACACTGAGTTTCTTTAAATGGGGGTGGACTGATATAGAAGACAGTATTACTACAGGTTATGTCAACAAGGTGACTGAATTAATATGCCTGATTTTATGTATTACCACAGTAAAAATGTTTAAATATGTAAATGAAAACCCCCAAACGTTTCCTTTTGAATAAACATCAAGGAGTCAAGCAGTTGTGCATGATACCGTAACCTCCTCAGAGGGCCAATGGCAACGTAGCTATCTGAGGCAAGATCATAAAGCCTAATTACATGAAAGTAAAAGATGTCTCCCCACACCCCTGGATCCTCCTTATCAGGACGGCTTTGTGGAAGCCAATTCATCTGCGTGGGAATGATTTTCAGTCAAAGAATTTGGAGACCTGGTGCAAGATTTATCCCTGGTGAGTGAAGAAAGATGAATACCAAGGGGCTGACTAGACCAGAAGACAGCAAAATCCTAGGAGCATCAAAGAATTCCTTTTTTTCTTAGCCTTAAGACTCTCATGTTTCATTTGAATTATTTTTTCAAAACCTGCTTCACTGGATGGTTTGATTAAAGAAGCATTCTCTACTTAAATAGTGAAAATAAATATCAAGAGAATAATTGCCCATGCCAAGTGTGTTCAGTGAAGCAATATGTGTAGGCAGCATTGGAAACAGTGACACAGTGATTATCTGTGCATAACTTGGTCATAATATCATCACTGTCTAGACTCCTAGACAATTAGCATCCAGACATACTATAGCTCAGATTGAAGAAAGTCATAAAAGAATGAGAGAACAGACTTATCCTTTTCTAGAAAGGTGTACATCAAAGGTTAGCTTTGGATCGGGATATGTTTTCTAAGTCTCCTTTTGTTTTATTACCTACATGTAGGGATTGGAAGCTCTTCTTCTAGACATCTATGTATGTATGTGTTTTGGCAAACTTCAGAGATAATATAAGCTTGGGTATAAACCACCACAATAAAGCAACTGTTCCAATAAAGCAAGTCACACAAATATTTTGGTTTCCCAATTCGTTTAAAAGTTATGTTTATACTATGGTCTATTATGTATGCCATAGAATTATGGAGAAGTTTGAAACATTATGTTGGGATGTTTTTTGTGAATCACTGATTGCATGGCATATTCCACAAAATGTTTCCTAGAGTATAGCATCCATTGGTTTTAAAAGCCCAACTTTGTAGAAAAGACCTATTTTCCACAATACATGTGGCATGTGGTCATGTTCACATACACATTGTTGTTGTTGTTGTTAAGTGCCGTCGAGTCACAGACGATTCATAGTGACCCTATGAAGGAGAGTCCTCAATGCTTGGGTGCTTTTCATCCTTTCTCCAGGTTCATAGGGTTTCTGGAGGCAAGCTATTACGGAAGTGGATGCCACTCCTCCTTCCAAGCTTGTTTTAAT
>NW_006399801.1:9974805-10002811 GCF_000299155.1 Elephantulus edwardii
TGGGCATGTTGTGAGGAGAAACTGGTCCTTAGAGAGGGGCATCATGCTTGGGAGGGTGGAGGGACAGCGCAGGAGAGGAAGGCCCTCTATGAAGTGGATTGATTCAGTGACTGGGATAATTGGGATGGGAGTGTCAGAGACATTGTGATTGGCCCAGGATAGAGCGGAGTTTAGGGCTGTTGTACATAGGGTCGCTATGAGTCGCAGGCGACTCGACGGCTCATAACAACAACAACAGTTGTTATGTGTCATCGAGTCACCTGCAACTCATAGCAACTCTATGAAGCTCTTAAACCTGTCCTCTCCTCAGCCCAACTCATCTCCAACCTAATCCTATTTCTCCAGTCACTGAGTCAGTCCATCTCATCCGGCATCTTCCCCTCCTGTGCTGTCCCTCTACTCTTCCAAGTATGATGTTCTTCTCCAAAGACTGGTCCCTCCTGGGCACATGCCCCAAGTATTTGAGACAGAGTCTCTAAATCCATGCCTCCAGGGAGCAGCCTGGTTTCAGTATCTCCAACACAGACCTGTTTGTTCCCTGGCAGTCATGGTATGTTCAACATTTTTATCCAGCACCACAGCTCGTAGAGAAATATTAAAATAGATCTTACTAAAGCAACAATCTTTAGTTAACAATGATGTGTTGATACTTTTTAATTAATTTTTACAAATTTATAATGTTAGCAATAGGAGAAAAAGAAGATAAAAAATTCCAAACTCTCTATAGTAACTTTCAATATTCCTGTAAATCAAACATGGTTCTGAAATAAACTTTGTTAATTGTGTTAAGTGAACACTGGATTTTCACAAAACAACTTGCAGGAAAAATCTCAGATTTATTACTGTATACAGTTGGTCAACCACTGGTGGTTAGAGCTCATAAGCTGGACCTGGGACATTATTGGTGCTGAGAGAGGCTATGAGCTCTACAGACAGCACCTGTTGTTCACAGTGTAACCATTTTTTGATGATGAGAAAGTGAAAGTGTAAGTATCATTCTGACCTGATGTTGATGAGTTTATGTCAACGCAAAGTAAAAGGCCCTGGTCTTGGGCTTGGTACATGAGTGGCTGTGATAGTCCAGTGACATCTACCTAGTCAGAATGACCTCAGATTATGGCTTTATTTGATATCTGTGTGCCTTATTAAATCACCTGGATTATAAATTCCTTATAAGACTTATTGTGCTTATTTTTAATTTTTATGGTTTTTATTAAGTTTAGGTAGCAATTAGTTTCCATTCAATGATTCAGACAAATTTTTGTTTTATAGCATTGGAAGCAGGAGTGGCATCCACTTCCTGAACAACATGCCTCCAGAAACTCTATGAACTTAGATAAACATTGATAGTTGTAGAGGGGCTTCAGGCCTTTTGTTCATAGTGTCACTACAAGTCGTGCTGACTTGAAGGCAATCTACAAGAACAGCATTCATTATAGTCCCCACAATGTAACAGCACTCTTCCAACTTCCTCTCTGTGATTCTTGTTCATAGTCACTGTTTTAGCCTGTCCCTTTCTGCCTTCTGTTTTCTGTTTCCCACTTTAGTTGACAATGATGAAAAAAACACTGCTCTTATGTTCTTGTATGATAAATTGCTCCAAGGAGTATTTCCCTAGTGTTATTTCTTGCCTTGTAAGACTGTCTATTGTTTGGATATAAGTTAAGTAAAAGGGGTAAGTTTAGTTCTAGGTTCAAATTGTTACTAAATTTCATAATCTCAAGAGCTCCATCAGTCTTTATCAGACCAGCAAGACTGGTCATTTTTGTGATTTCAAGTTTTCTTCCACATTTCCTCCCCACTACATGATATCCTATGATCCCTTTGATTGCTGGTCAACACTCAATTCTTCTGATTTCAGGGTAGTGTTTTTTGAACTTTGTGTGGTCTATTCAGCCTTTGAAATAATTGTTTCTAAGAATCTTTTATTTCCTTTGCTCTTCTTCGTTTCACATAGAAATCAAGTGGCACCTTAGATGATTTCTCACAAACGTATAAGACCCCAGTTGCTACTTATGAAAGTGGGATGTAGAGCATTGTTTATCATGGTTTAAAATTAAGAAAGGCATGCATTAAAAGTGTATGCTTTTGCTATATCTATTCAATATGTAAACTGGGAAAATAACTTGAGGTGTACTATATAGAAGAACAAGGTATCAGGATTTGAAGAAAATTCATAAACAGTATATATAACTTTGATGGCACAACCTTGCTTGAAGAAAGCGAAAAAGACATGAAGAACTTACTGAAGACCACATTCTTCAGTATATATTATATCTCAGCAACAAGAAAACAAAACTCTTTACAACTGATCAATAGCCAACACTGTGATAAATGAGCAAAAAACAAAAGTTTCCAGGAATTTAATTTTCCTTAGATCCACAATCAGTACCCATGGTAACAGCAGTCAAGAAAACAAAAGACGACTTGTACCTGTCAAGAGCTGAAGAGTAATGCTATCAGTTTAAAGACTAAGGTGTGCCTGATTCAAGCAATGACATTTTTAAATGTGAAAAGTTGGATAATGAATTAGGAAGGCTGAAGAACTAATGCATTTGCATTGTGCTGTTGACAAATAGCATTAAATATCACATGGCCAAAAGAACAAATGAATCAGTCTTGGAGGTAGTGCAGCCAGGGTGCTCCAGAGGGGCAAGGATGGTGAAACTTCATCTCACAGACTTCAGATATTTTCCCAGCAGTCCTTGGGAAAAGACATGAACCACCAGAGAGGCACCATCTTTGGGTTAGTAGCACAACTCTATATACCATCAGAGCTCCCTGGAAAAGTAGACAGTGAAAGAGAGAGAGAGAGAGGCCCTCAATGAGATTATTTGACACAGTGACTCCAAGAGTGGGCTTGGACATGGTGGACATTGTGATGAGACACAAGATAGAACAAAGTTGCAATCTCATTTTCATAGGGTCACTCTGACTGTCTACATCATGGGTACATAACAATGTCATATGCTGAGTGACCTTTATGTTCCCAGAGGGTATAGATCTGAGGCCATAAGACTAGAAACACAACACTAGAAATGTATTCCCTCACTGTAGTTGGTTTTGCCACCTATTTGTTCTGCCATATACATGGGCATGTTTAGCGTGTATACAAATACACATGCAGAATTATAATCTAACAAATTTGTGTATGGTCATCAGTGTAGTTCCTTTCATCAGCTCATTCTGTCAGTTTTACCTATGTTTTCTTTGTATCTACTTACAGATTAATACTTGGAATAACTGATAATGCAGAATTATGAATTCAATAATGTTTACTTTGATGGCTGTCTCCTGTGCACCTCTCCATATCTCTCTCCTCTTTTTCTGTAGTAACACTGTGCTGACCACCCTCTTATTGGGGCTCATTTCATCTTTTATACACTGTACCCTTTCTTTATTTCTTATAACAGTGCTTGTTCTATGACCTACTCATTCACATATATACTCACACAACCCCTGGCATGCTGTAGATCCTATAAACCTCAGTTCTTGCAAAAGAAACATTACCATAGAGTACATAGAGCAAGGAAAACAGCCTCGACTGAGGGCATTGCTGCTGTTAGCTGCCATTAAACTGGCCCCTGACTCCTGATGACTCCAGCCAATGGAATTAAGAACTGACAGATCCTGATAGGCTCTCTCCTGTGGACCTCACGGTTTTGACTGGCTGATTTTCAGGAGTAAATCACCAGCACTTTCTTCCTAGTCTATCTTAGTCTGAAGCTCCACCAAAACCTGTTTAGCTTAGTTGTCTGGTGCTACAATAACATAAACTTAACAACTGTAGAGCTTTAACAAGCGGAAAAGCATTTTCTCTCAGTCTAGGAGGTGGTTGTTATTATGCATTATCTAGTCTCAACTGACTTAGAGCTGATCCGCTACTAGATTTTCAGAGGCTGTAAATCGCACAGAAGATGATTCATCTTCCTCCTCCAGAGTAGCTAGTGGGTTCAAAACTCATGCCTTTGGGTTGACAGCACAACTTCTCTCCATAAAGCCTCCAGAGCCCCTTAGTTTAGGAGGTTGTTGTTGTTGTTGTTGTGTGTGCCATCGAGTTGTAACTGATCCATAGCACACCCTGCAGTGACTTTTCTGAGGCAGTTAATCTCACAGGAGGAGACTGCCCATCCTTCTCCATGGAACAGCTGGCAGTTGGTGGATTTGTCATCCTTATTTGAAAAGACCATAGCCTGAATAAGGCATACCTAAGTCCTCAAATTAACATCATTGTTCCTCAGCAATTTGGAGAGGTCTCTGACTGCAGAATTTCCCAGTGAAATGCATTTCCTGACTGCTAGTACCAAGCATATTGATTGTGAATTCAAGTAAGATGAAACCTTTTTCTTTTTTCAGTTTCAAGCTTTTCTTAATCTAGCATCATGTTGCCTATAGGTCCAGTGATAAGAATTCTTGTGTTTGTTTTCTTGTTTTGTTTTTGTTTTTATTTTTTTTTACATTGTGATGCAATCCACAGTGAAGGCTGTAGTCTTTGCTCTTCTGCAGCAAGAACTTCACAACCTCCTCAGTTTTAGCAAGCAAGGTTGTGTCATCTATGTAACAAAGGTTATTGATGCTCTTCCTCCAATCCTGATGCCATATTCTTCTTCAAAGAGTCCAGCTTCTCAAATAATTTGCTCAGCCCACTAATTGATTAGGTATGGAGAAAGGATATAGCCCTGAAGCATACCTATCCTAATGTCATGCCAAAAGAAATCTTTGAAAAGGACAATTCATGCTATTACATTAGTAACACTCACTGACAAATGAGTAGTGCCTGCACAAGAGTTGTATTGGTCAGTTCTTAATCTAATTCTTCCTGATGGAAGGTGAGAATTTGATGATTGAACCACAAATTCTGACCTGCTCATGATAGAGTCCTTCAGAAAATGTCCAGAATTTTGAGCAGAACATCACTGAGGACTTTAATGAAGGGTCTGACCAAAGCAGGGACTGGTTAAAGTAGAAGGGCAATGGACACTTGGATATGGAACCAAGAAGGCAGGGAGCAATGCATTTTATTCTGACTTAATTTTTCTCCTTAAACCAATTGTAGCTCTCAAGCTGTTAAGATTTTTTTTCTTGTAAGGTAATCACTCCAGAGATACAGAAAGTAAGCTTTCACAGACAGATGCTGGAATAACAAAGTTGCTTTTCAAATGAGTACTTAAGAAAATGGCCATTTTAAGTGGCATGGCACCAACAAGGTTACACAAGTATTTATTTTCCTATGGGATGTGTGTGTATATTGAGGGTTACAAGTGGAATGCTGGCCGATCCTGGCCAGGCATAAAGGAACCATTTAGGGCCCTTCAAAATCATTAGGACCATTAGCCCCGACTTGAAATGAGTAAAATGCACAGGCTCCTGCCAAGGAGGGAACGGGTTTTGCTGCTTTCCAAAGTTGTCTAAGCACACTTCGCCAGGAGGAAATATCTCAGGGCAGAGGAGTGTCTTCCTGTGCAGCTGTCAGCCACTTTTAACACGCATGCGAGGCCGTACCCATTGGTGCTCCCACAGCCCTGTGCCCTGGTGATGGGCAAACCGCCACGGGAAAGGCTCTGAGCATCCCTCAAGTGTTCTCTGTGGGCAGGATGGACACTCCTCTCTACCTGGGGTGGACAATGAGCACTTGCTCAGGGCTGTCCTTCTTTCTGAAGAAGCTAGACTTAATCTGAAAGTGATTCCTATGGGAGGGTCCTGCTTCTCCCCTCCATGTCTCTGAAGCTATTGTTTTCCCTTCCAAAACACAAGGAGAACTCTGTTTATTGTGTTGTTATTGCTGTTAGTTGTCATTGAGCCAGCTCTGACTTGTGGCGACATCATTAACTAAAAAAAAAAAAATTGCCCAGTTCAGTGCCATCTCCATGATCATCTGTGCCTTAGTTATCTGTTGCTGTTGTTGTTATGTGTCGTCAGGTAGACTACAACTCATAGTAACCCTTTTAACAAAGGCTCTGAACCCTACCCTATCCTAAGCCAACCACCCCATCTCTGACACACCTGACCCCATTGCCACAGCCAACTGTCAATCCCTCTCATCCAGGGTCTTCCTCCCCTCTGCTGAACCTCTACCCTTCCAAGCATGATGCCCCTCTCCAAGGACTCACAACATGTCCAAAGTATGTGAGACAGAGCTTCAAAATTCTGGCTTCCAATCTTCCTCTCAAGAAACTACCTGTTTGTTCTCTTCGCAGTTCTTGGTATGTTCAATAATTTTCTCCTGCACCACAGCTCAAAGACATCCGTTTTTCTTCTGTCCTCCTTATTCTTTGTCCTGCTCTCAGATGCATAGCAAGCAATTGAGAAGACGATAGACAGGATAAGATCATCATAGTTTCTAGACCAGCATCTAGTGCTGCTGTCCTAGGTGTATGGCATTAACAAACAAATGCTTTTCTCTTGTAATTTAGAAGGCTGGAAGCCCTGTCTCTGTGTCTGTTCTGGAGGAAGCTCCTTGTTTCTTTTGCATCTGTAGTCCACGTGTTCCTTGGAGATCTCCACGTGTCTTGGTCTTCTCCAGTGTCAAGGTGCTTTCTTGAGCAGGGACTTGGGTTCAAAAGGGCATACTCCACTCCTGGAAATTGCTTCTTGGTGATTCTCAGGTTTCTCCTTTAAGTTTACCTTCCTATTCTTTTATATCTTGTACAGTTAAAGACGGTCCAGGCTACATGGGATGTGTATGAGTTGTATTTGACTCCTAACAACAGCAACAACCGAAATATCCCCTAGGGAAACTCCCCTTACATGGAATCAGTTCTGTGATGGGATTGAGCCAATTATATTCCCCTTTTATCCTTTCACAACTATTTGGTATATCAGATCATATGGGATAACTCTGGGGTTTTACACTCTTATCATTGTTGTTGTTGAGTGCTGCCTAGTCAAATATGACTCATAATGACCCTATGAACAGCCGATCTGAGCCCCGTCCTGTCCTGTGCCATCCTTGCAATCTCTGACACACTCAATCCCATCGTTGCCGTCATGGTGCCAATCCGTTACATACATCTATTTGAGAAACAGTTCAATCCGTGCCATTTGCTGTGTTTCAATCCACTGCTGTAGCAACTGCATCAGCCCACCTCACGGGAGGCTTTGTTGGTCTTTAAGTTTTACTTTGTCAATCATGATTTCCTTTTCTAGCAAGTGATCTCTCCTGACGGTGAGTCCAAAAATAAGTGAACGTGCAGCATTCTGGTTGTATTTCTTATGAGAATGTCTTTCTTTTTCCTTCAGTAGTCCAGCTATTGTCATTATTCTTTGCCACCATCCTAGTTGAAACAAATTCCTTTTCCATTATCCAGCTCTCACATGCATATGGAGTGAGTGAAAAGAGCATGGCTGGGGTCAGGTGTACCTTAGTCATCCTGATGACACTTTTCCTTTATAAAATTTAAAAGAAGGCCCTTAGTCATCCTGATGACACTTTTCCTTTATAAAATTTAAAAGAAGGCCTTTGTTCCACATTTCCCCCAAGCAGCATGCCATTTCTTGACTGCTGCTTTTATGCACCTGTTTGTTCTATCTATTGTTAATCGAAGAGCCACCTGTCACCTGTATTACCAAAGACCTTCTGTCTGCTGCTCACGTGTTTTGGGGGAAATTTTAGAGTAGGTGAAATGAGTTTGTTCATTGTTGTGGCTTTTAAAAATGCCTATACATACAACATTATGAAATAATTATATTTATTAAAATTTTGAATAAGCTGCTTCATCTTGGACTATCAGTGATTTAACATTTAAAATAGAAGGATTATCTTGTGCTAGTGTTTAGTGTTTTTCAAGCTGTGGGTTGTGAAATCAGTTTAATGAGTTGCAGCCAGAACTTGAAAATGTAAACTAGAACTGGAGATGATAGAAGAAATCCTGGTTTTTGTTTGTTTGTTTTCTTGTCCTACAGATGGTAGGTGTACCTATTGGTTTTGAGGAACATTATCTTAAAAATATTTCTTTACATATGTATAAGGGGATGTGGTGGCACAGTGTTTAAGCACTAAGCTAATAATTGAAAGGTCAGCTATTCAATCCCATCAGTCCACAGAAGAAAAATGTGAGAGTTTGCTTCTGGAAAGATTGAAGTCTTCGACACTCTTATGGGGTCATTCTACTTCCTTCTATTGTCAGACTTGACTCAATGGTTACAGGTTTGGTTTTAGCACATGTGCATATTCTAACATCCTTATTAGAATGAATCCAAGTGGAACACATCTTAGAATTGAAGATAACAGAGCTTCGACTTTCCTACCACCAGTCTGTGGCTATTTCCAGACTGAGAAGATGAGCAGAAAGTCCAGATTCTGCTAAGGTTACGTTTACTGGTTTGGAGGTGAGACTAGGGTGTGGCTATTGTTCACAATAGGGTGTGAGCTGATTGGGTTTGGCCTCCTATTTAAAAAGGCTTTTGGGCCCTTGAGCCTGCAGCCCTCAGGCCTGCTTTTTCCTGGATCTCCTGAATAAAACAGCCTTGGAAGCAGGGGTGGCATCCACGTAAAAAAAAAAAAAAAAGTACCTTTGCCTCTGGAGACTCTATGAACTTGAAGAAAAGATGAAAGTTTTGTGTTCAAGACTTTCGTTCATAGGATCACTATGGTTCATCTATGTCTCTACAGCACTTAACAACAACAACTTCAGATACATCATCAGGAAAGATTATTTGCTGTGCAAAGGGCATTGTATATGGTGAAGAGAAGGGCCAGTAAAAAACAAAAGAAATCCTCCATGAGATAGATGCACTGATGAAATAGCAGAAAAAATAAACTCAAGGAAATGTTGTAAGACCAGGCAACATTTCTTTCTGTTGTACATTGGGTCACACAAGTTGGGGTCAACTCTTTAGCAACTAACAACATATATTCACTGAGCTGTAATGCAACATACATCAGGAATTCTAAAATCTCCTAATGGAGTTGATATTTTTATTTTCTTCATAAGGACCAACTCTCCTCTTAAGAGCACTGTATGCCTCTCTCACCATTCCCGCCACCAGCCTGCCTCTTTTGCCTCCTTCACACTGACACCTGACCTAGGGCACCATCTCTGAGGACTGCACCATTGGAACCTTCTCTCTGTCTCGAGGATGACATCAGCTAATGGGAAGCTCAGCAAGACCTGAAGTCAGGCTTCTTGTTCCCAGATTTCACTTCATGGGATTATTTAGGCATAGAAAGCAACAGCTTCTTGGGGGCCATTCTGTCCACAAGCCTCTGCTTCTGACTGAGACAGCCCCTTGCCCTCATTCTTGCAGATGCCATATCCTTGAGATCTTAGAAACCATTTTCAAAATACCAACAATTTAACAAACCCAGTTGAGGGTAGCTTAATTTGAATGCATCATCTGCTTTTTCTGAAAAGGGAAGATCTGTATTAGTCTTAAATAATTGTATCTGAAATATTATTCTAACTAATAATTCTAATTAATCTTCAGAGGGAGGAGATGTTGAATTGGTGGTGTCTCTAGGGTTGCTCTGTTGAGCTGGGAGGCAACTATATTATAACAAGAGTGGAAGTAGTGCATGCGGCTTTCTGAGGAGATTATAGAAATTGATTCCTGAAAGCAGCTTGTGCTGTTATTAGTTACTGTCAAGTCACCTCTGACTCAAGCGACTGCATTGATAATAAATGAAACATCTCCAAGTCTCATGCTATTCTCAACAATCACCTGCATGATTGAGTTTATGACCCTTCCAGCTCGGGGAGTCTCATCTTGCAGCACTGGATCATACAATAAACTGTTCTGACCTATCGGATTTTTACTGACTTATTTTCAGAAGCAGACCTTTATTTCTAGTTCATTTAATTCTGAAAGTTGCATTGAAACCTACTGAGCATCATAGTAACAGACAGGCTCCCATGAAAGTCAGGTGGTGGCTGTGCATGAAGTGAGCTGGCCAAGATTTGAACCTGGGCCTCCTGTATCAGAAACTACTCATAGTTGACTGTAAATCATACGAAGGAGATTGTCCATATTTCTTTCATGGAGCAGTTAGTGGATTCGAACCATGTGCCTTTGGGTTGGTAGTATAACTCCTTGCCCACTAGACCACCAGAGCTCTAAGCCTGCTGCACAGGAGGTGAAAATTAAACCACTGAACCACTGCTGCCTTCATGTACCTTCTTAGAGGCTGAAGTTTTAATATATTTGAAGGAAGCAAGATATTTGGTTTAAAAGATAGTTTCGAGAATGTCTCAAGTAGGGGCACACAAAGCCCACTGCCTTGGGGCCAATCAGGATTGATTCTGATTGAACAGAGAGTAGACCTTCCCTGTAGGGTTTCCAAGGCTAAAATCTTTACAGAAGCCAATTGCCACATCTTTGTCCCCTGAACCTGCTGGGC
This sequence comes from Elephantulus edwardii, assembly GCF_000299155.1. Lineage (NCBI taxonomy): Eukaryota > Metazoa > Chordata > Mammalia > Macroscelidea > Macroscelididae > Elephantulus > Elephantulus edwardii. The sequence goes on from NW_006399801.1 coordinate 9,985,142, forward strand.
CCAACTATTAACCTCTTGGTTAGTAGCTGAGTACTTTAACCACTATGCCACCAAGAGCTCCTCCCAGGCAGACATCTCTAACTTGAGAAATGACTGGAGAGCAGGAAGATCAATGGGTGGCAGTAGGTGGTCCCTGAGGTTGGTCAGGGTGGGTGCTGGGAGGGAGGAGAAGAGGGGAGGTTGTAGGTAATGAAAAGGGCTCCTAGGTTCTCACTTGTTCCAGTGCTTGAAATGCTTGGGGACTTGGACAGAAGAGTGACATGAAGTGACTGGAAGTGGCGGGTTAATTAGGAGACCAGCAGAACCATTGAAGAGAGATGCCATGGACCCACAAGTTGAAGGTTTGTGAGATATGGATTAGAGTGTGACTTTCTTTCGAAACTGAAAGTTGGCAGTAAGTCAGGCGAATCACATATGATTAAACTGAAAAATGCCTTCATTAAGCCCACATCACAGGAAACTTGGGATCAGTGAATCAGCAATGTTCTTCCCAAGCGATGTGCCAAATCCCATTGCAAAAATTATTTTTCCTAAGAATTGGCAGCTGTGAACAGTCAGAGGTCTCAACTAGAACTCAGCTCACCAAATTCTTCCGAAGTATTTTATCTTCCCATGCTGATTATTTCATGAACATTCTTTGAAGGTTCTCTCTTATGTGGAGAATGTATTGGAAGGTAACCATGGAAGACTTGAATAGGCCAGATTGTAAGTTTAGAGCTGCACTTCTTCTTGTGTCTGGGTGAACAGCATCCCATTAACATAACCGTCTGTAGCCTGCTTTCTCGCACGTGTAACTGTTGCTCCACATGCTAGCAATTAACCACTGATGTGTGTGCCTTTGTTCCAACTGCAGCTATGAAAAGACACATTCAGTTAATTATTTTTAAGAGTTTGAATACTATACGAGATGACTGGGCAGTAACTGTAGACAAAAGAATATGAAAAAGCTGCCATTTACTATCATTAATTCCAGAGAGAGCTGCTTTAACACAGCTCAAATAACCAAACATTTCTTACAATGTATATTTGAGAGTCAGGAAGGATTATGTGCATCAAAGATTTCAACCACCAGTGATGACTCAGGGAGGACAATGAGGCCTAGCCAAGAGCACAAATTAGTTAATAAGAGAAGAGATACCCAGACTAGAACTCGAGTTTTCTTTTCACAATTTAATTGTGTTTTGTTGCTGTTGTTAGTTGTCATAGTGCTGGCTATCATACATGATAACCTACTCTATTACTACTATAGCTGACCCTACAGAGACTTTTCTTTAGCTGTTATTATGTTGTTAGGTGCAATCGATTAGAGGACAACCCATAACGAGTGACCCTGTAAACAATAGATCTGAACCCTGTTCTGTCCTGTGCTGTCCTCACACTTCCTGACACACTAGAGCCCACTGCAGCAATCAATCACTGTGTCAATCCGTCTGGTTGAGGGTCTTCCTCTCCTTCACTGACTTTCTGAGCATGTAATTTACAGTCTCCTTACTTTTTTGTAGGGAGGCTGTAATTTACAAGGGAGGAGATTGATCATCTTTTTTTTTCTATTTTTTTCTGCTAGTCTGCTGGTGGATTTGAACCTCCAGAGAAGCACACATCATTGAATTAGCAGCACAATCCCTTACAGACTATGCTACTAGACCTCCTGTGACATAAGATGATAACTTAATGTATAACAAAGCAAAGCCTTACCCCGCGCTGTGCACCTTCCTGTTCGCTGGTCCGAGTCCATTGTTTTGGCCATTGTGTCAACCAATCTCAGTGAGTGTTTCCTTCATTCTTTTGCTGATCTCTACTTTACCAAACATAATGTCCTTTTCTAGGGATTTTCTTAATGTTAAATGAATTAAAGGTACTTATCTTTTAAGTTAATAAAATTTTTGCAAAGCTTAAAGACCAAAGGATTCCAGTGGGAGGAGTCCCATCAGAAGAATCCTATTCAGTTTTCCAGGCCTCTTCTGATCCTCTTGGAGTCATATATGCCCAGCCCTCAGCTCTACTGACCCCATTTTTTTTAAAGAAAACGAAAAATATTATATTGATGTGCATACAAAATTCCTTCACATTGTGTTTCACACAATCCTTCATTTGTATTGTTTCATACAATCATTCAATTAATTGTTCTTTGTAAAATCAATCCCCATTGAACTATCCCCACAGGATCCTTCCCATTTCCTTTATCCCTGCCCTCTACCTACCAAATTGTACAACCCCATTATTTCCTCCATGCCCACCCTCACCCCTCTGCTCCCATTCCTTCCCTCCTTGAAGCTCCATACATGTTTACTATTTATCCTTCTATTTTTACAATAACTGTCTTATGCAATATTTGTCCTTATGAGACTGAGTTAGTTCATTCAGCATATGATCTTAGGTGATATAGGATCAGCAGCTTCATTCTCACCATGAATGGTGCTAAGAAGCAGACATTTCATCTAGATGCTCTTGGACAATACCAAACCACACTGAGTCAGTCTTCAGATTGCCCTCTTCTTACCCGGTGATGTTGGCCTCTGAGCCTTTAGTGACTGAGCAGTGGCAGACAAACTGCCTCTTGCTTCTCTATTGCTATTCTTCAACATAGGGTTGGGGACATAACAGCCACACTGAGCAGATAACTAAGACTGTCACCAAGGAAAAACCTCACAAATGACAACTGCCCATTAGTCCGTGCATGGATACTATGAAGAATCTGGCTTTGGATTTCCCAAAGCTGAGCCCAGGGAGTTGAATCCTACAGAAAAACCAGTATCCCAGGCCCAACTCTTCCAGTTCCTCTACAGTGCTGTAATGTGACCAAACAATTTGCCCAAAATGGGTCCTAAAGAAACTGAAGTAGCAATGTAGTAGAAATAGGACTGAATGAAGATTAGGTGGAGCACAGAGAAGAGAGATGATAAGCCTTGCTGTGTGGGCCTGCTTTACAGAGCTGTGGTTAGCAACAAATGGATTAGTGTGGGTGCAGACCTTTTGTAGGCAGTGAAATGTGAAACAGATGTGAGTTACCGGTTTAGCCAAGTTACATTGGAGAGAGTGAAACCAAATTTCTCTTTTGAAGGCAAGGATTTTGAAGCTTTGTCTCACATACTTTGGGCACATGGGCAAAGTCTTTAGAGAAGGACCTCATGCTTGGAAGCATGAAGGGGCAGGACAGGAGAGGAAGACCCCAGATAAGATGGATTGACACAATAACTGGGCAATGGGATTAGGTATGTTGGAGTCAGTGAGACAGGCTCAGGATAGAGCAGAGTTCAGAGGTGTTGTACATATGGTCACTGTGAATCACAGATCACTCGATGGCACTTAATAACAACAGTAACATACTGTCTTTCAGTTAATAAGAAAATTTCATTGTGCCATCATTTTTCATTCAATTTCTCAACTCTTAATGTTGTTGTTTTTACGTGCTGTCGAGTGGCCTGCGACTCATAGAGACCCAACGTACAGCAGCCCTAAACCCTACTCCTGTACCAACCTCACTGTCTCTGACACACCTACCCCAATTACCCCAGTCACCGAAATCAATCCACCTCATAGAGAGTCTTCCCCCTTTGCTGTCCCTCCACCCTACCAAGTGTGATGTCCCTCTCCAAGGACTGGTCCCTTCTTGCAACATGTCCAAAGTATGTCAGACGAAGCCTCAGAATTCTTGACTCCAGGGAGCAGCCTGGTTTAACCCTCTCTAGGACAAACCTGTTCATTATCTTAGCAGTCCATGGTATATTCAATACTCTTTTCCAACACCACAGCTCAAAGGCATCAGTTCTCCTTCTATCCTCCCTAGTAATTGTTCAGCTCTCTGACACATAGCAAGTGATTGTAAAGACCATAGACTGTATCAGGTACATCTTAGTCTCCAGAGTGACGCCATTGCTTTTCAATACTTCTGAGGAGAGGTCCCTAAAAGCAGACTTTCCCATCACAATGCATCTTTTCATTTCCTGACTGCTAGTGCCAAGAATGTTGACTGTGGAGCCAAGCAAACTGAAGCTGTGTACAATCTCAATCTCTTCACCATCCATCCTGATGATGCCAATTGGCCAAGTGGTGAGAATTTTTGTTTTCTTGATATTGAACCTCATTGCAAACTGAAGGCTGAAGTCCTTAATCTTCTGTAGCAAGTGCTTCAAGTCCTCCTCAGTTTCAACAAGCAGGTGTGTCATCTGCATAACGCAGATTGGTGATCAATCTTTCTCCAATCCTGGTGCCACATTTCTCCTCATACAGCCCAGCCTTTTGAATAATCTGTTCTGCATATAGGTTGAAAAGATATGGAGATAGGACACATCCTTAATGCGCACCCTTCCCAATTTCAAACCATGCAGTGTTTCCTTGCTCTGTTCTGACAACTGCCTCTTGGCCCAAGTATAGGTTTTCTCATAAGTACAATCAAGTGTTCTGAGATTCCCATTCTTCTCAGAGTCAGCCACAATTTGTTGTGATCCATACAGTCAAATAGTTTTCATAGTCAATGACACAAATAGAAATTCCTCTGGTACTCTCTGCTCTCAGCCAAGATCCATCTGACATTCACTGTGATATCCCTAGTGCCATGGCCTCTTCTAAATCCAGCCTGCACTTCTAGCAGTTCTCTGTTGACGTGCTGTTCCAGTGGTTTTTGGATAATCTTCAACAGAATCTTGCTTGCATGTGATATCAATGATACTATTCAATAATTTCCACACTCTGTTGGATCACCTTTGTTTGTCATGGGAACAGATATAGATTACTCACTCAAATATATATCTGAATCCTAACTCCTCTGTCTGTAGTCATAATGTAATGTAATGACTTTCCATCATACAATCTAATGCAGTGCAATAATATTCCATAATGTAATATCATATAAGATCATCAGTCAGTTGAGGTTATATTGATTGACCTAAATATTTTGGGTTTTTTCCTAGAATACTAAATAAGTGAAATCTTATAGTATGTAATCTTTTGTGTCTGACTTTTTATCATTTAGTCTAATCCTTTTAATATTAATCTACCTTACTACATCACAGCATTGCTGTGATGCTGAACCTTATGCCATCGGGGTATCAAATGCCGTAACAGTTACCCAGGGTGGATTGTATTTGGTGGAGTTCCCAGTTTAAGACAGGTTCAGAAGCAGGATTGGTATTCAAGAAATAATATGCCTCTGGAAACTCTATGAACTTTGAGAAATGACGATGGTCCATAGAAAGACTTCAGGTCTTTTGTTCATAGGGTCACTATGAGTCATGCTTGGCAATCAACAATAACAACAACAAACCTAATTACGTCTTAGTCTGTAAATGGGTAGATTAGACACAGAAGCTCACATACATGGGGGAAGACAGATGGATGTTTCATTGATGATTATAAAGGAATCCTGTTCTTACATTTCTTTCCTACTAATAACCGTGCTGTGTGGTAAATGTGTATTACTCATTAAAAGGAGAGAATGATGTTTTTTGTTGAGTGGCTTCAGAATTCTGGTGACCCTGTGAAATGGACCTGATTGTGGAGGTGGAACAGTCCCGGGAGGATGATATCCTGGAAAAGTTGAGGGTCATCAAGAAAGAGGATTGATGGATTGACATGTGATTACAGTAATGGCATAGCTTGAATACCTGGCATGTGATTATGTAGGTGTTAACTAATCATCTTACTTTTTTCTCCCACCATTTTTCCAAAATGTAATACATTTGTCCTGCCTTCTGCATGTAGCCATCTCTGCCTTACTGTCCTTGACACCCACTCCAGCAAGTTGGCCTTGGTGTCTCCTGTGCCCAAGGCTGTGTAGTGATACTGTCTACTCATATGCTTCTTACCAGACAATAAGCTTCTTGAGGTCAACAACCTGCTTACTAGATAAGTTTATCTCTGATGACATTAAACTCATAAACTGGCACATGAATATGGAAGCTGATGAGATATTTATATGTCCTAAGTCTTTATCTCCTGTATTGGAAATGTAACTAGGTGTGGTATCTGAAATAAATTGCTTGTAATGAATTTCAACACTCATCTTCACCAATGACAGCAGGCTCGTTTTAGCTTAATGGTGGGATTTGCTCATAGAAAGGAGCCCTGGTAACATAGTGATGAAACACTCGGCGGCTAAACAAGCCGGTCTTTTGAATCCACTAGTCATTGCACAGGCAAAAGCCAAGGCAGTGTGCTTCCATAAAGCCCACAGCCTTGAAAACCTGATAGGATATTTCTACATTACATGGATCTACATTCACTACATAGAGAGTTGCTTAAGTTGGAATCAGTTCAATGGCCATATGTTTTTTTTGTCTGATCTGGTTTTAGAATTAGAGCCTACACTAATGTAGTAAATAGATTTTCCCCCCTTTTACACTATAGTAAATATGCTACACTAATATTTTATTGGATATACAGGTTTCCTATTACTTTATTTTTGGAAGTCGACCACTGGAGTTTTCTTCTTACTTTTAGTCTGAAAGCTCCACTGAAATCTGTCCACCATGTGTGACCTTGCTGGCATTTAAAGTACCAGTGTTTTGCCTTTTCCAGCATCATAACAACACATACACTATCACAGTGCAACAAATTGACAGACGACTGGTGGGTTTCTATATTAGCAGGACCTGTGAGCTTAAGTGTGTCATGACAGAGATGATGAGGATGTCACAGGATAGGACAGGGTTTAGATCTGTTGTTCACAGGGGCACTAAAGTTGTACTTGATGGCACCTAACAACAACATAGAGTAAGGGAATTCTGGTGGCTTACTGATAAGGAATTGTGCTGCCAATGCAAAGGTACGCCGTTCAAATCCATCATCTGCTCTGCAGGAGAAATATGAGCTTTCAACTCCTGTGTGATTTGCCACCTCTGAAAACCCACTGGAAGATCAGCTATGGGTCGGTTCCAACTCTGTGGTACACAATAACATCATAGAATAAGAGAGTGTCTATAGAATAAGGGAATTCTGGTAACTTAGTGTTAAGACGTTGTGCTGCCAACCCAAAGGAACACAGTTCAAATCCACAAGCTGTTCTATGGAAAAATGATAGACAAGCACCTTCCAATTGATTTGCTGCCTCTGAAAACCCACTGGAGGCTCAGCTATGAGTTGATTCCACCTCAACGGTACATAGAAACAACAATGACATAGGATAAAGGAGGCAAGGACCTTCAAATAAGTGAGATCTAGTGGTGGAGTCGGTAGTGACATGTGTTGATAACCGAAAGGTTACTTGCTCTTCTCTGGTGGTGCAAATCCACCAGTGGCTCCCTGAGAGTGAAAGATGGGCAGTCTCCTTCTGTTGCAATTTACAACTTCGGAAACCAGTTAACTTTGATCCTGAAAGATCTCAACTGCAATGAGTTTGAGTTTATGTTTGAGATAATCTACTAATTGAAAGTCTCTGTGGGCTATTTTGAACGTTATTTTCCTTCTTTTTTGCCAACAGAAATATTAAAAAATTAGAAAGCACAGAGATTAGGGTTTTTCCCTAGATTCAGCCTTCCCCGAAGACTTCAGAAATTTTTGGTAGTAACTGTTTTCCAGGAATCAGGTTTTGTGTTCAATATTCTACTCCAAAGGCTCTGTTGGGAGAAAAAAAAGCTATTTGTCCACACTTCCCAGTGTCTGACTACAGTGTGTGCTTTATGAGTAAGAGAGGTTTTTTGGTCTAATATCTCAACTGAGGGTTTAATTCATATTTATCTTCATTTTTACCTTTCCACTCTCTCTGTCCATTACCTCATTGGCTTATTGTTGGGACTTCTGGGCTTTGCTCTTTCTGAGCCTCACAGAGATTGACTTGCAGTAGAAACCAGCAAAGGTTTGCAGGCATAAAGACTTCACATTCCTAAGGAGATTTTTAAAAAAATATTGCCTTGGGAAGGAACATTTTTTAGATCTGTTTAATTATTATTTAAAAAAATGTTCCTGGGGAAAAATAAGCATAATAGAACATAAAAGTCCCAGAATCCACCCCTTCTCAGATGGTATCCTAAAGTATTTGAGGGTTGGTGCAATAAAAATTCCTGAATCACTTAATCCTGTCTTTGTCTGGCATATTCTCCCAGTTGTGTGTTTTTAAATACATCCAAATAGTGTAGAGGAAACTTTTTGAAATCACTGAATGAATTTAACTCCATTCCAATTAAGCTCACTCTGCCACATGGTGTGCTTAAGTCACCAGCATTCTGGTTGCCAGCCACGTGCAAATCCTGTGCACCACCCAAAAGGAATGACATCCAAAACGCCACCATTGCCCCTGCTGAGAAACAAGGGGTCAGGGTGCTGACCTCAGCTTCCTCTTGGCGAGGAGGGTTGCCAGCAGGAAGACAGTGACAGAAGAGGTGGCCATAGGAAGCTGGAGTTTCACTGACATCAAGTCTACCTGAATGGTTGGAGAAGGCTTCCCTTTCAGCTCCAAATTAAAAAGCCCAAGGAAGGACTCAAATTGGTTTGACTAGTCCGTATGACCCTTCTTTGCCTAATCTGTTTGGGAAGTAGATCACTAGACCTTTCTTCCACAGTATATCAGAGTGGACTTGAATCTCCAACGTTTTTTGGTTAGTAGGCACCAAGGATAAATGCCATATATGTTCAAGACCTACTATCCTCTAAGTGAGCTCAGATGGCAGAGTCTGTAAAGAGCTGTGATGTTAATGAAAAGCAGCACCTCTCCAGCAGTTCAAATCCACCAGCTACTCTGTGGAAGAAAGAGGAACACTCCTGTCATGTGACTGACAACCTCTGAAAACCTGCTGGAGAATCAACTAGGAGATGGTTCCAACAGCAAGATTTATTTTTTCCCCCCAGTTATTCCAATATGATCTCAGGTTAACCTAACACATAACATTGTCAAAAATATTGTTTTCAAACTGGGTTAAATTGACAGGTACAGAGGTTAAAATGAATAAATTCTTTGGGGAACACACAACTCAGTCTCTACTAGAGTACTAAGTATAACAGAGTTTGGTGATCTGGGGTCAGGCCATGAAAGAATTAGGAAAGAACAATGTGAACCTGGAAAGATGGGGTGTAGTAGGTCTATATCAATGGTGATTAAGTTTATAAAACACAAAGTAATTGTGCATAAGTGAATGTGGGGATGTGTGAAATGTCATGTACCTAAATGATACACAATGTATCGCATTTTGCGTGAAAATCATCAATATAAAATTAAAATAAAGTTGGGGAGGGGGAAGAGGAAGTAGTCTCACTCTAGACATTGCCTTTCATAGGAAAGTCTTTATGAAACTGACATTATGATCTGAATATTGGTGCATGGCCTTCATTATTCTATGGAAGAATTCCTGGTGGGACAGTGATTAGGCACTGCTCACTGAAAAGTCAGAGAGTGGAGCCCATCACCTACCATTTCACGAGAAAAGACTGGAGACCTGTTCCCATGAAGATTACAGCCCAGGGAAGTCTATGGGGCAGTTCTAGTCTGTGCTATAGGGCCTGCCTGAGTTGCAATCGACTTGACAGCATAGTACACAACAACAACAGATACTTTACAATGACTTTCTATCTGATTTCTAAGAATGAAACCAAGTGATATGGTTGTATCTCCCGGAAGGAAAAATAGGTTTTTCCTTTCCTAAGTGGCCTGGTTTTCCAAATTCATATCTGCACCCATAGAACATAAATCATTCATAACAAGCACACTTCTCTAAAGCAAAACTTCAGGACAAATGTGTGGATGCAGAAATGAGCCCCCATTAGGCTTCCTTTCATGACAAACCTCTCAGAAAAGCATTAACTCTACTCTTCAGTGAAAAGCGTTGTAAAAATTAAGATTGGATGGGAAGATGATTTGAAATGGCTTGAGTTCCCTGTAATGGAACTAAAAAAGAATGAATTTACTGTGATTATGATGTGCTTTTAGCCACACAAGAAGTCAAGGTCAAGGAATTAAGTGAAACCAGCAAAAGTGTGGCAAACTGTGATTTCATCTTAGGTGAACTGGTATATTAAAGTGATCAGGATCCCTAAAGATGGAAATAATTTTTTTTATCCATACATGGAACCTTCAGAGATGAGTGAAATGGTCTCTCAAGGACTTTGGAAGAGATTTTTTTTCCTTCTTCTCCTTGCATTTTTAGATTCCCCCCCCTCCCGCCCTTTCTTCCTAGTGTTGAGGAGAATTATACTGAAGGCAGGATATCTCTCAGGTTAGACTAAGAAAAGTGCACCTAATTCTCTTTATTATAAAAGGAAGAATAATATACCTCAGACTTTCACATGGCTTCCTTTGTTACTTCAATATCTGCTCAAAGGATCTTTCCTCAGAGTCTCACAGCACCCTTTTCCTCCCCCCACTCCTGTCCCCTCACTTTGTCACCCCTGCTTTGTTGTTATGTGCTGTTGTGTCACCTGCAACTCATACCGACCCTATGTACAACAGCCCTAAGCCCCGCTATATCCCTAGCCAATCTCATTGTCTCTGACACACCTATCCCCATTACCCCAGTCACTGAATCAATCCATCTCATCCAGGGTCTTCCTTTCCTGCGTTGTCCATCCTCCCCCATCCCCAAGCATGACGTCCTTCTCCAAGGACTGGGCCTTCCTTGCAACATGGTCAAAATATGTCAGAAGGAGCTTCAGAATCCTTGCCTCCCAGGAGCAGCCTGGCTTCCCCTGCTTTAGTTTTCCTTTTAATACTACCACCACTGGGTGCCAGGGAGTTGACTCTGGTTCAGTGTGACCCCATGTGTGAAAGTGTAGACGTATGCTCCACAGGATTTTCAGTGACTGAGTTTTAAGACTTAGATTGTCAGGCTTTTCTTCTAAGGTGCCTCAAGGTGACCCCTAACCTTCTGGTTAGCAGGAAGAATGTTTAAGCCATTCTGGGATTCTGGATAGGATCCCCCCTCCCCCATGAGAATGCATGTTTGCACAAGTATTTCAGGGAATAAACAAATTCCTGAATAAGAAATTAATTATAGATCCACTTGTGTATTCACTTGACTATGATCTCTTTTCTCTCTAGGAGGGCAGTCACTTTGATGCTTTTGTATGCCAAGAATACAAGCAGTTTCTGATGCATGAGAGTCATCAGTCAATTTCTTAAATTAATCAACAATGCATGTATTAATTAATTTCATGTCTTGATTGGGTAATTTCATTCTCAGTAAACAGTTATTTGGATGGTAAAATGGTCAGAATAACCCCCTAGTGAGAAGCACTTTTTGTTGTTAGCTACTGTCAAGTCTCTGAAGCATGCATCAGAGAGCTAGACAACGACTGAGGATGATAGAAGAAGAATCATGCCTTTAAGTTGTGGTGCTGGAGAAGAGTATTGAATATGGACTGCTAAGAGAACAAATAGGTCTGTCCTAGAGAGGATGAAACTGACTGCTACTTGGAGGCAAGGGTTTTGAAGCTTCTTCTGACATACTTTGGGCATGTTGCAAGGAGGGATCTTCTTTGGAGAGGGACATCATGCTTGGAAGCGTGGAGGGAAAGTGCAAGATAAGAAGACTCTGGATGAGATTAATTATTTCAGTAACTGGGGTGTGAGGGTAGTGGTGGTAAGTATGTCAGAGACAATGAGATTGGCTCAAGATAGAGCAGGATGGTACATAGGGTCGCTGTGAGTTGCAAAGGAGTTACATGGCATGTTACAACAACCTTGTCAATACATCCCCCCCAACTCACGTACAATGAAACAAAACATTGTGACATCCCCATTATCAATTGCAGACAGGACCACTGTGATCCACAAAGTTTTCATTGGCTGATTTTCAAAAGTACACTGTCAGGTATCTCTATCATTCTGGAATGCCTCTAAAACCTGCTCAAAGATAAGAAGGCTGTGAACTTCCAGAGGCAGACTACATTTTTGTTCTGAGGAGTCCCTGACTGAGTCCAAACCATCACCCTTTGCATTAGTAGTTCAGTGACTAACCCAAGTACTCTCGTGAGAAACATCTTAAAAAACAAAACAAGCAAAAAGAACCATAAAAACTCACTGCTGCTGATTCAGAACCAACTTATAGCAGAGTCCCCAGTCAGTTTTCAGAGGCTGTAAATTACATGGGAAGAGATCACTCATTCTCCTCCCTCAGAGCAACTAGGGGAATCAAACTGGCTGCTTTTGATTGGCAGTGCAATTTCTTCCTCACTAGGCAACTAGAGTTCCTCAAGAGAAGGATAGAGATTGAGAAATCAGAGAACAAACATCACTGAAAGCACAGGCTTTGGAGTCTGACTACCTGGCTACTGTCAGGTCCAGAGAGGGTGACCTGGGCAAGTTACTGTAGTGTATTGTGACTTTGTTTCTTCATCTAGAAAATGACATGATAATGGTACTTATCTCAGAAGGTGTTAGCATAAGAAGTGTGAGAATGACTTACTGCAAATGCTAAGAACAGAGATGAGATATGAGAGGACATCAACAATATCATCCATGAAAACAGTAAAGGGTCATTACAAAGAAAAAGAAGAAAGAAATAAAAAATGGATGTCAGAAGAGCCTCTGAAAATTGCACTAGAGCATTGAGAAGCCAAAAAAAGGGCAGAGATGTAAAAGTAAAAGAGTTGAATAGAAGATTTCAAAGACAGCTTAAGAAGACAAGGCAAAGCTTTATAATGGAATGTGCAAAGAGCTGGAGTTAGGGAAGAACTGCATTTCTCAAGCTGAAAGAACTAACAAGCAAATTCAAGCCTCGCGTTGCAATACTGAGAGATGCTATAGACAAAATCTTGAATGATCCTGGAAGCATCAAAGCAAGTTAGATAGAATAGAGTCACTGTACGACAAAGAACTGATTGACATGGAACCATTTCAGGAAGTAGAATATGATAAAAAGCCAGTGATAATGAAGAAGGAAGTTCAAGCTGCACTGAAGGCATTGAAGGGGTGGAAGTTGGGGGGGGGGAGGGAATTCCCAGGAATTTGTGAGATACCAAATGGCATGTTTCAACTAAGAGATGGAGCTCAGGACATACTCACCAGCCTGTTAAGAGATAAAGCTCTGGACATGCTCATCAGCCTGTGCCAGGAAATTTGGAAGACAGCTAGCTGGCCATCTGACTGGAAGAGGCCCATATTTCTTCTAATTCCCAAGAAAGGTGATTTAAGAGAATGTGAAAATTACCGAAGAGTATCATTACTATCATCATATGCAGGCAAAATATTGCTGAAGATTATCTAAAAATGGCTATAACAGTACATCAACAGAGAACTGCAACAAGCTCAAACTGAGTTTAGAAGAGACTGTGATGCCAGATATCACTGTCAATGTCAGATGGAACTTAGCTGAAAGCAGAGGATATCAGAAGAACGTTTACTTGTGTTTTAGTGATTATGCAAAAACATTTGACTGTGTTGATCATAACAAATTATTGTTAACATTGAGAAAAATGGAAATCCCAGAAAACTTTACTGTGCTCATATGAAACCTATACCTGAATGAAGAAGCCTTTGTCTGAACAGAGCAAGGGAATACTGCACAGTTTAAAATCAAGAAATGTGTGTACCAGGGCTGTATATTTTTTTCATACATTTCCAGTCTGTATGCTGAGCAAATATACAAGAATCCACACATTTTGAAGTGGAATGTGACAACAGGATCAGAGGAAGGATCATAAACAACCAGCACTATGAGTTGTCATAATCTTGCTTGCTAAAACAAGGCGGACTTGAAACACTTGTTACAGAAGTTCAATGTCTATGTCCTTTGATATAGTTACATTTCAACATCAAGAAGACAAAAATCCTCACTACTTGGCCAAAAGGCAACATTATGATACATGGAGAACAGATTGAAATTGTCAATTACTTCATCTTACTTGGATCTACAATCAATAACCTTGGTACTGTTGTTGTTGTTATGTGCCGTCGAGTCGTTTGCGACTCATAGCGACCCTATGTACAACAGCCCTAAACCCTGCTCTATCCCGTGCCAATCTCATTGCCTCTGACACACCCATCCTGATTACCCCAGTCACTGAATCAATCCACCTCATAGAGGGTCTTCCCCTCCTGCGCTGTCCCTCTACTCTACCCAGCAAGATGTCCCTCTCTAAGGACCTGTCCCTCCTTACAACATGTCCAAAGTATGTCAGACGAAACCCCAGAATCCTTGCCTCCAAGGAGCAGCCTGGTTTAACCCTCTCTAGGATGAATCTATTTGTTTTCTTGGTAGTCCATGGTACATTCAATACTCTTCTCCAGCACCACAGCTCAAAAGCATCAACTGTCCTTCTATCCTCCCTAGTCATTGTCCAACTCTCTGATGCATAACAAGTGATTGCAAAAACCATGGCCTGTATCAGGCGCACCTTAGTCTCCAGAGAGACACCGTTGCTCTTGAGTACTTTAGAGAGGTCCCTAACAGCAGACTTTCCCATCGCAATACGTTTTTTTATTTCCTGGCTACTATCAAAGGACATATTGCTTTGTGAAAGTCTGCATCAAGGATTTCTCCAAAGTACTAAGGAACAGTGATATCCTGTAATCTATAATTAGCTTAAAGGCTAAGGTACCCCTGATTCAGGCTGGATTTTTTTTTCAGTCACTTGAAAAGCATTTGATAGTTGGATAATTAATAAGTATGACAGAACTTGAATCAATGGCTTTGAGTTGTGGTGGTGGAGAACATTGAATATCCCATGGACTTCCCGAAGAGTAAACAGAAATGTCTTAAAAGAATTGCAGCCAAAATTCTCCTTAGAGGTAAGAATGGTGAAGCTTCATCCCATACACTTTGGGGATGTATTTAGAAGGGACCATTCCTTTGAAAGGGACATCATTCTTGGAAAGGTAGAGGGTCAGTGATAGAAGACTCAATGAGATGGATTAACTCAGGGACTGTAGCAATTGGCTCAAGTAAATCAGAGATGATGAGGATGGCAAAGGATAAGAAAGGGTTCAAATCCATTGGTCTTAGGGTCCCTATGAGTCATGTTCAACTGGATAACAGGAACAACAAAGCTGTTGACAAATGACGGTTAGTATTGACCATTTTACAGATGAATAAACTAGTCTTACAATAAATTTAGTGGTAAAACTACTCATCTGCCAACCAAAAGGTCAGTGGATTGTTTCCAGCATCCTCTCCACAGGAGGAATATGTGACAGTCTGCTTCTGTTAAGATTACTACCTTCAAATCCCTACAGGGTTATTAAGAGTGACACCAACTCAATGGCAATGGATTTGGGTTTAATGTGACCAAGAACACAGAGATGCTTAGATTGTAGAGTCAGAATCTGGACTCAGATCTGAGTCATTATGGAGCTCAAGTTCATTCTTGGCCACACACTGATTTACTTGAGGCATTTGAAGAACAGCTTTGAAGGAAATTAGTCTTATGGGAAGGGAATGCTATACCAATCAGAAAGTTGGAGCACTTAACACTATGAATGGTGGTATTACCAGATGGTTTGCCATAAGGGTATTTATTGATTAACATAGAAAAACAGTATTGGTCAATATGGGGAAAGTCATAACAGCCACGCAAAACTACATCTGGCAGCTTTCAATTTCACTTCACAGAGATTTTTTGTTAACTTACTATTATTTATAAAAACATGAATGACACATACTTGCCAACTCAGTACTTTTACTGTATGCAATTTAGTGGTATTACATTGATCAAATTGTGAAATCATCATGCATAATTATTGCCAAATTTCCCATCACCACGAATAAGGACAGGAGACTATTTGATGCCTTTTGATTATAGTTGTTGAAGAACATTGAATAGACTGTCAGAAGAGCAAGCAGATTTCTCTTGGAAAAAGCAGTCAGCTGCTCCTTGGAAGCAAAAGAGATGGACTTGGTAGGACATATTTTGGTCATGTTATAAGAAAGGACCAATGTTTGGAGAAGGACATCATGCTTGATAAAGGGGACAACTCAATTCTTATTGCCTTTAAGTTGGAACCAACTCATAGCTGATCTTCCACTGGTTTTCTGAGGCTATCAGTAGCACAGGAGGTCGTCAACCATCATTTCTGAGATTCAAACAGATTTGATTCAAACTTGATTCGCCACTTCATTCAAACTGATAGAGGCTTTTGGGTTAGCAGTGCAACTTTCTATGAACATGGCCACCATAACTCTCAGAAAAAGTAGATCAGAGAAAATCCTCAGTGAGATACACTGACACAGTGGTGGTAACAATAGGTTCAAGCACAGCAGCAATTGTGAAGATAGCACGTAACTAGGAGTGTTTCAGTCTGTTATACATGGGTCCTCTATGATTTAGAACTGACTCAACAACTTTTACTTTATCATGCTTCCTATTTGGAGCTTTATTAGGCAAATAGTTGTTGCTTTATATGGTCAAGTCAGAACTGACTCACAGCTGATGATCTGCTGAGTTTTCAGAGGCAGTATATTTGGAAGCAGGAGTGACACCCACTTCCTAAACAACATGCCTCTGGAAACTATGAACTTTGAGAGATGACGATAGTTATTCAAAGGCTTCAGGCCTTTTGTTCACAGGGTCAATGAGTTGTTCTCGACTCAATGACAATCAACAACAGCAGTACAAACAACACGGGAGGAGACTGCCCATCTTTCTCCTTTGCAACAAGTTGTTGTTGTTGTTATGTGCCATCGAGTCATGTGCGACACGTAGCAACCCTATATAAAAGAGCCCTAAATGCCATTCTATCCTGTATCAACCTAGCCATCTCAAATGCACTCATTCCGACAACTCTAGTCACAGAATATCGAAGGTCTTCCTCTCCTGCCCTGCCCCTCCACTCTGCCAAACATGGTGTCCCTCTCCAAGGACCAGTCCCTCTTTGCAACATGCCCAAAGTATGTCAGATGAAGCTTCAGAATCCTTGACTCCAAGGAGCATTCTGGCTTCACCTTCTCCAGGACAAACCTGTTTGATTTCCTAGTAGTCCATGGTATATTCAACACTCTTCTCCAGCACCACAGCTCCAAGGCATCAATTCTGTTTCTATCATCCCTATTCACTGTCCAACTCTCTGATGCATAGCACGTAATTGCGATCAGGTGAAATCTGGAGGACAGCCAGCTGGCCCGCTGACTGGAAAAGATCGATATTTGTTCCCACTCCAAAGAAAGGTGACCAGCAGAGTGTGGAAATTATTGAACAATATCATTAATATCACATGCAAGCAAGATTCTGCTGAAAATTCTCCAAAAACGTTTGGAACAGTATGTCAACAGAGAACTGCCAGATGTGCAGGCTGGATTTAGAAGAGGTCATGGTACTAGGAATATTATAGCTAATGTAAAATGGATCTTGGCAGAAAGCAGAGAATATCAGAAGAATGTCTATCTGTGCTTCATTTACTACGCAAAGGCTTTTGACTGTGTGGATCACAACAAGCTGTGGCTTACTCTGAGAAGAATGAAAATCCCAGAACACTTGATCATTAAGTTGTGAGCATATCCCAGGCAGTGTCTGTTTGTTGAAACATGTCAATTGGTATGCCGTCAACTCCTGGAGCCTTGATTATTGCCAATTCCTTCAGAGTAATTTGAACTTCCTCCTTCATCACCATAGGCTCTTGTTCATATGCTATTTCATGAAATTCCTCTGTGTCAGCCAATCCCTTCTGATACAGTGACTCTGTGTACTTCTTCCATCTTCTTTTGATACTTTCTGGATCATTTAACATTCTACCCAAACTATCTTTAAGTATTGTCACCCATGGCTTAAACTTGTTTTTCAGCTCCTTCAGATTAAGAAACGCTGAGTGAGTTC
>NW_006399801.1:10003561-10009610 GCF_000299155.1 Elephantulus edwardii
TTTGGCTCTAGTTGTTGGTGCATATATTTGAATTATAGTGGCATTCATTGGACTTCCTTGTATGCATATGGATATTATCCTGTCGCTCACCACATTGTATTTCAGACTGGATCTAAAAATGACTTTTTAAATTATGAAACCAACTCCGTAGTGTATTTAAACTGTAAGCCTTTGGGTAGACACTGATTCTTTACCACTAAGCCATCAGTGCATCCCTTCTTAGGCATATAGTTGGGAAAATTTTTAATTTAAAATTTTACTAGTGACAATCTGCAGTGCCATTGTGACTCAGAACCAGCAATAATGAGTATCATAGTTGGGCAGCATCCATCAGGAACCCTAGTCATTAAGTGCTATGGACATTGGGATATTGCCTCTGGAGTTTTAAAATGTAGGCCAAAATGCTGGATCTTTCTCATCTGTTAATTTTTGAAAATTGGGTTGAAGATGTACTTAATAAAATGTGTCATTTGAGTAATTTCTACATCCACAATTTATTAACATTGATTATTTTCTTCACATTGTACAACCATTCCTATTATCCATTTCCATATTGTACCATTGTTAACATACCCTCTTTCCTACCTAAGCAAAAAATATCTTTCTCTCTCTCTTTTTGACTTTGGTAACTACTAGTAATGCTTACTTTGTATATATGTGCTTATTTCATATAGGTAAAGTCATGCAATAGTAATTGTTTTGTGACTTTTTTATTTTATTTTGTATAACATCTTTGTCGATGGCATAGCACACATCAGGACTTCATTTCTCTCTATGATTGAGTACTATTCCATTATAGATATGTATTATGTTTAGTTTATCTATCATGTAAGGCATCCTGGTGGCACAGTTCATAATGTATTGGTGACTAATTAAAAGGCTGGCAGGATAAAGATGGATTTATATTCCCACAAAGATTTGGAAACTTGGAAATCTGATAGAGGGTCACAATGAGTTGAACTTGATTAAATGGCAGTGAGTTTATTCATATCTGCTGCTAAGTATTGCCTTTGTTTCCACTTTTAATTACATATTACATTTTCCCCTAAGTTATTCCTCGTCCTCATGTATTTCCCTAATTTATTATTTTTTCCCACACATATTAGAAGAAGTTCTCTATTATTAATATCCTAAATTACTATAATTTGTGCTTAATTTATTTTAAAAATAAATGTATTTTTCAACAAAGAAACAAAACCTATCAAATGGGGCAATGACAACTTCTGCAATGAATGGTGCTGGCAAAACTGGACTGCCACCTACAGAAAGCTGAAGCAGGGTCTACTTCTCACACGAGGTACAAAAATCAAGATGGATCAGAGACCTTGGAGCAAAGCATCAAACCAGTAAGATCATAAGAGATTAAGTAGGACCAAACTTGAAAACTAGTCTATGGTATAAATAGATGGACAAATACAGCCTGAAATGAACAAGTAAGAGAGGATTAAATTGATGAATGGGACCTCTTAAAGATTAAATCCCTGTGTGAGTCAAAATCTTTTCCAATAGGGTGAGAAGAAAACTTATTTAGTGGGAAAAACATTTGACAATGACATCTCAGACATAGATCTCATAACAAAAGTTTACAGAATACTTCAGGGCCTCCCCAAGAAAAAAACTGATAGCTCAATTACAAAATGGGTAAAAGATATGGAAAGACTTTTCACAGAGGAAAACATTTGGATGGCAAACAGACATCTGAAGAAATGCTCAAAATCACAAGCAATAAGAAAGATGCACATCAAAACCACAATGAGATACCATCTCACTCCAGCAACAGTGGCAAAGTTTAACAGGACAAAATTGGAAAACTCAAGCAAGATCCACACCTCACTCCATACACAAAACCCAACTCAAAATGGATCATGGACCTACGACTAAAACCAAGGCCTATAAACTTCATTAAAGAAAATCTTGGAAGCACCATAGAAGTCTTAATACACAGCATAAACATTCTTTCAAGTATCCTGAAAAATCTACAACCAGGATAGGATAAAATAGATAAATGGGACCTTCTAAGAATCAAATCCCTATGCACATCCAAAAACTTCTCCAACAGGGTAAAAAGGGAAGCCACAGATTGGGAAAACTATTTAGTGATGGCATGTCAGATAAGAGACTTATATGTAGAATTTATAAAATACTCGAGCACCACAACAAGATAAAGGTAAACAATCCAACTGAAAAATGGGCACAGGATATGAACAGACACTTCACCAAAGAAGACATTCAGATGGCCAACAAGCACATGAAGAAATGTTAAAAATCCCTAACTCTAAGAGAGATGCAAATTAAAACAATTATGAGATATCATCTCACCTCAGTCATACAGCAAAATTTAACAGAAGAGCAAACAGCAAATGCTGGCGAGATTGGGGAGAAACTGGAACCCTTATTCACTGTTGATGAGAGTGTAAAATGGTGCAACCACTGTGGAAGGCTGTATGGCACTTTCTCAAAAAAGTTGCAAATAGAAATACCATTTGACCCAGCAATTCCACTACTGGAATTAGTGAATATTAGTGAATTTAGGGAATATACCCTAAAGAAATCATAATTGCCACCTAAACAAATACATGCAAACTTATGTTTATTTCAGCTTTGTTCACAATAGCAAAGAGTTGGAAACAACCCAAGTGCCCCTCAACAAACGAATGGATAGAGAAGCTCTGGTATATTTACACAATGGCACTGAAAAACAAGGAACTCACAAAATATTACACAAAATGGATGACCCTGGCGGACATTATGCTGAGTGAAATATCTCAGTCACAAAGGGACAAATACGGTGTAATGTCACAGTTATAAAAGAGAACTGACATTGGGGTTGGGGGGAGACTGAGAAAGATGGGATAAATAATATATACTACATTGAAACAGATGAGGGAAATAACTGTTTGAAAAGGGTATATGATTGGATACTATTGTTGTGACAGGAGTCTAGTGTGCATAGAGGAGTGGGCTTGTGGGGGAGGGATTGAATAACAATGAGAGAATTTTTCCTTTTAATTTTCAAAATGAAGGGCAAATGGAGGGAGGGATGGGCAGGGAGAAAAGTGCAACAATGAATGAATGGAAATCCAAAGTCTCTATAAACGTTCATTAAAATAAAATGAAAAAAACAAACAAACAAAAATAATAAAGCCAGACATGGAAAAAAAAAACAACTAAACTGAAACAGGACAGCAAACAATACATACTGGAGAGAATGTGGGGAGATTAGAACTCGATACACTGTTGGTGGGATTGCAAAATGAAACAACCTCTTTAGAAGATGGTTTGTCCTTTCCTTAAAAAGTTTGACATAGAACTTCCAGATGACCCAGCTATTTCACTGCTTGGAATATACCCCAAGGAAATAAGAACTGAGATACAAACAAAGATTTGTACACCAATGTTCATAGCATCATTGTTCACAATCATAAGAATATGGAAACAGCCCAAATGTCCATCAATAAATGGCAAGATTAACCACAAATGAATGGATTGAGAAATTATGGTACATTCACAAAATGGAATACTATACAGCATTCAGGAACAATAACTTTGTAAATTATTACCTAACTTGGGAGAGACTGAAGTGCATTATGGTGAGTGAACTAACTCAGTCCCACAAGGATAAATATTGTATAAGACTGTTATTGTAAAATGAGTATAAGGATCCAGGAGGGGTGGGAGAGGCTGGAAGCAGATGGATGTGGATGTGCAGAGGGGAGAGGGGATTAATCATTTGGGTTGTACAATTTGATGGGTGGGTGGGTGAGGGGAATTGAAAGAATTTGTTCAAATTTGTATTAGAATTTTGTAAATAAAATAGTGAAGAAAAAATAAATTACTAGATTGAGTAACTGTGGTACATTCACATGATGGTGTCTATGCAGTGCTTATGATTAATTTTAAAAAATACTATATAACATGAGAGAGTTTAAAGAGCATCATGCTGGGTGAACTCACCCAGGCTCATAAGGCTCATAAGGACAAATATTGCAAAATATTGTAAAAATAGAAGGATAACTAGTAAGATGTTTATAGATATCCATAGAGGGAAAGACAGGGGGCATGGAAGTTGAATGTGGGGTGGGGAGAAATCACGGTGTCACAGAGTTTAATGGGTGGAGGGATGGGGTAGAGGAATCAGGAAAGATCCGGTGGGTATCTGAAAAGATGGGCTCGTAGTGGGCATAGGCCAATGATGATGAAATTTATAAGACAATGTATGAGAATGATCATATGAAACACAATATGAATGGGAAAAAGTGAAATAAATAAAAATACCTATCATTTCTTCATTTCCTTATCAAATACCAATTATCCATATGTAGATAGTTTAATTTCTGGGTTCTTTGTTTCTGTTTCATTGACCTGTGTGTCTGTCATTGTGCCAACATCATGCTGTTTTAGTTGCTACGACTGTGTAGTAGTAGGTTTTGAGATCAGGGAGTGCTATGTCTCCCACTTATTTATTTTTTTATTTTTTCAGAAGAGCTTTGCCTATTCTGGGTTTCTTTCCTTTACAAATCAGAGAAATGCAAATCAAAACAACAATATCATACAATCTAACCTCAGTAGTTTAGTTATAGGACAGCAGCAATAAATGTTGAAGAAGATCTAGAGAGACTGGAATTCTAATGTGTCCCTGTTAGGATTTCAAAAGAGTACAACCACTCTGGAAGGAAGTTTACCATTTCCTAAAAAAAAAACCAAAAAAAGCACCTGAACTTAGAACCCCAAGTGACCCAGCTATTCCACTACTAGGAATATGCCCTAAGAGAAATAGAATTAAGATACAGAGATATGCACAGCTACATTCCTAACAGGGTTATTCACAATGGCAAGAAAATCTAAATAGTCCAGATACCCACTAAAAAATGAATGGGTGGAGAAATTGTGCTACATTCACACAATGGAATACCATGCAACACTAAGGAGCAACAATTCAGTGAAATGCTATATAACATGGGAGAGTCTAGAGAGGATAATTCTGAGTAAATGAACTCAATCACGTAAGAAAAAATACTGCAGAAGACCATGCAGTATCCTTGTAAAAACAGAATGGTAACTGGTAAGATAAGTGTAAATGTTCCAAAGGTGCAGGGCTGTGAAAAGGGGACGAACTGGAAAATGTGCAAGAGAGAAATCACTAGGATAACAGACTTTAGTGGCCTAATAGGGGTGTGTGTGAAAAATAGGAAGGGCCCAACAGGAACTTGAAAAAATAGCATGGTAATAGGCATATACATGCTTCTGGAAACTATGAACTTTGATAAATGTCGATAGTTACAGAAAGGCTTCAGGTCTTTGTTCATAAGTTCACTATGAGTCATACTCGACTCAATGACAATCAATAACCACGATAGGCATATATCAATAAACTTTATAAAACACAATGCATATGGAGTTTATATGAAACACAGTGTGAATGAAAGCTTGTGTGAGACACAATGTACATGAATGAAACTCAATATAGATGAATTTTGTATGCAGTCAATACAAAATTTTTAAAAAAACACCCAGCAAATAACCTGTTTTTGTTGGTAGCTGTTGTAGAAGCAGCCCCTTCTCATGCGGACCTCATGTACAACAGAGCAAAGCACGGCTCATCGTGCACTATCCACATAATTGGCAGTGGATCAGATCGTTGTGAGCCCAAAGGTTTTCACGGACTGGTTTTTGGAGGCAGATTGCTGGGCCTTTCTTACCACCCTATCTTAGTGTGGAAGTCCACTCAAATAAACCCAAGATCACAGCAAGCCACACGAGATGCACCGTCTGGGGATCTAACTTGGGGCCCTTGCTTGGGACGTAATAATTCACTAAAATCCTACTGCCTCACTTTTGTTCTGGGCCTTAAATAATGCCACAAAAACTTACAAGCTCTGCCATCAAGCCAGAGCAAACTGATAGTTGAACTTCGAGCGGGTTTTCAGAGGCTGTAACTCTAATATGAGGCTGTTCATATTTTTCCTCTGAATTAAAGAATATAGCAGGTGAGCATTCAAATCTATGCCATAACAATCGCATCCTTGAGTGTTTGTCTTGTAAACCTATC
>NW_006399801.1:10013590-10014305 GCF_000299155.1 Elephantulus edwardii
GTTGGCTCTTGGGTTTTCATAGATACTTTTTACTATGTTGAAGAAATTCCCCTCTAATCCTATTTTGTTGAGTGCTTTAATCACGAAAGGGTGTTAGATTTTATCAAAGGCTTTTTCTGCATCAATTGATAGTGTTTAAAACTTAACATTTTTAGAGACACCTCCTAGGCTACAGCCCAAACCCATGGTAAACCCTGAGCTGGGAGCATTTCCTGTTAGAAAGCCTTTTGCTTGCAAAAATTAAAAAAATATCTATAATGGCCATCATATTCTGTTATTTCAATATCTTCTGTTTCTTATAATAGCAATAACAAAAAACCCAAAAAGCTGCCATATAGTAATCTCCTTCAATCTACTCTTTACCAGGATCTGTAGCCTGTCCCATCAGTCAAGATTTGCTGACTGCAGTGAATATTTTGTGGGCTGGATTTTGCTATGTTAGGAAGTGATTGTCCACTTTCAAGACTGCGGAAGAAAAAGAAACTTTTGAAGGAAACTGAGAGAGCTGAGGGCCAAGATTAGCTTCTTTCAAAAAATAAAAAAAGAAAGTAAAATGTTTTATATCCATATTACTTCTAAGTATTCATATACCTTTCCAGGTTGCTCATTAAGAGTTAACTCTTGGCCAACTGACTGGAAGAGATCTATATTTGTTCCCATTCCAAAGAAAGGTGACCCAACTGAGTGTGGAAACTATAGAACAATATCATTGATT
>NW_006399801.1:10015545-10038879 GCF_000299155.1 Elephantulus edwardii
GCACATAACAACAACAATTCCACATAGGACTAAGAGTGGTATAAATGATTCACCCTTAACTACTAATGGGAACGCAGATAGTTCAAACTCACCTAAAGACACTGTGGAAGAAAGACTTGGTGATTTATTGACTTTCATAAAGATTATAGCCAATAAACCTTGTGGTACCAAGTTCTATATTGAAATAGCTAGTGACAAAAGTTGATGAAAATATGTTTGATTTTGAACTTTTTTTTAGTTCATTTCAATTCTTTCTGATAAAAATGCCTTCAGATCTCTAGTAATAGTAATTAATATTAATAGTAATATAATACTAATAGTATAGTAATAGTAATTAATAGTAATAGTAATATTGTTGTTGTTACGTGCCATCGCGTTGTTTACCACTTATAGCAACCCTATGAATGAAAGACTTGAACAATTGTATGACTTTCTTCATTTTTCCAAGTTCATAGAGTTTCCAGAGGCAAGCTTTTTCAGAAGTGGATGCCCCTCCTGCTTCCAAGCTTGTTTTAATCGGGGAACTCCACTAAACACTGTCCACCAAGGGTAACCATTATTGCATTTCATGCATCAGTGTCACAGTATTTAGCATCACAGCAACCATGAGTTACCTCTGTACAGCAAATGGACAGACCAGTGCTATACCACTTAGAAGAATGTTTGACCAAAAACAATTAAATCCAGGCCTAAGGGCCACAGATGAAAATCACCTACCTTTGACTTGGTAGCATAACTTTCTATCCGCCCAGCCTACAGAGTAATAGTAATAGAGATATTAACATCTAGATGGTGTAATGTAAATATATGATACGAATGTGTTAATCTAATATTTATATATTTCTAATCATACACATATTTATGAAACATTAGATTTTTAGTAGAAACAAACAAACAAAAGAACTATAAGGCTGCCAGCCTAAAGAATGTACGTCTTTTAATATCTAAATCTGAATGGCTCCAAAGTTTGAAGACCATGTTGTTATTATGTGCCATCAAGTCGCCTGTGACTCATAGAAATCCTATGTACAATAGCTCTGAAGCCTGCCCTGTCCTAACCCAGTCTCACTGACTCCAACACATCTATGCTCATACCTCTAGTTACTATATCAATCCATCTCATCCAGGGTCTTCCTCTCTCACACTGTCCCTCCACCCTTCTGAGCATGATAGCTTTCTTCAGAGATTGATCCCTCCTGGACACATGCCCAAAGTATGTGAGATGGAACTTCAAAATCTTTGTCTCCAAGGAGAAACTTGGTTTCACTCTCTCTGGGACAGACTTATTTGTTTTCTTGGTGGTCCATGGTATAGTCAAGACTCTTCTCCAGCACCACAACTCAAAGGTATTGATTCTTCTTGTATCATTTTTAGTAATTATCCAGCTCTCTGATGCATAGCAAGTAATTATAAAGAGCATGGACTGGATCAGGTGTGTACCTTAGTCTCTAGACTGATATCATTGCTTTTCAGTACTCTGGAAAGGTCCCTGACAGCAGATTTACCTGATGCAATTCTCCTTTTGATTTCTTAACTGCTGATTCCAAAGTGTTGACTGTGGAGCTAAGCAAGCTGTAACTGTTAACAACTTCAAACTCTTCTCCATTGATCATGGTGCAGCCAAATAGCCCAGTGGTGAGAATCTTTGTCTTCCTGATGTTGAACTTCAACCTCTATTGAAGACTTTAGTCCTGGACATTCTGCAGCAAGCACTTCAGATCCTCCTCATTTTCAGCAAGCAAGATAATGTCATCTGCATAACATAGGTTGTTGATGAGTCTTACTCCAATCTTGATGCCACATTCCTCCTCATAAAGCTCAGCCTCCCAAATAATTTGTTCTGAATATAGATTGAAAAGGTATGGAGACAAGATGAATGCCTGACTCACTTCTTTCCTGATTTTGAACGATGCAGTGTTTGCCTGCTTTAGTCTCAGGATTGCTTCCTGGTCCAAATATAGCTTTTGCATATGCAAAATCACGTGTTCTGGGATTTCCATTCTCCTGATGGTTGACCACAATTTGTAGTGATCTACACAGTCTAATGCTTTTGCATAGTCAATAAACACAGATAGATATTCCTCCGGTACTCTTTGCTTTCTGCCAAGATCCATCTGACATTGGCTATAATGTCTCTAGTGCTACAGCCTCTTCTAAACCAAGCTTGTATTTCTGGTAGTTTTTTGTCAATGTACAGTTCCAGTTGTTTCTGGATAATCTTCAGCGGGATTTTATTTGTGAGTTATATGAATGATATTGTACAATAATTTCCACATTCTGCCAGGTCATCTTTTTTTGAAATGGGAATACATATGAATTTCTTCCAGTCAGTTGGCCAGATAGTTGTCCTCTAGATTTCTTGGTACAACCTGGTGAGCATGTTCAGAACAGCTTCCGTTTGTTGAAATATGTTAATTGATATTCCATCAATTCCTGGGCTTTACTTTTTTGTCTAGTCCTTCAGAGCAGCCTGTACTTCCTTCTTCATCACCATTGCCTTTTGATCATGCGTTGTTTCTTGAAATTCTGTGTCAAACAATTTTTACCATAGAAAGTATATATTTAATGCAATGATTCTCAACCCTGGTACTGTTGACATTTAGACCAGATGACTTTTTGTTAAAGGTGATAATTTAGTTTTTAGTAACATTTCTGACCTCTACCCTCTAGATGTTAGTAGCTGTCTTCTCCCATGTTATGGAAAAAAAAAAAAGAAAGCATCTTCAGATATTTGCCAAAATTTTTACAGGGGTAAAGATCACTCTGAGTTCAATTCTCCAGTACACAGGTGCTTTGATGAAAATTATAACATTTGTTGACTTGCTTTGTATATTTGGAAAATCAAGTTGAGGAAGAACCTAGGGGCTCAGCTGAAAACATAAGTCTTGGTCAATTAGCAATTTTCTACAAGTGTTTCTATTCCATCTGACTGACAGTTTGTTGTATTGCAGTAAATTGTAATTGAGCTCTACCAATGACAAGGTCAGCTGTCAGGGACCTCTCCAGAGTGCTAAAGAGCAACAGTGTCAGTGTAGAGACTAAGGTGTGCCTAATCCAGGCCATCATCTTCTCAATTGTGTGCCATGCATCTGAGAGCTAGACAGGGACCAAGGATGACAAAAGAAGAATTGATGTCTTTGAGTTGTAGTGCTGGGGAAGAGTATTGAACATATATTGTCAAGAGAACAGGTCTGTCCTGGAAAGGGTGAAAGTAGGTTGCTCCTTAGAAGCAAGGATTATGAAACTGCATCTCACATACTTTGGGTATGTTGCCAGGAAGTGCCAATTCTTGTAGAAGGATGTCATCCTTGGAAAGGTGGAGGACAGTGTAGGAAAGGAAGATCCTGGATGATATGGATTGGCACATAGTGACTGTGAATGGGGGTAGATGCGTCACAGACAGTGAAATTGACTCAGAATTGGGCAGGGTTCAGGCCTATTGTTCATAGTGCCACGATGAGTCACATAGAGTCTTCATCAAAGAAACAGCACATAACAACTACAATGGCATGTCCAAAGCAAGAAAGTTTGACTATAGTCTGTTACAGTCCATAAACTTCTCATTGATCAATCTTTAGAAGTAAATCAAGCCTTTTTTTTTTTACTTAGGTCATCTTTCTCCAAAGTATCCTTTTGCAAAACCTGTCCACCTTGATAACCCTGCTGGTATTTGAAATATTGGTTCCATAACTCCAATCATCATAGCAACATATAAGCCACAACAAGAAACAAACTGATAAATGGGAGGTTTCCCCTTTTTTGGTCTTCATATCTCTATTTTATATATTCTGCAAAAATACATAAAACACCCACTCAAATCATTACTAGAAAACTATTTTATAACTCAATATTTTTGTCTTCTGTTCTTACCTTCCCCTTTAGTTTGGGTAACAGAGACCTCAAAACTCAAAAGCAAATCATTGTTTAGTTTGGTCTGGAGTCAGATGAGAGGCATCCAAGGAAAACTCCTTTTTAGCCTTTTCCAATTAGAAAGTGCTGCACACTGCACTAAGAAACCATGCTCTCTCCCACTTTCCATTTACTTTTATTGGCGTTATTTATTGGAGAGGATCATATTTCAAGAATGA
Organism: Elephantulus edwardii; assembly: GCF_000299155.1. Classification (NCBI taxonomy): domain Eukaryota; kingdom Metazoa; phylum Chordata; class Mammalia; order Macroscelidea; family Macroscelididae; genus Elephantulus; species Elephantulus edwardii. The sequence goes on from NW_006399801.1 coordinate 10,019,634, forward strand.
CTTTCACAAACTCAAAGGAAAGGGGGTAAGAAAATCTTAAAAAAAAAAATAAAATAAATCCATCAGACCCAGATTCAATGATATGTCGATCATTTTCAATCTGTGATATTTTTAAGATGGTTTGACTAAATGGATGTTAGGAAGCGTGGTAGCTTATAAAAGTAGCTTGCTGGATAAAGTTCTTTGGAAAGGCCTTTAAAAAGTGCATTATTTACCCACTGGAGCTGTCAGCTCACCATGTTTACTCAGGGGAAGGCAGGTCTTCTTTTCTTTCATTTGCCTTCTTCCTTTTTTTAAATCTAGCCTAGCCTCCTCTTAAAACAAACTATTGACTGGAATCATTAATTCAGATTATAGCCTAGAAGAACACACAGCATCATGGCCTAACTGGAACCTAAGTAACTCGTGGGTCTAAGGTCATGCCTTTTGTCAGCAACAGAAGCTGTTTTTGAGCAAGATGTATCAAAGTGAACTGCCAGAGAGACCAAACCTGTTTGGAGATGAGAAGCCACTCCAAGTTGTAGCTGTTATGACCTGCTCTCCAGGCAGCTCTGGAGCGTGCACAAGGGGGCTGAAACTCTGCCCTGTCATGCTCCAGCCCCTGAATGCTTCTGGAACTTAAAGAAACAGAAGCATTTCCTTAATGTCCACTGATATGTAACCTCAGTATTAAAACCATTTGTAATTACAAATTTGTTTATGTATCTTATTTCTCTAATATTGCTGGAACAAAGATACAAAAAGTAGATGACTTTAACAATCAGAAGTTTATCTTGCAATTTGGGAAGCTAGAAGTTAAAATTCAAGGTTCCAGCTCTAGGAGAAGGCCTTCTTTCTTTGCTGGTTTTAGAGGAACATCCCATTTCCTTCAGCAACTGTAGAGCATGTGTTCCTTGGGGATCTCCACATGTCCTGACTTAACCTTGTGTCAAGGAGTTTCGTTTAGCAAAGGTTCCACGCCAAAAAAGATGCACTCAACTCCTGTCAGATCTCTCTTGGTGGTAGAGAAGTTCCCCTTTTCTTCATTTTCCATCTGTAGGGAAATAAAAGGTGTTAGAGGTCACACCTTAGGATGAAGCATCCCTGTTGCATTTCCTGCCGGACAAACTTGTTTGTTCTTTTGACAGTTTAAAAGATAATCAGTACTCTTCTCCAGCACTGAAACACAAAAGCATCAGTTGATCTTCTGACATCTTTATTCATTGTCCAACTTTCAGATGCACAGAAAATAACTTGACCATAGCTTGGATCAGTGGCACTGTAACATTTAAACCAAAAGTGGAAAAGATAAGAAAGTGAAATTGAGATTGTACCAAGAGAGAGAACAGTGACAAAGAGGTAGCTTAAGGAAAGGTAATCTAATTATGTATCTTTAAGATAGGAAGTGTATTTGAATAGATATAAGGAGATTGAAAGTCTATGTGTTTCCTACTGCCAAAGGGGCCCTTTAGAGTAGTGAGAGAAGACATTCACCCTGAAACCCACAGCGTCCCTTTTCAGCAGGAAGTAGCTAAGAGAATACGCCATCCCCTTTCCCTTATGAATCAGGGTGAAGTCTCTCTCAAGGAGGAGTGATAGGGAATGGCAAAGGACACACTGACAAAGGAGATTAATCAGAACTGGCTTTGACAAGCACTGTGGCAATTGGACAATTAAAACAGACATGGGGGGGAAAGAAGAAGAACGAACTGGGGAGGAGGGTGGAGAAAACAGTGCAACAATGAATGAATGAAAACCCATAATCTCTGTAAATGTTCATTAAAACTAATAAAATTTAATTTAAAAAAAGAATATGGAAGTTATCAAATAAAATCTTCAGTATCACACGCAAGTGAAAAAAAAAAAGGAGATTGAGGAGACTGAGAAGGGAAGAAAAAGGGAGGGAGAGAAGAGATGTCACTGTCAACTTTGACTGAGTGAGAAAAAAAAGAGAAAGGAAGAGACAGGAAACAGAAACAAAAAGAGTAGAGAGATTAATTCTATCAAGGGGACAATGTGATGGCTGTTATTGTTAGGTGCCATCCAGTCAAATATGACTTATTGTGATTTTATGAACAATAGCTCTGAACCTTGTCTTATCCTATGTCATCCTCACAGTCTTTGACACACTGAAGCCCATTGTTGCAGTCACTGTGAGAACCACTTGATTGAGGGTCTTCCTCTCCTTTGCTGTCCCACCACCTTTCCAAGTATGATATAACTTCACCTAGCAACATGACCAAAGTATGTGAGACAAAGCTTTATCATGTTTACCTCCAAGAAATACCCTGGCTGCACCTTCTCCAACACATTTTCTCTTTGTTCTTTTGGTAGCCCATGAGGTACTCAGTACTCTTCTCCCACACCACAATTCAAAAGCATTAATTCTTCTGTCATCCTTAGTCATTGTTAAGCTCTCAGATGCACAGCAAGTGACTGAAAAGACCATGACTTGAATCAGGTGTACTTTAGTCCTCAAACTGGCAGCACTGAGCCTCAATAATTTGGAGAGGTCCCTGACTACATATTTTCCCAGTGTAATATGTCTCCTAATATCTTGAATGGTGGTACCAAGTGTTGTTTCCTTTTGTTTCTAAATTTTTATTATTTTATACTGGGTTACATACAAAGTTTATAAAGTTCATGCATGTTGTGTTTATTACACCAGTACCAAGTGTTTTGAATGTTGGTCCGAGTAAGATGAAGTCACTGACAGTTTCAATCTTTTATCCATCTATCATGATTTTTCCTATAAGTCCAGTGATGAGGATGTATATTTTCTTGACATTGAGATGCAATTCATTTTTAAAGCTTCAGTTTAACCTTCTGCTGTTGTTGTTCTTATGTGCTGTTGAGTCACCTGTGACTCATAGCAACCCTATGTACAACAGCCGTAAATTCTGCTCTATCCTTTGCCAATCTTATTGTCTCTGGCACACCTACCCCCATTTTCCCAGTCACTGAATCAATCCATCTCATTGAGGGTCTTCCTCTCCTGCACCATCCCTCCACCTTCACAAGCATGACGTCCCTCTCCAAGAATTGGTCTCTCCTTGAAACATGTCCAAAGTATATCAGACAAAGCTTCAGAATCTTTGCCTCAAAAGAGCAGCCTGGTCTCACTCTCTCTAGGACAAACCTGTTCTCCTAGCAGTCCATGGTATAGTAAATACTCTTCTCAAGCAGTAAAACTCAAAGGCATCAATGCTCCTTCTATCATCCCTAGTCATTGACCATCTTTCTGATTCATAGAAAGAAATTGCAAAAATTATGGCTAGATCAGGTGCACCTTAGTCTCCAGACTGACATTGTTGCTCTTCAGTACTTTGGAGAGGTCTCTGACAGTGGTTTAAATCCTTCTCACTTTTAGGAAGCAAGGTTGTGTCATCTGTATAATGAAGTTTATTGATGAGTCTTCCCCCAATTCAGATGCCACACTCACCTTTGTAGAATCTACCTTCTCAAATCATTTGTTCAGAATATAGATTAAATAGATATGAAGAAATGATACAACACTGATGCATGTCTTTCCTAATTTTAAACCCTTGCTCTGTTAGCACAATAGCCTCTTGATCTAGGCATAGTTTTCACATGAGCACAATGAAGTTTTCTGGGATTCTTACTCTTCCCAGTATTAGCCATGATTTCTTATGATCCACACTGGTCTGGAAATTTATTATAAGTGCCCTTGTGTCTTGGTAAATCATAAATGACTAATCATTAAAAAGTGTGATTTATGTTAGTATTGAGGAGAAGTGTGGTATCAGGATTGGTGGAAGATTCATCAACAATCTGCGCTATGCAGATGACACAACTCTGCTTGCTGAAACTGAGGAGGACCTGAAATGCTTGCTGCAGAGGGTCAAGGACTGCAGCCTCCAATATGGATTGAGGCTCAATATCAAGAAGACAAAGATTCTCACCACTGGACCAATTGACAGCATCAGCATGGATGGTGAAGAGATTGAGATTGTTCATAGCTTTAGTTTACTTGGCTCCACAGTTAACACTCTTGGCACCATTAGCCAGGAAATTAAAAGATGTATTGTGATGGGAAAGTCTGCTGTTAGGGACCTCTCCAAAGTACTGAAGAGCAATGGTGTCTCTCTGGAGACTAAGGTGCATTTGATAAATGCCATGGTCTTTGCCATCACTTGTTATTGGCACAGGACAGAGCAGAGTTTAGGGCTGTTGTACATAGGGTCGCTATGAGTCGCAAGCGACTCTATGGCACATAACAACAACAACAACAACATACAAAGCATCAATGATAATTTAGTTGTTTCTATTCTTTTTTGCTTTAACAGTTGATTGAGCAAAATATGAGTAGGAATTTTGAAACTATGTTTAAAACTAGAATTCTTTATGTGAAAAAACTTGGTAAAATTCAATCTTGGGTTTCAGTATACAAAGAAAAAAAACCAAACAAAACCAAAACAAACACTTTCTAGAGATAGAAAACAGGAAACATACCAGAAGGCCATTCTGTGTAATTCCTAAACAGTGGTTGTCACCCTTGCATGGCTTTTCCCCCCAGAGCGTTTGATGTCATCTACAGATATTTGTGGTTGTCACAACTGAGTCTGATGGGATTACTGGCATTTAGGGTAGATTCCAGTCATACCACGATGTGTGGGACAGTCCTAACAGTGTAGCATTATACCACCCCAAACCCCAACATACTCTGTCAACTTTGATTCAGATCAGAAATATAAAAAATAAGCATTTTTTTAAAAACCAATCAATTTTCTTTAAAAACTAAAAATACATTTCATTAAAAAATGTTCAATGAAGTTAAAATTGAGAAACCCTGTTACAGTTGTTACATTGGAGGCAATTTCTTCCAGGTTTAACTTTTAGGATGTATTATCCAGATAGCTTACTTTTATCCTCGTGTCTTTAAAGATTGATAAGTAAGAAAATATAGATATTAAAATTACTAGGTGTCCGAATAAAGCAGATTTCCTGTACACCAAAACTTGATGAACTTTTTGCGCTATCCCAGAACACTTGATTGTACTCATGTGAAACATAAACCAAGACCAGGAAGCTGTTGTCCGGCCAAAGCACGGAAATACTACATGGTTGAAAATCAAGGAAGGAGTGTAAGAGATGTATTTTTTTCTCCATACCTTTGATATATATATATATATATGCTGAGCAGATCACTCAGGAGACTAGACTTTATGGAAAAGAGTGTGGAATCAGGATTGGAGGAAGTTTCATCAACAATCTACAGAGATGACACAACCTAAATCACTGAAACTGAGGAGAACTTCAAGTGTTTGCCTAAGAAGATTAAGGACTACAGGCTTCAATATTGATTGCATCTCGACATTAAGAAAACAAAGATCCTCATCACTGGGCCAATAGTCAATGGATAAAAGATTGTGGTTTTTAAGGATTTCATCTTGCTCAGATCCACAATCAACTCTTTTGGCACCAGCCATGAGGAAATAAAAAAATGAATTGCATTAGAAAAATCTGCTGTCAAGGAACTCTCCAGAATTCTAAAGAGCATCGTCAGTCTAGAGACTAAGGTGCACCTGATCCAACACATGGTCTTCTCAATCTGCATCTCTCCATCTGAGAGATGAACAGTGAAAAGGGATGACAGAAGATTTGATGCTTTTGAGCCAAGCTGCTGGAGAAGAGTATTGAACATAACATGGACCTCCAAGAGAGTAAAAAGACCTGTTCTGGACAGAATGAAACCAGGTTACTCCTTGGAGACAAGGATTTTTGAAGCTCTGACTCACATACTTTGAGGCATGTTGCCAGGAGAAACAAGTCCTTGGAGAAGGACATGCATGCTTGGAAGGGTGAAAGGTCAGCACAGGAGAAAAAGACCCTGCATGACGTGTGAGTGTGGCAATGTGTGTGGCAGGTGTGGCAGAAATGGTGAGGTTGGCTCAGGATAAGGCAAGGTTCAGAGCCCTGTTCATAGGCTCGCTATGAGTTTTATTTGATTCCATAGCACATAACACAACAGTAACATCATTTATTTTCAGTGAATTTGTTGAACTTTTTTAGACCATCTCTGGCAAGCCTCGTGTGAAGCATTAAGTGACAGGCTATGACCAAGATAGACATACCTACCAAACAAAAGGAGTCATGTCTGAAACAGACGTGTAAACAGATAACCCAGTCTTGTTTGATGGGTGTAATGGGAGTGGATGCACTAACAATTCATTCAGATATGTGAGTTTGTCTGAGTGTTTTATATAGGCATATACACGTACACAAGAAAACCAAAGCACTTGTCAAATATTTCAATATATCCATACATCATGAAGACTGTAGTAATTAAAATCTTAGAGCTTCTGTGGCTTAAATAATAGAATTTATTCTCTCTCAGCTCTGAGGGTAAGAAGGTCATGCTCCATCCTTCCTTGTTTCTTTCTGATAGTTCTCAGATCCTAGCTACATCACTCCAACCTCTGTCTTCACATCACCTCTTCTCTTACCCATGAGTCTCTGCTTCGTGCTTCTCAAGTGAGGACATTGACCATGGAATTTAGAGCCCTCTATACAATCCAAGATTAACTTATTTCAAGATCCTTAAATGAAAAGATCGTTTTCTTCAAATAAGATCACATCCATAGGCTCCAGATTTTGTGATGTGAAACTATCTTTATCTTTGTGATCAACTAACTCTAGTAATATACAGTGACACTATGGCCTTTATTTTATGATAGGTGTGGATAGACTTCCTTTTATTCATAGTAGATAATCCAGGAGGTTTATGTGAAGGCACTGAGCAGGAAATGGCCCAATGAACCATCTGTTACCTCATCAAGTTAAAAAGGCAGAGACTATGCTGATGGTTACAAGAGATATAAAAATATGTAGACAAGCCTCCTTAGTCCATGCCATTGTTTTAGATTTATATTACAAGTATTTCTATATTATCTATTATGAGTTAAGCATTTTGGGAAGTAGGGTGCAGTGGGAGGGGAAGATCTAGCTAGCATTTTATCAGACCTCAGAAGGCGAGAAGGAAGGAGTCCAAAGAGTGCAGATAGTCAGGGAGGAAAAGGGGGCAGACTCCAGTGCTCAATTGGGCAAACTTGTAGAAGATTCTCAGTTGGACCAATTAGGGTATTTTCTTGTAGCCCCTGGGTGGTGTAAACCATTATCTGCTCTGTTATCAGCCTGAAAGGTAGTGGTTTGAACTCACCCAAAGACACCTTATAAGCAAGCCTTGGGAATCTGCTTCCTAAATAGATCTGCCTTTGAGATCCCCTTGGAGTGCTATACTCCCCTGCAACATGTGGGGTTGCCATGTGTTGGAAGATATTTTAAGGATATTTTTGTGAAGTACAGTGTTCCTCTGTGGTAGCCATCCATGTGTAGGGCAGTCACTGCCTTGGGAACCAGAGCCACCAAGTGTTTTTTGTTTTGTTAAGTTATATATACACACAATAAAACTCATCTGAATTGTATATTTTAATAAATTTTTAAACATACATTCTCAAAATTGTATAATCATCAGAACTAATTTGATAATGATTTTATGTTATAGAATATCTACCATCTCAAATAATCTTGTGTCAAAAGTCCTGGAATCGCTAACAAAAATATTTCTTTGATTGCCTTGGTGTGGATTTGTCTGTGTTCCTAAGGAGGGCTGTGATAGACAATAATAATAAAGGCAACTGGGTTTATAGAGTGACTCTTTCAGGAATTACCCTCAGTCTATTCTTCAGCTCCTACCAACAACTAATCTACTTTCTATCTTTATTTCTGTCTTGTCTGTATATTTTGTATGCATGAAATCATACAATATGTGGCCTTTTGAAATATGGCTTGAATGAAACAATATGTTTCTAGCTCACTTCACATGGCATAATATTTCAAAGTTTATTCATGTTGTATCACAATACAGTGTTGTCATTGTTGTTGTTAAGTGCCATTGAATCAAGTATGACTCATAGCAACCCTATGAACAAAAGATCTGAACCCTGTTTCATCTTGCACCGTCCTCACACTGCTTGACACACAAAAGCCCTTTGTAACAGTCACCACGTCAATCTACTTGATTGAGGGCCTTCCTCTCCTTCATTGACCCTCCACCCTTCCCAGCATCATGTCCTTCTCTAAGGAATAGCCCCTTCTAGCAACATGCCCAAAGTATGTCAGGTGAAGCCTCACCATTCTTGCCTCCAAAAAGCCTTCGGGCTGCACCCTCTCCAAGACAAATATTTTTATTTTTTTGACCGTGCATGGAATGTTCAGTAAATAGTTGTTTTTATTGTCAAATAGTAATCCATTGCATGGCTACACTACACTTTGCTTACTCATTCATTAACTAATAAACATTTGTGTATCACTGACTTTTATAAGGTATATTTTATCTGTCTCTACCTGCCAACTCCATTTTCAGTGTATCTTGTTGGGTGTAGAATCCTCTTGTTAGGCTGAATTCTGTAGAAGTTTATAAAGTGTAAAAATCAACATGGCAGCATAGTTACATGGCAGCCTGGATTCCAGTTCCATTTTCTTTTGGATAAATATGGCCAGCTAGACTTTGTATGTGGCCAAGTGAATGGGCACTGTGATTGCAAGGCCCTATGCCAGGGCTCTGCACATTCCTAGTGCTTCAAAATTATTTTATTGATTATCTTAGCATGGATCTGTCTACATTCTTGTCTGTCTGTATTTATCACCAAAGGAAAGTTCTGATGGTAGCACTTGACGAATGTATGGATTCTAACAAGGCTCCATGCTATCGCCTAAAGTGAGCCTGTGTATTCAGGTGGTGGGGCTCTTGGTCTCTCCAGGGCACTGATTACAATTAAGTGAATCACTGTGGAGAAACCTCCTGTGTCTGGTTGTAGACAAGTTTATTTTTTCTGGACACACCTCAATCTTTATTTTGTTTAAATTTATTTTTATTTTATATTGATTTACATACAAAATTCATATACATTGTGTTTCATTCATATTCATTGTGTTTCACACATTTCTTCATTTACATTGTGTTTCATATGCTCATTCCCACACATTGTGCTTTATAAAATTAATCACTATTGATCTGTGCTTACTATTACCACATCTTTTCAGGTTCCCCCTGGATCTTTCCTAATTGCTTCACTCCCCCCCCTTCAGTCCATCAAACTCTGTGACCCTTTATGTACTTCGCCTTCCCACCCCCAGCACCCGTTCTCTCTCCCCTTCCTCTTTTGGATGTTTATACACATTTGACACCGTGAGGCAGGCATGCAAGCTCAGGCAACTGAACAGGACACACGAAGGCCCCAGGTGGAAGAGAGCCCCTCAGACCAGTCATGGAGTACAGAGTGAGAAAGCGGAGCCATCGCCACATTCTCACTGTTGCTAGGTTCTGTCGTGTAGACTCCAGCTGATAGCTGTCCTATGAACCACAGAGCCAAATGCCGCCTGATTGAGCATCACCTTCGCAGTCTCTGCTGTGCTCATTGTTGAGCCACTGCATCTGAACTTTGTTGAGCGGTTTCTTTTCTTTTGCTGACTGTCCACTTTTTGAAGTGTTATGGCCTTTTCCTCTTCTTACATGCACCTTAATAATCTTCATTACCGTGCCTATGCATATTCAACAGCTAGTATTGCACTAGCATGTGCAATAGCATATTGGGTTCAGTCTCGATTTGAAGATGCAAGAGCTGGGAGAAAGAGGAGGAAAAATGAGAGAGAGAGAGAGAGAGAGAGAGAGAGAGAATTATTTAAACTGGCATTTTCTTTTATTTCCTTAACTTGAAGCAAAACCAAATTCCTGGACTTAAATATTGATGCATGGTGACAGCATCCATCAATGTTTAGCACCGTTTGTGTGGTTGAACTTTTCTGATTATGAGACTCCCTTATGCAAATCAGTGATGGAGAAATAGAAATGCCTGTGTTTGTGGTATAACTTTTTTCTGTTAGGGCTCCACCTAAGAAACTTGGTATCCTTTGAAAGGTGAAGGGTGGGGGCAACAAGTCAAAGAAACCTTGACACTGTTAGGCATTTGTATGGGAGGATAAAAATCATACATGTGCAACCGCTCTTGTGCTTCTACCCCAGCCACCCTTTTATGGGATCTTGGATACTTAGGGCTGTTTGTGTAATTGCTTCTTGTAAATGAGCTCCTACTCTGTAACACTTTACAGTAAACCACTTTCCTTTGCCATCTGGTACCCAGTTGTTTTAACCGAGTTTCCAGTATTTGCATCAGTCATTTACAAGAACCTTTTTAACCTTTGCAAAATGAAATAATTGAAGTCTATCCTTTCAATTTCACATTTTTTTCAGAAAGGCTTTGATATCAAGGAATAGAGGGGCTGGAAGACAGGCAGAGAGGAGAGAGGAAAGATTTGTTTCTTTTCCCTCTGAGGTAGTCAGAGGAAAGGCTTCTCTTTGACTGGAGCAGTCACCAAGTTCGGGCAGGTCATCACCTGGTTATGGCTCATCTTCCTGGACAAACTTTCTTTTGTGAATGACGGTGAATGGAGAGGCTGATAAACTGAGAAAAGAAATTGGCACCCTTTGATCCTAGTCTCACGGCCTCTCTCAGTATTTATTGATGACCACCACCATTGCTCCATTTATTTTTCTCTTTCTTACTTCTGCTGGAACCAGGAATTAAATGCTGCTCAGAAGGTGAGGACGTTGAACATGAATCCGAATATGTGCATTGTCCCATCAGTAATACCTAATGTTGTAGGTAGAAAAGATAGGACCACCTGATGAAATGAATGGATTTTACCGTCCTTCTCCAAGTAGACTAGAACATAAAATACTTCAGCTGTGGATAAGACTGCAATCAATAAGGGTTGGGCTCTTTATGTTGTTTGACAGCCTTGTGTCTTTGTCATGTCCAATCCTAATCATTAGTGCGGACATAGAAACTTTTAGAAGTTTAAGTAGAGAGAAGCTTTAATTAAAATAGCCAATTCTTTTCCTGAGAAAGAGTTTTTGTGGTGCCTGTGATTATTACTCAAATCTTAATTCCATAATGACGTGCTCCACCTTGGGGCAGTAGTTTAAATTAAATTCTGACTCTAGCAAACCATGATTTCCTTGGGATATTCACACCTTTTCCCCCTAATGAATAATTCTTGAACTCTTGAAATAAAATAGCCTTGTAAATAACTGTGATGACTATATTCCCGAAATAAACCTTAAAAAGTGAATAAACCTAAATAAATGAAAGCTTCTTTCCCCCATTTAGCCAACAGTTTAAAAGTGTCTCCAAGAGAAAGATTCCTGCTTTCTTTTCTGTTCTCGCCTTTCATTCTCCTGTGTCTTCACTGTGGATGAAGCCCTGCCTTTTGGGGGAAGAATGTACATAATTGTAAGAAGAAGAAAAAAGTCATAAAGCCTGAGTAAAATTGAATCCTCATGGCCCACCTCAGTAAGAACAGGAATTGAAAATATTAGATTCATCAAACTCCTAAAAAACTCAAGAGTAATGTGATTCTTTATTCAGTCCATCTTTGGGAATGAGGGAATAATAACATTGTCCAAAATGATGTCTTAAACTTTTTGTCTACCTAGTACTCTCTTTCACATCTGTCTCCTTACATGTTTGCTTTCCTTACTCTCCCCTCGCTCCACTGGCTCCTCAACCTCTGTCTACTCTACATTCTAATGGTTCTTCTTTTCCACCGACCTGTCCTTTCTCCTCTCCTTACTCACTAGGAACAACTGAGCCTCAGCCAGCTCCCCACCTCACAGGGCCTGGGCCAGCAGAGCCCCACCTCCCTAGAAGGCTGTGCTATAGGTAGCATGAAGAGACTTAAACCAAGCACTCTTTACCTTGGTGAAAATGGAGCAGGATCAAGACAAGGGCCCGATCACTCAGAGGGGCTGTGCTTTGACATTGAGAAAAGATACTTGCAATCATTTCTTCCTATATTTGAGGCTGTAACTGCACTGCAATCCTGAAGGCAAGCAGTTCAAATTCACCAGCTTCTCTGTGGAAGAAGGACGGGCAATCTCCTCCTGTGTGATTAACTGCCTCTGAAAGCCTGCTGAAAGGTCTGCTATGGGTCAGTTCTGACTCTATGGCACACAATAACGACAACAACTCACACTTGTCTCTGGACGTTGTCCAGTGCCTTCAGGCCTTGAACTGACTCCATTCACCTTGGTGAGGCATGAACACAGGTCTCCTAGGAAACTTTGGCTTCAGGTTTTTTATTTCATGCTCCTCAATTTCTTTCTTTATTCATCTTCTTAACTTCTTTAAACCATGCAAGGAAATATACCTTTACACCTTAAAAACTTCAGATGCAATACATTGATAGTTTCTGTTAACAAGGTTTTGCTGGCAGCATTTCCTGGTGCCATTTCCTAAACCACCAAGGCAGAGATGTGTTCTCAAGCTCAATGCTGGGCCCTTGTGAGGGTTTCCCACTCTTAACGTTGAAGTCAGCTGGGAGGAAGAGTGTGTGTCTCTCATCAGCACCTGAGAGAGGATAATGACCTAATAGGAATCAAGGTGGTGCTGTTGTTGTTTGCTATGGAGAGATGGCCCCCACCATGGAGACCACCACCACTTCCCGAGTGTAAGGAAATACTGATCTGTGTTACCTCCAGGATCAGCAACATTTCAACTTGAAACCAAGTTATGGTTTCACGGGTTCTCAGTTTGACACCTGCAATCAGAAAGTGGTATCCACAAAAGTTTAGTGTCAGTAGTTAGATGGCGATGGCTCATGCAGAAAAAGAATTGTTGAAGAGAATTCTAGGGAGCTTTGATAATGCAGCCCATAATGAGTTGCGCTGCTAACCAAAAGGCTAGGTATCTCTAGTATGCAAATGTGCCAGTGGCTTCTTGGAATAAAGATGAAAAGTCTTGTCCCTTTGTGATTTACAGTCATGAAAACCCGGGGAAGGGTTGCTATGAGGACAAACTGACTTGATGGCAGTAAGTGATAATCCAACAGTACATTCATCTGGCACTTTTCTTGGATGCAGTATCTTTATTCAGTCAAGCAGCAAGTATGTTACAGCCATTCATTGATATGAGCCACTGCTTACTAAGGGGCTGGGGTGCTTGGCGGCTGGCCCAGGGGTGCTCCCAATGCCCAGGCGTGATTCGCCTTTAAGGAGGGACTAGATCTGACATGAATTGGAGCCTGTGCTGAAGCTAAAGTCCAGGGTAAGCAGAGCAGGTCTGAATTTTTGCTGTTTGGTGTTCCAAGTCAACAATCTGCCGAGAAATATTAAGTGTAACCAAATATTACAGAGAACACACTGTTCCTGCTATGTTTCCAGGGCATCTGATCAATGAGGGAAATGAGGAGAAGAAATAAACAGAAAAGAGAAGGAACCGAGCAGGCAATTGGGCTCAAAAGAAAACTGAGGACATTCTTTTTCTGAGTAAATATAGATAACCTGGCAAAGAAAAGACAGTGCTAAGCAAATAAGTACCTGACTGTCTTGGCTGGTCTGGGTCAGGCCAGGGAGCGTGGAGGACCATGCACATCTGGGACCTGCTCTCTCAGTTTGCCCATCTGTCAGAGGCAATGCCAGGAACAGGCGAGATGAAATGCAGTCAGGGGAAGGAGGCTAAACCTCTTGAGAGAAAACAACTCTGCAGATTACAGGCTGCTGAACCTCAGGTGTGTGGAAGACCAGGAGGCATGTGGCCTGCAGGATTTTATTCTGCCAAAAACTTGAGAAATATGTAGCAATTGGATTTTCTCATGGAAGCAAACATAGAGAAGATGACCCCAAGAAGGTTTTGAACTGATGATTCCCATCACAGGTTCAGAACTGTCAAAACCATTGTTGTTGTTAGGTGCTACTGAGCTGACTCTGACTCAGAGTGAGTCTCTGGACAACAGAATGAAAGCTTTCCTGGTCTTGTCCATTCTCACAGTCTCCACTGTGTTGAAAACCTTGTCACTGTGTTAGTCCATCTTATTGAGAGTCTTCCTGACTGTCCCTAATCCTCTACCATTCCAAGCGTGACGTCCTTCTCCAGAGATGTTTCCCTCCTGACAATATGTCCAAAGTGTGACATAAAGTGTCACCATTCTTAATTCTAAGGAGCACTTAGGCAACGCTCCTTCTAAGACAGATTTGTTTAATCTTTTCATAGTCCATGGTTTAATCAATACTCTTTAGCAATACCAGGGAAGGGTATGGAGGTCATGATGTCCATGCTGTATAGGAGAGTTTCTCAGTTTCAATACTACTGATATTTTAGACCTTAGTTCCTTATAGAGGAGCATCCTGTGTTGTAGGATGTTGAGCAGCACTCCTGACCTCTACTCACTACCTCCCAATTGCATCCCCTTCCTAATATGTAGCAATTCAAAAGGTTTTCACATGGCCAGATGTCTTCTAGGAAGCACAATCTATCATGCCTGGATGATAATCACAGTCATCGGGGCAGAAGATTCCTCTCTAAACCCAAAAGGTCATCCTGGATCTCTGGAATTACCCAAGAAATAACCAAGTGTCAGACCTAAAACTAAGTATCTACAATGCTGTAAAGTTTATGCAACTTCAGTCTCAGCTGAAGTGTAAGAGCTTGTGGCTTTCAGTCTGAAAAGTCATCCTTTTCAGTTCAAATCCGGACACTTGACTTGCTGTTCATGTATGCTTGAGCCAAAAGATATTATTTATTTGTGCCTTAGAGTCTTCCTCTGTATGGCAGTTTTACTATAACGGCATCCTTTTGGGTAATAAGGAGAATTATAACACCTTATAATAGCCCCTGAAAGGCTATTAGGAGACACAGTACAGTGTAAGGAAAGAACGTAATTCAGTCCACTCACCATCAAGCAAACTGCAAGTCATGGTCACCACATGTATGTTAAAGTAGAACCAGGCTCCACTGACTTTTCAACGGCAGACTTTTCATAAGTAGGTCACCAGATCTTTCTTCCTTCCAAGTCACCTCGGAGTGAACTTGAATCTCTAAACTTTCAGTAAAAAGCTGAATAACTTAACTAATTATACTACCAAGGAGTGATGTAATAAACACTACTTTGTGTTCTACATAAAGACTACAGCCTGAAATATAGATTATATCTCAGCATAAAGGAAAAAAAAAGATCTTCATCATTGGGCCAATAGGCAACATCCTGCTGGATGAAGAAAAGATTGAATTCGTCAATGGTTTAATCTTGCTTGGATCCATAATCAACACCATCAGTCAAAAAAATCAAAAGACGTATTGCACGGGGAAAGTCTGCTATCAGGGACCTCTCCAAAGTACTGAAGAACAATGATGTCATGCTTGATGTGATAGAACTTAGCAGTAGGTTTATATTCCAATAAACTGTCTTTAGTTTCTTTTGCTTAAAGAATTGTTTTCCTCCCTAACTTCTGTCTCCTGTGCCATCCTTATCATCTCTGATATAATCTCTGCCGCAGCCATTGAGTCAATTCATCTCTTTCACTAACTCTTCCTTTGCTATCCTTCCCAAGCAGGATGTACCTCTCCTAGTATTAGTCTCTTCTAACAATATGCCCAAAATAAGTAAGATGGGGCCTCTCCATCTTTTCCTTTAAGGAGCACTCTAGCTGCACCTTCTCCAAGAGTATGTGTTTGTTCTTTTGGCAGTCCATGGGTCATTCAGCAGTCTTCTTCAAAACCACGGTTCAAAGGCATCAATCTGTCTTTTGTCATTCTTATACATTGTCCAGCTTTCAGATGCATAGCAGGTGATTGAAAAGCCAATGGCTTAAATCAGGTACACTTTAATCTTTAGGCTGACACTAATTTCTTCATAGGGAGCTTTGGTGGCCTAGTGGCAAAAAGCTGCGCTGCAATCCTGAAGGCACAAGGTTTGAGGCCACCAGCCGCTCCACAGGATAAGGAGGAGCAATCTCCTCCTGTGCTATTAACTGCCTCTGAATACCTGCTGGAGTGTCAGCTATGGATTGGTTCTGACTCAACAGTACACAACCACAACAACAACAATTTCTTCATCTGACTAACTTCTACATCAAGACACAATTTACATTTCATCTCCAGATGTATTTCTTGGCATAGGCTGTCAATACCCATGTTACATTCTTATACCAGCCCTCAAAACACCTTGGCTTACCTCTCTGTTGTTGTCAGGTGCCATCGAATCATGTATGATGCCTAGTGACCTCATGAACAACAGATCCTGAACCCTGTTCTATCCAGTGCCATCCTTACAATCTCTGACACACTTGAACCCTTTGCTTCAGTCACTGTGTCAAGCCACCTGGTTGAGGGTCTTCCTCTCTTTTAGTGTCCCTCCAAGTTTCCAAGCATTTACCACACTAAGTGTACTGAAATATCTATGTTTGTTCCTCTCTTCCTAATTAGACCTACTATGAGTAAGTCAGTATAATTCATTTATACATGCCCCAGGACCACTGAGTGAGTGATTAGGGTGGCCTGCTATGTGGTGAAACTTTTAAAAAGAGGAAAAAAAAATTAGGGTGTCTCAGAACAGTGATGGATTGAATCAGTAACTGGAGATGTGGGACTGAGTCTGTCGGAGATGACGAGATTGGTTCAGAATAAGGCAGGGTTCAGAATTGTTGTACATAGGACAGTCATTATGAGTTGCAGGTAACCCAATAGCACATAACAACAACAACAGTACAGAAATCACAGTTCCAAAAACACCAAGAGATTCATTTGAAGACATACCTGTACCAGGTTGTGGTCACAGGAAATATTTGTTCTCGATTTAACACTTAATGAGAGGTTATCAGATAGATGACTTGGAGACAAGGAGGGGATGACTGTTACATATAGGGCTACTAACTGAAACTTCAATAGTTCAAATCCACCAGCCACTCTATAAGAAAAAAGATGAGACACTCTCTGCATATAAAGATTTATAACCACAAAAACACCATAGATGATCACCATGACTTGGAATTGACTCAACAGCAGAAGGCTTTCTTTGGTTTTGGTTTGATATGATGCCATTTTAGTTTGAAAAGATTACATTAGTAGTCTGGAGCTCTGATGACTTAGTGGTAAAGAACTGCACTGCCAACACAAAAGTATGTGGTTCAAATCCACCAGCTGCTTCATGAAAGAAAGGTGAACAATCAACTCCGTGCAATTTATTGCCTCTGAAAACCCGTTGGAGATTCAGTTATGCGTCAGTTCCGACTCGACAGAACATAATACCAACAACAGTCTGGATCTTTGGGTGGTGCAAATGATTAATCACTTGGCTACTAACCAAAAGGTCAGCAGTTTTCTTCTACCTAGAGGCACTTTGGCAGAGAGACCTGGTGCTTTGCTTCCCAAAGGTCACCCACGGGTTGGAGAACCCTATGGAGCAGTTCTCCTCAGCACACTGGGGTCTCTGTGTTGGAATCATCTTGAAGGTAACCTGCAACCACAGCAGCTGGTGGCCCAAATTGGGCCAGCATTCTGGAGTCAGGAAAAGATTAGATGAAACCGCTAACAAGAAGTCAGGGAAGCCAAAACTGAAATCACAACTGTAAAATATCTTCAAGTTAATAAAATGTTAATATCTGAACACGTACAACAAATAAACATGATTGTTTAGGGAAGACTGTGGGGAATGGTCTGAATGTTTGGCTTTATAAGAAAGTTATCTTGCCAGTGGAGATTACTGCACAGGGAAGTGGGATGTCTAAAAATATTCTAGTGTCTTCTTTGATGATCTGTAAATGTGGAGATGAGCTTCCCTTTCCAGAGGTGGCCCCAGAGGTGGCCAAGTGTTCTGACTGAAGCCTGACTACAGGGTCAGGGTGGCTCTCTGCATCTGCAACCTGGGAATCACTTCTCACAGTTTACGTTCTAAATCCCAAATACTAGTTAGTATAACTTTTTCGGAGAAATAGTGAACATGTCAAGCCCTATAAAGAGGAGATGTTTGAGACCTAGTTGTAGAAGGAAGA
This sequence comes from Elephantulus edwardii, assembly GCF_000299155.1. Lineage (NCBI taxonomy): Eukaryota > Metazoa > Chordata > Mammalia > Macroscelidea > Macroscelididae > Elephantulus > Elephantulus edwardii. The sequence goes on from NW_006399801.1 coordinate 10,037,461, forward strand.
CCCACCATGAAACAAAGAATGAAATCAGACTTCAAGCATGTGATGTCATTTTAGAAAACCGGGACTATTGTTAGAAGACTACAAGTTGATTCTGACTCCAACCAGCCAACAGGACAGAGTAGAACTTCCCCTCATGGTTTCCTCGGCCTCATTCTTTATGTGAGCTGCAGTGACTGGTGGTTTTACCAACCACTGGCTTAACTGCCGAGCACTTAACCAATGTGTCACCAGGACTACTCATAGTTTGAAAATCCCCAAATCCACTGTCTTCTGGTTAATTTCAACTTGAGCTGACCCTTCAGCAGATTTCTGATGTGATAAATACTAAAGAGAGGAGACAGCATCATCTTTCTCTAGCGGAGGAATTGGTGGATTCGAATTGCTGACTTTTTCATTATCAGTCTAGCACTTAACTGACTACAGAAGCAGGGCTCCTAATTTTGAAAGTAGAATACTTAAAGATCTACTTACCTAGATCCCCGTATCATGAAACATCCATATTTTAGAAGAAAAAGCTTGTTCCTGTTTTCCCCTCCAGATCCCACACAGAAAATCTACTTCAAGCTTTAGACATGCCTCTCAAGTCAAGGGCTACTTTTCCATCTTTGAAGCTTCATAAATATGTGTAGTATCACAGAAGGCCATTTCCTTACCTGGTGGGGTTTCAGAAGACTGAGGCTGTAGCTGAGATCAGAACCCATGTTTGGGGTAACCTGCTGACAAGGGGGTTGGGGGCAGTCCAGAAGAGCGTCTGCTCCAGAAGTGGCCTCTGCTATTCTCATAGACAGAGGTAGGCTCCTAAGTAGCTAAAGAAAGAGAACAAGAGTAGATCTCAACCCCGGCATCAATGCTCACTGCCTTCTCTCCAAACGCAGCTGTGGTCTGGGCAGCCAGGAGCCGAGTGATCTCCGTGGAGTCTTGCAGGAGGGAGCAAATGGGCTGCTGGCCTGGTGCTAAGCCCTTTGCCCTCACCTGGCTTTCAGAAAGGAGCTGGGATCTTGAATTATTGATGCCTGTCTAAGTAAACCATTGCAGAAAATCGGAGGAGCCCCTTCCTCTGCCGTCACCACAAGGAGGGTGGAGCACTTGTTTCCAGGAGGGAGAACTCCTAATCAGAAGGCCCTGGGAGGCCCAAAGTCCGGATGCTACTCATGTGGATGCTCGCTCCCCTCCAGGTTAACTTCACAGCTGCTGTGTGCTCGAGAGGTGAGTCTGACTCATTGGGACCCTCCAAGACAGAGCAGAACTGCCCTATAAAGTGTCCTAGCCTATAATCTTCACAAGAACCTATTGCCAGATCTTTTCGCCTCAGAACCATCAATAGTTTGAACCACTGACCTTTTGGTTAACAATTGGGTGTTTATTATACCACCAAGGCTTCATATATATATATATATATATATATATATATATATATAT
>NW_006399801.1:10038979-10048010 GCF_000299155.1 Elephantulus edwardii
TATATAGTTCCTCTTCAGATTTATTCCAAAATGTCTATTACTAATGGGCTAAACAATACAAGCTAAGTCCAAGCGAATGTAAAAATAAAAATGAGGAGGTATTTGCAAATGATTTGCATTAAGAACTCTTAAGAAAAAGTCAGAAAGGAAAACAATAAGCAATGGTGTTCTTGTTCTACTGGTTATACATGTGAGAGAAGGAGTTGTAAAGGGGATCCTGGGATGACGTCCTTCTTCAGGGACTGGCCCTGTCTAACTACATGCACAAAGTATGTTACACGAAGCTTCACCATCTCTACCTCCAGGGAACACTGTGGTTGCACTTTCTCCAAAATGTACTTGTTGATTTTTTGACAGTCCATCAGATATTCAGTACTTTTCTCCAACACAACTCATAGGCATTGATTATTCTTCTGCCATCCTTATCCATTGCTCAATTTTCAAATGTATAGGAAGTAACTGAAATGACCATGGCTTGGATCAGGTTCACCTTAGTCTATAAATTGACATCATTGCTCCTCAGGACTTTGGAGAGGCCTTTGACGGCAGGTTTTCCCAATGCAACACATTTTTTATTTATTTCTTAACAGAAACTAGCTGACCTGGAACACCTGGGCCTGTACCTTGATAATGAGTAGAGGGCATAAAAAAGGAAGTTGATTGATGAAAGTGGTAGAGATAAAATTATGACACTATATTGTGGTAGGCGATAGTTATTTTAATGATTGAGCATATTTACTTTTACAGTTTTACCCAGCTGATTCACATTGTTAAACAAAATATGTTTTGTTAAAAGTCAGTAGATTCAAAGCAAGACAAGGGATCCAACCCCAACTAGCACTGGGAACTCCTAGGCTTCGTATGTGGGAAGATTCAACTAAACAACACCAGCACAGCAGGTCTAGAGGAGACATCACCCTTGCTTGATAGCAGAAACACTAAGTCACAAGAATACAGAAATGGAGTAGAAGCTCAGGGGCAAGGACTTTGAATTTGAACTTACAGGCTCTTAAACACAAGGTATACTAGCAGCAGTATAAGAGACCAGCATCAGGATGAAGTATGAGGAGGCATCACAGAAGTGACTTGAGGCCTTAGCTATCACAACAAAGGTTGGTTCAGGGGAGGGAGGTGCTGGATGAGGTTGACGGGAATAGAAGGGGACACTGGTGGAGTGGGAAAAGAGATGAGGCAAGACACAGAAGCTAAGGTTGTTTGAGAAGGAGGGAAACCAACTAAATCTATTGATTATTTCTCTAATGGGGAACCAGCTGAATCTATTGGTTACTTCTATAGTAGTGGAGAGTCCTTCATATGTTCTTTTTGGTAAAATAGTTATCTAAAGCTGAGCATCAAACTAAGAAAGACCAGGAAGAAGGATTGGCCATCCACTTCCAAAATAACATGTGTTCAAAAACCGTATGTATAATAGAGTACACTTAGAGTAGACTAGCAGACATGGCACCCGAGGCTGAGCCATCGAATTTGTAACACAAATGTGGAGGAACAGTTGTAAGCAGACACTAATGAGTAGAACAACATGACACTTATGATTGGAACGTGGAAGTGAGAAGCATGAATAAAGGAAAATGGAATATTGTTAAGAAAAAAACAGAACTCATGAATATTGCCATACTAGGGATTTAGCAAAATGAGATGAATTAGCATGGGACATCTTGAATCAGACAATTACATGATCTACTATAAAAGAGATGAGAAGGTGAAGAAAAGGTCATATCTAGTTCCATCTTGAAATACAATGTGAGTGAGAGGACTATATCCATATGCATGTAAGGAAGTCCAGTGAATACCACCATCATTCAAATACACGCATCAACAACCAGAGACAAAGAGAAAGAAATAACGTTTTCTACAAACTTTTGCAGTCAGAAATTGATCAAACATGCAACCAAGATGCATTATTATTAAATAATAAGTGACTGGAAAGCAAAAGTTGGGAGCAAGAAAGAAGGATCAGTAGTAGGAAAACATGAACTTAGTGACAGAAATGAAGCTGGAGACAGGATAGAATTTTGTACAATCAATTATTTATTCATTGCAAATAGCTTTTATAAGAAACATAAGTGGATTTCACCTGAGAGTACGCACAGGAAACAGATCGATTATATCTGTAGAGAGAATTGTTAGAGACACTCACTATCAGCTGTGAAAACTAGGCTATGTGTAGACGGTGACCATTAACCAGTTATATGCAAGTTCTATCTAAATCAAAGGTTAAAGCAAATCCACAGGAAGAAAAACAGGACCTTGAGTCTCTCCCACTCGGATTTAAAAACCATCTCAGGAACATATTTGAAGCCTTGAACACAAGTGAATGAAAATGAGCTATGAGAAGATATCAAGAATATCATCGAGAAAGAATGCAAAAGGTCATTACAAAGGCAGAGGAGGAAGAAAAGACCAAGATGGATGTCAGAAGAGACTCTGAATATTGCACTAGAGTGCTGAGAAGCCAAAACAAAGGGAAGGATTCAAGAAGTTAAATACATGAATAGAAGATTTCAAAGAGCAGCTAAGGAAGACAAAGCAAAGTGTTATAATGAAATGTGCAAAAAGCTGGAGTTGGAAAATCAAATGGGTTGAAATTGCTCAGTATTTCTTAAGCTGAAGGGACTTAAGAAGAAATTAAATTTCAAGTTGCAATGGTTAAGGATACTATGGACAGAAGGTTGAAGCATTAAAAGAAGATGGAATAAATACACAGTGTCATTGTACCAAGAAGAATTGGCTGAAATAGAAGAATTTCATGGAAAAAAAAATATAATCGAGATGCAATAGTGATGAAGGAGGAAGTTCAAGCTGCACTGAAGGAATTGGAAAAAAACAAGGCCCCAGGAATGGATGGAATATCAATTGACATATTTCAAAAAACAGATGCTGCCCTGAATGTTCTCATCAGGTTATGATAAAAAGTCTGGAGGACAACTACCTTGGCTGACTGGAAGATATTTGTATTTATTCCACTTCCAAAAAAAAGATGACCCAACAGAATGTGGAACTCATATAACAATATCATTAATATCACGTGCTCACTAGGTTGTGCCAAGAAGTCTGGAGGAGCTGGCCAACTGACTGGAAGAGATCTGTTGTTGTTGTTGTTATGTGCCGTCGAGTCATTTGCGACTCATAGCAACCCTATGTACAACAGCCCTAAACCCTGCTCTATCCTGTGCCAATCTCATTGCCTCCGACATACCCATCCCGATCACCCCAGTCACTGAATCAATCCACCTCATAGAGGGTCTTCCCCTCCTGCGCTGTCCCTCCACTCTGCCCAGCATGATGTCCCTCTCCAAAGACCTGTCTCTCCTTAAAACATGTCCAAAGTATGTCAGACGAAGGCCCAGAATCCTTGCCTCCAAGGAGCAGCCTGGTTTAACCCTCTCTAGGATGAATCTATTTGTTTTCTTGGTAGTCCATGGTACATTCAGTATTCTTCTCCAGCACCACAGCTCAAAGGCATCAATTCTCCTTCTATCCTCCCTAGTCATTGTCCAACTCTCTGATACATAACAAGTGATTGCAAAAACCATGGCCTGTATCAGGCGCACCTTCGTCTCCAGAGAGACACCGTTGCTCTTGAGTACTTTAGAGAGGTCCCTAACCGCAGACTTTCCCATTGCAATACATTTTTTTATTTCCTGGCTACTGGTGCCAAGAGTGTTGACCATGGAGCCTAGCAAACTGAAGCTGTGAACAATCTCAATCTCTTCACCATCCATCCTGATGCTACCGATTGGTCCAGCAGTGAGAATTTTTGTCTTCTGGACATTGAGCTTCAGTCCATATTGAAGGCTGAAGTCATTGACCCTCTGCAGTAAGTGCATGAGGTCCTCCTCAGTTTCAGCGAGCAGGGTTGTGTCATCTGCATCACGCAGATTGTTGATAGATCGTCCACCAATCCTAATGCCATGCTTCTCTTCATAGAGCCCAGCCTCTCGGATAATCTGCTTTGCATACAGGTTGAAAAGGTATGGAGACAGGACACATCCCTGGCATACACCCATCCCAATTTTGAACCATGCAGTAGTTAAAAAAAAAGAGTGACATGACAGAGTGTGGAAATTATGGAACAATATCACTAATATCACACACAAGACAAATTGCATTGGCAAAGTATGCTGTCAGACACTCTCCAAAGTGCTAGAGCAATGATGTCTAGAGACTAAGGTGTGCCTGATCCAGGCCATGTTCTTCACATTACCTGATATGCCTCAGAACCAGACAATGACCAAGGATGATATAAGAATTGATGCCTGTGAGTTGTGGTGCTGGAGAAGAGAATTGAACATGCCGTGGACCGCTAAGAGAAAAAACCTTGCAGAAAGTAAAATTAACCTGCTCTTTCGAGGTAAGAATTTTGAAGTTCAGTCTTATGTATTTTGGGCATGTGGCCAGAAGGAACAGTCCTTGGAGAAGGACAACTTGCTTGGAAGGTAGAGGGAAAGCGCAGAAAAGGAAGAATACAGATGAGATGGATTGACACTGTAACTGAGGTAATTGGGGTAGTTGTATCAGAATCAGTGAGACTGGCTCAGGATAGAGCAAGATTCAGAGTCTGTATGAGTTGCAAGTGACTGGATGGCACATAACAATAACAAAAGGCTTTATATTGTAAAGCAGTTTCATGACTATAGACAAAATTGTGAAAGAAATACAGAGAGTTCCCATCTAACTTCTTCACCTGGCACATTTTCTATTACTCACATCTCATACTGACATTATAATAATGTATGAATATTAGTTCATTACTTAGTAACTAAAGTCCATTGTTTACATTAGAGTCTCCTATTTGTTATGTACATTAAGTTTCCACAATAATGGCACATGTCCACCATGACAATGTCATGCAGATTAGCCTCATTGTCTTCAGCAATGCTCTGTGCTGCATACTTTTGACCATAATTGGATTTAGGTAGACAATGAAGAAGGATGGGCAATTTCCTCCTATATGATTAACCACCTCTGCAAACCTGCCAGAGGGTCAGCTATGGGTCAGTTCCAACCTGATAGAACACCACCACAACAACAATAACTGGCAATAAAAGTGTAGTGATAGCAACTCCAGAGTGGTGAGAACTCCCTCTTGTCTGCCTGCAGAATGAATATCTCCTCCCTACTCCTAATCCCACACCTTCTCTGTCCTCCCAAAATACCTTATTGCCATTGAGTCAGTTCCAACTCAGAACAATCTTATTGGACAGAGTAGAAATGCCACACAAGATTTCCAAGATTGTGAAGCTTTATGGGAGCAGATTGTGCCACTTTTTTCCTTATAGAAAGGCTTTTGATAGCAGCCTAACACTTAGCCTACTGTACCACCAAGGCTCCTCAAACTGACAGGGCTTATTCCTCTACAAGTAGGCCCATTGGAAGGTCTAGTACCCTACGATAATTGACAATCGTTTATGCATTCAACTAACTTATCCAAAGAGCCTACCATGCACCAGGCACCTGATATGATGCATGTGCTAGGAAGAAGCTATACTTGAGTAGTTCCCAGTCTATTCTTAAGAGCTATTGAGAATATACAACCTTTGCTGTAAGCAGCTCCATTTACTTTGAGTAACAGGAGTTAATTGAATACATTTCACACTTCCCACTACTCTAGCGAGGTTCCAGACAATTGTTGCTGCCAGATGCAGCCCACTAGAGACAGATATTATGTTTAAAGAATAGTCTTCTGTTGCCTCCACAGAGTTAGTCAGGAAATGTTATTCAAAGAAGGGGATTATATAATAATAATAAAAAAATGAGATGTTAAAGAAGAGGAAGGGATATGTAAGAAAAGACACATAGGGTTAATTTTATATTTCCATCCACAAATATTATTAGGTATTAATATTTAAGTTACTGGACTAAGTGCTGACCCTGAAGACCACCCAGAGCAGTTTGGAAAACCAGATTAAAATACCGGGAACACAACACAATATGCTAAATGCTGCATGTGCAGGTGGTGTACATAATCAGTGCAGTGATGTTTCTAGGAATCCCTCAGTAACATAAACATTTAAGTGCTTAACTGTTAACAGAGAAGTTGGCTATTCAAACCTGTCCAGAGGTGCCATGAAAGAGAGGCATGATGGTCTACTCCAAAAGGTCACAGACTTAAACATCTTGTGGGACAGACAGTTCTTCTCTGCCCAGAGTCACTGTGGGTGAGTTTACTCCACATCACCCAGTAACTGACATTGTCTCCAAGCACGGGAATTATTTTTTTTTTATCTGAGACAATGAGGAAAAACTTTACTCATGAGGGGGTTAAAGCTGTGGATATTCGTTCATTGTTGTACAATTACCTCCTTCCTCCTTCCTCTCCCCAGTCCTCTTTGCAATGTACCTCTTTATATTCTATATTCTTATTCTATATTCTAGACTGTTGTCTTATATATAATGCTTAATCGTATATTCCTTTTAAACAATTCTTTTCTTCATCTGTTTTAGTGCAATGTTCATTTTCTATCCACTCTTATCTTATCCTCTTCCCAAATATCCCTGTCAGACCTGCCTTGTAATAGTGGTGCTATGCAGTATTTGTCCTTTTGTGACTGAAATTGGGGAGAGGGAAAAGAAGGAAAGGGGGTAAAAATGTGCAGAAATGAATGAATGGAAAACCTAACTTTTCTGTAAACTTATATTAAAATCACAATTAAAAGAAAAAATTTTATTTAAAAATAAAAGGGAAAAAAATCACTTGTGGATCTTGAAGGACAAATAGGTTTGGGGAACAAAAAAAAAAGAGAGAGAGAGAGAGAGAGAGAGAGAAAAGAGCATCCACAGCTGAGGAATGAGGAAAGGTTGGGAGTGGACCAAGGAAGACAGTCTGAATGGCCTGGGGAACGTGAACTCCAGGTAGTCTGACATCACTAAAACACTGCCCTCCTCAACTGTGGTCCACACTAGCTCCACCATCATTTGGGTAGAGGCTGGTTTAGTGCATTCCTTGCTTCTGCTTTTGCTCTAAAGAGCCCTGGTGGTGGAGTGATTAAGCAATCATTGACTAATTGAAAGGTCTGTGGCTGAAACCAACCAGCTGCTCTTTGGGAGAAAAAAAACCGAAGCAATCTACTTCCTTAAAGATTAGAAAACCTACAGGGAAGTTCTATTTTGTCTGATAGAGTTTCTATATTAGTTGGAATTGATTCCACTATTAAAAGAATATTGACTGTTTAACTGTTGCTGTTTAACCCACCTCCAAAAACCAATACTTGCAGAGCAACCAGATTAGTCTTTGAAATGTAAATTACATTCTATTATTCCTTAGCCCCCATATCCCAATAAAAAAAACCCCAAACATCAACATACTTCTTAACTCCAGCATACTTCTTAAAATCAAATTCCTGTCTCTCTCCTACCAGTTGATTCTGTTCCAGTGTTAGTAGCCAGACTTCTGCTACTCAGTCTAAACCATGTTAAATCCTTTATTTTTTAAATAATTGTAATGAACATTTACAGAGAATTTGGATTTCCATTCATTCATTGCTGCACTTCTCTACCCGCCCAGCCCTCTCCTCACCCCCCCCCCCCCCCCCCCCCCCCCACCCCCCAGTTTGCTTCTCTCTTTCAAAAGTAAAAGAAAGACTCCCTCCCTGGTAAAAAAAAAAAAAATAAATCCCACAGTTAATTCAGTTTGTCAAGAATACTCTCTGGGTGATACAAAGGGTTAACAAAGGCTACTAACTGAAAGTCAGAGGTTTAAGTCTCTCCAGACACACTTTGAAAGAAAGGCTTTGCCATTTATTTCTGAGAAATCAGTCTCTGGAGACCTTAAGGGACAAATTCCACTATGATCCACATGGGGTCGCCATGAGTAGAAACTGGCTAAAGGCAACTACTTCCCTTCCTCTTGACTTTTTTAATAACTTGGCTCAGTGTTGTTTATTCAACCAACAACCATTTTTTGAGTGATTTTATGCCCCACTCACTGTGGCAAATTCCGGGGATATGGACTCAGGAAACTGCAATCCTAGTGGGAATGTTCCCTCCCCAGAAGTTGACCTTTGTCTTCTAAGTCAAACAGCGTCTTCCAGGCCTTTCCATCATGCACATGACTTTCAGCATATTTTTCACCATTTGTAACCTTACGGCATGTCTACTTATTTATTTGTTGTTTGTCTTTCTTAGAAGAAAGTGAGTCCTGAAATTATTGGCATTTAAGAGACCACCAAGCAGTATTTTCTCAGAAAGCATGTCTTTAATGAATGAGTATGCAATGGGAAATGAATTCTGGAGAAGTTGATAAGGATCATAAGTTGATAAGGACTGTATTTTGGAAAACTGCACTCAAAGGACAATATTGATCATATTCACTCATGACTGCATTCTAAAGGCTTACCAACACTGTCCTATATGACTCTAGATGAGAATTATAATCATCTACATCAACTCTGTCCAGTGGGGTAACCACATCGCTACTGTACAGGTGAAATGTGGTTGACATAAATTAGAAACTGAACTTTTCATTTCAATTACTGCTGTTGTTGTTGTTATGTGTCGCCGAGTCCTTTCCGACTCATAGCGACCCTATGCACAACAGCCCTAAACCCTGCTCTATCCTGTGCCAACCACAGCTGCCTCTGAAACACCCATCCCTATTATCCCAGTCACCGAATCAATCCATCTCATAGAGGGTCTTCCCCTCCTGCGTTGTCCCTCAACCATCCCAAGCATGATGTCCCTCTCCAAGGACCCGTCCCTCCTGGAAACATGTCCAAAGTATGTCAGACAAAGCCCCAGAATCCTTCCCTCCAAGGAGTAGCTTGGTTTAATCCTCTCCAAGACAAATCCATTTGTTTTCCTGGCAGTCCAGGGTCCATTCAGTACCCTTCTCCAGCACCACAGCTCAGAAGCATCCACGCTCCTTCTGTCCTCCCTAGTCATTGTCCAACTCTCTGATGCATAACAAGCGATTGCAAATACCATGGCCTGTATCAGGTGCACCTTAGTCTCCAGAGAGACACTGTTGCTCCTGAGTACTTTAGAGAGGTCCCTAACAGCAGACTTTCCCATC
>NW_006399801.1:10049700-10078477 GCF_000299155.1 Elephantulus edwardii
TATCTCCAGCCTCATTCCTGTCACCAAGCCCATGTTTTCCGACTACTGATTCTTCTTCACTATTTCCAACTTTTGTATTCCAGTCACCCATTATTACTGCTAGCTAATTTAAATATAGAGAGAGCTACATTGGTCTAGTGAACTATATAGAAAGTTATGCTATAAAGTCCAAGGTGAGTTATTTCAGTCTGCAGCCCTCAGGCCTGGTTTAAATTGTCTTTTGTCAAACATTCTTCTAGGTGGTATAGAACTTGTCTGTCCATTTGCTGTACAGAGATAATTCGTGGTTATTGTGATGCTAACCACTGTGACACTGATGTGCCAAATGCAATAATGGTTACCCACGTTGGACACTGTTTGGTGGAGCTTCCCGATTAAAACAAGCTTGGAAGCAGGAGTGGCCTCCACTTCCGAAATGGCTTGCCTCCAGAAACTCTATGAACATGGAAATGACCAAAGTTTTACAAGTGTTCAGGTCATTTGTTCACAGAGTCACTATGAGTCATCTACGACTCAATGACACTTAACAACAACAACAGCAATATAAATATTAATAACATATGGCTGTTGCTATTGTTTAAGGCTATAGAGTAGACGACTATGTAGTGATCCTGTGTACAACTGGGCACTACCTTAGCCCTGACCTCTGCCCTGGAATGTCCAACCTGCAGCCTCACCAACAGTGTGGCATGGCCTTAACACTGTGGCTCCTTCTGAGGTCCTCAAAGGAACATAAGGCACAGGGGCATTATTGCTTCTCACTGCTTATCTGTTTGTGTTGTGCTGTGATGACATGCATGTTGCTATGATACTGGAAGATATGCCACTGGAATTGCAAATCCCAACAAGGCCAGGTGATGGGCAGGTTTCACCAGAGTAGAGGTCTAGATCTCTACTTAGAAAAAATCAGGCAGAGAAATGTATCACATGGAACAGTATTTGAATCATTGCTTTGAATGTGTCATTGTTGTTACATGCTGTTAAGTTGCCTGCAACTCATAGCTACCCTATGTTCAACAGCTCTGAAGCCTGCCCTGCCCTGAGGCAGTCTCGCTGACTCCAAATCACCTACCCCTATTGTCCAAGTTACTGTATCCATCCATCTCATCTGGAGTTTTTCTCTCCTGTTCTGGCCCTCCACCCTTCTGAGTATGATGTCCTTCTCTAAGGATCAGCCCCTCCTGTCCACATGCCCAAAGTACGTGAGATGGAACTTAAAAACCCTAGCCTCCAAGGAGAAACTTGGTTTCACTCTCTCTAAGACAGATCTATTTGTTTTCTTAGTGGTCCATGGTGTGTTCAAGACTCTTCCCAAGTACAACTCAAAGGCATCAATTCTTCTATTATCCTTAGTCATTGTTCAGCTCTCTGATGCATACCAAGTAATTGTGAAGACCTTGGACTTGATTAGGTGTATCTTAGTCTCTAGACTGACATAGTTGTTTCTCAGTACTCTGGAAAGATCATTGATAAAAGATTTACCTAATGCAATTCTCCCTATGATTTCCTAACTACTGATGCCAAAAGTGTTGATTGTGGAGCTGAGCAAGCTATAACAGTTAACAACCTCAATTTCTTCTCTATCCATCATGGTGCTGCCAATTGGCTCAGCAGTGAGAATCTTTGTTTTCTTGAAGTTGATCTTCAGTTCATATTGCAGACTACAGTCCTTAACATTCTTCAACAAGTGTTTCAGGTCCTACTCAACTTCAGCAAGCAAGGTTGTGCCATCTGCATAATGTAGGTTGTTGATTAGTCTTCTTCTAATCTTGATGACACATTCCTCTTCATAAAGCTCAGCCTCCCAAATGATCTGTTCTGCACGTAGATTGAAAAGGTACGGAGATAGGACAGATCCCTGACACAGTCCCTTCCTGCTTTTGAACCATGCATTAGGATGAGTTAATTGCTAGAGAAGGACATTGTGTTTGGTGAAGTAGGCACCCCTGCACCAGTATGGCTGAGACTTTAAGTGAATGAATTGGCATAAAAAAACACAATAGCTGGACTCAAATATGCCAGTGATAATGAGCATGATGTGTAAGAACCTATTCATAAAGTTACCATGATGTTAGCTGTCTATGTATCTATCCTTTGACCTTAATTGCCCATGTCTTTTCTTCTACTGACCATTCCTCACTTAGCCTCTACATAGGATCATGGATCTGTCTTATGCCCTGAGCACGTTCCCCTTTGCAGTGCAGTGAGATTGAGTTACTTATATCAGGAAATCCCCAGTGAATGGTCTCCCTAACAGTGAGAAGAGCTGGCTCTCCCCTCTCTGTGATGTGTGATGAGTGCTCTATGGTCTCTGCCTGGATCTACATCTGAGTTTGATTTTGGCTGCATGGGGCTACAAATGACAGGTTTTTTTTCTAATATGAGAATTTTTCATGATTTTCTTATTATAATTTGCAATTGAGTCAAATCCAGCTCTTAATTGCCATGAATCAGAATCTACCTGATGACACCTAGCATCAACAATGGTTAATTTTTTAGAAATAGGTCATCAATCATTTCTTCTGAGGAGCTTATCTGTGTACCCAAGTCATCAATCTTTCAGTTATCAGTCATGCATGAGAACGGTTTGCCCCATACCCAGACCCAATTTACTTAAGTTTTCATGAGGTGAAGTTGATTCTTTCTCATAGTGACCTCATGCACAACCGAATGAAACACAGCCCAGCCCTGCATTATTTTCATGATCCTTCTTTTGTTTGAGACCATTGTGGAACCCAGGGTCATCCATCCCATTGAAGGTTTCGCTTGCTGTCATCTATTAATTATCCTTGTGAGTTATCAACCTTGATAGAATTGGCTTCCTAAATGTCATGATAGTCTTTGAAAGCTGAATTTGGCTTCATTTTTAATATGATACACACACCTCAAGAACTGAAGAACAGAAGACTGGCATGATTAGCCTGTAGCACCTAGGGACTTCTTCTGTAGAGCCTGGTATCATGAAGCCACCAGAAGACAAGAGCACAGGGAGGAGGAGACTGACCGATGACTATATGGACCAATCCAGGGTGAGGGGTGCTCTGAAAGAAGGAAAAGCCCCAGGGTTGTAGCAACCTTATGTGGACTTGGGGGACAAAGGACCCCTATTATAAATCCCATCAAGTAGTTAAAATCAGCTTATATACTGTAATCGTAAAATCATAATCTCAGACTGAGAAACACCCCAGATTCCTTCTAATCTAGACTATTGCCCCACAAGAGCAGTCTTCCTGACATATGTTTCTCTGAGTCATCTGGGTTGATAAGATAAAGTATCCTCCCAGGGAGTTAGCAGCAGATGGCTGCCAAGAAATTTTGTTCTGCTAAATTTCAAAATGTTGAGGGGTGGGCAGCAGGAACAAATATAATGTGAAAAAAGTGGCATACAGAAGACACTAGAATGGCTCTGTGATCCCTGACTAGGCTTCTCCCCCTCTATCACTCATCCCCAAGATTGTACAGGGTGAGCATTCCCTAATGTAGCCTGGATACAGGGCCCTAGAGGGGGAGTCATCACTGTGAGGTCAAGGGGCTCCCTCATCCTGCATCAACTAACACAGCTGCACTCTTACTATATCACTCATGTCCTTGGGTGTACCAGACCTTCTTGAACTCATAAAAGAGCAGACCTGTGGGTATTGCATTCCAATGCCCCTCTGTCTTTTATTAAAACCAAACTAAAACAGTTGCCATCAAGTAGATTCCCACTTATGTTATTCTTGTTAGGTACCCTTGAGTCAAGTATGACCCATAGCAACCCTACAAACAACAGATCTTATCCTATCTTCTGTCATCCTCACTGGCACGTTAGTCCATTGTGACAGTCACTCTGTCAATCCACCTAGTCGAAGGTCTTCCTCTCCTTCGCCTTCCCCCTCTCTTTCTGAGCATCGTGTCGCTCTCCAAGGAATAGCCCCTCCTAGAAATATGCCTAAACTATGCTATGTGAAGCTTCATATTCTTAGCTTCCAAAGAGCACTTTGGCTGCACCCTCTCTAAGACATATCTGTTTATTCTCTAAGCTGTCCATATGATGTTCATTACTGTTCCCCAACAACCACAGCTCAAAGGCATAAATTCTTCTTCTGTCATCCTTATTCAGTGTTCAGCTCTCAAATGCATAGCAAATGATTAGAAAGACAGGCGCACCTTAGACCTCAAACTGATGTCATGATTCCTCAATAATTTATAATGGTTCTAACTGCAAATTTTCCCAGTGCAATACATCTCCTGATTTCCTGACTGCTGGTACCAAGTGTGTTGATTATGGATCCAACTAAGATTAAGTTGTTGAAAGTTTCATTCTTTTCTCTATCATGATGTTGCCTATTAGTCCAGTGGTAAGAATTTTGTTTTCTTGACATTGAAATGTAATCCACCGTTGGTCCTCTGCAGCAAGTCCATCAAGACTTTCTCACTTTCAGCAAGCAAAATTGTGTAATTTGCACAATACAGGTTATTTATGAATCTTCTTCCAATCTTGATTGCACGTTCTTCTTCATAGAGTCCAGCTTCTTGAATAATTTGCTCAGAATACAGATTGACTAGGTACGGAGAGAGAATACAATCCTGACACACTCCTTTCTTAATTTTAAACCATGTTTTTAAACCATTTGAACCCTTTCTCTGTTCACACAACAGCTTCCTGGTCTAGGTCTAGGTTTCACATGAGCACAATTAGCTATAATTTGTTATGATCCACAAAATCAAATGTCTTTGCATAGTAAATAAAGCATAAATAGATTTTCATCTAGTAAACTTTCAGCCAGGATCCATCTGATATAAGCAATGCTATCCCTGGTGCTGTAGTCTCTTTTAACTACTGCTTGAACTTCTGGCAAGTCTCTATTTATGTACTGTTCTAGCCGTTTTTTATCTTCAGCAGTATTTTGCTTGCATATGATATTAATGATATTGTTGGATAGTTTTCACATTCTGTTGGATTACCTTTCTCAGGAATGGGAACAAACATGAACCTCTGGCCATTGGCCAGACAGCTGTCCTCTGAATGTCCTGTTATAGACTAATGAGCACAACCAGATTTGGTTTATGAAGTTGCAAATATTTATAAGAGAAGTTGTTCCTCCTAGTGAAACAACTAGTGGATTTGAACTACTGACCTTTTAGTTAGAAGCCTAATACAGTTTATTCTACACCTCCACAGCTCAGTGCTGCTGCTTGTAATGTGCTCTAGACCTTGCTTCATTTTATTTTATTTTATTTTATTTTATTTTATTTTATTTTTGTGTGAGTGTACCATCAAATCAGATCTGACTGGTACAGGAAGAGATTGTCCCTCCTTCCCTGGCAGAGCATCTGGTGGATTTGAACTGTGCACCTCTGGGATTGTAGTTGCAGCTCCTTGCCACTAGGCCACCAGAGCTCCCCTGGACCTTGCTTCTTTAGAAAGCACAATTACTCCTCTTGATCCAGAATAAGTGCTCTGACACAATCATTTCAGCGAAAGGCAGTAACTCCATAAAATGTTAAAAATTAAACATGTGAATCTGTGTTGTTTCTTCCATAGATTAGAAATATTTTGCTATAAATAGACCCTCACACACGCTTGTTCTGATTAGCATGTGATCCCTTCCTTTTTCTGGCTTTCTGCTGTCATTTCTGCTTATGATAAGCTAAGGACATACTGTAAATTCTTCTACAAACAATGTAACTCATCATTTATTCTTATACAGTGCTAATTGTTGTTGTTGTTACCATTGAGTTGGGACTGACTCAGAGATGACCTGACCCTCCAATGGGTCTTCATAGGCACTAAACCTCATGAGAGAAGATTGCTTGTTCGTCTTCCATGGACTAGCTGGTGGTGGATTTGAACCATCTGCCTTTGGTAGCAGAATTCTTTACCACTAAGTCACTACAACTCCCTAGTTATTATTGAGTTACAACTGATGTATAGTATCCCTTTGTACAGCAAAACTTCACTGGACCCCACATCATTTTCATAATCACAGGTCTAGTTGAGGACCTCATTGCATCTGTTGTATAGTGGCTTCCAACCTAGAAGGCTCATGCTCTAATAATGAATTGAACAATATCCTATAGTGACCTACAAGGTTTTTGCTGACTAGATTTTAGAAACTGATGGTCAGGTCTTTTTCCTTTGTCTGTTTAATTTGGAAGCTTTGTTGGAATCTGTCCACTATAGATGACCCTGCCAGTAATTTAAATACCAGTGACATAGTTTATAGTATCACATCAACATACAAGCCACCACATTATGGAAATTTGAAAGACAGATAGTAGTTTGTCAGTTTATCACTTGCCACTTGCTACCAAGGTGATTTTGACTCATGGCCATCCCGTGTGTGTCAGAGAACATCAGTGAGGTCTTCCGTGGCTGCTTCCCTAGTGATAGGTCACTAGGGGTTTTTTTTTTTCCCAAGGTACCTCCGTGTGGACTGGAACCTCCAGTCTTTCAATAAGCAGCCAAGGACTAATCATTTGCACCACCCAGGGACTCGCATACACTGTTAGAATCTCTTATGTAAGCGTTACATGAACTTTCTCTGAATTCTCACACAAAACCATAGAAGGGTAACTTGGTGTTTCTGGGAAGTCTGTAGAAGTCCTGCAACTTGGACACAATATCTAGCTTTTCCTTTGCTCCTAACCTCTCTGAACCTCAGTTTTTTCATCTCTAAAATAACAGTGATCTAATAAAATTACAAAATACCAGGAACTACTTCCTGAGGTAGTTACTGAGGTGAGGATGTTCACTCTCTCCTAGAGTGCCTATCCCTTTGGGTAGCTCACCTACAGATTCTGTTATTAGTTCGATGGCACGTTTGTATCTCTGGGCACCTCTGGTCTTATCAGAAGGATGTGAATGACATGATCTAAGATACTCTTATTTTTGGTGCTTTTTACTGCTACATAATCAGAAAAGAAACAAGGCAAGAAATGGCACACACTAGACAACCTGTAAGGAGCATTGGTTGTCTACGGGTAGGAAGCGGAAGTCCCAAAGACACAACATTTGAAGTCATCATCTGCTCCACGGGAGAAGGATGGGTAATCCTTATACAATTTACTGCCTCTGAAAACTCAAAGGTCCACTATGGTTCAGTACTAACTCAACTGCAAACAACAATAAACATCTTGTAAATGGCCTGTGAGTGGAGATTCCCTAAACCATTGCTGTTCTCCTGACGGTCTTCAGGCTGCCCCATGATTGAGTGATGGAGCCATTCCAGTTCACCGTCCTCACTGGCTTCTGTTGTACATGACAACATTCTCTTAGTTTGACTTTCCTTTGGACTCGGTCATGGCAACCCACCTTAGACTTTCAAAACTTTACTCTCTGAGACAAATATGAAATTAAGTCATAAAAATGTGACTTCATTTTAAATTTTCCTCTCATACAGTTCCTCAATCTAAGGAATGGCAAAAACTCCCAGTTTTTAGAAGAGATAACTTTATTTATGCATTATTTTACTAAGTGTCAACTCTCTCTCATGTTTTTGTCTTAATTAATGAGTGTTGTTAAAACAGGAATATCGTAAATGAGTGGATTTGAACCTATTGCCTTTTGATTAGAAGTGCAGTTCCTTACCACTAGGCCACCAAACTCCCTGGTGTTATATGACACATTTCTATTTCTCCACAGTTCTTCAGGCTTCTATTTTAAGACAAAGGGTCTTACTCCCTTCTGTGAGCTGCTTTCCTAGTTTCTGGGATCTGGTAGTGGTCCTTGGTAGTCCTTTCTTCATAGGCAGTCATAATTTGTCTTTGTGGGTGGGTGTGTCTCCAGATCCTCTGTTCTTTTATAACTCAGAAGTGATTAGCTTTAGCTACTCATGGCTCAATACCTACTCATTACTCCCTTTTAACAAACAAAGAAAATTCCATGTCTAAAAGGTATCCCATCCACAGATAAATTGCCTGAATTCCAGTGTAAATTTTGAGGGCCACTAATCCAATCCACAATACTCCCTTCATAGTGACACTATGAACAACAGATCTCAACTCTTTCCTATCTTGTGCCAAATCCAGGTAGTACAGATTCCTTCAGATTCTCTTTCAGTAATCACTTTGTGGTCCTTCCTGTCTTCTGTTTGTCTTGCTGTGATGGGCTGAGGACATGCCATTAAATTTCATATTAACAATTTCTCCTAGTCATTTTATCCTTGTTAATGCCCCCAGTTATCTGGCACCAGCAAGTCAGTGGAAATTACCTAATGAAAATGACAGTTCATTTATATCATCAAAAAGGGAGTGCTAAGTGTGTTGGGTAACAACAGCTTATATTCTTCAGAGAGATAAACAACTTCACTGATTGGCTCTTAATGTGGCAGGGCAACACAGCCAGGGAGCTGAGGGAGGATTCCATCTGAGAGCTAAAGTATCAAAGAATTCAAACAGGGAGCTTGAGAATAAACCCAGGGGATAGCTGCATGCTTAAGCTTAAAACATAGCACTGCTCTGCATTAAGACAACATCAGCACATTGCAAAATACTACATGATTCCCATTACCAAGGAATAATGAGATAGATGTCTAACAAATTGTTCTTTTCTAAGTGTCAATGCCAGGAGGAAATCTGGAATCAACACAGCCTTCTACCAGCGCCTAGGTAAAGTTTCAACAGCAAAAAGCCAAGATTTGATAAGAGGTAATATTGAAATAAACATTGTTTGCTAACCAAGAATATGCTATCTTCATAATTATGATAAAATGCCAGGGGGCAAAAAAAATTCAGTATATTTTTGTTTATCTCTAATAACTGAAGAGAAGCTGCTTCTACTAAATATACTTTTTAAATGACTTTTCATGGAAAAAAATTTTTTAAAAAGTAAATTGGACTAATTAAGTGTGTCAGAGTCAGTGAGACTGGCTCAGGATAGGGCAGAGCCAGTTTAGAGGTGTTGTACATACGGTCACTATGAGTCGCAGGTGACTTGATGGCACATAACAACAACAATCACAAAATGGGGCTATGGTGATTCAGTGGTGAGATTGCCGTTAATGAAGGAGACTGCGATTTAATTCTTTCCCAATGACCTTAATGCGTAGTCATCACTTATTTGTCAAAGAGGCTATGATGCCAGTAAATTTCAATGGTGATCAGTTTCTGAGATACAACCAATGAAAATGAGTCATACAACCTAATCCACAATCGGTTCACCACATGGTTGGTGCAGGTCTGGGTGGTACATTGGTGTATCGTACACAGTGTCACTGCGAGTTCAGGTTTGATTTAACCAAAGCTAACAACAACAATCACAAGATAAAATATAGAGCACTGATCATAGCCATACTTACTCAGAGTATCAATACATGATCAGTCTAATTTCAGTGTCTCTTATTTGACAATTGTGCCTCCTTTTGAGAGAAAACTCTAAGTCTAAAGGTGTACCAGGCAGTCCTGCCTCTTAGCCCCAATGACTCAGACCAGGAAGTAAATTTGGTTCATTCCACCCCAATTCTTTTCTCTGGGTACAGATAATTCCCAGGGACAGGATGAGCAGGGAGAAACACTCTTCTAAATAAAGAAGGAAAAGGTATGAAGAAAGAACCATAAACTAATTTTCTTTTCAACCAGAGAACTGGAAGCAGTTACTTGCTTTGATAGTTTGTGATGTTAATTCATGGTGCTAATTCTTTGCAAGGCTGGGCTATACCCTCTTCCTGAGGATCTTACGATACTCAGATATATTCCCACAGAGTCATGTTGCCTGAGTCTTTGGTAGATCACGTAGGTTCTGCTCCTTAAAAAAATAAAAGAAAATGAGCAAGATAGGTTTTCTCAGATTTCTTTTAAATGCCTGTATTAGTTATGAACAGAAAAGAAGATCAAATTGTAAAGAATATAATTCTTAGATCATTAGTCAATATTCATGGAAATAGCAGTCAAGAAATCAAATGATGTAATATACTAGGAAAATCTGCTGCAAAAATCCCCACCTTTTTAAAGATTTGTTTTTCTCTTTAAAGTTTTAATATTCAACGATATCACTTTAATAACTACTTATGTCTGACCCAAACCATGGTCTTTTCAGTCACCACTCTAAAGCCGGACAGATGAAAAATTCAAACAGAAGAACTGATGCATTTGGACTGTAATGCTGGCAAGAAGTGATGATGAAATACCCTGTGTTGTTATTGTTGGGGCCCAACAAGACAAGCATGACTCATAATGATCTTATTAACAGTAGATCTGAACCTTTTCTCACCCTGTGCCATCTTCATCTCAGACACACGTAAGCCCATTGCTACAGTCACTGTGTCAATCCATCTCCTAAGGGTTTTCCTTTCCTTTGCTATCCCGCCACGTTTCTAGGCATAATGACCCTCTCAAAAAATAGCCTTTGCTAGCAAGATGCCCATACGTGAGACAAAATTTTGTCATCTTTGCCTCCAAAGATTATTCTGGCTGCATTTTCTCCAAGACACATCTATTCATTCTTTTGGCAGTCCATGAGGTAGTCAGTACTCTTCTTGAACACCACAGCTCAAAGGCATCAAATCTTCTGTAATCTTTATTCATTGTCCAGCTCTCAAATACAGAGCAAGTGATTGAAAATACCATGGCCTGAATTAGGTCCACTTTAGTCTTAAACTAACTCCATTGCTCCTCAGTAATTTGGAGAGATCCTTAATGGACTTGCTCAGTGAGTGCAATATATTTTCTGATCTCTTAATTGCTGGTACCAAGGGTGTTGACTGTGAAACTAAATAAGAAGAAATGTTTAGAAGTTTCATACTTTTCCTCATATATCATGATGTTACTTTTGGTTCAGTGGTGAGGAGTTTTGTTTCTTGGTGTTGAGACTCAATCCATATTAAAGGCTAGAGTCCTTGATTTTCTGGAGCAAGTGTTTCAAGTCCTCCTCACTTTCAAAATACACTATTGACTGTCAGAAAAGAAACAAATCAGTTCTACAGAAATACAAACAGAATGCTCCTAGAGTGAGGGTGGTGGCACTTCACCTTTTGCACTTTGGGCTTCTTTTTGTTGTGTGCAGTCGAGTACAAACTGACCAATAGATGACCCTCTCTGGAGTTTCAGAAACAATAAATCTCACAGCAGGAGATTGCCTATCCTTCTCTCATGGGGCAGAGAGTGCATTCAAATCATGTGCTTTTAAAATTGCACTGCAGCTTCTTCCTACTGTTGTTGCTGTTGATTGCCTTAGAGTCGAGCACAACTCATAGCAACTCTGTGAAAAGGCCTGAAGCCCCTTTACAACTATTGACATTTGTCAAAGTTCATAGAGTTTCTGGAGGCATGTTATTTAGGAAGTGGATACCACTTCTGCTTCCAAATCTGTCATAGTATGTTATTGCTGTTATGAGCCATTGGTTTTTTGGCAATGTATAAGTGACTCAATGTACAACAGCTCTGAACCCCTCCCTGTCCTGAGCCAGTCTCACTAACTCCAACACACCAACCCCTTAGCCCCAGTTACTATTAGGCCACCAGAAATAGGTTACCAATGAAGGCCAATTATTAGAAAAAGATATTATGTTTATTAAGTTAGTGAAAAAGAGTGGAAAATTCAAGAGAATAGAATTGATAGAATAGCCACTTCAAGCATGTCAATGATTATGAAGGTGATGCAAGGTTGTATAAATAATGTCCACGTAAGTAAGTACTCAATACAGTCGTTCAATGTTAGAAAGGATATATATTGCTAGGTACTTAAATAAGGTCTAATATCTCGGAACTTGAATAATCAAAACACATTTCTTGCTCATTCAATAGCTAGTTTGATATACAATGTACATACAAGATACTATGTCAACCCATCTCATCCAGAGTCTTCCTCTCTTTCACTATCCTCACTATCCTTTACCCTTCCAAGCAGGATGTCCTTCTCAAGGACTGGCCTCTCCTGGCAACATGCCTGAAGTATGTGTGGGAGAGCTTCAAATCCTTGCCTCCAAAAAGCATCTCGGTTTCACCCTCTCCAGGACAAACCTATGTGTCCTATTGGCAGTCTGTGGAATGTTCAACACTCTCCCCCAGCACCACAATGCAAAGGCATTAATCCTTCTTCTGTCATCCTTAGTCATTGTCCAGCTCTCTGATGCATAATAAATAATTACAATGACCGTGGTCTGGATAAGGTGCACCTTAGTCTCTAGACTGACATTGTTGCTCTTTAGTCCTCTGGAGAGGTCTCTCACAGCAGATTTCCCCAGTTCATCTTTTAATTTCCTGACAGCTAGTCCACCTTATTGCCTACATTATATACATCATCATCATATAAGGTTTCAAAATTTTCTTCGGAATTTTAACTTCTTGTTGATAAACTAAATATTCATAAATATTTTATGGTTTGCTCTTATAAATGGCTTCTATCACTTTGGCCCATTTTTGCCAGCCATGAGCCAGTCAGATGACCACATTTAATCACACTGAAAGCAGAAAACACACAGGAGACGTGAGCTGCTTTCAGCCAAAATTTCAGTCCTTAGAAATGTAAAGGCATACTTTAAATTTAATAAAGCTAATTTTATTTAAGTAAATGTTAAATTAAATTAAGTAATTTAATAAGAGTAATTTTAAAAGCAATAATGATAATAATAATGAAAGCAGAAGTACTAGCTGACTTTTCCTTTTGTGTGTGATGATTTTAAGATTTTTCTTTTTAAAGTACTGTATCAAGTAGGTTTTGTCTGTTCTCATTTTATCATAATATTAAGCATTTAGAGCAGTGAAGATACTGGCCAAATGCCTAAACTTCTTTGTGATGTTGCTGTTATATGTTAAGTTGGAAACAACACTGGCTGACCCTCCTGTGAGTTTTCACAGGCACTAAGTCGCACAAAAGGAGGTCATCCATTCTTCTCATGCAGAAATGTTGGTAGATTTGAACCACATACCTTTGTGTTGGCAGAAAAATTCCTTGCCACGAAGCCAACAAGCTCCCTTAGATGGAGTATTTAAATTAAAAACCTAGAGTCTCCATATCTGAAGACTCAGATTTACTCCAAATTTATGGAACAAAACTCTGGGAACATTTTAAATTTATAAATTCTGAGATCCATCCCTGGATAGGCTCAAGCCACCAGCCTATGTGGTTAACAAGCAAATGCATGAATCCATAGAGCTTTAAAACAAAACAAAAAATATACTTTCACATGGTGAACATCTATTGTTTTACAAGTAAGTATACTATAACTCTGGAGATTGATATGTCCTTCCACTGATCTTTTATTTCTTCTAGAATGCCAGTGTGAAGAAGAATAATCAGTACTGTCTAAATATAGTTGTTTCATTAATTTCCAGATCCGGAGAATAAGAAAGAGTTAAACTAAGCTCATTTTTGATTTAGTCTCAGAATGCTACTATTTTGTGGAAATAAGAACAATGACTTACCTGGAGGCTGCAGTGGTAGAAGCCTTCTTCCTTGCAGAGGTTTTGGGCTGGAATTCTGGCAGGTCCACCACATTCCTAGCCACTACTCCTCTGCTCATGGAGGTTAATGTGTGGCAATGGTAATTAACAAGTAATTTCAGTGGATTCTACAGTCTAAAAGGAACTAGAAAGAAAGGCCTGACCGAATACCTCCAAAAACCAGCCAATGAAACCCTACATATTATAGAGACATGATCTCCAATGAATCCTGGAGTTAGAATTATAGCAGGTAGTGTTTCCCTCCCTTGTGCATGAGGTTATCATGACTTGGGGCTAACGATGGCAGCAAAAAGGAGAAATGTACTGAGAACTCTACCCAAGCACACATTCAAGCTTATTGTTGTCTAGTTACAATCAATTGGTAACTCTCACTGGGTTTCCAAGACTATAAATCACAGGAATTGGGGGGATACTGCCCAGCTTTCTCTCTTGGAGCCACTGGTAGGATTCAAATGACCAGAAACACATGGTCTTTGGGTTAACAGTGCAACTCCCAATAAACTATATCACCAGAGAACTTTACCAGAACAGCTGTATTCCACAGAAACTTCAGCCTTATGTTCCAACATTGTTTTGTTCTTAGTTGAGTACCACTCATTGCAACCCTATGAACAACCTACCTAAACTCTGTCCTATCTTGTGTCAGCCTCACAATCTGACACACTTAAGCTCATTGCTGCAGTAACTGTGTCAATCCATCTGATTGAGAGTCTTCCTCATCCTTGCTGTCCCTCCACATTCCTGAGCATGATGTCCCTCTCCAAGGAATAAGCACTGCTAGCAACGTGCTCAGAGTATACAAGATAAACCTTCATCTTTGCTTCCAAGGAGCACTCTGGCTGCACCTTCTCCAAGACTTCTCTGTTCTTTTGGCAGTCCATGGAATATTCAGTACTTTCCTCCAACACTATAAGCTAGAGACCTCAATTTTTCTTCTGTCATCCTTAGTCATTTGCTTAGCTCTCAGATATCTAATAAGTGACTGAAAAGAAGATGGCCTGAATAAGGTGCAACTCAGTCTTTAAATTGACATCATTGCTCCTCAATAATTTGGAGCGATCCTTGACCACATACTTTAACAAGGCAACATGTATCTTGATCTCCTGACTGCTGGCACTAAATGTAGTGATTATGGATCAAAGTAAGATGAAGTCATTGACAGTCTCAATCTCTATCTGTCCATCATTGGCACAGAGGCTGGGATTTTTGTTTTCTTGACACTGAGATGCAATTCATATTGAAGGCTGCAGTGTTAGTGCCTCAAGTCTGCCTTACTTCCAGCAAGCAAGGTTTTGTCATCCATATAACAAAAATTATTGATCAGTCTTCCTCCAATCCTGATGCCCAATTTTTATTTATAAAGTCCAGACTCTCAGAATACAGATTAAAAAGGTATGGGGGGAAAAATACAGCCTTGACCCATACCTTTCCTAATTTTAAACCATGCAATGTTTCCTTTGCTCTGTTTGTACAACAGGTATAGGTTTTGCATGAGTATAATTAAGTGTTCTGGAATTTCTGTTCTTTTCAATGTTAGCCATAATTTATTATGACCCATACAGTCAAATGCTTTTTCATAGTCACAAAAGCACACATAGACATTCTCCCGGTATTCTTTGCTTTCTGTCAGGATCCATCTGACTTCAGCAGTGATGCTTAAATGGAAGTTAATGGATTTTGTGCTCAGGATTGTCTGTCTTCAAAATCCATGCTATTTCTTTTTGGGTAAGAATAACTGCCTGGCCAGCACATGTGATCTTCCTGAACTTTGTACCAGCCTGTCTGTCTTATGTCCCTGGCCAGAGAGGGGTCCGTGGACCTGAGGTCCTAGTCCTGTAGCTCCTCCAAGGATTGGCCTGCTTGGGAATGGGGGTGGGCAGAAGAAGCAGATTCCCAGGAAAATCCTAGCCTTTATCCATGCCAAGAGATAACAATTCTCATTTACCAAGATAATTTTATTCACTTAAGGAACTACTTAAAATAGGTATAGTATGTGCTTCTGTTTTTCGTTGGCTTCATTTTGGTGTCAGGTTTTTCATTTGCTTATTTGTTTTATTTGTTTGCCATTTGATTCTACTCAAGAATCTGTTGTTTTAGAATCTGAGTCTCTAGGTACTGAGGATCTAGAGCCAAGGAACATATTATTTCTGAAAATTCATGTTTTTTACTGAAAGTTTAGTCCTTGAGCTAAAACCAATCTGAACAAAATTTTAACCAGTATCACATTATATGGGTTAATAATGCAAAGGAACAACCTCTCTCCCCTAATTCCTGTGGCTTGAGACAGCAATATCAGCAGCATAATGTCTTCCAAAGGCATTCATATCTCAATTCCTGCAACCTGTGAATATGGTACCTTCTGCGGAAAATGGTCCTTTGCAGATGTGATTAAGGCAATAGACCTTGTGATGGAAATACTATTTTGAGTTGCCTTTTGGGTTCAATCTAATCATGATTTCTTCAAACAAAGATACATTCCTAAAAGAGCAAAGAGAAATCTAATGTTAGGGAGGGGAGCCAGACACCTGAGAAGCACTCAACTCCCTGTTTGACAATGGGAGATGTCGTAAGCCACAAAACGCAGGTGGCCTCTAGAAGTTCCAAAAAAGGGAGCAGATTCTCCCTTAGGGTCTCCAGGAAGCACTGTCCAATGAGATTCATTTGAGACTTCTGACCCAAAGAACTACAAGATCCTTAATGTGTGTTGCTTAAGGTACTGGTTTATGCTCATTTGGGGCAGTAGTGATGGAAAAGTTAATACAAATCCTCAGTCTCTAGGATGGGAGGTAGAGATAGGGGAAATATGTGGAATGTTAAATACACCAAAACATAGTGCTCATGTTTTCTTTGACTAGAACTTGAAGACCAGTCATTACAACAAAGACAAAACTCAAATTCATTACCATTCAGTCAATTCCAAGTCATAATTATCCTCTGTCAGGTTTCTGAGATTGTGAATCTTACTAGGAGGTAACTACCCATCTTTCCCCCATGGATCCGTTGGTAGATTCCAACTGCCAGAGATGCATGGCCTTTTGGTTGAGAACTTGCAAGACATTTAAAAGCCGTGGATCTGTATAGTGTTGTTATTATGTGCCACAAGCAGTCAATGACATTTTTGATACATAACTTAAAAAAAAAGAAAGACAGTTGTCATCAAGTTGGTCCCAACTCTCAGTAACTCTATGTGGGTCAAAGTAGAATTGTGCTCCGTAATGTTTTAGGAATGTGGATGATAACAAACTATGGTTTGAGAAGGAAAGGAGTACCAGAACAGTTGATTGTGCTCATATGAAACTTGTACATGGATTGGGCCAGGAAGCAGTCGTTAGAACAGAGCAGGGAAACACTGCATGGTTTAAAATCAGGAAAGGAGCGCGTCAGGGATGCATCCTGTCTTCATACTTTTTCAATCTATCTGCAGAACAGATCATTCGGGAGGCTAGGCCATATGAGGAGGGGTCTGACATCAGGATTGGAGGAAGATTCAAGAACCTGCAGTATACAGATGAGATGAACTTGTTTGCAGAAATTGAAAAGAACCTGAAGTGTTTACGTGCAGAAACTGTGGAAGACTTGAAGCATCAAGGATTTGAGTCTTCAGTATATGTTGAAGCTCAACATTAAGAAGACAAAGATTTTCACCGATGAGCCAATCCAATTAGCAGCATCATGATAGATAAAGAAGAGGTTAAGATTGTTATGAATTTCAGCTTCCTCAGCTCCATAATCAACACTCTTGAAACCAGCAGTCAGGAAACAAAAATAAAAGTAGTTGCACTGGGAAAATCTGCTGTCTAGAACCTCTCCGGAGTACTTAGAAGCGACATTGTCAGTCTAGAGACTAAGGTGCACCTGATCCAAGCCATGATCTTCACACTTACTTGCTAAGCATCAGAGAGCTGGACAATAACTAAGGATGACAGAAGTAGAATTGATGGCTTTGAGTTGTGGTGCTGGAGAAGAGTATTGAACATGCTATGGATCACCAAGAGAACAAACAAGTTTAACCTGGAAAGGGTGAAACCAGGCTGCTCCTTGGAGGCGAGGATTTTGAAGCTCCTTCTCACATGCTTTTTGACCAGGAAGGATCAGTCCCTGGAGAAGAACATCATGCTTGGAAGGGCAGAGGGACGGCACAGGAGAAGACCTCCAATGAGACAGATTGACTCAGTAACTGGGATAATGGGGATAAGTGTGTCAGAGACAGTGAGTTTGGAGCAATTGTATGTAGAGTCGCTATCAGTTGGAGGTGACTTGATGATGCACAACAACAAAAACAATAAGGTTTTTGGTGACTGTGACCTTTCAGGGCTCTGGAGGGGGCCTGGTCTGAAGGGTGTTGTTCTGCTAACCCCAAAGGCAGCAGCTTTCTGGCAGTTCATATCTAGGGACTCTGCGGGAGAAAAGTGGGCAATCTTCTCCCCTGCGACTTAGAGCCCCTGGCTTGAGGGCAATGAGATTTTATAAAGTTTCAGAAGCATATTGCCTGGCCATTCTCCTGTGGCATCTCTGGGTGCATTCAAGCTTCTAGTCTGATGCTTAGTGACCAAATGTCTAAGAACTTGCACCACTTATGGTGAACACATTGAGTGGAAGAATGAGAAGCTGATTTGCATCACAATTGGCTGTATTTACCTAGTGGAGCTGCTTCTCTGGATTAGAAATAGCACAGACACAGCAGATTTGCTGTTGCCCGCCACGGTTCTGTCTTTCATCTTCCTTACATCTGGTGTAACTCTGAGAAGAATATGTAGTTTGGTTTATAGTTATGTGAGTATTTCTCAAACATGCAATTTTCTGGTCCAAAATGTTTTCCATCCTCTGAAGCTGAATATAAACTAACCCATAGTTACAAACACTACAATTTTGGTGTGTGATTGTTTGAAACAGTGTATAGGTATATATGTTGCTAGTTTACAGTTGTCTTAAAGAGAGCTAATTATTGGCCATATGAATGAGTTTTCCTGAACTTGACTTTGCACTATGTAAAATGAGAAGATGGAAATGTAATTGCCTTAATGGTTTTGACTAAGAAGCCCATTTGAATAAGAATCTCTTGGGGGAATTATCTTCTGCTGTCTAGGTGGAACTGGTTAATGCTCACAAATAGCTCAGTCTTGGGTCTGTAATAACTGTGTGGTGGTGGTGTTGTTTGGTGTCACTGAATCTGTTCCAACGCCTAGTGACCCTGTGTCTAAAAGAACAGAACACTGTGCGGTCCTGGGTTCACCTCCATTGCTATGTCTGAGCCGCTCTGTCACTTTACCTTGTTGAGAGTCTTCCTGTTTTTCACAGATCCTCTGCCAAGCATGATCTCCTTCTCCAGGGACCTGGTCTCTCCTGATAACATATCCAATCATATGAGATAAAGGCTCATTATCCTCATTTCAATGTAGAATTCTGGTTACATGTCTTCTGAGACAGATTCGTTTGTTGTTCTGGAAGTCCATGGTACATTGAATATTCTTTACCAACACCATAGTTCAACTGTGTCAGCTTTTCTCCAATATTCTTGAGCCAATGCTATAACTACACAGATCAAAAGTTAAACTCACTGCCATTGCATCAATTCTGACTCATAGTGACCCTCAACTATGTTTCTGAGGCTGTTAATCTTAATGGGAGGAGACTGCCTTTCTCTCTCTCTCTCTCAGGGAACAACTGGTGAATTCAAACTTCAGACCTTTCTGTTAGCTCTACAACATGTAATTCACTATGTTACAAGAGTGTCTTGCAGTAAACTCTAGTTATATTCTTATAAATATCCACAATGTAATATTTGAAACTAACAAGTAGAAGAAAAACCTAGTAAAAAAAGAACACTATGTATCAACGTGTTTAAGTTTATCTTTTGTATTATAAATTAAGCCTCAGAACTCTTAACTGCAAATGTCAAAAGTTTTCTTAGATTGTCTAATATTTCCCTTCACTTTACTTTAATTCTTTGTGCTTATCTTTTGTTGGCTGCTGGCCAGTACAATATCTGATTTGTGTTTATTTGATAGAATCTGTTCCTGTTATGCTTTGAAATATCGATTTGCTCATCATTCCAAATTTAAAATCTGTAATGCAGTTTGTCTCTAGTACTTAAACATGTCCCAGGATATTTGCTAAAGATAAAAATAAGATCTTGTTGTTAAGTGAAATTTAGTAACAGATTCAAGGGTTGTTTGGAGCCTAAAACTAACATTGCTAAAGGGCATCATTATTATTTCATAGCCTGGGTAGGAGAAAGGTCTTGCCAACTTCAGAATGGGCCGGAGAGTGGAGAATTCTGTCCTTTGAACAACATTTAAAAATCAGTGTTTAAGTTCATTTATTCTTGGCAAAAACTCAACTTCCTGTTTTTAAGGAAAATGGAATTGAGAGACTCACATAGTCTTGGACTATCAAATATCTCATTATAAGACAGAATTTAGATGACTACAGTGAAAATGAACTATCAATGATAAATTTTTTAAGTAAATATAAATAAGAATCTAGGGAACTAGTGTTTGGTAACAGCTTTAGTTGTTGTTGTTGTTGTTGTTGTTGTTGTTGTTGTGTACTGTCACATAGTCTGTGACTCGTAGTGACCCTATGTACAACAGCCCTAAACCCTGCTCTATCCTCTGCCAATCTTATTGTTTCTGACACACCTACCCCCATTACCCCAGTCACTGAATCAATCCATCTCATCAATGGTCGGGAATTCCAGAACAATTGATCGTGCGAATGCAAAGCCTATACTTGGACCAGGAGGCGGTTGTCAGAACAGAGCAAGAGAACACTGCATGGTTCAAAATTGAGTAGGGCATACACCAGTGATGTGTCCTATCTCTATACCTTTTCTCTCCCCTCCCCTTACCTTTTCAATCTATATGCAGAACAGATTATCGAAGAGGCTGGGCTCTATGAGGAGACATGTGGCATCAGGATTGGAGGAAGACTCATCAGCAACCTGTGTTATGCAGATGACACAACCCTGCTTGCTGAAACTGAGGAGAACCTGAAGCACTTGCTGCAGAAGGTCAAGTACTGCAGCCTTCAATATGAATTGAAGCTCAACATCAAGAAAACAAAAATTCTCACCACTGAATCAATTGGCAGCATCATCATAGATGGTGAAGAGATTGGTGGTGTAAACAGCTTTTGTTTACTTGGCACCACAATCAACATTCTTGGCACCAGCAGCCAGGAAATTAAAAGACAAATTGCACTGGGAAGTCTGTTGTAAGAGGCCTCTCCAAAGTACTGAAGAACAATAATGTCAGTCTGGAGACTAAGGTGCACCTGTACAATCTGGAGAGAATAAAACTGATGACCTTCTAAAGATTAAATTCCTGTGTTCATCAAAAACGTGTTCCAACAGAGTGAAAAGAAAATGTACTGACTGGGAAAAAATATTTGGCAATGCCATTTCGGACAAGGATCTTATATCAAAAGTTACAGAATCCTACAGAGCCTCCAACAAGAAGACTGATAACCCAATTACAAAATAGGAAAAGACATGGAAAGAATTTTCACAGAATATTTAAATTTTTCACTTACAAAGAATTCTTTACTTACATAATCAATTCCTTATTTTTTAGTTTCCATAATGTTGTAGTAATTTTAAAAATACATTTTTATTTAATAAGGTAACATGTGAAATAAATATAGTAACACAAAGTAAAAAGAGTAAAAGAAAAAGAGATAAAAATGATGAATTGTACATAATTTATTTCACTTACAAGAAAACTTATTATATGTGTCTATTTCTATCCTAGTACCATTCACTTGTATTGAGTTATCACCCATTCCAATAACAAGATAGATTACATTCACATTTTTATCTACAAAAATTGGCTTTTTCAGATTATACTTTGCTATTAATATGCAGTCCATGAGGCTCTATATCCTCTAACACTTGAGAATGAAAAGACAAGCCAGAGATTGGGAGACAATGCTTGGAAAGCACATAGATGATTTTTCAAAAAGACTTGTATCCAAAACACACACACACACACACACACACACACACACACACACCTCTCTTAAAACACAAAAAGAAAAAAAAAAGAAACAAATGACCCAATTACAAAATAGGGAAAAGACCTGAACAGATATCTCAGTGCAGAAAATAAATGAATGGCAGATAAATATATGAAAAGATGGTAAGCATCTTAAAATTTATAAGGGAATTGCAAGTAAAAACTACAGTGAGAGACCACAACATACGTATTAGAATGGCTGAAATCCAAAATGCTGACAACACTAAGTGCTGGAAGTGATGGGGTCACAGGAATTCTCACTCCATTGTAACATGCAAAATGTTCCAGCTACTTTGCAAGATAGTCTAGAAGTTCCTTAGAAAGCTAAAACATCTAGTAATTGTGTTAATAGTTATTTACACAAATGATTTGAAAACTTACATCCACACAAAAACTTGCACGCAAATGTTTATAGCAGCTTTTAACTGCCAAGATTTGGGAGCAATCAAAATAGATGAATACACAAGCGGACTGTGGTACATCCTAGTGTTACTCAATGTTTACAAAAATAATCCAAGGAAACTTAAATTGCTAAGTGATATGAACCACCCTGGGGGTAAAAAAAGATATGTATGATATCCAGCTATGTGGTATTCTGAAAAAAGCAAAATTATAAAGACATAGAAGGTTCGAAAATTGTCAGAGTCAGGGGCAAAAGAAAAGGCATTAGTAGGTGGAGCACAGGACATTTTAAGAAGAGAGAAAATATTCTGCAGAATGATGTAAAGGGGCAAAAATGACATGATTCATTTTTCAATTCTGATAAAACAGACTAAACCCCAATGTAATCTGATTTTACATGTACTTTCTTCTTGGACCTTAGCATCAGTGTTGGTTCATTAATTGTAACGACTACCCCACACTAGCATTAAGATGTGAATCATAGGAGAAACAGTGTCTAAGTGGGAAATATGAGAACTCTGCATTTTCTGTGCATCTACCTGAACCTATTTTTGTTGTGAGGTACCATTGAGTCAAATGCAACTCCTACAGACCATCCGAACAACAATATGAACTTTTCACTGTCCTGCACCATCTGCATGGTCTCCCACATGCTCTGTTGTTACAATCACTCTAACAATCCATCTTACAGAAGCTCTTTCTCTGACCCTCTGCCTCTCCCAGAGTGGTGTATTTTGCCAAAGAAAAATATAGACAGAATGCTCCTTAGCAAGGATACTTCTGGCATGTTGTGAGGAGGGACCGGTCCCTGTCCTTTTAGCTTCTCCTCTTTGCTTTAGAGTAAATGTTGGCATTTTGGTCTCATATTGTTGTTTTCTAAATCAGGCACTGATCTTATGGTCAATTTTATTGTGTTTATTTGGTGGGTCACTTTGCTATTTCACTGAAAGGGGATCTTAGGGAATGTGTTTGGCTGCTAACTCAAGGGTCACTTCCAGGTATAAGGAGTTTCTTGGGAGGGGTCCTTTATTCTCTACTGTTTTAGTTCATCAGATTTTTAAAAACAGGGGTTTGAGCTCAGTTCTTTATTTTTCTGTCATTTTATCTGAGACTATTATGAACTCAGTTAGATGAGGCAATGGTCGTAGCCAGGCACTACCTTGTTCTGCTGTTCTCATGGCAAATGAGATTGTGGTTTGTACCAATTCATTTGTTCTCAGTGTTTTTTTACTGCCTTCTTACATTTTTCACGTGATAAGTAGAGATTGGCGATTGTGGCTTAGATGACCACTTATAGTCTTTTAAAACCCTAGAAACTACTTAATTCACTATTATGCATTTTCTCTCTCTCTCTCTCTCTCTGTGTGTGTGTGTGTGTGAGAGAGAGAGAGAGAGAGAGAGAGAGAGAGAGAGAGGGAGAGAGAAAGACAGAGACAGAGAGAGACAGAGAGAGAGGTTATACCAGTTGACTGAGTAGTTTGTTTCTGGGATTTGTTTTTAAAACAGTAGCAAGAGGGCGCAAGTATGAGTGAATTGGAAAAGTAACTCCAGCTCCTGCTATAGAACACTTTGTTTTCATTTTCCAAGCATCTCTGGATGTCTTTCAGAAAACATGATTTCAGTAATTCATCACCACAACCCATCTTCACTTGTATGGCATCTCTAAAGAGCCTTTGGGCAGTGCAAACAGTTAACAGGATCAGTCTGAATTTGCCCAGAGGCACCAGGGGGGAAAGGCCTGATGACCTCCTGCCAAAAATCAGTCACTGAAAATTCTATAAGTTGGAGTTGATTCAAAGGCAGCTGGTTTATTAGAAGCTGTTATACTGTGAGGATGAGATATGCAGTGTCTGAAGAAGCTTTTGTACATGTCACTACTAACAAGTATAGCACCATGTTGAAGGAATGGGTCATCTTAAGGAAGCTGTTACAGAACTATTGGTTCCACTTGAGAGTTATTTGAGGCTTATTATGAGATATTTGTATGTGTAAAAGAATTATCTGTCCCATAAATACCTCCAGATAAACATGTAGTCCCTAGTCATGGCTCTGTAGAATTTAGGATTCTGAGATACTTAGGAGAAAAGCCATAAAACTTATATGTGTGTCTTTAATAAAATTTCGTTGCTGGTAATGGCCACCTGAAATTCTAAATATGTGTTTTTAAAAGTAAAAATGTAGAGAATGAGGGCATAGAAATATATTCCTCTGCATTATTTAATGATTTTTGCTACATAAAAAGTGAAATCAAAGCTTGGTAGCTTCAAATAAAAATATTTGTTATCTCAGATTTTCTAAGGTTAGTCCAGGACTCAGGAATAGCTTTTAGGGGAGTGCTTCTGGCTCAGGCTCACCCACAAGGCACACAGGGTGTAAGCTGGGGCTGCAGTTGTCTGACGGCTCAGGGTGGAAAGGAGCCACTTCCAAGCTCACGTGGTTGTCAGTGGGAGGCCAACAACGGTTCCTTGCCCTATGGCTCCCTTCAGATGGAAGATGAAACATGGTGACTTACTTCTGTCAGAAAGAATAAGAGAGAGGAGGAAAGGTTGGGGGAAATGGAAGTTCCTTTTTCTTACTATATGCAGGCCTGGACATGTTCACCAGGTTGTGCCAAAAAATCTGAAAGACAACTACCTGGCCAACTGACTGAAAGAGATCCATATTTATCCACATTCCCCAAAAAAGGTTATTTGGCAGAGTATGGAAATTATCAGGAAATATCACAAATACCACAGGCAAGAAAAATCCTACTGAAGATCATCCAAAAATGGAACCGTACATTGACAGAGAACTACCAGCTATACAAGCTAAGTTTGGGAGAGGCCATGGCATTAGGGATATCACAATAAATGTCAAATGAATCTTGGCCAGAAGCAGAGGTACCAGAAGAATATCTTCCTGTGTTTCATTGACTATGCAAAAGATATTTGACTGTGTGGATCACAAAAAATTATGATTAACCTTGAGAAGAATGGAAACTGGGCTCATTGCAAAACCCATTCTTGAATCAGGAAAAAGTCTTCAGAACAGAGCAAGTAAACACACTGCATGGGTCAAAATCAGGAAAGGAGTGTGTTAGGGATGCATACCTTTTCAATCTGTATGAAGAACAGATCATTGAGGAAGCTGAAGGTTGAATGTGACATCAAGATTTAGAGGAAACTCATAAACAAAAACAACCTGTGTATGCAGATGACATAACCTTACTTGCCAAAACTGAGGAGGTCAAGGACTGTAATCTTCAATACAGATTGAAAATCAACATCAACAAACAAAATTTCTCACCACTGAGTCAATTAGCAGCACTACGATAGATGGAGAAAGATTGAGACTGTAACAGTTTCAGCTTGCTTGGTTCCACAAATAACAATGTTGGCACCAACATTTAGGAAATCAAAAGACAAATTGCATTTTGAAAATCTGTCAGGGATATTTCCAGAGTGCTGAAGAGCAGCAATGTCAACCTAGAGACTAAGGTGTATCTGATCCAAGCCATGGTCTTTGCAATTACTTGCTGTGTTTCAGATAGCTAGATGATGACAAAAGGAAAAGGAATGCCTTTGAGTTGTGGTTCTGGAGAAAAGTCTTGAACACACCATGAACTGCCAAGGGAACAAATAAATCTGTCTTGGAGAGGGTGAAGCCAAGTTGCTCTTTGGAGACAAGAATTTTTAAAGTTCTGTCTCACATATTTTGGGCATCATGCTTGGAAGAGAGGAGAAACAGAGCAGGAGAAGAAAAGCCCAGATCAGAAGGATTGGCACAGTAACTGGGGTAACGAGTGTAGGTGTGTCAGAGACAGTGAGATCAGTTCAGGACAGGGGAGGCTTCAGAGCTATTGTGCATAGGGTCGCTATGAGTTGTAGTTAGCTCAATGGCACATAACAACAATGACAATTTTAAAGAAACATAATCCAGTAAAATGAATAAGTTATCAAAGAATAAAAATAAAATTACATACAAGTAAAATTATATTGAAGATAATTAGAAAAAGGAATGTAGCACTGCCTTTTAAAACAACAAAAACAAAAAATACCAGAAATTCAAGCCAGATTCAGAAGAGGATGTAGAACAAGGAAAACTATTGCTGATGTCAGATAGAACTTTGCTGAAAGCAAAGAACACCAGGAAGACATTTGCGTCTGTCTTGTTGATTATGAAAAAGCATCCAGTAATGTAACCATAACAAATCACATGTAGCATTGTAAACAATGGGAATTCTAGAACACGTAATTGTGCTTAGGGAAACCTGTGTCAAAGAGGCAGTAATTTAACCAGAACAAGGAGCTATTAAGTGGTTTAAAAATCAGGAAAGGTACATGCCAAGATTGTATTCTATCACCATACGTACTCAGTTTGGACGCTATTAAATAATCCAAGGAGTTGAACTATCCAAATAAGAAGGTCACATCAGGATTAGAGGAAGATTTACTACCTGTGATACGTGATGGCACAATCTTGTTTGCTGAAAGGAAAGTGGACCTGAAGCATCTACATAAAGATCAAAGACCACAACATACACCTCAACATAAAGAAAACAATAAGGAACTCAGTTAGCAAAATCCTGATGGTAAGGATTTGTGCTGCCAACCCCAAAGAAGGCAATTTGGATCAACAAGCAGCTCTGAGGGACAACAGTGAGTAATTTTAAGCCTCTGAAAACCCATTGGAGAGTCAACTATGAGTCAGTTCTGACTTGATGGCATGGCACAACAACATAAAGAGAGCAAAAATCCTCACAAGTGTACCAATAAATGACACCATGGAAAACAGAAACGATTAACTTTGGTATTTAATTTTACTTGGATCCACAAACAACACTCAGGGAAGCAGCAGTAAAGAAATCAGATGAAATGCTCCAAATCACTGGCAATAAGAGAGATGCAAATCAAAACTACAATGAGGTACCATCTCACTTCAGTAAGAATGGTAAAGTTTAATAGGGCAGCAAGTAATAGAAGCTGGAGAGGATGTAGTGAGAAAGGAACTCTTATAAATTATTGGTGGGATTTAAAAATGATGCAACCATTCTGGAAGGCAGTTTGGCGCTTCCTCAAAAAAGTTGAACATAGAAATTCTGTATGACCCAGCTATTCCACTACTTGGAATATGTTATTGTTGTTTTTATGTGCCGTCGATTCACTTGCGACTCATAGTGACCGTATGTGCAACAGCCCTAAACCTTGCGCTGTGCTGTGCCAATCACACTGCCTCCAACACACCCACCCCAATTACCCTAGTCACTGAATCCAGTGCATAGAGGATCTTCCCCTCCTGCACTGTCCCTCCACCCTACCAAGCATGATGTCCCTCTCCCAGGACTGATCCCTCCTTACAACATGTCCAAAGTATGTCAGATAAAGCCTCAGAATCCTTGCCCAAGGAGAAGGCTGGTTTAACCCTCTCCAGGATGAATCTGTTTGTTATATTGGCAGGCCATGGTACCCTCAATACTCTTTTCCAACACCACAGCTCAAAGCCATCAATTCTCCTTCTAAACTCCCTAGTAACTGTCCAACTCTCTGATGCATAACAAGTGATAGCAAAGACCATAGCTTGTATCAGACTCACCTTAGTCTCCGGAGAGACACTTCAGTACTTAGGAGAGGTCCCTAACAGCAGACTTTCCCATCACAATACATCTTTTAATTTCCTGGCTGCTGGTTGGTGCCAAGAGTGTTCGTTCCTTTGGAGCCAAACAAACTAAAGCTGTGAACAATCTCAATCTCTTCACCATCCATCCTGATGCTGCCAATTGGTCCAGTGGTGAGAATCTTTGTCTTCTTGACATTGAGCCTCAATCCATATTGAAGCCTGTAGTCCTTGACTCTCTGCAGCAAGTGTTTCAGGTCCTCCACAGTTTCAGCAAGCAGGGTTGTGTCATCTGCATAATGCAGATTCTTGATAGATCTTCCACCAATCCTGACACCACACTTCCCCTCATAGAGCCAAGCCTCCCTCCCGGATAATCTGTTCTGCATACAGGTTGAAAAAGTATGGAGATAGGACACATCCCTGGTGTACACCCTTCCCAATTTTGAACCATGCAGTGTTTCCTTGCTCTATTCTGACAACTGCCTTTTGGTCAGGTATAGATTTTGCATTAGCACGATCAAGTGTTCCGGGATTTCCATTCTTCTCAGAGTCGGGCCAAGAAAAAACAATCTATACAACAGTTCTACAGGACACATCACCTTCACTTGGGAAACTACCACTAAACAGAAGAGACCCTGGTCACAGCATAAGAAATTGTCAGCACCCAACTTGTTTGGAATCACAGAAGCCAAGAAAGCTTCAGTTATAAGCTATCAGAGCAAGGGCTGGACAATGGGAGATAGATGTTGAAGGGAGTGGATAGAAGGGGATGTTGGATGTTGGAGCTGGGAAATAAGTGGGTTAAGACACTTAGGTCAAGGGCAGGGACAACACTGAAACTAATGGTTAACTCCACAATAAGGGATATATCTTTCACTTTTTTCTTAAAAGGCTTGTCTGTTAGGTACTTCCCTAAATCTGAACATTCAGATTAAGATAGACTAGGGAGGATTGGCCATCCACTTCCAAAATAGCAGGCCTCAGAAAACCCTTTGTACCTATGTACTTGGAATATACCCTGAGAATATGAGAACTGAGGCACAAATAGAGGTTTGTACATCAGAGATATGAACGTTGGTTCATAGCAGCATTATTCATCATTGCACAAAACAAAAAAAAGGAAACAGCCCAAATGTCCAACCACAAATGAATGGATTGAGAAATTGTGGCACATTCACACAATGGAATATTCTGCAGCACGAAGGAGCAATAACTTTGTAAATTATTATCTAACTTGGGAGGGACTGAAGACAATCATGCTGAGTGAACTTATTCAGTCCCACAAGGATAAGTATTGTATAAAACTATTATTGTAGAATGAGTATAAAGATCCAGGAGGGGTGGGGAGAGGCTGGAAGCAGAGGGATGTGGATGTGCAGGGG
>NW_006399801.1:10081403-10105715 GCF_000299155.1 Elephantulus edwardii
CCCATTTCCCAGTCACTAAATCAATCCATCTCATTGAGGGTCTTCCTCCCTTGTGCTGTCCCTCCACCCTCCCAAGCATAATGTCCCTCTCCAAGGACTGGTCCCTCCTGGCACTATGCCAAAGTATGCCAGATGAAGCTTCAGAATCCTTGCCTCAAAGAATCAGCCTGGTCTCTCCTTCTCTAGGATGAACCTGCTTGTTCTTCTAGCAGTCCATGGTATAGGCAGCATTCTTCTCCAGCACCACAGCTCAAAGGAGCATCGATTCTTCTATCATCCCAAGTCATGGTCCAGCTTTCTGATGCATAGCAAGTAATTGAAAAGACTATGGCCTAGATCAGGCACACCTTAGTCTCTAGACTGACATCATTACTTTTCAGTACTTTGGAGAGGTCTCTCTCTGACTGCAGACGTCCCCAATACAATTTGGTGGTTTGTTTGTTTTTATTTCCTGACTGCTGGTATCAAGAGTGTTGATTGTGGAGCCAAGCAAACTGAAGCTGTTAACAATTTCAATCTCTTCATTGTCTATCATGATGCTGCCAATAGGCCCAGAGGTGAGAATCTTTGTTTTCTTGATGTTGAGCTTCAATCCATATTAAAAGCTGCAGAAAGTGCTTCAGGCCTTCCTCAGTTTCAGCAAGCAGGATTGTGTCATCTGCATAATCTAATTCATGGTATTTTCAATCACCTCACATTCATGTGAAAGTTGGGCAGTGAATAAGGAAGGTTGAGAAGTATTTCATGTCTTTCAGTTATGTTTTTGGCAAAGAATATTGAATATAGGTTACACTGTGAGAAGAACAAACAAAAAATGTTTCAAAAAGTTTAAAAAAAAGAACATTTGTAAGAAGGTAATATTAAATTATATGAATTAATAACAAAAAAGTAAAATTGATAAGTCCCTTAGAATCTAGGCTTATTGTTAGATGTCCTCAAATTGACTACAACACATAGTAACTCTATAAACAACAGACCTGAAACTTGTCCAATCCTGTACTATCATCGAAATCTTAGTCATGCTAAAGCCCATTTGGTAGATATGTGTCAAGGAATCTCATTAAGGGTCTTCTTCTTTTTTGCTGACCCTCTCTCTACCTTTCCCAGCATGCTGCATTTTTCAAAGGCTTTGTCCTTCCTGACACCATGCCCAGAGTATGTGAGATGATGTTTCACCATCCTTGCCTCTAAAGAGCACACTGGTTTCATTTCCTTCAAGGTAGATTTATTTGTTCTTTTGGCTATGCATGGGGCATTCAATATTCTTCACCAACACCACAAATCAAAGGCATAAATTCTTCTTTGGTCTTCCTTATTCATTGTCCAGGTTTCAGATGTATAGAAAACAATTAAAATTATCATAGCACATCTCTCAGTCTTTAAGCTGGCATCAAAACGTTTTAGCAAGTTAAAGTGATCCTTGAAAGACAGGAGATTTTTCTCAATGAAAGAGGTCTTTTTATTTTTTTATTTTTTTTACTATTACCATGAATATTGATTGTGGGTCCAAGAAAATTAAATCATTGACAATTCCAGGCTTTTCTCCATCTATCATGATCTTACCTATTGGTCTAGTGAGGAGATTTTTGTTTTCTTTATGTTGAGTTATTTATCCATATTAAAGGTGGTATAGTCTTTGATTTTCTTCAGTAAGTGTTTTAAGTCTACTTTCTGCAAGCAAGACTGTATTATCTGCATAAAGCACGCTGTTAGTATGTCGCATTCTAATCATGATGCTGTATTCTTCTTCACATAGTGCAGATTGTTGAATTTTTTTCTCAGTGTATAGGTGAGAGAGGGGCAATCTCCTCCTGGGCAATTAACTGCCTCTGAAAAACCCACAGGAGGGTCAGTTGGTTGGTTCCAACTTGATGGTACACAACAACAATATTGGTTGAATTTGCTGTTGTTTGATGCCTTCAAGTGGAGTACTACTTACACTGAACCTATGTTCAAAAGATCTGATCCCTATTCAATCCTGTGCCATCCTCAAACTTCCACACACACATGAGCCCATTACGGCAGTCACTGTGTCAACCCACCTGGTTGAGGATCTTCCTCTCCTTCACCAACCTTCCACTTTTCCCAACATTATAACCCTTTCCAAGGAACAGCACCTCCTAGCAATATGTCCAAAGTATATGAGGTGAAGCCTCATCATTCTTGCCTCCAAAGAGCACTTTGGCTGCACTCTTTCCATGATGTATAGGTTTGTTCTCTTGACCATCCATGGGATGTTTAGTCTTCTTTTCCAACACCACAGCTCAAAGGTGTCAGTTCTTTTTCTGTCATCTTTATTCACTGTCCAGCTCTTGGATGCATAGCTAGTAACTGGAAAGACTATGGCCTGAATCAGATGCACCTTAGTCCTCAAACTGAAATCATTACTCCTCAATAACTTGGAAAGGTCCCTAATTGCAGATTTTCCCAGTGCAATGTGTCTCCTTGTTTCCTTACTGTTAGTACCAAGAGTGTTGATTGTGGATCCAAGCAAGATGAAGCTGTTGACACTCTATAGCCTCTCTGTCAGTCATGGTACTGCTTATTGGGCCAGTGGTAAGAATCTTCATTTTCGTGACACTGAGATGCAATTCATACTGAAGACCTCATTCTTTGATCTTCTGCAACAAGTGCTTCAAGCCCTCTTCACTTTCAGCAAGCAAGATTGTGTCATTTGCATAATACAGGTTATTGGGAGTCTCCCTCCAATCCTGATGCCACACTCCTCCTCAAAGAGTCCAGCTCAGATAATTTGCTTAGCATACAGATTGAACAGGTACAGAGAGAGAATACAATCCCAGCTCACTCCTTTCCCAATTCCAAACCATTCAGTGCTCCCTTGCTTGCTCCATTTGCACAACAGCCTCCTGATCCAGGTATAGATTCCACATGAGCACAATCAAGTGCTCTGGGATTCCCATTCTTCTCAACTTCAGCCACAACTTGTCATGATCTACACAGTCAAAGCCTTTGCATAGTCAATAAAACACAAATAGACATTCTTCTGGTTTCCTTACTTTCAGCCAGGATCCATCTGACATCAACAATGATATCCCTGGTGGCATGGCCTCTTCTAAATCCTACTTGAACTTCCGGCAGTTCCTTACCTATGTTAGAGTCATAATGCATACCTTCCTTGATTTTAAGCCATGAGATCTCCTGTTCTCTTTGGATAACACCATGTTAATCTTTATATAGGTTTCACATTACATGGTTTGATGAAATGACAGCAACAATGGGCTCAAACATTGCAGCAACAGTAAGGATTGGATACATATTTGTTCTGTTGTACATAGGGTGGCATTGTACTCAAGGGTACCCAACAACAACAGGCAAGCTGAATGACAACAATCTCTGACATCCATCGTGGTGCTCTGTTCATTAGAATCAAGTCATTAGATCCAACTCACCCTCGAAGAAAGAAAATTACACAGATGTGAGTAGGAATTGTTGGAAATCATTTGCGCAGTTATTTATTTCTACATAGTTCTAAAAGATCCATAAAGCATACAACATTACTTAGAAGTCAAGTGCTATAATTGCTCTCAGATTCATGAGCACCTAATGTAAAAGATATCAGAAATGTAACAGAATATACCCTAGAACAACAACAATTATAGATACTAATATGTTAGCAAATATCTACAACAAGATTGAAAAGCTAGGTTTTTTTTTACTGTTAATTGGCGTTTATTTCTTACTACTCTTTCTTGTTTTTTTAAATGTTCTAATATTTACAAAATTTGAATGCACGGTTTTTAAGAACAAATTCTTTCAAGTTCCCTCATCCCCCACCCGACAAATTTTACAACCGTATGATTAATCCTGTTGCACTTCCCCCACCCCCCATCCTCATCCCTCTGCTTCCAACCTTTCCCATCCAACTTTCTTGGATCCTTATACTCATTCTACAATAATGGTTTTATACAATATTTATCATTGTGGGACTGAGTTAGTTCACTTAGCATAATGCTCTTCATTCCCTCCCAAGTTAGGTAATAATTTACAAAGTTATTGCTCCTTCATGCTGCAGAATATTCCATTGTGTGAATGTACCATAATTTCTCAAGCCATTCCTTTGTGGCTGGACATTTGGGTTGTTTCCATGTTCTTGCGATGGTGAATAATGCTGCTGTGAACATTGGTGTACAAATCTCCATTTGTGCTTCAGTTCTCAAATTCTCAGGATATATTCCAAGTAGTGGGATAGCTGGCTCATATGAAATATCTACGTTCAGCATTTTAAGGAAGGACCAAAATGCCTTTCAGAATGGTTGTACCATTTTACAGTCCCACCAATAGTGTATAAAGACTTCCTTTCTCACCACATCCTCTCCAACGTTTATTACTTGCTGCCCTGTTAAACTTTGTTTTCTGATAAGCAACGGATCACTCCTCTCTGGTGGTTCATTTCTACACAAAACTCTGAGGAGAAAGATGGTAGTCTTCTCTCATGCAATTTACAACTTTGGCAACTCAATGGTGGGTCAGCGATGACTTGGCTTTGATTAAATGGCAATTAAGCTGAGTTGGTAATATATACTGGGAAACAATAGGATTTTTTCATACTACTTGTCTTCCATTCATTCAATAACTATTCAGCTTGATACTTCAGCTGAATACTTTTAAATGTATTCCATTTTGTTTCTTACAATTGTTGTTATTTATTATGTGCCATTGAGTTGCCTGCTACTCATAGCGACCCTATGTGCAACAGCCCTATACCCTGCTCTATCCTGAGCCAATCTTATTGTCACTACACATCTATCCTCATTACCCAAGTCACTGAATTGATCCATCTCATTGAGTGTCTCCCTCTCCTGTGCTGTTCCTCCACCCTCCCAAACATGAAGTCCCTCTCCAAGAACTGGTCCCTCTTTGCAACATTTCCAAAGTATGTCAGATGGAGCTTCAGAATCCTTACCTCCAAGGAGCAGCCTGGCTTCAACCTCTCTAAGACAAGCCTGTTCGTTTTCTTAGCAGTCCGTGATATATTCAACACTCTTCTCCAGCACCACAGCTCAATAACATCAATTCTAATCATCCCTATTAATTGCCCTGCTCTCTGATGCATAGCAAGTGATTGCAAAGACCATAGCCTGTATC
Organism: Elephantulus edwardii; assembly: GCF_000299155.1. Lineage (NCBI taxonomy): Eukaryota > Metazoa > Chordata > Mammalia > Macroscelidea > Macroscelididae > Elephantulus > Elephantulus edwardii. The sequence goes on from NW_006399801.1 coordinate 10,086,510, forward strand.
AGGCGCACCTTAGTCTCCAGAGTGACATTGTTGTTCTTTGGTACTTTAGAGACGTCTCTAACCACAAACTTTCCCAATGCAATATGTCTTTAATTTCCTGGCTGCTGATCCCAACAGTGTCAATTGTGGAGCCAAGCAAACTAAAGCTGTGAACAATCTCAATCTCTTCACCATCCATACTGATGCTGCCAATTGACCCAATAGTGAGTATCTTTGTTTTCTTGATAGTGAGCCTCAATCCATAATGAAGGCTGCAGTCCTGACCTTCTACAGCAAGCACTTCAAGTTCTCTCAAGGTCCTCAAGTTCTTACAATTACTAAGACAATATATTCTCAGAAATTGAGATATTGAATAGAAACAGAAAAATAAAGGAGATTTACCTTGGACCAACCATAGAAAAATCATTATGATTACACAATGTCTTTATTCTTTCCACCAGACTTTTCACCTAAGAAAAATTATGATGGACATAAGATAATGATAAAGATCACTTTATCTTCATTCATTATCGGTATGAATTATCCTTTGTGTTATTACACCGAGATTTTGTCAATGAGAAATAAATTTTTATGATCACAAAATGCAAATAAATATGAAGGCAGAAGATCCTTCAAGGTCTAAGGGACCAGACAGGTCTTGCAGACTGAGGAAGATCGCATTTATCAAGTTTCTGGGCATCGTGAGAAGCAGTGTGGGTGAAGAGCCTGTGAAGGGTTTGTCAATTTCAATAGCTCATTCCTTACATTTCCGTTATTTCTACTACTGTTTATGGAAAATTTCTAACTAAATGTTTAGGACTTAAACCATCCAGTACATAATTGTAGTCAGTTACATAGTTTAAGGTACCTGGTCTAGAACTGAATGCTTAGGCTAATGAATCAGATATATTTAAAACTATAGCTCCATGGAGTGCAGAAACCTCAGCTTTTTAAGACTGATAATAGGTGAATTTTGTTAATTAAATTAACTCATATTGAGCACCTACTATGTGCCAAAATTTACATACATACATTTACTCATGAGAGAAGGACTCATGAAAGGATTACTAGCAATATTAAAGTTCCTAGTGGATGCAAACAATTAGCATGCTCAGCACGTCAATGAGAGGTTGAAGGTTCACAGTAATCCAAAAGTACTTGGGAAGAAAGACTTGATTAGACATCTCCAAAAATTAGTTATTATAACCCCTATGGGGGCACAGCTGCTCTGACACAAATGAGGTCACTACCAGTCAAGGCTGATTTACGGGAAATATTTTTTTAAATATTATTACTAGTCTGGTTTTATACAGATAGTAATTCTGAGATGTAAAAGAGTGAAGAAGACACAGGTAATAAAAGAGTGAGCTGGGATGAACTATCCCATTTACTTGGCTCTGTAGTTTTAGCCTGTGCTCTGTCTCGCTATGTTGCCTCTACCAGACTCTTAGATAGTTAGCACTTCTCAAAGGAGGATTGGCAATTCTGTACTATTCTTTTCAATGATGATCTAAGCTAAAAATGAGATGAACTGTCACTTGGGTTAAATGTCAAATAGTGGGAAGTCACTTTTTGGTTGTTGCTGGTTGCTCTTGAGTCTGCTCTAAAATTCCCAGTGAGCCTACAACCAAGAGAACACGGTCCTCTCCAGCCCTGCACTATTGTTACAGTCTCTGGTGTTTTTAACTTCATCATTGCATTTGCTGTGTCAGTCTGTCTCACTGAATGTTTTCCTCCCCTTCCCTGACCCTCTATTTTGCTGAACATGATATCCTTCTCTGGGAACTGGCTCATCCTAATGGATGTTCAAACAAAATCTGTGAGATAGAGTCTCACCATCCTTGCTCATACAAAGCACCCTGCCTCCATTTCCTCCAAGTCAGATATGTTGGTTCCTTTGGAAGTCTAAAAAGTACTATTAATAATTTACAATTTATTATAAGCCATGTTGTTGTTGTTGTTAATGCCATCGAGTCATAGATGACTCATAGCAACCCTATGAATGAAAGACCTGAATGCTTTTATAACTTTGGTCATTTCTCCATGTTCATAGAATTTCCAGAGACAAGCCACTTCAGAAGTGGATGCCACTCCTGCTTCCAAGCCTGTTTTAATTGGGGAGCTCCACCAAACACTGTCCTCCATGGGTAACCATTATCACATTTGACACATCAAGAGAAAGACTGTTTACAACGAGCAAAATCAGTGGTTGATGTTGGGAAAGACATGCTGGCATGGACACATGGTTTCAAATGGGTTGACAGTCACAGTGAAGGCCCAACTTTCTGCACCCTAGCTTCCAGGTACTGTTCAAAGAAATATTTTCTCTGGGGGCAATCTCAATGAACCTGCAAATTGAAACCCTTGATTCAACAAAGCTCTTTAACTGTTTGAACTCCCTGGTAAAGTGACACAGACCTTAGTAACTCAGGTTATTGATATGCAACCACACAAGAAAGACAGCATAAATGAAAGACATATTAAATGAAAGACCATAAATTTATGCTAACAGCATAAATGGGCAGTTGAGTGGCTAGTCATTAATAGATGCACATTAATTTTCATTGTTTTATCTTTTATTGTAGGAGTACTTGTTCTCCTCTAAATAGCCCTGTGGAGGTGACGAGAGAATAAGTTTCGGTATAAATCAAAACCAGGTTCTGCCACTTTTTAAATAATGTAATATTAAATTCTGGCCATAGTCTTTCTGATCACTTGCTATGCATCTGAGAGCTTTACAGTGATTAAAGATTATTTAAAAAATCGAAGCCTTCGAACCGTGATGTTGGAGAAGAGCACTGAACATACCCCGGATGGCCAACAGAACAGATATGTCTTGGAGAGGGTGCAGCTGGAGTAATCTTTGGAGGCAAGAATGATGAGACTTCTCCTCATATACTTTGGGCATGTGATAGGAAGTGCTATTCCTTGGAGAGGAACATGATGCTGGGAAGGAGGGAGGATTGGCAAAGGAGAGGAAGACCCTTAACCAGGTGGATTGACACGGTGACTGCTGCAATGGGCTCATATGTGTCAGGAAGTGTGAGGATGGCACAGGAGAGAACACAGTTCAGATCTTTTGTTCATAGGGTCGCTATGAGTTATACTTGATGGCACCTAACAACAACAATATTAAATTCTCCTCCATTAGCTCTTGGCCTTGTTTTCACAGCTGATATTGAGCTTTTTCCAGCAATCCTTTCTACTTATGTAATCAATCTGATTTCTGTGTAGGTTATCAGGTGAAGTTGGTGTGGATAGTGTCATTTGCATTTCTTGTAAAAGGTATTTTCAATGAATGATCATTGATTACACAAAATTCTATCAATCTTCAGCCTCATTTCTGTCACCAAATCCGTATTTTCCAAATACTGATCCTTCTTTTTTGTTCCCAACTTTTCCATTCCAGTAACCCATTATTAATGCATCTTGATAGTATTCCTGAAGAATAAGGTTCACCTGATTCAGACCATAGTCTTTACAATTACTTGCTATGCAACAGAGAGATGGACAATGACAAAGGATGATAGAAGAATTAATGCCTTTGAGTTGTGGTACTAGAGAAGAATGTTGAACATATCATGGGCCACCAAGAGAACAAACAGATATTTCCTGGAGAGGGAGAGGCTGAAACCAAGTTGCTCCCCGAAGACAAGAATTTTGAAGCTACATCTCACATACTTTAGGCATGTTGCCAGGAGGGACTGGTCATTGGAAAAGCATATGCTTGAAAAGTGTCAGGACAGCACAGGAGAGGAAGATCTCAGATGAGATGAAATGACACAGTAACAGGGATAATGGAGGTAAGTGAATCAGAGACCGTGAGACTGGCTCAGAATAGGGCAGGGTTCAGAGCTGTTGTACATTGAGAGTCAGTGAGTTGCAAGTGATCCATTAGCACATAACAACAACATATTAATTTTTTTATCATTTTTTATTCTGATTTTTTTACAGAAAATTAGAATTTCCGTTCATTCATTGTGGCACATTTTCCTCCCTACTCATCGCCCTTCCCCCCTCCCCAGTTTGCTTTTCTCTTTAAAAAATTCATTCATTTGCACAAAATTCAAATGAACAACTTCCTCCCTCTCCTACCCCGTGTTCCAGTCCGCTTTGCTAGGTACCTCTACCTCACTGGTGGTGTTGTAGGGAATATGGCTCCTTGGTGGTGCTGTGGTTAAACACTTGACTAAGAACTGAAAGTGTAACAGTTTAAAACCACCAGCTGCTCCTATAAAGAGAGATGTGACATTCTGCTTCTTTAAAAATTATGACTTTGAAAATAGCATGGGCTAGTTCTACTCTGTCCTCTAGAGTCTTTATAAGGAACAAGGTAAACAACCCATGAAAAAATATATGTAGTGTGCTTAAGCTCCAACCCAAACTGGCAGCACTGCCATTGGATCCTGAGAATATACATTTTAATGTGAGATGACTGCTTCAGTTTTTTCCTGTGTGGTGCATTCACACTGTCAACTCCTTCACTTATCAGTCCAGCACATAGCTTGTCATCCCCCCAGAGCATTTTGTGCTTAAGAAACTTCTCAAATGTTGATTATTGGCATCGGTTAAAATTAAAAACACACTGGAAAATATCCTCTTAATAAGCATAGTGTATATTTGTGCCTCACGCAAGAGATAACATTCTGTAACTGGTGCCATTAACTTGATTCTCCCTCCCATTTTAAGAATATAAGGATACCTGGTGGTAGAGTAGCCGAAGAATTCACTAGACCAATTCTGATAACCATTTAGTGGTGTAACCGAGCAATCACTCTATGAGAGAAGCATGAGGTAATCTGTTTCCATAAAGATTGTATCCTCAGAAACCCTCCTGGCAGATGTACTCTCTCCTTTGGAACAGTGTATGATTTGGAATAGATTCTTTTTTTGGATTGTTTTGTTGTTGTTGGACTGATAAATACTAGTCCACCTACTGTCATGGAATGGATTCCAACTCATAGTGACCCCTATTGCATTTCAGAGAGTGTAAATATAGACAAGTAGAGACTGCCTGTCTTTCTTGGCTATGTTGCCAGATCTTAAAAACAATTGGTCTAATCTAAAAAACTATTCCAAAAAAAAAACCAAAAAACTATTCCATCTTGTTATTTATAAGGAAAAAATATGCAAAAATCCTTTTATTGTTTTTTTTTTTTTTCTTTTCTTATTGGTTTCGAAGGGAACAGGTGCATGCCCTGGCAATTCTCATCTTTCTCACCATTTTCTTTTCCTGATAATCACCCTCATTCCATCCAACTCAATCAGCTCTCTTCCACTACCAACCCCACTCCATCCGATCTAATCAGCATCTGAAAATACCACCTTTATGCTGTCCAATACAATCAATTCTCTTCATAATCACTCTCACTTCAACCAAGCAAATCTGTTTTCTTGTATTCTATCAAATCAGTACTATTTGTAATTACTCATTACTTTGTACTTCAATAAGCCCTTTGGGAATATCAATGTCATGATAGAACCTAACTCATTCTATTGATAATCACCTTCATAATGTCTCATAAAATTAAAAAAAAACACGCATTATTGTTCAGTAGGAATCAAACACGTAGCTGACTGTCCAGCAGATTTTCAGGGACTGTAAATTGCACTGGAGCTTGTCTATCTTTCCCCCAAGGAGAGGCTGGTGAAATCAAGCTGCCAGAAAGACACTGACCTTTGGGTTAGCAGTGCAATTCCTTACCGACTCTGCGGCCAGAGCTCCCTCTAAGATAACTCTATAGGCCAAGTCTGAAGATAGATGTTAACTGAAAGACAGCACCTATTTTGAGGTTTGAATCCACTGGCTGCTCAGGAGAAAGATAGGCAGTCTCCCCCAGTTCAATTTACAGTCTCTGAAAAACCTGCTTGAAACTCATCTATGAGTTGCTTCATACTTGACAGCAATGGAGTTTTTTCAGCAATGACATTGTCTCACAAAATTGTTGTTGTTGTTATGTGCTTGAAGTCAAGTACAAGTATAGTGACCCTATCAACAACAGAGCTGCACCATTGCTCATTGTCGTGGTCACTATGTCATCCATCTCATCAAGGGTCTTCCTCCTTTTTGCTGACACCGCACCTTTCCAAGCATGATGTCCTTTTCCAAGGAATAGCCTCTCCTAGCAACACATCCAAAATAAGTGAGATGACACCAACTTACCTCCAAGGAGCACTCTGGCGCCACCTTCTCTAAGACATATCTGCTTGATTTTTGGTAGTCCAGGGAATATTCAGTACTCTTCTCCAACATCACAATTCAAAGGCATCCATTTTTCTGTCATTCTCATTTACTACCCAGTTCTCAGTTGCATAGTTAGTGATAGGAAAAGAACATGGCTAGAATCAGGCCACCATCTCACCCAATCCAGTCCGTGATAGGAAGTGAAACAACAGTTCAAGTTTATTCAAGAAGTGGGTATCTGCATCTCACTTTTACTGTAGCAAATTTGGCCCTGCTTAACACTGATCGGGAGATAGCAATGTAAATAAATACAGTGAGATGCCAGGCTGGGAGAGAATGAAAGACCCTCGTTCAGAGGAAAGTTGCAGGCCCTGTGTGGAGGTGGGGCTTTGGGCCAGCATCTGGCAGCAAGCATGTCAGTAAATGCTTAAAGACAAAAAAGAAAACAATTTAAAAACAGAGCTTCAGCCGTTTTACCACACGGTAATTGGACACAAGGAAAGGTACTACTGGCACCTGGCAGTTGAAGTAATTATCCTGCTTCTCCTGGGAGCATAATAGCTTCATTGTTTGACTGTGGAGTACAATCAGCAGAGAAAGAAGTAGGGCTGAGAGCAAGGAAGAAGGGAAGGTGGGGCCTTTGATGTGCTTCCAGGCCTGGGTAGGGTCCTGGGCCTGGCCTGTGAGAAATAAGCATGTCAGAAGATCTTTGTCTTCTCACCTGGGAAGACACAGCTAACATTGCAAATCCTTGCCTTTATCTCCACAGAGCCCATTAAATCAACTGGGCACAGCTGTCATCAGTGGAGGCTGGAAATCAAAGCACACACTTGGGTTTGATTTTATTGACACGCCTCACTGGCAAAAGCAAGACCAAGTAACTTTAGCCTTAGATGATTCAGGTGGATTCAGTGGCTGTGTGTTGTTTCTTAACTGTGGCTTACCAGACGTTTTCCAGACGGGCTCCTTTGGAAACAAAACAGTACTGAAGTTCAAGGACATTTTTCCATGTAGCTGATGCCAAGGACATGCTCAGCGGCTTGCATTCATTCACTCATTCATCCCCACAAACATTCCAGGGTTTCTGCTCCTAAGTACAGCGGAGCCCTGAAGCAGCTCTAAACACAGACTTGAACTTAAGTGTAATGAAATTTGCCTAGTCAATGGAATGAAGTACATACAATAATCTGACCACCATAGAAAATAACATGTCATGGGTGACAAAGGGCAAATACTACCTCTAAAAACCCACTGGAGGGTCAGTGATGGGTTGGTTCTGATTCAATGATAACAAAACCACCTAACTCAATGGTCAATGGTTTAGACCCATCCAGCTCACCATATAAGAAAACCCTGGTCTGTTGCTTTAAAGATTGTTGTGTGCTGTTTAGTCAGAACCAATGCATAACTGACCTTCCAGTGGGTTTCAGAGGCAGCAAATCTCACGGGAGGAGACTGCCCATTCTTCTCCCGTGGAGCAGCTCGTGGGTTTGAACCATGTGTCTTTTGGATTACAGCAGCAGTTCTACACTGTGATATATATGATATACGGAGTCACAATGAATCAGAAAGAATTTGAAGACAATGGATTTGCTTTCACTTTTATTTCTTCAGTTTAAGTGTGAAAGGAGTTTAAAAAAAATTTCTTTTCTCTTGGAGTAGAAACAATGTCAGACATGCTCTGGTGAGGGAGGTAGCATGAGGATTGGTCCTTAAGAACAAATGGGGTTTGAAACTCTGATGAGAACATACATCATTAATGTCATTAAAGCTAAAGGTATACAAGTTGCATTTGGTTTTCCTTATGCCGTTATTATCTGTGTTGTGAGAGTAGAGTACTTTCTAAATGTAAGTACAAAACTTAGGAAATTTTGTGTTTAGAGGCAAAAATATTTTTCACTTATCCAATTGAACATTTGTATTAATTGCCATAAAAATTACAATATGACAAATATGAAAACTCACTTCTAAATTTTTTAAAATAACTATATATCTTGTGTATTAATCCTTCATGTTCCAAACAATGCATTACGTATTAGGATATGGAGCAATATAACAGAAAACTTTATATACATGGCAGAAAACTTTAGAGTTAACAGGTGTCTTAAAAAAATCTATGTGTTAATTTGTATGCTCTTCAAAATTAGGTGAAAGGAAATTTGAAAAAAAAACACAAATTCTTTTCATCCTCAGGTTGCTTTCCCATGATTTGTCCCATATGCCACTCTTGATTTTACACAATATTCTAAATTCCTTTTTCCCCAACTAGTTATTGGGTAGGTTTACATTTATACTCATTAAATGTAAACTCTAGTGTACCCTGCCCAGATTGCAGAAAGCTGTATTACTTTTATCTCAGTTGTTTTGTACTCACATGCAATTAAACTCAATGGACATCAGGCACCCTTTAAAGATCTCTTTCAGTTCAATGTAGTGAACCTTCACAATTGAGTCTGTAATTTGAATGCAGGCTTTTATGTTCAATTATTGTGTATTAGATATACCACTCATTTGTTTCACATTCAACTACTTTCCTTGAGCAGATCCCACATGCTATAATTTTGGTGATCACTTGATTGTCCCCCCAAAAGAAAATTAATAACACCTGGTGACTATAAAGAAAAATATATGGTATAAATAATATAATATTCTAATATAAATATAGAAGTGCAAAGATTCCATTTAACAGTTTCTTTGTCACCCAGTTAGCATACGAATATGGCGCATTTATCACAACAAGAAAGCCAACATTTATACATCACTAGTTTTGTTTGTTGACACTGAGTCTGTGCCGAATGATGACAATTTTACGTTTATGAATAAAATGCCCAGTCCTGTGACATCTTTAAGGTCATGTATATATTTGAGCCCTTTGTTGTGAATGTTGTCACTTCATTTAGAGCTTCCTTATATACTTCCTTCTACTTTACCAACCTTAATACATTTTTCTAGTGATCATTTTTTTTCTAAATTGTGTCCAGAATAAACAAGTATAGATCTTGACATTTTTCATCTAGGAAGTATCCTAGTTGCATTTCTTCTAAGATTCATGTGTATGTACTTTAAGCAGTCCATGATATGGTCAATATTTTTCATTAACACAATAGAATTCATCACCTCTTTCTCCATTTCTTTTAAAATTATTATTCAGCTTTCACATGTATATGATACAATTGAAAACATTTTTTCTATTGAGTAAACCTCAGATTTCATTTGGCGTTTACTAGTTTTCCATTAATTCCCTCTTCCTGTTATACAAGCCAGTTGAGGACACTGCTTTGTCCTTTGTTGTCATGTTCATCCAATTTGCCTTGTTCTGTGACATTTTCTAGGCCATTGCTTGTCTTTTTTTTTTTTTTTTTAAATCTTGAGGAGTACATACCAGGTGTTCCAAATAATGACCTTCAACCTGGACGTGCCTTTTGTTTTCTTCATGATTAAACTCATGTTAGAGATTTTTGGAACAAGTAGGGAAAAGGTTAAGTGTTCTCATTATATCAGGGTGGCCTAGTAGTAAAAAGGCAGGTAGTTCAAATCCACCAGCTTCTCCACGGGGGAAGGATGGGCAATCTTTGGAGAGATCCCTGGCTGCAGACTTTCCCAGTACAATACATCGCCTGGTCTTCTGACTGTTAGTATGAAGGGTGCTAATTGTAGATTTAAGGAGGATGCAATCATTGACAGTTTCAGCCCTTTCTCCATTTATCATGGCTTTGCCTACTGGTCTGGTGATAAAGACCTTTGTTTTCTTAATGTTGAGATGTAATACATGTTGAAGGCTGCAGTCTTTGATCTTCTTCTTCAGATCCTACTCACTTTTACCAAGTAAGGTTATGTCATCTGTGCATGATGAATCTTCCTCCAATCCCAATGTCACATTCTACTTCATAACATCCATCTGGCTTCATGAATTATTTGCTCAGCATACAGATTGAATTGCTATGGAAAGAGAACACAACCCTGACACACACCCTTTCTGATTTTAAAGCATATAGTACTCTCTTGTTCTGTTTGGACAATAGCTTCTTTGTCTAGGTATAGATTCTATATAAGCACAATTAAGTGTTCTGGGATTTCTACTCTTCTCAAAGTTAGCCATAGTTTATTATGATCCCCATAGTCAAATGCCTTTGCATAGTCAATAAAGCAAAGATAGACATTCTTCTGGTAGTCTCTGCTTTCAACCAGGATCCATCTCACTTGGCGCCAGGGGCTCTTCCAGATTCAGCTTGAACTTCTGGCAGTTCCAGGTTAGTGCACTGTTTTAACCAATTTTGCATGATCTTCAGCAATATTTGCTTGTATGTGATATTAATGATATTGTTTGATAATTTCCACCTCCTGTTAGATTGCTTTTCTTGGGAATAAGAACAAATATGGCTCTCTTCCAGTCAGATAGCCAGACAACTGTCCTCCAAATTTCCTGGTATAGACTGGCGAGCATATCCAGGGTACTGTTGTTGGTGTTTTGAGGTGCCGTCAAGTCAACTATGACCGATAACAACCCTCTGAACAACAGATCTGAATCATGTCCTATCCTGTGCCATCCTCATCATCTCTGATATACTTGAATGCATTGCTGCAATCACTGTGGCAACCATCTTGATCTTCTCTTTTGCTGACCTTCCACCCTTCCAAGCATGAGATCCTTTTCCAAGAAACAGCCTGTCCTAACAATATGTCCAAAGCATGAGAAATGAAGTGTTGCTATCCTTACCCTCAAGGAGCACTCTGGCTGCACCTTTTCTAAAAGACATACTTATTCATTCTTTGGGCAGTCCATCAGATATTAAGTACTGTTCTCCAAGACTACAACTCAAACGCCTCAGTTCTTCTTCTGTCATCCATATTCACTGTCGAACTCTCAGATGCAGAAGAAGTAATTGATAAGATTATGGCTTGAATTTTGTATTTGGAAGTTTATAAACCATTAGTACTATGTGATGTATTTTGTTGCTTAAATGATACCAAGTTTAGTCATTGAGAGATTCTTCAGGTTCTTCTTATCCTACCATATGTACTCATCTGATAGCTATCCACTTACTTCTTTAGAAATATATTCTGGCACAATAAGATGTTCCAGACAGAGAATCTTCCTGCCTTTACTCTAAAATCAATACTTTTCCAAAGAGCTGCAATTGATTTTTTTTACTGTATTAATGAAAAGAAAATAAATTTTAATTTAAATAAATACTTATCATTTCTTCCCTAATATTCCTAAGCTTCTCCATGGGCATATATTTTTTGGTTCTTACTTGTAGTGTTCAATTACAAGATTTTGTCTTGTTATATAGGCTTCTGCAGTGAAATACCACAAATTAGGTGATTTTTTAAAAATGGAATTATTGTCTCTACTCTGGAGGTTGGAAGTTCAAGGGGGTTTGACTGTGTTCATTTTTTCTGTAGGCTCTGAGAGAAAAATCTGTTCCATGCCTCTCTCTTAGCTTCTGGTGATGGCTGATTATCCTTGGTGTTTCTTGGCTTACAGCTTCTTTTGCTTTCTTTGTCACATGGCACCCTTCTTTGGCCTCACTATCTCTGTATATCTTCTACTCTTTCAGAAGAACAACAATCAGAGAGGATTAGGATCCACCCTACTTAAGTATGACCTCATGTAACCTAATTGATATCTTCAAAGACTCTTTCCAAACAAGCCACATTCATAGAATGAGGACTTCAACCTGTCTGCTGGGATCCCAAATCAATCCATCTACTCCGAAACCACTATCTGCTTTTGAATTTAGCCCAGATAATCCGGGAGAAGTGTGGCTCAGGGAAAGTTTTATGCTCTCAGCAACTTGTCCCAAGTATATTTACAGATATATCACCAGAGGGAAGCCACACTCTGCTTCTCCACAGTAAAGTGACAACTGAGCTAAAGTGACTAGCAAAGTCTCCTCAAGAATTGGGAGTAGAATAAGAGATTATGGCACTAATTTGACTAAAGATAAAACTATAGATTGTCATTTTTTTATTACCAATGATCTCTCCTATCCAAGATTGGATCCTTTTTAATGCACTTTTATATTTTCTTTCAAAAAGTCTGATGTCATGAACCTCTCCAAAGTTCTAAAGATCAATAATATCATTTTAAAGACTCGGATGTGCCTGGTACAAGCCGTGATATTTTCAATCACTTCCGGCATCATGATAGATAATGAAGAGATTGAGATTTCGTTTGCTTGGCTCCACAGTCAACACTCTTGGTACTAGCAGCCAGGAAATCAAAAGATGAATTGCATTGGGAAAGTCTGCTGTCAGGGACATCTACAGAATACTGAAGAGCAGTGATGTCAGTCTCAAGGCTAAGATGTGCCTGATCTAGGCCATATTCTTTGCACTTACTTGCTATGTGTTAGAAAGCTGGGCAATGTCTAGGGATGATAGAAAGAGAACTGAGGCCTTATAGCTGTGGTGCTGGAGAAGAGTATTGAACATACCATGGACTGCCAGGAGAACAAACAGATTCATCCTGGATAGGGTGAAATCAGGCTGCTCCTTGGAGGCAAGAATTCTGAAGCTCCGTCTGGCATACTTTGGGCATATTGCAAGGAGAGACCAGTCCTTGGAGAGGGACATTATTCTTGGAAGGGTGGAGGGACAGTGCAAGGGAGGAAGACCCTTGATGAGATGGATTGATTCAGTGACTGGGGTAATAAGAGTAATTCTGAGCTGTTGTACATAAGTTTGCTATGAGTCACAAGCAACTCTATGGCACATACAACAACAATCTATCCCTCTGAAAGTTGGAAAATGTATAAAAAAGACAGAAGAATTTGAGTTGTGTTGGAGAAAAGTACTGAGTATCCCATTGAATATGTCAGAAGAAGAGAAAAACCTGTCTTGGAAGTAGTCCAACCAGAGTGCTCCTTAGAGGCAAAGGCAGTGAAACTTTGTCTCACATACTTTGGACATGTTGTTAGGAAGGACACGTCCTTGGAAAAAGGCATCACACCAGGAAAGGTGAAGGATAAGAGGGAAATCTTCAACAAGATAGACACAGTAGCTTTAACAATGGGCTTGAGTATATTGGAGATCAAGGAAGATGTTGTTCAGTTTTATAATTCATTGAGTCACTATGAGTTGTAGTCAACTAGATGGCACCGAACAACAATAGCATTATTTCCTTTCAGTGTCTCTTCCATGGGCATATAGTTTTATAATGAAGTTTCACTTCTGCTTTTTTCTTTTAATAGTAAAATATTTAATGCCATTATCTAATTTTCAAAAGTCATTCTTTAGTGAATAGTATAGTATAACATTGTTGTTGTTGTTATTGTTATGTGTCGTCGAGTTGTGTGCGACTCATAGCAACCCTATGTACAACAGCCCTCAGCCCTGCTCTATCCTGTTCCAATCTCATTGCCTCTGACACACCCATCCCGAGTACCCCAGTCACTGAATCAATCCAACTCATAGAGGGTCTTCTCCTCCTGCGCTGTCCCTCTACTCTACCCAGCATGATGTCCCTTTCTAAAGACCTGTCTTTCCTTACAACGTGTCCAAAGTATGTCAGACGAAGCCCCAGAAGCCTTGCCTCCAAGGAGCAGCCTGGTTTAACCCTCTCTAGGATGAATCTGTTTCTTTTCTTGGCAGTCCATGGTACATTCAATACTCTTCAGAACTACTATATTTTAAGCATTTTCTATAAGAGAGATAATTCTGTGATGACACCTTCTATTTTTTATTTTTATTATTATTCAAGTTTATTTACAAAATTTGAACACATTGTTTTCCCAAACAGATTCTTCCAATTTCCCTCACTTTCCCACCCATCAAATTGTACAACTCCATGATTAATCCCCTCTTCCCCTGCACATCCTCATCCCTCTGCTTCCACCCTCTCCCTCGCTCCTTGGATCCTTATATTCATTCTACAATAATAGTTTTATACAGTATTTGTCCTTGTGGGAATGAGTTAGTTCATTCAGCATAATGTTCTCCAGTGTCTCCCAAATTAGCTAATAATTTACAAAATCATTGCTTCTGCATGCTGTATGGTAGTCCATTGTATAAATGTACCACAATGTCTCAATTCATTTGGTTGTGGTTGGACATCTGGGCTGTTTCTATGTTCTTACGATGGTGAATAATGGTACTATGAACATTGGTATACAAGTCTTCATTCATGCCTCAGTTCTCATTTTTTCAGTGCGTTTTCCAAGTAATGGAATAGTTGGGTCATATGGAATAAATATGTTCAGGTTTTTGAGAAAGTGCCAAAATACCTTCCAGAATGGTCGTACCATTTTACAATCACACCAACAATGAATGTATAAGAGTTCCTTTCTTGTCACATCTTCTCCAACATTTGTTACTTGCTGACCTGTTAAACTTGACTGCCAAATATAGCCAAAAATGCATAATCTGAAGAGGATAAAATTGATTAATGAGACCTTCTAAAGATTAAATCCATGTGTGCATCAAAAACTTTTTCCAACAGGGTGAAAAGAAAACCTACGAACTTGGGACAAACATTTGGCAAAATCATCTCAGACAAGAGTCTCATAATGAATGGCTACAGAATACTCTTGGGCCTCCACAAGAAAAAAAGACTGATAACCCAATTACAAAATGACAAAAGACATGGAAAGAATTTTCATACAGGAAGCTATTCACAGGGCCAATAGACACATGAAGAAATGATCAAAAATCACTGGCAGTAAGAGAGATGCAAATCAAAGTCACAATGAGGTGTCATCTCATTCCAGTAACAGTGGCAATTTCTATTTTTATACAATATAATAGACCTATATGGTAGATAATTTCATGCATACGTCTTTCTGTGAATCTCTCATGGAAACTTTATCATAAATTCTATAAATTGCTGGATGAAAACTGCTAGATCAAGGAGAGTACACTGTATTTTTAGCTCAATATGTATTATACAAATAAACCCCATACCACATACACTGATGATGAATTGATTCTGACTCAGAAAGACTTTCTAATTTTTATTGGTGTGCACTATAGAGTCTGAACCAACCCATATCTGACCCTCCAGGAGGTTTTCACAGGCAATTAATCACAGGGGAGGAGATTTCCCGTCCTTCTTTGGTGGAGAAGCTGGAGGATTAGACCTACTTGTCTTCAGGATTGCCACACAACTTCCTACCATAGGTCACCATAGATCCCTTCTAATTAGTTTATCAACTGTCAATTTTTATGGGCAGAGACTTCTCATTTTTCTTCTGAGGAGCATCTGGTAAATTAAAAAATATCAAACTTTTGGTTAGCAATCCAATGTATAAATCACATTTATTGTTAAATTGTTTCCTGGAATGGTTAATTCTAATTCATGCTTTTACCAGTAGAGTATGTTGATCCTTGATCAACATCAAGTACGACAAGGAATATTTGTTGTTGTCTTTTGGACAACAAATTAATAAACTTTATCAGGAGAATATGACCTGACAGAGTGTGGAAATTATTGAACAATATCATTAATATCACATGCAAGCACGATTCTGCTGAAGATTATGCAAATACGACTGGAACAACACATCAACAGAGAACCGCCAGATGTGCAGGCTGTATTTAGAAGAGGTAATGATACTAAGGATATTATAGCTAATGTTAGACGGATCTTTCCTAAAAGCAGAAAGTAGCAGAGGAATGTCTCTCTGCGTTTCATTCACTATGCAAAGGTGTTTGTGTGGATCACAACAAACTGTGGCTAAACTCTGACAAGAATGGGAATCCCAAAATACTTGATTGTGATTATGCAAAACCTATACTTGAACCAAGAGGCACTTGTCAGGACAGGGCAAAGACACATTGCATGGTTTAAAATCGGGAAGGGTATACACCAGGGATGTGTCCTATCTTCATACCACTTCAACTTATATGTGGAACAGATTATCTGGGAGGGTGGGCTCTATGAGGAGAAATGTGGCATCAGGATTGGAGGAAGGCTTATCAATAACCCATGTTATGCAGATGACACAACCTTGCTTGCTGAAACTGAAGAGGACCTGAAACACTGGCTGTAGAGAGGCAAGGACTGCAGCTTTCAACATGGATTGAAGCTCAACAGAAAAAAAAAAACCACAAAAAACCAAACAAACCAAAAACCAAAGATTCTCACCATTGGGCCAATTAGAAGCATCATGATGGATGGTGAATAGATTAAGATTGTTAACAGGTTTAGTTTGCTTGACTCTACAATCAACACTCTTAATACTAGCAGCCAGGAAATTAAAAGATAAATTGCATTGGGAAAGTCTGCTGTCAGGGACATCTCCAGAGCACTGAAGAGCAATGATGCCAGTATGGAGACTAAATTGTGCCTGATCTAAGCCATGGTCTTCACAATTATGTGCTATGCATCAGAAAGCTGGACATTGACTATGGATGATAGAAAAAGAATTGATGCCTTTGAGCTTTGGTGCTGGAAAATAGTATTGACTATTCTGTGGATTATTTAGACAACAAACACGTTTGTCTTGAAGAGGGTGAAACCAGGCTGCTCCTTAGAGACAAGGATTCTGAAGCTTCATCTGACATACTTTGGACATGTTGCAGGGAGGGACCAGTCCTTGAAGAGGGCCATTATCCTTGGGAGGGTGGAGGGACAGTGAAGGAGAGGAAGACCCTCAATGAGATGGATTGACTTAGTGACTGGAGTAATGGGGGTAGGCGTGTCAGAGACGATTAATTTGCTTCAGTATAGAGCAGGGTTCAGAGCTGTTGTACATAGGGTCACTGTGAGTTACAGGATACTCAATGGCACATAACAACAATCAGGAGAAAAGGAAATACAGAGACAGGCATAAATAAAGTTTGAGTTACTATCATTTAAGTTTATTTCTTTATTTTTTCTTTTGTTTTTATTACTGAGAATCTATACAGCAGAACATACATAATTTCTTCCCACTTGTTCAATTCTGTCACATTGACTATGCTCTTAGGATTGTGCAATTGTTCTCATCATTTCCCTACTTGTTTCTCCTCCATTTCCAGCAACATAAAAACAGAAGTTCACTGTCCACTAAGATTCCCATCTGATCTTTTCAAGTTTCTCTTGTTATATAGACAATTCCTAAGAGAGCAAAATGCTCAAGCAGAATTTTTTTTTTCACTAGTAAACTAAACTGCTGGTGGACTAGCAATAAGGAGTTGCACTGACAACCCAAAATATGTAATTCAAATCCACCAGTTGCACCATGGGAGAAAGATGCACCCTCTACTCTCATGTGAATACTGCCTCTAAAAAGCTGCTCAAGGATTAGCTATCAGTCAGTTCCGACTAAACAGTAGACAACAACAATATTGTTTAGGTGTAAGAAGACATAAGGGATAGTTTTGGTTTAAAGTTTTTTGGAGAACATGGAAGGAACTTTAATTTGGCTGAGAAATGACTATCATTCAATAATGTTTTTGTTTTAACAGGTCCAATGTCAAAACAACTCCCCTTTGATTATGGAATCTTTGTAATCTTCCCTCCATCCGCTGATTTATTACTACTAATTAACCTGCCTCCTCACACACAAAAGTCTACATTTTTACATTTTCTATGTCTTTTGGAGACAGACATTTAATATAACTACATGTTAAAAAGTATGTATCTATAGGGAGTCTTGGCGACTTAGTGGTAAGGAATCATGCAGCCAATATAAAGGTAGTGGTTTCAATCCACCCCTGCTCCATGGGAGAAAGATGAGCAGTCTCCTCCCACACAATTTACTGCCTCTGCAAATCTACTCTGAGGGCCAGCCAGTCAATTCTAACTCAACGGTATGCAGAACAATAACAACTATAGAGAAACATTAATGAAACAAACATCAAAAATAACATTAATCAGTAATTAAAAACCTGTTAAAAAGTCTTTGTTTCAGAAAAATTCTAAAATTCAAGGCAATTATTACTTTATTTTATAGATGTCCCAGAAAACAAAAATTTTCCTATGAACAAATTTTAGAAATCAGAATTAATGTAGAAAAGTTACATATATTACATTTCTGTGGAGGAGAAAAAAATCTGCTCTGTTGTGGCTATCATGTAAGTCATCTCTAAAAATTAATAATGAGGATTTCACTCTGTGTTTATGAGACTTGGAAACAGTTTCACGTTCCTTATAAATGATTATGATTCATAGCACGAGATTGAAGCCAGAAGTGCAGAGGATATCCACATCCAGGCCATTTTCATAGATTTCTGTGGCTTAGTTACTGCGACCTGTAACTTGTATGAAAATCGCCTACAAATGCATATGCATATATGTACACACAGCTGTGACAACAAAACGGCTAGTAACTAAACAATATAATTTGACCACAAAATCCACAGTTGCTATAAACCAAGACAGCTCCAATTATTTAATCACAGAACAACAGAATCATTTAACCACAGTATACAATGCATGTAACCAGAAATATTGATTTCATGTTCATACCCATAAGAGTGAATATCATCAAAAGACGGTCCTGTTAATTTTCTACCCATGCTAGCTACCCAGAAGTTACCTACTGCATTGGACCCAATCCTGATGGGCAACATCATTGACTGAACATCCCACTTGACCATTCTTCATGCCTGCCTTTCTCTGATTCTGATTTATGGATTCACAAGTTTCTTTCAGAGACTTTGATATTATTTAATTGAAATATAATAATTCTGCCAATGCAATAATGATACCAGATATTTTTCCAGGAATATTTAATCTTTCCAAAAGGGAAATTACATATGGGAATAACATAAAATAGGATGAAGAGTGTTAATGCTGTGTTATTTCAGATTGACTTTGCATTGTTGTTTAATGTCCCTAAGCGACTGACTGTATGTAGAATTGAGATGACGTGCCAGTTGGCCATATTTCTTTTGAATGAAAAACAAATCAAGCCCTATATACAGTGTCTAGTATTGTGCTTTACACAGAGTAAGCTCTTAATAATAGTTAGTAAATGAATGACAAATGGGTGTTATATTAACTAAGAGAACTATTACTGCACAACAGTATAGCCACACACTGAGTGGCTCAAAACAACACGCATTTATTGTCTCACATTGTCTGTAGATAAGGAGCTTGAGCATGACTTAGCTGA
>NW_006399801.1:10106610-10133703 GCF_000299155.1 Elephantulus edwardii
GATGGGTGTGTCAGAGGCAATGCGATTGGCACAGGATAGAGCAGGGTTTAGGGCTGTTGTACATAGGGTCGCTATGAGTCACAAACGACTCAATGGCACATAACAACAACAACAACAACATGGTCTCATCTGAATCTCAAATGGGGAAGCATCTGCTTCCAAAATCACAGAACTGTTGGCAGAATTAAGTTTCTTGTGAATGTAGGATTGAGGGATAAACAAATTGTATTATGGTCACACAATGTGATACTAGAAAAACTTAAACTCATTGCTGTTGAATTGGTTCCCAATTATAGCTGACCCTCAAGTAGGCTCCTGAGACTGGCAATCAAATGAGAGGAGGTTGCCCATCTTTCTCTGGAGATGAGTCGGATTCAAACGACCAGAGAGGTACTTGTCTTTGGGCTAGCATCATAACTCTCTACAGACTGTGCTACCAGACCTCTTTATAGTCATAAAAAGTACAAATTTCTTTTCACACAACCTCATGACAACTTTCAAAGCATTTTGCTGAGTGAAAGAAATGAGCTACAATAGAGTGTATGCCATATGGTCACATTTCTATGAAGTTAAAGAACAAGCAAAACTAGTCAAGTGTGAGATAACTCATAGTAATGGTTACTTTTGGAAACTGAGGAGAAAGATGTGAGGCTTGACTTTGAAATACATGTTTCTATGTATACATCTGTATAATATTAGGCTTTGTGGTGAAGTACATTACATAATCGTTTACTAAATGAAAGGTTAGCAGTTTGAAATCACTATCCCCTTTGAGGGGGAAAAAAGGACAGTTTACGCTCATGAACATTTATAGTCTTGGAGAGACTATTGTCACTATGAATCAGAATGGGAATCAACTCAATGGCAGTATGTATTTATCAAACTATGCACTTAACATTGTTGTTGTTGTTAGGTGCTGTCGATTACCTACATCTCATAGTGACCCTATGAACAACAGATCTGAACCCTGTCCTATCTTGTACCATCCTCACACTTCCTGACATACTAGAGCTCATTGCGGCAATCACTATGTCAATCCACCTGGTTGAGGGTCTTCCACTCCTTCGCCAACCCTCCGCCCTTCCAAGCATCATGTCCCTCTCCAAGGACATACCCCTCCTAGTAATAAGTCTTCCTTACTCTCAGATGCATAGCAAATGATTGGAAAGACTGTGGCCTGAATCAGACACACTTTAGTCCTTAAACTAACATCATCACTCCTCAATAATTTGAAAAGTCCCTGACTGAAGACTTTCCCAATCCAATATATCTCCTGATATCCTGACTATGGTTACCAAGTATGCTGATTGTGGATCCAAGTAAGATAAACTTTCTGACAGTTTCAATCTTTTCTCCATCTATCATGATGTTGTTTATTGGTCCAGTGGTAAGATTTTTTTTTTATTTTCTTGACATTGATATGTAATCCATATTGAAGGACGTATTCTTTGATTTTCTGCAACAAGTGCTTCAAATCCTCATTACTTTCAGCAAGCAAGGTTGTGACATCTGCATAACACAGGTTATTTATGATTCTTCTTTTGATCTTTATACCACATTCTTCTTCATAGAGCCTACCTTCTCAAAAAATTTGCTCAGCATACAGATTGAACAAATATGGAAAGAGAATACAACCCTGACACACTCCTTTCCTTATTTTAAGCCATGTAGTTTTCCCTTGCTCTGTTTGCATTATAGCCTCTTGGTCTAAGTATAGGTTTTTCACTTAATTAGCACAATGAAGTGCTCTGGGATTCCCATTCTTCTCAATATTAGCCATACTTGTTACAAAATCCACACAATCAAATGCCTTTGTATAGTCAATAAACCATAAATAGACATTCTTCTGCTGTTATTTACTTTTGGCCAAGATTCATCTGACATCAGCAAAGATATCCCTCATACCAGTCTCTTCTAGATCTTGCTTAAACTTCTGGAAGTTCCCGATTTATGTACTAATCTAGATGATTTTGAATGATTTTCAGCAATATTCTGCTTACATGTTATATTAATACTATTCTATAACTTTCACATTCTGTTGTGTTACCTTTGTTGGAAAAGGGAACAAAAAATGGACGTCTTCCAATCCATTGCCCAGAGAGCTACCCTCCAAATTTCCTGGAATAAACTGGTGAGCATATCCAGGACTGCATCTGTCTGTTGAAACAAGTCAATTGGTGCCCTATTGATTTGGAAGCCCTTATTTTTGGCCAATGTTTTCAGTGCAGTTCTCTTTCATTATCATTGGCTCCTGCTCATATGGTACTGCCTGAAATTTTTCAATGTCAGTCAGTTCTTTTTAGTATAGTTACTTTGTGTAGTTCTACCATCTTCTTTTTATTCTTCCTGGATCATTCAATATATTGCCATAGCATCTTTCAGTGATGTAACTCAAGGCTTAAATTTGTTTTTCAGTTCTCTCAGCTTAAGAAATGCAAAATGAGTTCTCTTTTTGTTCTCCAGTTCCAGCTCTATGAACGAATTCATTTTACTTAATATTAATGCACTTTATTATGTTAAGCTGTACTCTAGTAAAAAAAAGACCAAAGTAATCACAGATTTTGTTTTATAAAGGAAATCAGAGCAGAACTGAAATAAGTAACACTGTGAAGCAATGATTTGCTTTAATTAGAGTGACATCATTATGCTAAGATGAACAGGACTAGAAAAAGCTTGCTGTGTTTCACAAGTTGGGGAAGAAGCTTTCCATGGCTGCCTGGCAGAAGGCACTGGGAATGCAAAGGCCCTGTGGTAGGACTGAGCTAAGTACAGCTAAACAATAATGAGCAAAAAGTGTCCTCCGGTGAAGTTGAGGAAGTAGGCAGGGGTGAGGTCATTTGGGCCTTTGGAAGTTGCAGCAAAGAGCTTCAGCTTTGCCCTAAATGTACTGGGAAACCACCAGAGAGCTCCAAGAAGGAAACTGGGATGATCTCATTTCCAGTCTGAGAAGTGACTGCAGAGTGGAGCATAACAGGGGAGGGCAGGGGTAGAAATAAAGGGCTCACGGAGAGCAACAATGGTTCTGGGGTTGCGAGAGGTGAAAGGACAGATTTGAAGTAGACTCTTGATATGTCACCAACAGGAGAGAATAGGAAAGGGAACAATACTACTACTGATCTGGCCAAAGTGGCTAGGTGGTTGGTGGCTCTGTCTCCTTAAATGTGGATACTTGGGAGATGGGGTGAGGGTAAGAAACATGCAATAAGGCTGTTTTGGACCTTTCGGCTAAGACCGCTGAGCTTCCAGGGGAGGAAAAGTTGGATGCATTGGCCTGTTTAGTAGAGAACCATACACATAGAGATGGTATGTAACTCCACAGGACTGGAAGTACTTACTCTGTCTCATATGTGCGTGGAGAAAGGGAAACATAGAGAAGAGAATGAGGCCAGGAGAGGATAAGCATAGTTGTTCCATTGTTGCACAATTAATCTGTGCTGTTTAAAGAAGGGATCATCCTGGAAATCTAACTCCTGGTCTAGGATTTCTCCTTATCATTCTGGAAGTAGCCATAATCAGTACTAGTATGAGAGAGTCTTTGGTTCATAAAATCAAACGGACCAATGTATATGCTTCATTGCATGATTATAAAAGCTCTGAGATATTTACATGTCATTTGACAGGTGAGGAAACTTAAAGATTAAGGAATGTATCCTGTTCCAAAGAGTAATTGAATGTTGTGACTAGAATTTGGCACGAGGTTAATTTCAAAGGGTGTAGACTTAACCATAGAAGTAAGATAGAATCTGCTTACTCTGTGCTATACAAAATTCACCATGGGGTTTCCACACCAGGCAAAACCCACCCCTAGGAAGTGCAGACTGCCTTTGCTCTGGTTAGGAGGCCCCAGGTCCATCTTGAGTTGAAAAGGACAGAAGAACCTTTGAACTTGGTCAGAAGCAGAGGTAATGTTGTATAACAAGCTTCCTGAAAGAAGCAAATCTGTGAATGTAGACCCATTGTCTTGTCTTAGTACAAAATGAAAAGAATTAACAGAGAGAGCAGGATAGCCTCTACAAAGATTCATCCCACCTATTTCTTCTTGGGGAGAAGATGGTGACTCATTTCAGAAACTGCCCTGTACCCTTTCCAGATCATTTTATGCAAAACTCTGTGCTCAGTAAAGTACACTTCCCCTTGTGGTGTATCCAGTAACAATTATCTAATTATTTTGTGATTGTCATACATTTCTGAGTTAATGAACTTGGAGGGCTGTTTTATGAAGATAATTAAGTTAGAACAGTATTTTTAACAAATTGAAAAAGTAAGAGCCAAAGAGAAATTTCCTTAAACATGTGTTTAATGTATTTTTTCTTTAGAAAAGTTGCCATCAGCTTTTCATCCGTATTGTAGATGTACACACATATACACATGTTATGTGATAGTAGTACTGATAGGTAATAGGTTCCATTTTATGCGTTTGCTGCACACTTTGATGAAAGCTTTTACATCTGTTCAAGTGTATTTTGAATTCTAAATCAAAACAAGAAATAGGTATGTTAGAACTTCCTCCTTTTTCCAAACATGTCACCCCTTTCCCATGTCAGTAACATTTGTCTTCCTCTTTCCAACAGAACAAGACCATCCCTTCCTTCTCTTTCTTGCCTGAGCCTTATCTCACTTCAAGTTGGTTATACACATTCAAAGCTCAAAAGAAACACAGCTTAGAAAGTACAGATATTCCTTATCCACAGATAAAGTTTTATAGCTAAAATAGTCCCAAGCACTATTATTATGTTTGCAAGATTAAGTGGTCATATATCAGTACCTTGAGGAAACTTGAAATATGTCCAAACATAGACCCATATACCAAGTTCTCTCTCTTTCTTTATCTCTCAGTCTGTCTCTGTATCTCTGTGTCTTCCTACCTTCTTTCACTTTCATTTACTTCTTTCTGTCCTAGGAATTAAAACAAATTCAATTCAACCCATTGCTTTCCAGTTGGAAATGACTCATAGCTGGCCCTCCATTGAGTTTGCAAGGCTGCAAATCTCACACAAGGGCATTATCTCTCATACTTCAGGCTTTGGTGGATGTGAACTGCCAGAGACATGTGGAAAGTGGGTTAACTTCCTATAGACTGCACCAGGAGAGCTCCTTAGAGATTTAACAGTAAGCTAAAATATGCGTGATGTCTTCTATAAGTAGCAGGAAGACTGTCAACAAGAAGGATTTACACAGTGACTGACTTTAACAATGGGTTTGAACAAGACAGAGGTTATGCGGATGGTTCAGATCTGATGTTTACAAGATCACAACGAAGTTACAATCAATGTGAGGTCACCTAACAAAAACAACTGTAACATAAATCTTGAGTTATCACAAATGTGTTGTCTAGAAGAAATTTTAATTGGTTTAACTTTTTTTCCATTTAAAAATAAAACAAAGAAATTGGAATATTTGGCCATAAATTCAGCCACTTTGAGGTGCTCCTCCTTATTTTCCACTCTCTCAACATTATGGAATCGGAAGACTAGAACTCTTTAGTCTGGAAAGCTGGATTGGCCAAATAGTGCAGGGTTAAGAGTGTGGACTGAAGAGACAGACAGAGGCTGACAGGCTGTGGTGCACTCTAGGTGACTAGGCTGATACGAAGTAACACATTTCATATACCTAACTTGGGGCCTAGCATCTAGAAGATGCTCAATAAACATCAGCTGATTTTTAAGCAGCTTGTAGACTATGTGCTAATTGAGTCTGGCAATAACCTTTTAAACGTTCTCTGTAAGCTATTATGGACACAATTATCTACATACATTAATTTTTTGCTTAATAGACTTTAAATTTTGAGTGGGAAATAGTTTCAGAAAAATAAAATGTGCTTTTATATTGTTTCATTTAATTTTGCTTGCTTTTTATTTGGTGTTTCATTTCATTTTGTTTGCTTTTACATTTGTTTGTTCCAGCCACAAAAAGTGAAGGTTTTTAAATATATTTGAGAGGGCTGTAATAACATTTAGTTCTGCTGGTTAGATTTGCCTAAGGAGCTCTGGTGACCTAGTGCCCACCCCAAGACATGGGGTCAAATCTATCAGCTTCTTGGCTAGAGAAAAAATGACAGTCTTCTCTTTCGTGCTCTACAGCCTCTAAAACCACAACTTAGCTATAAGTTGGCTTCTGCTTGACACTACATGACAACAACAGATAGATTTTATGAAAAGATGAGCACGCTCCTCTCGTGCAATTTACAGCCTCGGCAAATGTACTAGATAGAGGCTCGGCTATGAGTTGGTTGTGACTTGATGGTCATGACTAAGTTAGATTTTATGAAAAACATCTAACTTTAACATTAGTCCTCTCAGTGAGAGACGGCCTTTTGTTCAAAATGAGCCAGGAATTTGTGGGCACACTTGAATTTATATGCAACCCTGAGCCATCACTGAACATTCTGAGACTCGGCTCCCTAATTGTCAAGCTTGGAGTCATTAGATCTGAGAAGAATGGAGCTGGAGTGCCTATGACTCAGACCTTCAGAAAATAGAATGTTTCTTGTTTTCCAAAACTGATCTCATTCTGTTTTGGAGCTTCCTTATTCTTCTATGAAAGGGGAAGTCTTAAAAAAGAAAAAAGAAGAAGAAAAGCTTACATTGGTTGGTGTGACCATGTCAGTCTTGTCTTATTTAAAACATTTCTTTTAACTCCGTTACATTTGAATATATGATCAGAGTTTAGAGAATTTTAACTCAGTCAGTGAAAATTGCTTTTAGAGCCATCGAAACTCCTAGGTGGCCTTACACGTCATCTCACTAAGGGGATGAAAACAGGGGCGCTGTTTATTTGGGTTATTTGATGGCCTCCTGAATTCTCTCTAGGTTGTGGAAGATGCCAGCTCAAACAGCCATGTATTGAATGCTCATAAAGTGTCAAAACCAGGTAAATTTATAGAGACAGGAAATAGATTAATGGTTTCCCAAAACCAAATCCAAATCCTCCATATGCTCACTGGTAATATAAAAAATGTGATGGATTTTTTATGTTTGTCTATCTTAAAAATTACTTAACATATTAATTATAGGAGTTTTGCTTTTAGTAAACATAGTAGAATTCCTATATAGATATTAATGTCATGTACAACTGTTTTATTTCTCTTTATCCAGTCTGTATACTTCCATTCCTCTTCCTCTCTACATCATTATGTGTAGAACATCCAGTATGTTGTTAAATAAGAATGGTGAGATCATACTTTACTTCCTTGTTCCTATTCTTAAAGGAAAAGCATCCAATTTTAATGATACTACTATATTATCTGTAAGTTGTTTAGCATCTCCATCTTGGGCAACATACAGTTGTTGCTATGCGATGCTGAATATTGGGATATTTCAAGAGTCTGAAATTTTTCTGGGCTAGGCTCTGGGAAATTAAAAACAAGCATTCTTCCTTGAAGGCCTCCCTCAAATATTTCTGGTTCTTTCTAATACGCTTTGTCTTGACATAAAGAATTCAGAGAAAGTTAATTCTCCTGTCAGTTATCTCTCCCTCTTGTTTCACATAAGGAACCAGGAGGTCTTCCTCCTATTCTTGAAGGCTGCATTCAAAGGTAGGAACCCTCAGAGTATGGTACGTGGGAAAATATATTTCTAAAATCTACAAAACATGAGGAAATACTGGTGGCTCAGTGGTAAGGAGTTATGCTGCGAACCCTCAGATATGTGGTATGAAATCACGAGCTGTGTCACAGGATCGGTAATCTCCTCCTGTGAGATTTACTGCTTCTGAAAACCTGCTGGAGAGTCAGCTAAGAGTTAGTTCCAGCTTTATAGTATACAACAAAAAAAATATGAGACATTAAAGTATTTTAATAATGGCTAAGATGTTATCCCAGAGCACCTAATTGTGCTCATATGAAACCTGTTCTTAGAATGAGAGGCTGTTGTGCAAACAGAGCAGGAACACACTACATGGTTTAAAATTGAGAAGGGAGTGTGTCAGGATGGTATTCTCTCTTAATATCTATTCAATATATATGTGGAGGAAATTATTTGGTAAACTGGGCTCTGTGAAGAAAAAAGATCTCTATGAGTTGTACTCAGTGGCATCTAACAACAACAAAGATATTAATATTTATCACTGTCTTGATATTCTCACTAGTGCAGCCAAATGAAGAAATTGATGTAGGTAGAAGGGCTAGCGCCTTTGCACAAATTGAGTCAGTGGCACCAAATTTGACCAGCAAGCATTGTATTCTGTACCATCATCCTTTCAAAGTAAAAAAGGACCAATTTCATTAAAGAGCATTTTGATGGTGTAATAAATAGTCAGGGTTATTAAATCTCAACTCTTGCATTCTCATCTTTTTAATATTTTATGTAACGAGACAGGAAGCATGCATAGCCTCTGCTATAGGGTGAACCACAATTGTCTTTAGAAAAGTGAGTCGTGAGCATTCTCAAGCAGCTTCTTTTTTTCGTATGACATTTATGTTAAAGAATGACAAATGGATAAACTGTGATTATTCAGAATTGTGTGTTTGAAGGGTATTTTTAAATAAAAAAAAATGAGCCCATCACTTCAAGAAAACAGAGTACTCCTTGCTAACGATAAAATTTAAACTTTCAATTGGAAGTTAGAACTTTAGAAATCTTGTATCCACAAATGCTACTTCACAACACTGTCTTTCTAACATAATAAGTGATGATATTAACATGTGATTTTTTTTTTAATATTAAGTAATGAAATGTGTCACCATGTAAAAGATCTGTGCAACTCAGCAAACCAACATTTTCCAAATGACCTATGCATGATGTTGCAAAAGCATTCATGGGTAAAAAAGCAGTTCAAAGTGCAAATAGGTAAATGAAATTAAATGAAAATCCAATGACATAGTTTTAAATTCCATATAGACTTAACCTTTGAAAAAAATCCCACTAGTTGGAATTTGGTTCAGTATCAATGCGAAATAGCCACAATAATCTGAAATGAAAATAACATTCTTTTTTATTTCTTTGAACTACATGTAGCATGAAGCTGACTATTTTTCATGTACTTCAACTGAAACAATAGATTGAAACAGGCTAAGGGAAGAAATAGCAATGACAACACAGGAGTCATCTATTAAACTAGGCACTGAAGAGAGTTGTGAAAACATTTCCTCTTTTGTTAACCTCTTTTTTAAAGAAGTATGATTAATTTCATAAAATATATTATTCCTATTAACAAGTAATATTAATTGTTTTGAAAATGAATTAATTCATATTTAAAAACTCTCCCAGGCTTAATTTGGAATTTGACAGATATTAACAGATATAACCCACATAAATGAACCAAAACTCCCTTGGGGAGTTTTCCGTTTTTTTTCTTTTAGTGCGGTTAATATGTATGTAACAAATCAGTTGCCATTTCAACATTCTTCTCATGTAGGTTTAGTGACATTAATTGTCTTCATCATGTTACGCAACCATCACCATTATCTGTTTCCAACTTTTCCATCACCCTAATAAGAAGCCTGGTACCTCCTCACCAGTCAATCCCCTTTTCCCCTCCCTCCCAGAACAATTCTTAATTGTTCAAAGAGATCCTGGGGTCAAAAAGTGTGCCAATCTTCTGATCAGGCCTACAAGCTTTTTCATTGATATTAAAAGGGAAGCTTTGAGTATTTAGAAAATTCTTTTCTTTCTCCACAGCCTGGCTTTCAAGATGACTGTCTCCTCTGAGCTTAACAAATAGTTTGCTCCTCAAAGCTGAACAAAGTGGTCTTTGTTTTAGACAGTATCTGCCCTCCCCTGAAGCAACAAATGCCTCTGATTCAGTCTGTGGGGAGCCATGGGGCAATGCAATTCACAGGGAATAAAAATAATAGTAATACATTAGATGATTATATCAAACATATGACCCTCTTACATGAGGGTCAACTGGGATTTGTATCTTCAGTAACAGGCATAATACCTTTAGAAAAGAACAACTCAGATTCTATTGCTAACCTTCTTTCCCAAAACCATATACAGATCTAAATCCAATCAACTAAAATATTGCTAAGATGCATTCATAAGTAATAGAAACATTTATACCTTAACATAAAAAAAAAACCCCAAAATTCTTTACTACTGAACTAAAAAGCAACAACGTGATAGGTCTAGAAAAGACTAAAGGATTTCATTTTCCTTGGATGAATAATCAACACCCATGGCAGTTGTAGTCAAGAAATCAAACAATGTTGCACTTGGCAAATCTGCTGCCAAAGATTTTCTTTAAAATGTGGAAGAGCAAGAAAGTCAGTTTAAAGACTCACTATGGTATGTCTGACCCAAACAAAGGTATTTTCAGTTTGTGAAAGTTCAATTTCATTTGTCTGCCAAAGTTGGACAATGAATAAGGAAGGCCAAAGAAGACTAATGAATAAGAAAGACCAAAGGAGAGTAAGAGCCTCTGAATTATGGTATTAGTGAGGAATATTGAGTCTGCCAAGGATTTCCAAAATAACAAACAAATCTGTGTTGGAAGAAATGCATCCAGAGTGCTATTTAGAAACAAAAATTGTGAGACTGTGTCTTACTTATTTTAGACATGTGTCAGAGAGCCCTGTCCTTGGAAGGGGACATCATGCTTGAAAACATGGAGGTTCAGCAAAGCAATGGAAGACTCTCAACAAGATGCAATGACACGATGACACACCATTGAGATGAAACACAGTGGAGGTAATGTAAAGTTGGCCCAAGATTGGACAAATTGCTTTAAGTCAGACTTAATGGCACCTCACAACAACTAAATCCTCGAGGTACTTAGCTAGGAGCACAAAGACTGAAACTGAAACTGAAAGGCAGTGATTCTCAGAGTTGATGATGTATGAGAAATACATGGGAAGTTTTCTAAAGTGCCCACAATGGTCTTCTCCACCAAGAGATTCTGACTTAAATTGTGTAGAGTTTGACCTAGATGTAATTTTTAAAACTCAGCACTGGATTTCAGTGAGCTACCAACACTGACTTTCCCATGGCAATGCGCCTTTTAATTTCCTGGCTACTGATGCCAAGAGTGTTGACCATGGAAGCCAAAAAAACTAAAGCTGTGAACAATCTCAATCTCTTCACCATCCATCCTGATGCTGCCAATTGGTCCAGTGGTGAGAATCTTTGTCTTCTTGACATTGAGCCTCAATCTATATTGGAGGCTGCAGTCCGTGACCCTCTGCTGCAGGCACTTCAGGTCCTCCTCAGTTTCAGCAAGCAGGGTTGTGTCATCTGCATAACACAGATTGTTGATAAATTGTCCAATAATATTGACGCCACATTTCTCCTCATAGAGCTCAGCCACCCAGATAATCTGTTCTGCATACAGGTTGAAAAGGTATGGAGACAGGATGCATCCCTGGTGTACGCCCTTCCCAATTTTGAACCATGCAGTGTTCCCTTGCTCTGTTCTGATGACTGCCTCCTGGTCCAAGTGTAGGTTTCGCATTAGCACAATCAAGTGCTCTGGGATTCCCATTCTTCTCAGAGTCAGCCACAGTGTGTTATGATCTACACAGTCAAATGCCTTTGCATAGTCAATGAAACACAGATAGACATTCTTCTGTTATTCCCTGCTTTCAGCTAAAATCCAACTAACATTAGCTACAATATCCCTAGTACCACGACCCCTTCTAAACCCAGCCTGGACTTCTGGCAGTTCTCTGCTGATGTGCTGTTCCAGTCGTTTTTAGATAATCTTCATTAGAATCTTGCTTGCGTGTGAAATCAATGAGATTGTTCTATAGTTTCTACACTCTGGTGGGTCACCTTTCTTTGGGATGGGACCAAATATAGATCTCTTCCAGTCAGTTGGCCAAGTGGTTGTTCTCCAGATTTCTTGGCACAACTCCAAAGTACTGAAGAACAATGGTGTCTCTATGGAGACTAAAGTGTGCCTGATACAGGCCATGGTCTTTGCAATCACTTGTTATGCATCAGAGAGTTGGACAATGACCAGGGAGGATAGAAGGAGAATTGATGCCTTTGAGCTGTGGTGCTGGAGAAGAGTATTGAGAGTACCATGGACTGCTAGGAAAACAAACAGATTCATTCTGGAAAGGGTTAAACTGGGTGGCTCCTTGGAGGCAAGGATTCTGAGGCTCCATCTAACATACTTTGGACATGTTGTAAGGAGAGACCAGTCCTTGGAGAAGGACATCATGCTTGGGAGGGTGGAGGGACAGCACAGGAGGGGAAGGCCCTCTATGAGGTGCATGGATTCAGTGACTCGGTTAATCGGGATGGTAGTGTCAGAGACAGTGCGATTGGCACAGGACAGAGCAGAGTTTAGGGCTGTTGTACATAGGGTTGGTATGAGTCACAAGCAACTCGACAGCACATAACAACAACAACCAACACTGAGAACCTTGACTAGTAATCCGGGATCTCAATTAAACTCTTGAATATTGACTCATTCAATTAGTGTCTTTCGAGCACCTACTTTATGTTCTAGGTATTATTCAAAGTGCTAGGGAAATGGATGGACCTCTAGATAGATGGATGTAGTCTAGTTAACTATGATTGATGGTGATATTATGTACAACAGAGCAAAATTTTGGCTGATCCTGTATCATCCTCACAATCATCAACATGTTCATGCCCATCCTTGCTCCTATCATGTCAGTCCATCTCATTGAGGAACTCTTTTGTATTGTTGACCTTTTATTTCACAGTATAATATGCTCTCCTCCATTTATTCATCCCTTTGGATGATGTGTCCAAAAGAAGGCAGATGTTGTTCTCTTGTGCTCTATAAGATTGTCATTGGCTAATTTTTGGGAAAAGATCATCAGACCTTTCTTCCTAGTCTGACTTAGCCTAGAAACTCCACTGAAATTTATGGTGACACTTCCAGTGTTTGAAATAGCAACAGCATAACTTTCAGTCCTATACTTTGTATAATCCACAGTATAGCAAACTGATAGACAGGTGGTGAGCTGGGAAGATAGTAACAGACAAAATAAAACATCTGGTGTTATGAGGTTCGAGCCATAGTAGAGAACAGTCAGAAACTGTAGAAATAAACATAGATATACGTAAGCAATTGGTGCTAAGAGCTCTGCAGACAAGTAAAGCGTGGTAAGGGAACAAATCGAGAGTAGAAGAGAGTGCTTTTAAAGAGAGGACCATTGGGAAGACATCTTTGACAAAGTGGTCTCAAGACTGCGACGGAACTGGCCTTGGAGGTGGGAGAGTGCTCGAGAGCTTCATGTGTGATGGGGGGATCATTGGTGGCAATTGTATTACATTCCAGGTGAAAGCAGAGGACATGATAGAGTTCTAGGGGAAACTGGCATTCTCTGAGACAAACTTTTAAGAAAATCACTTGGAAAGAGATTTTCAGAAGCACCAGCCAATGATGGAAACAAAGAGATGAGTTAGGAGATGGTTGCAACAATCTCTGTAGTTTTGAGCAGTGACTAGGAGTAAGGTGGGAACCTGTTTCAGATTAACAATAAGCAGAGTGAACATGGATTTCCTATTATTTATTCACTAATCTGAGGAGCTCAGTAGCCTAGTGGGTAAGGAGTTGTACTGCCAACCCAAAGGTGAAAGGTTCAAACCACAAGCTAGCTGTTCAGTGGAAGAAAGATGAGCACTCTCCTCTCCTGTGATTTAAAGCATTTAAAAATCTGCTGGAGGGTCAACTCTGAGTCAGTTTCAACTTGATAACATGAAACAACAATAATATTTACCAATCTTTCATGAATAATTTCACATTTACTACTACATCAAGGATTCTGCTTTTAGGTGTGGCTGGAGTCCATCTCTCTCTCAAGTCCACAGGCTTTTTCTACAAAATCAAGAGGTCTTTTGAAATGAAGAGTCCGAGTACCCAGTGAGCAAGGTAAGCACAGGTTTACTTGTATTTACTTGTAAATTTGTAGGGAACAATTGTACCAATTGCACATGAAATTCCTAGATGTTTGTGTGTGAAGTCAAGTGATAATTAAAACTGTTGGCTATAGATTAGTACAGGAGCTCTGGTGGCCTCGTGGCAAGAAGGTGAGCTGCAATCCCAAAGGAATGTGGTTCAAGGCCACCAGCTGCTTCGTGGGAGAAGAATGGGCAATCTCCTCCCATGCAATTAACTGCCTCTGAAAACCCACCAGAAGACCAGCTATGGGTAGGTTCTGACTCTATGGTACACAAAAAAAGCAGAGATTAGTAAACAAAAGTAAGCCTATGTTTACCTTGCTCATTGGGTAACCAAGGTATATTGTAAAGGGGAAGCTAGGAGGATTTGCTGATGAATTCAATTTAGAGGTGAGAAAGATGAAGGATTCTAAGCCAAATTCTCTGCTTCCGGTCTGCTCAACACAGTTTCCTTGCAACAACCATGTAAAATAGTCAAAGAAGTCATCTTTTCCCATATGAATGAAAAACTGAGATCAGGAAGAACTGCTTGATCAAGAAATACTTTCACAGCAGCCATAAATCCCAGGTCCACTGCTCCTTTTACTCTATCAAATTCTGAGGACCCAGGCTCTATGAGCTGCAAATTTCACCTTCTTCAAGTTTATGATATAGCTGCAAAGATGGGGCCTTGAGATAAACACTGTCTTAACTGACTAAGCATTAACTGCCATGTGCTCTGACCACACTGGGTAGTAGCTGACTCCTGTAAAAACGCATAGCCTCAGGGCGTGAATGGAGGGTCCTTATGAGTCAGAAGCAACCCCATGGCAGGGGGTTTGGTTTGATGTTGACATGTGTTAAGTAATACATGAGCAGGAGCGGCCATAAGTGCTTCTGCAGATATACCATGAACAAGGCCAGGGAGGGTTGGACTAAGAAAAACAGTGAAAGAGAAGAAGAAATTTCTTGCAGGGAAAAGTCAAGAAACTTGATATAGATACACACCTGTACTTGATAAACATACACACCTGTGCTCAGGAATCAAAATATAAAATTGTGGTTAGACCAGAGGATTCATGTGTGTGTGCGTGTGCATGTGCGTGTGCGTGTGTGTGTGTGACTGTGAGTTTGTTTTGAGAGTTGAGAAAAAAACAGTTAAAATGTGAGATTGGTAATATAATTTGTAAGTATACTTTAAAAGATTTTAAATGTCCATCTGATAGTTTGGGAGCTTATAGCATCTTAATAGCGATAATAGCAATTAGGAAAAAAAATTCTGTTAATGTAATCTCAAGGTGATAGTTAAGTTTATTAAGAAAACAATAATAAAAAATTTTTATTAAAACCAGCCAAGAATATAGTTCTAATTTAATAACAAGCTGGATTAATTGGCTAGTCCTTAGATGAAGTTTCATAATCTGGTAAGCCTTTGAACTTGATGGGGGAGTTAACAGTAATTATTGTCAATAAGAACAGAGATTCCTTTGAAATAATAAAGCATTAAAATAAGGTGTAAAAGTAGCTGAGTGGCTTCCATTTGTACCAAACAGCAAAATAGCTTCAGGCCAAATGTGTGTGTGTGTGTGTGTGTGTGTGTGTGTGTGTGTGTGTACTGGGAGAGGCTGGAAGCAGGTCTGCCCATGGGCCAGCTCCAGAGCATTCTTATTTGTTTTGTGGGTGTGGTCAAGATGGAACAATTGCAAAAATATTTGAATGGCAAAACTCTCCCTTAATAATGTCTAACTGGTTTGGGGAGTTTGGCGGGCGTGTACTCAATACAAGTTGGGGGTATTTAGTTAGGCTTTCAGTCCTGTCATGATACCAAGTGGGGTATATTTTGCTAAAAGTGGGTCTAGGATAGTAGTCTAGATTCAAGATATTTCAGTGTGTTTTTACCCAAAAGGGATAAATATTTTAAAATAAAAATTGTGGATGACTTGAGAAACACAGAGCTATATGGAATGTATTTAAAAGAGAGAGAAAATAAAAATACTGAACTGAGCCTTTAAGACCTCTTGAAAAGTCTACCTGATGTGTCTACCTGAAATAGTTTCTGGTGATTTATTTGGTGGAATAGTTAAACTAGAAATTCAACTTGTGCTTACCCATGCTATAATCTTTAGTGTGCTCAGAGAAGAAGAAAATGGAGTTCAATGAGGATAAAATTAGATATAAAGAGGAAGAAGAACTGATCCATAATCCTCACACTTCCCTCCCCAACACTTTATTAATAGTTTATATGTTGTAATTAGTGTGGACTATCGAGTTAAAGCTGACTCGGAGCTGCCCTATAATATGGAGCAACACTTCCCACTGGACAAGCTGAAATCTTTGCAGATGAATACATCTCCTTCATCCAAGGAAAACTTTAGAATTTTGAAAGAGAAAGACAGAAAGAAAAACACCCCCTTTGTGGTGGTAGTGGTCACGGATAGATTTTGACTCATGGGGACCTCAGCAGAAAGGAGCCACAGTTTCCAAGGCTTTGAGAAGATCCTCAAGACCACTTTCCAAGATGCCTCTGCGTGAGTTCTAAACGACCCTTCAGCTAATAGTCAAAACCTCACCCATTTTCACTGCCCAGGGATGCCCAACACTGCTTAAAGATTGTCAATATTCATTTTTATCAGTTCAAATTTGGGGAATTTATGCTGAAACCATTATAGCAAAGGCTTGGAAGCGTAAGAAAGAGCCTGACAAGAGAAAAAAAGAAAACCGTTTGCAATTAAACTAAGCAAACAAGAATGCTGTAGTGATGCTTTGATGAATGTGTATGGGAGCAAGTGAGGAGATCAAGGTAGACTGCACACATCGTGCAAATCCCGCAACCACTATGGATAAAACGGAGGCTATGGAAATGTTTGGAAAGTTGGTGGTTTGAATCCCTCAGCTTATCTGAGAAAGAAGATATACATGACAGTCAGCTTCTATAAGATCTGTTGCTTTAGAAGCACTATGGGGCAATTCTGCTCTTCCCAGTGTGGCCACACTGGATCAGTATTG
Source organism: Elephantulus edwardii (assembly GCF_000299155.1). Lineage (NCBI taxonomy): Eukaryota > Metazoa > Chordata > Mammalia > Macroscelidea > Macroscelididae > Elephantulus > Elephantulus edwardii. The sequence goes on from NW_006399801.1 coordinate 10,123,413, forward strand.
ACTTGATGGCATTGGGATTGGGTTTTATTTTGTTGATTTTATTTTATTGGAATGTATAGACCTTAGTGCCAAATGGACGTGGGAATGGGAGTGGACTATTTTATTCTTGGCCTTAATATGCTGTGGTGCAACCTTTGTGATGGATTTCAGATAGAAAGACCAATCACAAAAGTACATCTTCCCTGCAAACCTATCCCCTCTGGGACAGTGAGGGAAAAGTGGTATAAATTGCAGCCCCAGTGGAGGAAAAGTGCAAGCAGGGGGAGAGATGTGGATCCCCCCCCCCCCCATTCCTCCCTTAGCTGTCATGGAACCTGAAGCTGGTTCAATGTGGATAAAGATCGCTTTTCAAATCCAACCCTGTCACTTACCTGTGATGTGATGTCAGGCAACTAGGAAATCTTTTTCCTGTAGCCACAGTATATCTCTAAAATATAAGTGAAGGTGACTTTCTATACATGGATCTGTGCACTTACTTTGTTTTATTATATTGGCATATGTTCTTGTTGTTGTACCATCAAATCAAAACCTATCCAAAGCTGACCCTCCAGCAGATTTTCAGAGGCAATCACACAGAAAGAAACTGTCCATTCTTCTCCTCCAGAGCGCTCTTGGATTTGAACCATGTGCCTTTGGGATTGCAGTGCAGCTTCTTACCACCAGACCACTAGAGCTCCCTTATACTGGCATATAAGTGTTAAAAATCTTTAGTAAGAAAGGATGAGTTAGTGCCGATAGAAGTAAAAGCACTATACATGTGGGAGGGAGGTCTGCTGGCCTAGTGGCAAGACACTGCACTGCAATCCTGAAGGTATGTGGTTGGCAGCCATTAGCTGCTCCATGGAAGAAATATGGGAAGTCTCTTCCCTTGTGATTAACTGCTTCTGAAAATCCACCAGCGGGTCATATATGGGTCAGTTCCAAGTTGGTGGTACATAACTACAACATACATGTGGGAGGTGTTATAATTATTTTTATAGGGAATAATTTTAATGAGGGTTGAACATATAATCCCAGGAACAGATTTAGCACTAGATAAAGATAAAGGGATTCAAAAAAGCCTGCGAATTCTATACCTAGATTAGCCTAAATACTAGCTTCCATATATCATCGTTGTTGCTGTTGTGTGCTGTGGAGTTGCCTGCGACTCATAGAGATTCTATGTACAACAGCCCTAAACCATGCTCTATCCTGCACCAATCTTGTCTCTGACACACCTACCCACATTACCCCCAGTCACTAAATCAATTCATTTCTTCGAGGGTCTTCCTCTCCTGCCTGTCCCTCCATCCTCCCAAGTATGTCATCCCTCTCCAAAGACTGGTCCCTCCTTTCAGCATGTCCAAAGTATGTCAGATGAAGTTTCAGAATCCTTGCCTTCAAGGAGCATCCTGGTTTAGCCCTCTCCAGGGTGAACCTGCTCCTTCTCTTAGCAGTCCATGTATAGTCAGTACTCTTCTCCAATGCCATATAGCTCAAAGGCATTAATTCTCCTATCATCTCTAGTCATTATCCAGCTCTCTGATGCATAGCAAGTAATTGCAAAGACCATGGCCTGTATTGGGCGCACCTTAATCTCTAGACTGACATCATTTCTCTTCATGACATTTTTAATTTCTTGGCTGCTAGTTCCAAGACTGTTGATTGTGGAGCCAAGCAACCTAAAGCTGTTTATAATCTCAATCTCTTCACTGTCCATCATGATGCTGCCAATCAGCCGAGTAGTGAGAATCTTTGTTTTCTTGATGTTGAGCTTCAATCCATATTGAAGGCTGCATTCCTTGACTTTCTGCACCAAGCACTTCAGGTCCTCCTCAGTTTCAGCAAGCACAGTTGTGTCATCTGTGTAACGCAGATTGAGACAACAAAAATTTTCAAGAGAAATTTAAAATATTATTATTTCCATAAATATTCATTTGTGGCTACCATATAGTCAGCAGCATTAAGTTATACAGACAGAAATTAAATAGAATATACTACCATGAATTTTTATCGACAAGTTAAAGTTGTTGGTAGTTGCCATCAAATGCACTTATGCTATCCCCATGTACCAGGGGCATACACAATCTCACCCAGTCCTCCACCAACCTGACCATCATTACTGTTGCAGGTCCAATCTAACAGTACATTTTCCAGTAAGTCATCAAAAATATCTTCTTGTGATCCACAGAGTTTTTGTTAGTCAATTTTCATAAATAGATACCCAGGGCTTTTTTTTAAATATAATAAGTCTTATTATGGAAGCTCCGCTAATGTCTGTCCCCCGTGTATGTCCCTGCTGATGTTTGAAATACCTTTTATGTAGCTTTCAGCATCGCAGTAACATTCAGCCATCACAGCATGACAAAATGGCAGAGACTGTACTATTCTTCAAACTCAAAGTGACTGTCTTCAAGTTGGTTTTGATTCATAGTGACTCTCCGATGGGTTTCTGAGGCTATAAACATCAATGGGAATTGATTGTCCATCTTTATCCCACTGGCAGGTGTTGTGGGTTTTTTATAATTAATTAATTAATTATTAATTAATTTTCTATCCATTTACACACAAAATTTATATACATTGTGTTTCATTCATGTACATTGTGCTTTAAATATTCCTTCATTCATATTGTATTTCATATGACCATTTGTAGACACTGTGTTTTATAAAGTCAGCCACCATTGATCTGTGCCTACCATTAGACCTGTCTTTTCAGGTCTGAATTAGGTCTTTCCCCCATTGCTTTACACACACACACACACACACACACACACACACACACACACCCTATCTGCTCACCAAATTCAACTGTCCTTCTGATATCTCCCTCTGTTTTTCTGTCCTCTCTTTCTCCACTTTAACTCTTTTTTAAAAAAAAATTTATACCCATCTTACTAGTTATTCTTCTATTTTTACAATTATGGTCTTATGCAGAATCTGTCCTGACGGCACTGAGTTAGTTCACTCAGCATAATGCTCTATAGACCCTCCCATGTTATATAATATTTTACAAAATCCTTGCTCCTTAGTGTTACATAGTATATCATTGTATGAACATACCACAATTTCTCAGTTCATCTCTTTATTAATGGACATTTGGACTGTTTCCATATTCTTGCTCTTGTGAATAATGCTGCTGCTGTGAACATAAGTGTGTATATCTCTGATTATGTCTCAGTTTAATTTCTTTGGGATATATTGTTAGAAGTACAAGAGCTGGATAATATGGAATTTCTGTGTTCAGCTTTTTGAGGAAATGCCAAAGAAGCTCCCTTCCAGGGTGGCTGCACCATTCTATAATCTCACCAGCCGTGCATGAGATTTCCAATCTCTCCACAGCCTTTCCAACATTTATTGCTCACTGTTCTGTTTAACTTTGCTAATGTCACTGGGGTGAGATGATATCTCATTGTGGCTTTGATTAACATCTCTCTGATTATCAGGGATTTTGAGCATTTCTTCAGGTGTCTGTTGGCCATCTGAATATCTCCCTTTGTGGAGGATCTTTCCTGGTCTTTTGTCCTGCAGGCAGTTTTTTTAAGTGTGTGTGTGTGTACTGTCAAATCAGATCTGACTGATACAAGAGGAAATTACCCCTCCTTCTCCAGAAGAGCATCTAGTGGATTCGAACCACGTCCTTCTGGGATTGCAGTGCAGCTTCTTGCCACTAGGCCACCAGAGTTCTCTGATACCGCTGGCAGTTTTGAAATGTAGCAAACAGTCAACATTTTAGTTAGCAGTGTAATACATATGGGACTATACTGCCGTCTCTCCACATGATAGCTTTAACAGAAGTAAACATCCCAATATTCCAAAATATAGAAAGAATCACAAAGTTTTAAAGAGAAATTAACTTTTAGCAAGCCTGTAGAATTGAGGAAGTAGGCCAGTCAAAAGTCAAAGATATAATTCGTATACTTTCAGTCAAAGGCGAGGCTAGATTTCAGAGGCATCAGTTTATTGTGAATAGTGGAGTAATGGAAATGTCTGGGCTCTCCAACTTTGTAGAGAAATAAATACAGTGGGGAAAGAAGGCTGAAGATAAGACTTGGCCCTCTGGGTATTTTCAGGGAGCAGGACAAGAAGAGAAGTCCTTGATATGTCTCAGCTCACAGTAAGGTCTACCTGAACTCTCAACGTGTGTCAGCTCTGATAGACCTGGGCAGCCTGGGTTCAGTCAGTCATGTTTTCCGGGTTTGCCATTTGTGGAATAGGACCAATAACACTTGACTGCCATCTCAGCAATGTGCCCTGAGCACTAACCAGGCAATGCCTATAAAGTGCTTTGAAGATGAGCAGTGTCGCACACACATAGTGTTTTATTGCTATGTCTTAGACTTGATTATATTCTTTCTAAACAGTCTCCATGGGGATTGATACATCATTTGTAATGGCTGATTTCTACTGTAGGTTTTATATTGCAATGAAAAGGTACTATAAAATGTCTTAAATAGTTTGGGGCTCTTTACATAGACTTCAAAGACAGGATTCTAAACTGGTTTATTTTACAACATGTTAATGGGGACAGGAAGGGACAAGGACATAAAGAAAAGAGTATTAAAAATATCTTTGTCAAAAGCTGGGAACACTACCCTCAATTTAGGCTCTGGTAGTCTAGTCCATGGAGAGTAATATTGCCAAACCAAAAGCCACACCTCTGGTGGTTTGAATCTACCAACAGCAACTCAGGAGAAAGCAAGGTAATCCTTTTCCCTGTAACTTGTTGTTGTTAGGTGCCTTCAAGTTGAGTATAACTCATAGAGACCCTATGAACAAAAGATCTGAACGTAGTCCTGTCCTTCACCATCCTCACACTTCCTGACACACAAGAGATAATTGCAGCAGTCACCATGTCAATCCACCAGATTGAAGGTCTTACTCTCCTTTGCTGATCCTCCGCCTTTCCAAATATCATGTCCCTCTCCAAGGAATAGCACCTCCTGGCTAGCAATATGTCCAAAGAATGTAAGGCGAAGCCTCCTTATTCTTTCTTCCCAAGAGCCTTCCAGCAGCACTCTCTCTAAGACATATCTGTTCATTCTCTTGGCCATCCATGGGATATTCAGTGCTCATCTCCAACACCACGGCTCAAAGGTGTCAATTCTTTTTCTGTCAACCTTATTCATTGTCCAGGTCTCGGATACATAGCTAGTAATCAGAATGATCATGGCCTGAATCAGATGCACCTTAGTTCTCAAACTGACATCACTACTGCAGATTTTCCCAGTGCAATGCGTCTCCTTATTTCCTGACAACTTGTACTAAGGATGTTAATTGTGGCTCCAAGCAAGATGAAGCTGTTGACAGTTTCAATCTCCTCTCCATCCACATGACACTGCCTATTGGTCCAGTGGTAAGAATCCTTGTTATCTTGATATTGAGATGCAATCCCTACCAAAGGCTGCATTCTTTGATTTTTTAAAGTGCTTCAAGTTTTCCTCACTTTCAGCAAGTAATGTTGTGTCATCTGACTTATTCCTCAAAAATTTAATACAGGGTCAGCTTTGGATCAGTTCAAAATTTTTTTTTTAATTTAGGTTGTTTATTTTTCATTTCAATGAACATCTACAGAGATTTTGGGATTCCATTCATTCATTGTTGCACCCTTCTCCCCGCACAAACCCCTCCCCCCTCCCCCCCCATTTGCTGGATCAGTTCAAATTTTATGGCAATGAGTAGAGTGGTAGTAGTATACATTCACCTAAGGATCCTGATGTCTTGGTGCATAATGTATCAAGTTACTAACCAAACGGTGAGTGGTCTGGGCCTATGAACTGCTTTATGGGAGGAAGACAGTCTGTCTCCTCCTGTAAAGATTTGCAGCCTCAGAAAATTGATGTAAAGTTGAAATAAATCAGAATCTACTAGACAGCAGCAAGCTACGCATTAGTCCATAAGGTGTCCTGGACCAAATGAAGGTACTGTCTGACTCTTCATTATATTGCAGAAAATAATCAGGGTCTATGTTTTAGCTGCTCTTGTCTTTTGTTTTTCCTATATTATAAAGAACTTACTTCCTCATTCCAGAACCCGAGGCATGCCTGAGAAGCAGGTTGCTACCCATAATAGGAGGGCATAGGTCCAAGACACTTACATATATTTGCCAAAATTATCCATTTTTTCTGAATATGGAGTAACAATCTGAATATGTATGTAGCAACCTTGGTTTCCCAAATGCATATTAATTCTTACATTTTCTTTCAAAGGATGCCAGTAAAAAGAAGAGAGAGCACGTTAAATGAATGCTTCTCTTTATGGCTGGGAAGATGGGAGGGGTATGAAAACATTTTTAATGCCGTTCCCAGATTCCCACTTTCCCAGGGGCAAGATTAAATGAAACGTCGGACCAAAGAGTGTACAAAGGCTGCCTAATTCTGAACTCGTGCAAGAGACCAACTTAGGCTTCCCACAGCTACATTCTACCTTGTCTCCTCTTCCTGACTTTACCAGTTTATAATCTTTACGCCACTGACATCAACAGCTAAACTCTCAGGATTAACACAGAAACATTAAAAGAACTATTACTCATAAATTAATGCCCTTTAGACACTGATTTCATCTCATGTGTAAGTAGAATATAATCTTAGAGGGCTTTTTCTAGGTTTGATTATCTCAAAATGTTGTTGTTATGTGCCTTCAAGTTGAGTACAACTCATGGTGATCCCATAAACAACAGATCTGAACACTGTCCAATCCTGAGCCATTCTAACCATCTCTGATACACTTGAGTTTATAACTACTGTCACGATGTCAATCCATCTCATTGGGGATGTCTTCTTCTCTTTCACTGATTATCTTACTTTCCAAGCCTGATATCCCTTTCAAAACAATAGTCTCTCCTAGCAACATATTACAAGTATGAGAGATGAAGCATCTTTGTCCTTTCCTTCAAGGAGCACTCTGGCTATTTCTAAACTCTATTCATTCTTTTGGCAATCTATGGGCTATTCAGTTGTTTTTGTTATGTGCCATCGACTCACGTACGACTCATAGCTACCCTATTGGCCCAGTGATAAAGACCTTTATTTTTTGATGTGGAGATGTAATCCCTATTGAAGACTGCTGTTCTTCATCTTCTACAAGTGTGTCAAGTCTTCCTCACTTTCAGCAAGGAAGGTTGTGACATCTGCATAAAGCAGGTTATGAAAATTTTTCCTCCAATTCTGATGTCATATTCTTCTTCTAGAGTTCATCTTCACAAATTATTAGCTTAGCATACAGATTCGATAGGTATGGAGTTGTTGTCGTTGTTGTTGTTGTTGTTATGTGCTGTTGGGTCACTTGCGACTCATAACAACTCTTTGTACAACAACCCTGAAACCTGCTCTATCCTGAGCCACTTTTACTATCTCAGACAATCCATCTTATCAATGGTCTCCCTCTCTTTCTCTGTCCCTCCACTCTTCCAATCATGATGTCCCTCTCTAAGGACTGTTCACTCCTTGCAACATGTCCATAGTATGTGAGATGAAGCCTCAGAATTCTTGCCTCCAAGGAGAAGCCTGGCTTTACCCTCTTCAGGATGAACCTGTTTGTTCTTCTGACAGTACATCGTATATTCAACAGTCTTCTCCAGCACTACAGCTCAACAGCATCAGTTCTCTTTCTAAAATCCCTAGTCATTGTCCAGCTCTATGATGAATTGTGAAGACTATGGCCTGTATCAAGAGCACCTTAGTCTCCAGACTGACATAATTGCTCTTCAGTACTTTGGAAAGGTCCCTGACAGCCGACTTTTCCAATGCAATTCATCTCTTGATTTCCCGGCTTCTGGTACCAAGAGTGTTGGTTTTAGAGCCAAGCAAACTAAAACTGTTGACAATCTCAATCTCCTCACCATCTTTCATGATACTGCAAATCAGCGCAGTGGTGGCAATCTTTGTTTTTCTGATGTTGAGCTTTAATCCATATTGAAGGCTGCAGTCCTTGACCTTCTTCGGCAAGCACTTCAGGTCCTCCTCAGTTTCAGCAAGTAGGATTGTGTCATCTGCATAACACAGGTTGTTGATGAGTCTTCCTTCCAATCCTGATGCCACATTTCTTCTCATAGGGCCCATGCTTCCCGATGATCTGTTCTGATTACAGATTGAAAAGATATGGAAATAGGACACATCTCTGGCATATACCCTTCCCAATTTTGAAACATGCACTCTTTCTTTGCTCTGTTCTGACTACTGCCTCCTGGTCCAAGTATAGGTTTTGCATAAGTACAATCAAGTGTTCTAGGATTCCCATTCTTCTCAGAGTCAGCCACAGTTTGTTGTGATCCACATAGTCAAATGTCTTTGCATAATCAATGAATGAAACACAGGTAGACATTCCTCTGGTACTCTCTGCTGTCAGCCAAGATCCAGCTAACATTAGCTGTAATATCCCTAGTACCATGGCCTCTTTTAAACCCAGCCTGCACTTCTGGCAGTTCTCTGGTGATGTGTTTTGTATAATTTTCAGCAGAATCATGCTTGCATGTGATATTAGGAATATTGTTCAATAATTTCTGCACTCTGTCTGGCCACCTTTCTTTGGAATGGGAACAAATATAGATCTCTTCAATTGGCCAGCTGACTGTCCTCCAGATTTCTTGGCTCAACTTAGTGAGCTCATTCAAGGCAGCATCTGTTTGTTGGAATATGTCAGTTGGTATATCATCAATTTCTGGAGCCTTATTTTTTGTCTAATTCTTTCAGAGCAGCTTGAACTTCTTCCTTTATCATCACAGGCTCTTGCTCATACGTTATTTCATGAAATACTTCTGTGTCAGCCAAGTTCTTCTGGTACAGTTACTCTCTATACTTCTTCCACTTTCTTCTAAAGCTTCTTGGATCATTTAATATTCTGCCCAAAACATCCTTAAGTATTGCAACTCATAGCTTGATTTTGTTTTCCAATTCCTTCAGCTTAAGAAATGCTGAGTGAGTTCGGCCCTTTTGATTTTCTGAATCCAGCTATTTACACACTTCATTATGTTACTTTGCTTTATCTTCCCGAGCTGCCCTTTAAAATCTTCTGTTCAGCTCCTTAATTTCTTGATTTCTACCCTTTTCTTTGGCTTCTCAGTCTTCTAGTGCAATTATTAAGAGTCTCATCTGACATCCTCCTTGGTCTTTTCTTCCTCCTCTGACTTTGTAATGACCTTTTGCATTATTTTCCCCCTATTATTATAATTATTATTTTTATAAAGAAAATTTACAGAGATTTTGGATTTCTATTCATTCATTGTTGCACTTTTCTCCCTGCCCACCCCTCCCCTCAAGAACATTCTTCTCTTTGAAAAGTAAAAGAAAAATTCTTTCATTCTTATACACTCCCTCCCCCCAAGCCCACTCCACCATGCAGCCTTCGTTCTGGACCTTTGTCATGACAATAATACCCAATCATATATACCTTGTTAACAGTTCTCTTTCTCATCTGTTTCAATGTAGTATACATAATTCATCCCATCTTTCTCAGTCTTCCCCACCATGTCAGTCCCGTTTTACAACAGTGGCACTGTTCAGTATTTGTCCTTTTGTGACTGAGATATTTCACTCAGCATAATGTCCTCCAGGGTCATCCATTTGATATTCTTGATATCCTCCCACAGCTCATTTGGTCTTCAATGTTCAAGGCCTCAATATGTTTCTGAGATAGTTTTGAAATTCAAGTGGGATAGATTCAAAGTCAGATTTTGGTTCCTGTGAATTAGATTTCATTTTCTTCAACTTCAGTTTGAACTTGCATGTGCGTAGTAGAGAGAGGATACAAATCTGATGCACATCCTTTCTGAATTTAAACCATGCTCTGTCCCCTTGCTCCATTCAGACAACAGCTTCTGGATCTAGATAGAGATTTTGGATGAGTACAATTAAGTCTTTCTTTGCAGGTGGCCCCCACTGGTTTTGAACTCTCAGTCTTTCAATTATTTGTCTAAAATGGTTAAACAGTTATTTTTACCACCAAACTCCGAACACAAATTAAACACCACCTTATTTCCACCAAGTACTAGTTATATTTATATTGAAAAATAAGGAAGGGGTATTTTCAGTGTTGTAAATGAACACAAAATCAAGGAGGAATGTTACTTTGGAGGACGACAGAATCTGGATTTTAAAATATTACTGCTGGCCATAATGATGGGCTGAAATCAATACGATAAAATTCATGTGCTCACCAAGTTGTGCCAAGAAATCTGGAGAGCAACCACCTGGCCAACTGATGGGAAGAGATCTATATTTGTTCCCATCCCAAAGAAGGGTGACCCAACAGAGTGTGGTAACTATAGAATAATATCGTTGATTTCACATGCAAGCAAGATTCTACTGAAGATTAT
>NW_006399801.1:10134827-10153152 GCF_000299155.1 Elephantulus edwardii
GGGTAATTGGGATGGGTGTGTCGGAGATGGTGCGATTGGCACAGGATAGAGCAGAGTTTAGGGCTGTTGTACGTAGGGTCGCTATGAGTCGCAAGCAACTCGACGGCATATAACAATAGCAACAACAACAATATATCAATGTGAGATATTGCATTTAGGTTCAGAAATCCAACTGCAGAAATATAAAATGGAGGAGGTAGGGGTGAAAACAAATAATAATAATTAAAAAAAACCAATAACCCATTGCAGTCAAATTGGTTCTCACACTTGGTGACCTTCCACTGAGTTCCCAACCCTGTTAATCTTGTGGGAAGATCCCAACCATCTTTCTCCCATGGAGTGGCTGGTAGATTTGTACTGCCTAGCGCTCTCTTAACAGCCTAGTATGTTATAAACTATGCCACCAAGGCAACTTTTAAAACGGAAAGGCTTAAATACATTGAGATTCCTTAGGAAAAGGAACTTAGTTGACTTCAAGCTCAGTTCAGGTCAGTATGACCAGCTCACGCAAGGCTAATGCGTTCACACATTACACAGCAATGCTCGTAGTATCTCAAATGATGGATGTAATTATATAATCCATTCACCTGTTTTTTTCCATTCCTCAGACAGACATCATTGAGTAAAGTGCAGAGATATTATGTGTAGGGAGGGGTAGAGATTAGACTATCAGTAAGTGCCTGGTCTAAAGAATGCATTCAGTTCCTAGCCTCACCCGGTGGGGCTGTTCAGTAAGAATTCATGAAGACTGTTCAAGATATCCACTTTTTAATTTTTTTCCCCCAAAAGAATCTGGAAATTTAGATTTTTAAAAGCAAACTAATGTGTTATTGAGAATCTGCGTGGCAGAACATACACCAATTTTAAAGTTTCCACATGTGTCGCTTAGTGACATTGTTAATATTTTTCATTTCTATATATGTTGTTGTTGTTGTTAAGTGCCTTCAAACTGTAGATGACTCATAGTGACCCTATGAATGAAAGACCTGAACACTTGCATAACTTTCATCATTTATCCATGTTCATAGAGTTTCTGGAGGCAAGCCATTTCAGAATTGGATGCCTTTCCTGCTTCCAAGCCTGCTTTAATCAGGGAGTTCCATCAGATATTGTCCACCATGGGTGACCATTATCGCATTTTAAACATCAGTGTCACAGTGTTTAGCATCACAGCAACCACAAGTTACCTCTTAAGAGCAAATGAACAGACCAGTGTTATACCACTTAGAAGAATGCTTGACCAAAACCAATTAAAATCAGGCCTGAGGGCCACAGATTAGAATTACCCACCTTTGGACTGGTAGCATAACTTCCTATTCACTAGGCCAACAGAGCTCTTTCTATACTGGCATTATTGCTGTTGTTTTTGTTAAGTGCCATCGAGTAGTAGATGACTCATAGTGACCCTATGAACAAAAGACCTGAACACTTGTGTAGCTTTCATCATTTCTCCAAGTTCATAGAGTTTCTGGAGGCAAGACTTGATTGATGCCTTTGAATTGTAGTGTTGGAGGAGAGTATTGAAAACACCATGGATTGCCAAAAGAACAAACAATACTGTCTTGAAAGAAGGGCAGCCATGGTGCTGCTTAGAAGCGCAATGTAAAATTTCACCTCACATATTTTGGACATGTTGTCTTGAGGGGCCAGTCCTGGGAAAAGGACACCATGCGAAGAAAGGTGGAGGGTCAGAGAAAGAGAGGAAAACAAACAAAACAAAAAGATATACTGACACACACAGCAACGATAACAATGGCCTCTATCATATTGAGAGCTGTGAGGATGGCCCAGGACAAGGATAGATTCAGATCTTTATTTATGAGGATGCTACCTCTGAGTCATAAAGGGTTGTGATGCTCCCTAACAATAACATGAAAAAGACAAAATTCTTCACCCCTGAACTGGTACATAGCACCATGATAGAAGAAAATAAGATCAAAATTGTCAATTACTTCATTTTATTTTGATTCACAATCAACACCCTTGATACAAGCAGTCAGGAGATCAGGACATGTATTACATTGGGTAAGACCACGGACAGATACCTGCACAAATTCCTGAGCAAGGGTGATTTCAGTTTGAAGCCTAATCTGCACCTGATTCAGGCCATGGCCTTTTTGATCATTTACTATGCAAATGAGAGCTAGTCAATGAATAAGGATGACAGAGAAGACTTGATACCTTTGAATTGCAATGTTGAAGTAGAGTACTAAATATCTCAGTGATGGCCAAAAGAACAGATGTTTGGGAAAAGTAGAGCTAGAGTACTTCCTGAAAGCAAGGATGGTTAAACTTACTCTCACATACTCTGGGCATGTTGCTAGGAGAGACTATTCCTTGGAAAGGGGCAGCATGTTTGGAAAGGTGGAAAGTCAGCAAAAGAGAGGAAGACCTTCAATGAGATGGATTGACACGGTGACTTCAGCAGTGGGCCCAAGTGTATCAGAGATGATGAAGATGGCACAGGATAGGACAGGGTTCAGATCTGTTGCTCATCGATCATCATGAATTATACTTGACTAGAGGGCACCTACCAACAGCAACATCTTCCCTGTTTGTCAATGTACACAGCCATTTGTATATTATTCTTTCATGTCGTTAGGAGAGATTATTTTATGGAAAGGGGCGTAATACTTGGGAAGATGTAGAGATAGAAAGACCCTCAGCCAGGTGGAGTGACACAGTGACTGCAACAATGGATTTGAGGATATCAGAGCTTGTGAGAACGGCACAGGTTTATAGGGTCTCTGAGTCATTATTGTCTCAATTGCACCTAATGACAACCACATAGTATTAATAATGTAGGAATATATATATATATGTACAAAATGGTATTTTGTTGTCTTTAACTCTCTGTCTCTTTTCTTTAGCTATATTGTATTGGTAATCTATCATCTATCTATCTATCTATCTATCTATCTATCTATCTATCTATCCATCCATCCCTTCTTCCACCTTAATTTGATCTGTTCTCTGAATGCTGATTTTTCCCCCCATTTCAGCAATCTATCACTCCTATTTCTCTTAAACATCAATGTATGTTTCTTTTTGTCTGTAAACTTTTTATAGTAGTGAACTCATGCAATAATTGTCCTTTTGTGGCTGACTTTTTTTACTCAGCATGATATATTCAAATTTTACTCACATTATACCATGTATTGCTAATTGTTCATTAATCCATTAATCTTTAAAATGGTTTAACATTCCATTATGTATATGGACCATACTTAGCTTATCCATTAGTTCACTGATGAACACCTAAGTTGTTTCCATATCTTTCCTATTATAAATAAGGTATAATGAGCATGAGTAGGAATATTTTGGCTCTTCTCCCTGTTCATACTTCTTTGTCATTTGTACTCTGTAGATAACCATGGTGGACCTCACTACAGTATCTTTGGATCATTACTCAGTTTGTTGAGATAATCTATAAATGTCTTTCATTCTACTCAGGAAAATTAAAGCCCCAAATTCTTAAAACATTTTGTTTGTTTTGCATATTCTATTTGCTATATATTATTTTTAAACCATATAGAAAATGTTACTGTGATATTATGCATAGTTATTTTCTTTTAAATTTTATTTTCTTGTTCAAATGTTTTGAGGGTTTGCCCCCAACTCATTAGTATCTGGTTGCTTTGTTTGTTTGTTTTATTTTATATTGATTTGCTTACAAAGTTCAGATACATTGCGTTTCATGCTATTAGAACTGAGACACAAATGGAGATTTGTACACCAGTGTTCATAGCAGCCCCATTCACCATCTTAAAACATTTTCTTTATTTCTTTCACTCTTTTCACTCTTTAGAATTCAAATTACATATATGTTAGGTCTTTTAATATTATCTTAGATACCAATCTTTTTCTATTTCTCCATAGATTCTCCACTGACTTTTTCTTAACATTTCTACTAATTATGTTCATTTACTTTATTTCATTTTTATCATTTTAGTTCAGATTTTCTATTTATTCTTATTCATAAGTTATATTTCTCTATGGGAACTCTTATTTATTACACGTGTATTTTCATTTTAGTTGAGTCATGATTGGAGTATTTCCTTTAAAATTCTTATCTGTTAATTCCAAAGTCTGCATTATTTGACAGTCACTCTTCATTGAGTAGCTTTTACTTTAAATGTGTGTCATATTTTTCTATTTTTTTTTATTGGTATTAATTTTGGCATGCGTGCTTGGTAATACTGGACATTGTGAATAATATGCTTTAGAGACACGCAGTTTTATTATGCATTCCCAACGAATATTACTTCTTTTGGCTTGACTTGACTGGACTTGAACTCCAAATGTTGTCACCTGTGTCATGAAAAGAAGCTAAAATTTGAGTTCAGTTGTGTCACTCTCATTCGTTTGTGCTTGCATAGTTCATGTGGCATGTGGGAATTTGGACAAAATATATGCTCAGCATTTCACCATGTTATTCCCTGGCTATCACCATATTGTGTCAGGTTTTTGAAACCTGTAAAGACTGTTGGTGTCTACCCAAATTTTAATAACCCAGTGCGACCCTAACAGGTTTGTTCTTGTCTAAAGTTGCAAAATGCAGAAAATGCATCAGTGATATTTATTCTTCTGTCGACATTTTCTCCGTTTTCATCTTTGCCTCCCTTTCTTCTTCTCTTCCACAGCATCAGCAGTTGAGTTGTTTTAGAGTTTCTCCTGGACTGTTATCCATAATAGATTTTGTCTGATAGGGTACTTTGCCAATTCAGAAGGAGAAACAGTAGAAAACTTAAAGTTAGGAAAATCCCTTCAGTTCAGATCTGCTTGGAGAATAGAAAACAACAAGATCAGTTCTTCATAATGACTCATCTGGTCCAGGAGTTCTTGTCTCTATAAGTCCAGACTATCATGTACATTGGTGGTCAGGGGTGGGGGAGTGCTACAACATGGACTCAGATTTACAGTAACCTTATATGTAAGTAAAATTACTTTCTATAGAGTTTTCAAAAGATTGCTGGGTCTTTTTTTTTAAGCTAAATCACATCCAGCCTTTAATTATCAGTCAAGCATGTTAGTGTTTTGCATCATCTGGAGACTCCAAGCAGATATAACATAACCTATATTCAGTCCTCTCGTTTCAACTGGTAGAACATCCTAACTTACTTCCTGACGTGTTCTACCTCCAGAGTCACTCACTCAAAATCCTTTTTCTATATTGCCATGACGTCAATCTAAGCAAGAGCAGGCCATACCCTCTCATTTGCCTGTTTAATAAGTCCTGATTTGACTGCATGAGAAAGTCCAAAATTCTTAGAATGGTTTATTAGATTGCTTGAGCCTTGACATTTGAGCATTCTCCTACTTCAATACTCATTTTCTTTCTCAACTCCACCGTCAACCAAACACACTTAGCAAGAGAAACTACCAAATTTGCTGATTCACTATCTCATATTTTATACCTCAGTAGTGCCCAAAATACCTCTTTACCTTGCATTATTTTTTTTCCCTTTAAATCTTGTCATGATTTGACATGGTGTGTGCATGTGTTTTATTTTCTGTTTATCATATGTCCTTCCTATTGAAACATGAGAGAGATGAGCTCAGGGACCTGATTTCACCTAGAGTTGTATCACTAGTACCAGAAAGGTGACTGGCATATTATGAGCACTTCATTAAATACTTCCTGAAAGATTCTGGATCGTGCTGCACAGACTCCTCTCTCTCCTATTTCATCAGCCAGGCCAAGGCACACAGAGACTCCCTTTCAGTTGTTTTCTTCTCTTTGGCATTTTCTCACAACATCCCTTCACACATTTGGAGTTAATGATTAAGTCTTCATTCATTTTTCCATTGACTCAATCGTCCTTCCTATACTTTCTTGCTTCTCTGTTTATTCTGTGTTTATCACTGCACCATGGTATCAGGGATAGATTGTTCATAATTGACTTGTAATTTCACCCATTATATAGATTCATCACCCAAATCTTACTGCCCTTCAGAGTAACTTCCTTTTCTGGCTTAATTCCCTATTTGAAGAGAGACTCTTATTCCAATTAAGTCCATGAATAAGGTAGGGGTAAGACAGACTTGATTAAACAAAATTCTAGGAACATTGCACTAATAATTGTGACCTTGATGCCTTGAGAAAACTGGTAATAATTTATTCAAACCATCTTCATTATAAATGGAAAAAAATGCTGGTGAAGAATAAAAGTAATTTATTTGAATTTATTATTGTTTAATATGTACAAACCTTTAAATAGTAAAACTCTAATGCCTCTCTCTCTCTTTCTCTCTTTCCCTCTCTCTCTCAATCTCTCTCTCTCTCCCTCCCTCTCTTTCTCTCCCTCTCTCTGCCTTTGTTGTTGTTATTCTTAAATATAATCGAGTTGGAACTGATCATAGCTGACCCTCTAGTGTATTTTCAGAGGCTGATAAATAAAACTTGAAGAGATTTTCTTTCTGCAATGGGGCAGCTGGTGAATTTGAACCACATGTCTTCGAGATTGCAGAACAATTTCTTACTATTAGGCCACCAGACTCTGTGTGTGTGTGTGTGTGTGTGTGTGTGTAAATGTCTGGAGCTGGTGGTCAATTCTTAGTGAGTGATCAATATGTATAGAACTTATTTAGAAAATAAGTGCTATCTTCTTGTTGTTGTTGTTATGTGTTGTCGAATTGCCTGTAACTCATAATGACCCTATATGTAATAGCTCTGAAGCCTTCCATGTCCTAAGCCAGTCTCACTGACTGCAACACACCTATCAACATTGCCCCAGTTACTGTAGCAATTCATCTCATCCAGGGTCTTCCTCTCCTGCACTGTCCTTCCACTCTTCTGAGCATGATGTCCTTCTCTAATGATTGGTCCCTCCTGGACACTAGTCCAAAATATGTGCGATGAAGCTTCAAAATCCTAGCTTCCAAGAAGAAACTTGATTTCCTTCTCTCAAAGACAGACTTATTTGTTTTCTTGGTGGTCTATGGTATGTTCGAGACTCTTCTCCAGCATCACAACTCAAAGACATCAATTCTTCTCCTGTCATTTTTAATCATTGTCCAGCTCTCTGATGCATAGCAAGTAACTGGAAAGACCCTGTCCTGGATCAAGGGCACCTTAGTCTCTAGAGTGACATCTTTGCTTCTCACTACTCTGGAGAGGTCCCTGACAGCAGATTTTCCCAATGCAACTCATCTTTTGATTTGGTGCTAAGAGTGTTGATTGTGGAGTTGAGTACGCTGTAATTGTTAACAATCTCAAACTCTTCTCCATCTTTCATGGTGCTGACAATTGGCCTAGTTATCTTAGCATATAGAAAACAGCGTTCTTCAATTCAAGCTTACAATGAAATGAGGTAAATAATACGGTGAGAGGTAAATTAACTGAAGCACCAATGATCAAGGAGTAGTATTTATATGCTAACCATTCAGGAAGAAAAATCTTTATAAAGGTTGGTTTGTGTTGGAAATTCTATAATTGTCATCAAAGAAGGATTTCAAAAGAGATCTGACTTTAGTCTCTTAAATCTTTTTACAGGCAATTAAAATACTGGAGAGAGGAAAATTTAAAAATCAAAGAAAGTTGTTTATCCTGTTTAATTTTTTTATATCCCAATAAAAAATTAAATAGGGAGCTCTAATGGCTTAATGGTAAGGAACTGTGTTGTCAACACAAAGGTATGCTGTTCAAATCCGCCAGCTGGTTCATGGGAGAAAAATGAGCAACCTCCTCCCACAAGATTTACTACCATTGAAAAGGTGCTGGAGGGTCAGCTATTGCCAGCCATGACTGGAAGGTACACAACAACAACTGGAGCCTAGTGGGTAGGGAGTGGCACTGCCAACTCAAAGGCACACAATTGGAATCCACCATCAGCTCTGCAGGAAAAAAATGAGAAATCTCCTCCCAAGCAATTTACAGCTCCTAAAAAGCTGCTGGTGGGTCAGCCATCAGTCACTTGAGCTGTTGGTTTGGTTTTGTTTTTTTTCCACTGCTTACACCAATAAGTGTAAAGGTAACTACCTCAGAGCCTCTGTAATATATGTTTTATAAAGAACATACATGTTCTTGTGCATAAAGGCACATATAAGGGATGGTCTCCCCTGAAATGAAATACTGAGATCATGTGATCACATTTCAGTCTTTAACTTAGACCCTTGGGCTGCATGCCCAGCAATGACATATAGCCCTTGAGTATAAAGGCAATTTAATTTCAGTCGTTAGTATCAGTTACCATCACTTCAGATTTAAAACCACCAGCCCAGAGTCCTGCTCTGAGCTCCCGCGGCTCGCAGTCACCATGCCGCTTGTCTGCATGCTCCCGCCCTCATCCTGTTCCTGGACCATCCACTCAAACAGGCCTTTTCTCTTCATTTTATTACAAATTCTTGAGCCCAGGGATCATGTCTGATATTTCTCACAAATCCTAGTTAATGTCTAGCCCAGAAGGCTGGTTTGCAGCAAATGCTCCCAAAGAATGGTTAACTGGTTGAAAGTGGCTTTTCAATTTTGTGAAAAATACTTTCAGGATAAAAGAAATACTTTTTGTTTGGAAAATATGATGGGTAGCTTAACAAAAAGTGTGATGACTTAGTCAGAGCTATAAATTTCCACATTAACACTTAATTTCAATATGAAATCCCAACCCAGCTTCATGAGAAAAATGACAGAAGAAGGTCAAGGAGAATATGACAGACGGCTTTTGGTATTTCTATATTTCTTCTTCTTCAATTGTTATTACTACCATAATCGCATGGGGGGAAACAACAAATAGCTGTCAATCTTTCTTGGACATGTGTATTCTCTCTTTCCCTCCCCTTCCTTTTGCCTCCTCTGTTTCTCCTAGAACTGAGTCATGCTAGGCCCTATTTCCAGTCAGAAGTCAGCTGTCAGAGCCAAACAGCTGTTCAGAAATGTCCAAGAAGACAGCAAGTGGCGCTGATGGAGTTAACGTCAGTGACTGACTTGCGGAATTCAGGGCCAGTCAGCTGAACCTCTCCCCTGCTGTCAAGAGGAGGACTTAGTTGGGCAGGCACCCAAGAGTGTGAGCTGAGGCTGATAACCGCCTAGTGCCATGAGCTGCCACTGGCTGCCTGACTGTTCTCAGTTTTCACAATTTTTTTAAAGGTGGATTTTTTTCTAACGCAATCATGAACAGTGATGGGAAGAACAGGCTGAGCAGCTGTTGACTGTTTGAAATAACAGACGGGAGGTTTGGTATCTGGAAATGCTCAACGCAAATTGTCTTGCAAGCTTTGATGATGACTTTCACATATAAAATTATGGGTCAGAAGCAGGAAGCTGACTACTCTTCATGCCAGGAAGTCTAGCTTGGCAAATGGGAGATTTTTGAGACAACAGAAAGATTTCATTCTCCTAAGATGCTTTTTCTACAAAATGTTACCAAAATTATAAGGATTGTTAAAGCAGGAAAACAAAACAAAAAACCCACAACAAATTGAAATTATCAAAATAAAAATTATATGATAAATAGAATATACTGCTCATATTTTGTGAGCTTATACAACTTTTACATATTGTTGTTTGTTGTTAAATGTCGTCAAGTCATAGACAACTCATAGCAACCCTATGAATGAAAGACTTGAACACTTCTATAGCTTTCATCGTTTCTCCATGTTCATAGAGTTTCCAGAGGCAAGACATTTCAGAAGTGGATGCCATTCCTGCTTCCAAGCTTATATATTGGGGAGCTTCACCAAACATTGTCCACCATGGGTAACCATTATCACATTTGACTCATCAGTGTCACAGTGTTTAGCAACACAGCAACCACAAGTTACCACTATAGAGCAAATGGGCAGACCAGTGCTATACCACTTAGAAAAATGTTTGACCAAAAACAATTAAAACCAGGCCTGAGAGCCACAGATTAAAATCACCCACCTTTAGCTTCGTAGCATAACTTTCTATCCACTAGGCCAACAGAGATCTCTGTGACTCACAGCAATTCTATGAACAACAGATCTAACTTTTGCCCTATCCCACACCCAATCCGAGACATGTTCGAGCCCATTGTCTCAGTCACTGTATTGATCCATTGTGTTGAGGATCTTTTCTTCTCTGACCTTCCACTACTCTCAGCATAATGTCATTTCCCAAGGACAGAAACTGTAACTACTTTTTCATATTACAGAAAGAAATACATATTTAAAAACATAGCTAAAACCTATGCTTTGATTATTAATTCTAAAACATATTATGAAAGGTTAATAAAGATTTTCAAACAAAACCATTATTACCTTTTAAAACTATAAATCTCTGCATACATGTTTTTAATTTTGTTTGTTCAAATATTTTTTTAAAAACTTCTTTCTAAGGTACATATTTTAGATTTCTGTCTTACAGATAGAAGTTGTTGACAGTTTCAATCTCCTCTCCATCCATCGTGACACTGTCTATTAGTCCAGTGGTTAGAATCTTTGTTTTCTTGATATTGAGATGCAATCCATACTGAAGGCTGAATTCCTAGATCTTCTACAACAAATTCTACAAGTCTTCTTAACTTTCCGCAAGTAAGGTTGTGTCATCTGCATAACACAGGTTATTGATGAGTCTCCTTCCAATCCTGATGCCACACTCCTCTTCATAGAGTCCAGCTTCTCAGATAATTTGCTTGCATATAGATTGACCAGGTATGGAAATAGAATACAACCCTGACACACTTCTTTCAGAACCATGCAGTGCTCCCCTGCTCTGTTCGCACAACAGCCTCCTACTCCAGGTATAGGTTCCTCATGGACACAATTAAGTGCTCACAGGCATTAATTCTCTTTCTGCCATCCCTAGTCATTGTCCAGCTCTCTGAAGCATAGCAAGTAATTACAAAGACCATGCCCTGTATCAGGCACACCTTAGTCTCTAGATTGACATCATTGCTTCCTCAGTACAATGGAGAACTCTCTGACAGCTGACTTTCCCAATGCAATTCGGCTTTTAATTTCCTGGCCGCTGGTACCAAGAGTGTGGATTGTAGAGCTGAGCAAACTCAATATTCAAGCATTCCACTTCATTTTTAACAATATCCAGTTTTCCAACATTCAAACTATGCACATTTCATGTATCAATTGTTAAATGATGTTTATTATTGATTTTCCTCATTTCAACTACCAATCTGGGCTCTACCACTACATTAGTATAACTATCCTCTTTGGTTACTGTTCATAAGATTTTCAAAAGCCTTTTGTTTAAAAAGTAGATGGTCTATCTGGCTTCCTAGTCTGTCTTAATCAGGTAGTTTCACAAAACCCATCCACAATGGGACACCCTTTTGTAATTTGACACATCAGTGTCACAGTACTACAGCAATCCCAAGTAATCACAGTACAGCTCACTGACAGACAAGTGCTGTACCACTTAGAACAGTGTTGGCCTGTCCACCAGATCCTCTTTGCCCACACAGAAGTTTCCCATCCAAGCCGATTGTAAACAAGATCAGATACAGTTAATCAGCTTACACTTTGATTGCTAACACAATCTAGAAACGTCGAAATGGCTCCCCCCAGGTTTCAAGTAAAGCATAAACACCCACCAGGCTCCAACTTTGCCAAACTAAAGGCTACAAAACACTATACTGAGATTCAAACCCTATGACTTTGGAATTGCAGTTTAGCTTCTTACCATAAGGCCACCAGAGCTCCCTTAATGTGGATGGAGTTCATGCTGTTGCCTTTGTGGTTGCCAGAACGTTGTTGGTGTAATGTGTTAAATATCAGGCTCCTAACTGGAAGGTTAACAGTTCACACCCACCAGCCTTAAAACTATGAAAATTTGAGGGAGAAAGTTTGGCAGTGTGCCCCTGGAAAAACCTACAGGCCTCAAAATAAGGGAAGGTCAGTCATCAGTGCTTTTATAGTCGGTTTTGTCAAATTTTCTGATGTTTTAGTTACAATATTGTGGTAGGTGCTGTATACAAAAATATGCTGGTTTTGTGAGAATTATGAAATTAAGGAAAGAGGACAAAAATTTAAAAGTCTGTTCTATTATTAAGAATGCTGTAACTCATTATGTTGTAATTCAATGAAGTAAGATTTAACAAAATAATTTTGTGTTCATTTAATCATAAAAAAATGTGGCAGTTGAGCAATTTACTATTTGTATCACCTATTTACCAATGATTAAAGTTGATAATGAGCATAACTGAACATTCTGTATGGTCTGGCACAGAGAGTATCAGAGGTGGGGCTATGGCACCATGATTTACAACACTGGATGACTCCAGCCTTAGTGAAGCCACTCTGAGGGGTAAGGAATGGAAGGCGGGTTTTGTGAATAAGTTTGTCTGCACATGACATTACAAGCCAACCGAAAATTCTACCTCTTCAGGGAGATGTATCAGACACTGAGGATATCAGGAGTGATGAAGCCTCAGCATCCTAGCTTCTCAAGAGCTTTTATTCTGGCTGTACATCTTCAAGGACACATATGCTTATTTGTGCTATATTCACTATTCTTAAGCAATACCATAAGGCATCAGTCTTCAATCTTTATTCATTTTCCAACTTCCCCAATATATATGAGACAATTTAAAATACTATGGCTTCGAGTAAGGAACTCCTGACTCTTCATTATGATGTATTTGTTTTCAACACCTTAAAGAGGTCATTTGGAGCATTTACCCCTTATAATATGTAGTTCGAGTGTTTGACTCTTGTTTCCATGGGTATATGATTATCCAGGCAATATTAACTCCTTGAAAACTTCAGTATTTTCCCTGTTTAATATGATGTTGCTTGTTGGTCCCGTTGTGAAAATTTTTGTTTATACTGATGTTCATCTGTAAGTACTTTAAATCTTCTTTACTTTCAGCAGGCAAGATTGTGTCATATGTGTATCACAGGCTATAAAGTAATCTTTCTCTATCCTAATACAACATTCTTCTTCACATAGTCAAATCTCTTGAATTATTTGTTAAGCACACAGATTGAATAGGTATGGAAGAAGCATAAATCCTTATGCAGACCGTGTGTTGTCTCTTTGTTCTTTTTCAGCAACTACTTGGTTTTTGTTTAATTTTTTTTTTTTTGTAGTGGTTTATTTACAAAGTTTGAATACATTGTTCTTCACACCGGATCTTTACCATTGCCTCCACCACCCACCTACCCATCAAATTGCACAACCCTATGATTAACTCCCCTCCCTGCCCTTCCTCACCCCTCTGCTTCCACCTTCCTTCACTCTTAGATTTTCATACTCATTCTACAATAATTGTTTTATACAGTATTTTTCCTTGTGGGACTGAGTTAGTTCACTCAGCACAATGCTCTCTAGTCCTTCCCAAGTTAGGTAATAATTTACAAAATCATTGTTCCTGCATGCTGCATAGTATTCCATTGTATGGATGTACCACAACTTCTCAGTCCATTCATTTGTGGTTGGACATCTTGGCTATTTCCAAGTTCTTGAGATGGTGAATATCGCTGATATGAATATTTTGTACAAGTCTCCATTTCTGCTATAGTTCTCATTTTCTCAGGGTATATTTCAATGTTAAGAAGACAGAGATTCACCACTGGGCCATTTGGCAGCATCAGGATGGATGGTGAAGAGATTGAGATTGCTCATAGCTTTAGTTTACTTGGCTCCACGGTAAACACTCTTGGCATCAGTAGCCAGGAAATTAAAAGAGGTATTGCCATGGGAAATCTATTGTTAGGAACCTCTTCAAAGTACTGAAGAGCAATGGTATCTCTCTGGAGACTAAGGTGCATCTGATACAGACTGTGGTCTTCACAATCACTTGTTATGCATCAGAAAGTTGGACAATGACCAGGGAGGATAGAAGGAGAATTGATGCCTTTGAGCTGTGGTGCTGGAGAAGAGTATTGAGAATACCATGGACTGATAGGAAAACAAACAGATTCATCCTGGAAAGAGTTAAACCAGGTGGCTCCTTGGAGGCAAGGATTCTGAGGCTCCATCTAACATACTTTGGACATGTTGTAAAGTGAGACTGGTCCTTGGAGAAGGACATCATGCTTGGGAGGGTGGAGGGACAGTGCAGGAGGGGAAGGCCCTCTATGAGATGAATTGATTCAGTGACTGGGGTAATCAGGATGGGTGTGTCAGAGACAGTGCGATTGGCACAGGACAAAGCAACGTTTAGGGCTGTTGTACATAGGGTCTCTATGAGTGGCAAGTGACTTGACGGCACATAACAATAACTACAACAACATATTCCAAGCAGTGAAGTAGCTGGGTCATATGGAATTTCTTTGTTTAACTTTTTGAGGAAGCATCACACTGCCTTCCAGAGCAGTTGTGCCATTTTACAACCCCACCAACAATGTATATGAGTTCCTATCTTGCCACATCCTCTCCAACATTTATTACTTGCTGTCCTATTAAACATTGCCACGGGTACTGGGATAAGATCTCATTGTGGTTTTGATCTGTCTTATTGCCAGTGATTTGGAGCATTTCTTCATGTATCTATTGGCCATTTTAATATCTTCCTCTGAAAATTCCTTCCATGTCTTTTGCCCATTTTGTAATTGGGTTTTTAGTCTTTTTCTTGTGGAGGCCCAGCAGTATTCTGTAAACTTTTGTTATGAGACCCTTATCTGAGCTGGTACTGCCAAATTTTTGTTCCTCATCAGTAGGTTTTCTTTTCATTGTGTTGGGAAAAGGTTTTGATGAACACAGGGAATTAATCTTTAGAAGGTCCCATTCATCAGTTTTATCCTTTTCAGAATGTGTATTTCTGGCTGTATTTGGAAGATGCTTTATGCCAGAGACTAGGCCTTCTAAGCTTGATTCCAGTTTGTCTCTGATGAACTTTATGCCATCTTGAGATGATTTTTGTGTGTGGTGTGAGATGTGGATCCTGTTTGCAGTTCAGTTTTGCCAGCGTCATTTGTTGAAGAAGAACACCTCTTTTTTGATCTATGTCTACAAACCACATGAGGACAATTAAGTGTACCTGAATTCCCATTAAAGTTATTTATAATTTGTTATTATTCACACAATTGAATAGTCAATTTTTTCAGAGACAATAAAATGGAGACAAATGTCTTCCTTGTATTTTCTGCTTCATCCAAGATCCATTTGACATCAGCTATGATAGCTCTCAATCCACTTCTAATTCTGAACCCAGCTTGAATTTCTGCTAAGTTCCCTATTGATGTACTACTGCAATCATTATTGAATTTTCCTCACCAAACTTTTGCTTTTGAATGATGTAATAGTTATATCTCTATATATCATGCACACTCAAATACACAAATGCCTGGAAATGAATCCTTCTGGAGAAAGGGTTGTACAGGACGATAGTATGTATTATTTGAAAAACTGAAATTTAAGCCCTAAAGCTTCTTGGTATTACTTGTCACTTTATTTCCACATAAAATGAGACCGGAATTGCTTACATGAAAATCAGCTTGGTATTTGTCATGTCTATATCAAGTATCTGAACTCATTTTTATCCATGGCCTATTTCCCCATTGCACTTCCTGTGTTTGGTAATGCAAACAAGCAGAACATTGTGTCATTGTGCTGGTGACATTCATTACAAAAGCCAGGGAGCATGGAAAGCTGGAGAGGGAGGTAATGGGACTTATTAATAAAAGGGGGAAAAACAATGTTTGTGTACTACTCCCTGATCTGGAGGCTCTGCTAATCTCCAGGTATGAGGCAATTCAGACCCAGTGACACCCAGATCCCTCCCACATGTGCTGCAGAGTCAAGACTGCCCTGCACTTGGTCTCATAATCTCTGCAATGTGTAACCAGAATATTAAATGACGGCTGAACTAGTCTGAGAGACATTTGAAATCTTCTGAAAGAGTTCTCTTTTCCAATTAGAAAAGAGAGTTTATAAAACATGCAAAGTAGGTTTTAAAGTCTTTTTTTTTTCCTAAAAGTGCCCTTATTCCCAAAATGTGGCCTTACAGACATGATACATATTTTCAGACCTCAAAATGAGTTTGGAGGGAAGCAACAAAAGAGGTTAAACCAAAGTTTAATGTAACATGGAATGTTATTTGCAATACACATTGCACTCTTTACAATTTTAGTGAGCTAAGCTTTTCTAACTTATGTGGTTAGCTTCAGAATCCTGGGTCATCTTAGACCAAATACCAGCTTCATCTTCCAACACTTGTACATTGGTAGCATGTGTAAAGGTGCCTTTGTGAAAATGTTTCTGTAGGTTTGAATTATAAAGAGTAAAAAGTCATTTTTGTATTCAGGTGCTTTGTTAGTTTAAATGTTTATTTTTGTTGCTGTTTTGTTTGTATTTTAACTATGTGCATTTAGAGTAAGGCCTGGATAAACATTTTTCTTAATGGTGATAAAATTGCTCTAAGGTCAGACAGGCTAACTCTGGGAGCAACAGGGTTGAGACACCCACACTGAAGGTTCAGTGGTGCAGGACAAACCGGTGGGGACAGTTAGGCAGACATTATTTACCCTGAGAGTTATTTGATCAATGAGACCTATAAAATTAAGTTTCACTGAAGGTTGTTTTTGTTGTTGTTGTTAGTCATCATCAAGTTGGCTCTGACTCATGGCAAACCTACAGATTATAGAATAAACATTGCCTTGGCCAGAGCTTCATGCTCATTGGGTAAGCTCAAGTCCATTGTCTAGAACATCAAGTCAATCCATCTCTCTGAGCTCTTCCCTTACTTACCCTGCACTCTGTCAATCTTCCATTCTTTGGCAGCATTTTGTTTCTCATTTGTTCAAAGAAACGAAGTCAAAGTCTCTGACAATATTCTATGATCCATTGAATTTTTATTGGCTATTGATACAAATAGATGACCAGTTATTTTTCTGGCTGTGTCTTAGTCTGGAAACATTGCTAAACCCTTTTCTCTGTGGGTGTCTCTTCTGATATTTTAAATAATGGCATAGCTTCCAATGCTATAACAACACGTAAGTTATCACAAGGCAACAAACTGACAGATGAAGGGTGGGGGATTCGATTACATGGGTACACTATCTACACTGTAAGCATTCCCATTGAAAAAGATAGATCAATAAGTGACTTCTTGATTTGAATTCTGGCTATGTGATTAGAGGAAGAGTGCCAATATTTAAATGCCGGTTTCACTTCCTAACTGAACATCCCAGGGTTTTGGGTCTCGAACTGAATGACCAGGAGCACTAGAATCACCCTGGAGTAAGTGTTGACAGTTGATTAAAACCAGAGTCACAAAGGTTTATCCCTGGAGTTTCTGATTCAGTAGGTCTTTGGTTGTTGTTAGTTAAGTGTTGTCAAGTAGACTAGGATTCATTGCAACCCTATAAACAAGAGTTCTGAGCTTCATCCTAGCCTGCACTATCCTCTCAATATGCTTGAGCCCACTTTTATGGTTGTTGTACCAATCCATCTTGTTAAGGGTCTTCCTCTACTTCTCTGACCCTCCACCAGTTCCAGTATGATTGGGGTTTTTTCTAAGTACTGGTGTCTGTCTCCTGACATTCACTATCCTTGCCTCTAAAGAGCATTTCCTCCAAGACAAACTTATTTATTCTTTTAACAGTCCATGAGCTATTCAGTACTTTTCTCCAATACCACCCTTCTTAGGTACTGATTTTTCTGCTGTCATCCTTACTCATTGTACAAGTTTTAGATGCATAGGAAGCAATTGAAAAACCCATCAAGCACATCTTAGTCTTTAAACTTAGATTTTTTATTTTTAAAGACTAAGAAATATCGACTTCTCTGCAACAGCTACTGAATGCCTTGCGCCTGACTCACCATGGCACAAGCAACCCTAAAGCCAAGGCAAGCAGTCTAAATCAACTCCCAGCTTTCTACAGATCAATTGATCCATCTGCCCAAAATCTGCCGCAGCCTCCTTCCATCTTCTTTTCATCCTTCTTGGATCATTCACTATTCTGCCCTTAGCATCCTTAAGTATTGCAGCTTGAGGCTTGAATTTGTTCTTTGGTTCCTTCAGCTTAAGAAATGCCAAGCGGATAGACCTAGATGAAGCTAGCATCAAAACCCTGCTATTGAGACAGGAAGCTCAACACCAGGAAAGAAGTAGAAGCAAAGTAGCAAGCATCCTTCAGGGCTAGAGGAGCCGAATCGAGTGCCGACAAGATGGCGGACAGGGAGCTGAACGTGGATAGCCTCATCACCTGATTGCTGGAGGAACTCGACTATACTTAGTGGTAAAAAGATGCACTACAGCCCGGCGGGAGCTGCGGCCCGGCGGGAGCTGCATCACTACTGACCTGCCCTTGGGTTAACTCAGCAATTCTGGTAAATCACCACCTGTAGCAGAATCATCACCTGTACTAGCCACCCCAGAGGAAATCGCTGAGATGCAAAGGAAAAATGAGCTGAAACTCAAGATAAAGGAAGAACATCTTGCTGCTTTGCAGTTTGAAGGCTGCA
>NW_006399801.1:10153629-10154830 GCF_000299155.1 Elephantulus edwardii
TCTTTCCTTGCTTTGTTTGGTCCACTACTTCATGGTCTACATATAGATTTCTCACGAGCACAATTAAGTGTTCTGGGATTTCCATACTTCTCAACATTAGTCATAATTTTTATGATCCACATTGTGAAATGCATTTTCATAGTCCATAAAGCACAAAGAAATATCTTACTGATATTCTCTGCTTTCTGACAAGATCCATCTGACATCAGCAACAAAACCAGCCTGAATTGCTAGCTGTTCCTTCTACAGTTGATGTACTATAAGTCAATGTACTGGTCCATCTAATGTACTATTCCAGGTGCTTTTTAAATAATTTTCAGAAATACTTTATTTGCATGTAATATTAATGATATTGTTCAATAATTTACACATTTTGTTGGATCATTTTGGGGTTGTTTGTTTGTTTGTTTGTTTGTTTAATGAGGAGAGATAGGGATTTCTTCCAGAGCGTTGGCCAGGTAGCTGTCTTCCAAATTTCTTGGCATAGACCAGTGAGTGTATCCAAGTCTACTTCTGTTTGTTGAAATATACCAATTGATATCCCATCAATTCCCGGAAATTTCTTTTTTTGCCAATGTCTTGAGCACAGTTTTATTTTCTTTCTTTAGAACCCTTGGGTTTTGATCATAAAAAACCTGAAATCATTCAGTATTGACTAATTTGTTTTGGCTCAGGAACCCTGTATTTCTTTCATCTTCTTTTGCTGTTTTCTGTATTGTTCAGGATTTTTCCCACGGAATCCTTCTATATTAAAAATTGAGGCTTGAATTAGTTATTTATTTCTTTGCATTTGAGAAATACGGAATGTGTTTTTCCCTTGTGGTTTTCTAACTCCAGTTCTTTATGTATTTCATTATAATGCTTTTTTTTTGCCTTCTCAGGCTGTACTTTGGCATCTTCTGTTCATCTCTTTTATTTCAGCATTTCTTCCCTTTGTTTTCACCTGGGTTCTAAGAGTATCTTCTGACATCTATTTTGGTCTTTTTTTTTTTTCTTTTCTCTTTGTAATGGTCTTTTGATGCCTTTATGGATGATATCCTTGATGCCATTCCACAAGTATTCTGGCCTTCAGCTTTGCTCTATTTTTTTTTAAATATTTTTTTATTGGGAAAGACATATTGGGGGTACAAGGAGGTGAGGGTTGGGGGCAGAAGGGTGAGGATGGGCCAGGATGCAGTTGCAGAGCTGCACAGTTTGGTCG
>NW_006399801.1:10155855-10164602 GCF_000299155.1 Elephantulus edwardii
TTCAGCTGTCCACACCACAGCAGTGGGCAACGAGCTTAAAGCCCCTGATGGCTCTGGGCACTGACTTTTACCAGTGGCTATGGATGAAGTCACAGGCGATTTTCAGCCAGCGCCAGTAGCTTTGCTCTATTTTGTGTTTTGTTGTTGTTGTGGGTGCTTTCAAACTGGAACCAACTCACAGCTGATCCATTAGCAACTTTTTGAGGCTCTAAATCTCATGGGAGCAGTCTATTAATTTTTAGAATTCAGAGTAACTGCTTGTGTTTGAGTTGGTAACACTATTCTCTACTCACTAGACCACCAGAGTTTCCTCTATTTCCCATATTGTTGTTGTTAAGTTCTGTTGAGTCAAGTACAACTCATAGAAACACTATGAACAACATATCTGAACCCTGCCATAGTCTATGTCATCCTTATCATCTCTTACATGCTTGAGTCCATTGTCATAGTCAGTATGTCAATCCATATTGTTGAGTATCTTCTTCACTTTTGTTGATGTTCCATCTTTCTATTGTTGTTAGGTGTTGTTGAGTCATGTACAACTCTTAGCAACCCTATGAACAACCATCCTGAACCTTCGCCATCCTCACTATCTCTGATACACTGGAGTCCATTGAAGTCACAAGTCATTCCATCTCATTGAGGGTTTTCCTCTACTTCCCTGACTCTCCATTTTTCCAAGCATGATGTCTCTTTCCAAAGAATAGCTTCACTTAGCTATATGTGCAAAGCATGAAGATAAAGTTTTAATTTCTTTGCCTCCAAGGAGCACTCTTGCTGTGTTCTTTCCAAGACATACCTATTCATTCTTTGGGCAGCGCATGGGATATTCAATACTCTCCTCCAGCACTACAACTGAAACACAAATCAATTCTTCTGTCATCCTAATTCATTGTCCATCTCTCTGATGTATAGCAGGTAATAGAGAAGACAATGGTCTGAATCAGGCCCTCTTAGTCTTCAAACTAAAATCATTGCTCTTTTGTATTTTGGAGAGGTCCTTGACAACAGACTTGACCAATGCAACACATCTCCTGGTTTTCTGACTGATGTTCATTTTGACAAACTTTGCCATTGCTACTTGAGTGATGTATATTCTCACCTGGATCATCAGCATATTCTATCCTACCTCTGTCTTTTGCATGTGCTATTGCACCTCCTGGAAATAGCCTTCTTTTTCTGGTTTAAGCACCTATTCATAGACTTCTTTAAAGTGGCAAAGAGTAGATATCCCAGCTTAAAGATTGAGATACACCTGACCCAAGCCATGGTATTTACAATTGCATCTGAAAATTGAATAACGAATAAAAACAAGACTAAGTAAGAATCAAAGTATTTGAATTATGGTCTTTTGAAGAATATTGAATATGACATGGACTGCCAAAAGAATAAACAAATCTGTCTTAGAATAAGTGCTTCTCGTAGGCAAGGCTGATTAGACAACTTAAGGGATATTTCCAGGAGAGAAAAACCCCAGAAAAGAGCATTGTGTTTGAAAAAGTGGAAATTCAATAAAGGAGAGAAAAGCCTTCAGTGAGATAAGTTGATACACTGACCACAACAATAGATTAAGCACAGCAGGATTGCAGGATGATGCAGGATTAGGCTCTGGATTTGGTTCTGTTGAAAACAGACTGACTTTGTGTCGGAGCCATCTCAAAGACGCCTAGTAGCATCATCAACAACCTCTTCCACAGAATATTTCTCTAGCTTTTCCCTCCTGACTTTGTCTTGAAAAAGTACTTTATCCTTCCAGTTACAGTTTACATTTCACTTCCTCTTGGACTTATAATTCTATTAGTGCTCTTATCCTGTGAAATTGCATAGCATCCACACATCCCACTTATTGTATCCCTGTGGATGTATTTATTTTGCAATCACACAGGCTATGTATATGCATCTTCTGTTACTTACTGACTGTTTGGCCTTGAGCAAGTTTCTTCTGTGAAACTCAAATGTTCCATCTTTTGAACATAAGGAATACTAAGAATAACAATGACTAAATCATTGAGTGGCTCAATGATATCTGTTCAAAATGTCTTTGAATTTTGATATTGGATAAGAACAAACAAGAAGAAAAGAAAACCAACATGCTTGTTAGAGGCAAGGTTGGAGAAACTTCATATATACTTTAGGCATGTTGTCAGGAGAGACCATTCCTTGAAAAAAAGACATTATGCAGAGAAAAGCAGAGAGTTAGAGAGAGAGAGGAGGCTCCTCAAGGAGGTAGACTGACACAGTGACAGTACCAATGGTCTACAGCATATCGGAGACCATGAGGATGGCTCCCGATAGAGCAAGGTTCAGATCTGCTGTTCAAATGGTTGCTGTGAGCTGTAGTTGTCTCTGAGGCACCTAACAACAACAACAATAGCAACATTATGATCAAGTCACTGTAATGAGATGGTTTTTACTAAATGTTAGGTATTTAGACCTAACCCTGCTTGCTGAAACTGAGGAGGGCCGACAGCGCTTGCTGCAGAGGGTCAAGAAATGCAGCCTTCAATATGGATTGAGGCTCAATGTCAAGAAAACAAAGATTCTCACCACTGGGCCAACTGGCAGCATCAGGATGGATGGTGAAGAGATTGAGATTGTTCACAGCTTTAGTCTTATTGGTTCCACAGTCAACATTCTTGGCACCAGCAGTGTGTTGCGATGGGAAAGTCTGCTATTAGGAACCTCTCAAAAGTACTGAAGAGAAATTGTGTGCCTCTGGAGACTAAGGTGCATCTGATACAGGCAATGGTCTTTGCAATCACTTGCTATGCATCAGAGAGCTGGAAAATGACTAGGGAAAAATAGAAGGAGAATTGATGCTTTTGAGCTGCGGTGTTAGAGAAAACTATTGAATATACCATGGACTACTAAGAAAATGAACAGATTCATGCTGGAGAGGGTTAAACCAGACTGCTCCTTGAAGGCAAGAATTCTGAAGCTTCGTCGGACATACTTTGGATAGGTTTCAAGGAGGGACCAGTCCTTGGAGAAGGATGTTGTGCTTGGGAGGGTGGAGGGACAGCACAGGAGAAGACGACCCTATATGAGGTGGATTTATTCAGTGACTGGGGTAATCGGGGTAGGTGTGTCAGAGACAGTGAGATTGACACAACATAGAGCAGGGTTTAGAGCTGTTGTACATCAAGTCACTATGAGTCGCAGGCACCTGGACGGCACATAATAATAACAACAACAAAGGTATTTAGAGTAAACTTGTAGAATATCATGGATCAAAATAAAATTAGAGTTGAAACCTTTGACACAATGTTGTCAAATGGGAGCTTTCGATCAGTAGCTCTAAACTCCCTCATGCTTTAAAAAATAATCCAAGGGGGCATTGGGGAAGGTGGAAGCAGAGGATGAGGATTGGGTTGGGGGGTATTAATCACGGGGTTGTCTAATTTGACATGTGGGGGCAGTGAGGAAAATTAGAAGAAACTGGTCTGAAAAACAATGTATTCAAATTTTGTAAATAAACTAGTATAATTTTTTAAAAAGAAAAGAAAGATAAACAACACATACGGTGTTAAATTCTACCCTTTCCCATGGTACTCTGAGCCAACGGTCAACTGGCCTGACACAATGCTTAGTCTCAGATGGTTCTAACAAATAACAAATTTGAAGGCCAGTGCTTATGAGGACCCACAGGCAGGTAAAGCAGAGACGTCTTTTAAAGGAAGCTGAAATTTGCATCTTGAATTGTAGTATTTTGAGTACAATTGGGATATGAGGTTAAGAACAACCTAAAATGCTTAGCCACACTTGAGTACGCACACAATTGAGACCTTTGCTTCAAGCACCGTGAGGAAAATTGGTCTGAAATTTTTTGTAGGTAAACATTTCCAAGTAACCATCTCAGTCATAAATATGAGGTTAATATAAGGCCTAGTACAATAATAGAGAAAAATTAACTACAAATTACATACTCATGTAACTGCGTGATTTGATTGATGAGACAAGGTTAGTCTGTAGTTTCCATTACATACTGAAAGTTGTCAACCAAATACAATGACCTTTGTTTTGCTACGATTGATATCAAACTTCTATTTCTGAGCTTAACAGGTTCAACAACTTCTTAAGGATGGCCCTTGTATTTAATATTAAAACT
This sequence comes from Elephantulus edwardii, assembly GCF_000299155.1. Classification (NCBI taxonomy): domain Eukaryota; kingdom Metazoa; phylum Chordata; class Mammalia; order Macroscelidea; family Macroscelididae; genus Elephantulus; species Elephantulus edwardii. The sequence goes on from NW_006399801.1 coordinate 10,159,964, forward strand.
AAAGCTTGAAGAGCATAGAATATGCATTTATTTTCTCATTGGCTATGATATATAATGTTGTTGTTGTTGTGCACTGTTGAATTGGAACTGACCCATAGCTGACCATCCAGCGCATTTTTACAGGTTGTTAATTGCATAGGAGAAGATTGCTCATCCTTCTCCAGTGGAGCAGCTGGTGGCCTTGAACCACAGGCCTTTGGGATTACAGCACTGCTTCTTGCCACTAGGCCACCTGCGCTCTCCATTATATATAATAGCCATTTTAAATTAGATATGTTAGTGTATTAGTGGGATATTATTGCTTATGGAAAACTGATGTACAGATTACAGTGATGGGAAAAATGCATTGATTAAAGAAGAGATTACACAGTAAGCGAATGTAGTATCTGTCAATGAGTTGTACACCTATAAAAATTGGAATTGTCAGAAGTTGTTTACAACAATGACTAGAAAACCTTACAAGTATTCAGACTGCCTATATACAATCAAGCACTTCATAGGATTTGATTCCTTTGCAGTGTCAAGGTTTCACACAGTCCCATTAATTAGCCTAATCAAAGTAGGTAATATTTTTCCTCTATCTCCTAGTTTGTTGGGATTTTAATTTTTTTTCATTAAATCTTTATGGAAATATTGTGTTTTCATTCATTCACTGATATACATTTCCTCCCTCCTCCATCCTGTGCCTCTCTCAATTCACTTTGTAACACATGTCTTGTTCCTGATTGTTGTCATGCATATAATGCTTACTCATCCATTATTTCAGACAGTCCTTTCTTTCACCTATTCCAGTGCAGTGTTCATTATCTTTTTCTTATTTCCTCCTTCTCTCACCCTTGTCCATCTTAATTTTATGACAGTCGTCTCATGTAGTATTTGTCCTTTTGTTACCGAGATATTTTACTTACCATAATGTCTTCCAGGTGCATCTATGATGTGTAATGTTTTACAAGTTCATTTTTTTCAATGCTGTGTCCATTCATTTATTGATGGGCACTTGGGCTGCTTCCAGCTCTTTGCTATTATGAATACTACTTCAATAAACAAGAATGGGCATACTTCAATTTGTGTCACAACTCAGGGTTCTTTAGGGTGTATGCTTAACAGTGAGATAGCTGGATCAAATGACTGTCTATTTCCAACTTTTTACAGAAGCATCAGACTGTGTCCCATAGTTGTTGTTGCTGTTGTTGTTATGTCATTGTTGTTATGTGATATCGCGTTAACTACAACTCATACTCTATGAGTAATAGCTCCAAACCTTGCCCCATCCTGAACATAACTCACTGTCTCTGACACAACTGATCACATTGTCAAAGTCACTGTGTCAATCCGTCTCATTTAGGATCTTCTTCTCATGTACTTCAAAGCATGATGTTTTGTCTAAGGACTGGTCCCTCCTGGCAATATGCTCAAAGCACGTGAGATGAAGTTTCATAATCCTTGTCTCCAAAAACAAAAACTCATTACACTCTCTCCAGGAAAGACCTGTTTGTTCTCTTGGTTGTCCACAATATATTCAATACTCTTCTTCAGCACCACAACTCAAAGACATCTATTCTTTTTCTGTTATCCTTAGTCATCATTCAGCTTTCAACTGCATAGCAAGCAATTGAGAAGACCATGGCCTGAACAAGGCACATTTTAGTTTCTAGACTGACATCATTGCTCTTTAGCATGCCAGAAAGGTTTTTGACCACAGATTTTCCTACTGCAACTCGTCTTTTAATTTCCTAACTGCTGTTGCCAAGGGTGTTGATTATGGTTCCAAGTTAGATTAAAGCATTAACAATCTTAATCTTTTCTCCATCTATCATAGCCTTCCACAGTGGTTATATCATTTTACATTCAAACTAGCAGTGTATCAATCTCTTCACATCCTTGCCAGCATTTGTTGTAGGCTGTCTTGTTGAACTTTGTTATTGTTCTGTCAAATCTGTTTCACTGAGGCAGAAAACAAGGTATTGTTACCATTTTAGCATTACTGCTTTAACTTTTCACAGGTCAAGGATATAATACAATTACTCTTTAGCCCTTCAAATCATCAGCATAAGCTATCAATGTTGTTATCGAGTCAAGTACTATTGATAGCAACCTTATGAACAACAGATCCGACGTCTGTCCTATCCTGTGCCATCTTCATTATTTCTGACAGACTTAAGCCCATTGCTGCATTCTCTTTGTCAATCCATCTTGTCGAGGGTGTTCATCTCTTTAACTAACCGTTCACTTTTTTAAGCATGATGCTTTTTCCAAAGAATATCCCCTCCTAATAACATGCCCAGAGCACATTAGACAAAGCTTCCTCCCTGTAAGGAGCACTCTAGTTACACTTTGTCTAAGACCTATCTGTTTGTTCTTTTGGCAATCCATGGGATATCCCATACTATTCTCCAGCACTATAACTCAAAGGCATAAATTCTTCTTCTGTCATCCTAATTTATTGTGACTTTCCAGATGTATGACTATTACTTGTACTTTATCTTTAAACTGATATCAATGCTATTTAGTACTTTTCAAAGGTCCTTGACAGATTTTCCCAGTGAAAAACATCAATAGTATATTTTAAAAAATTCATCTTGACAAAGTGAGATTCATAACAGTTATGAAGGGGGATTTCCTCAACATTGTGAAAACTATATATATGCAAAACCAAGCACCAACATCATTCTCAATGGAGAGAAGTTAAAGGCATTGCCCTTGAGAACAGGGACTAGGCCAGGATGCCCAGTATTACCTCTCCTATCCAATATTATATTAGCTGTCTTAGCAAGAGCAAGAAGCCAAGAGAAGGAAATAAGAGGCTTTCAAATTGGCAAAGAGGCAGTAAAACCATCTCTATATGCAGATGATGTAATAGTATACTTAGAAAACTCTAAAGATTAAGTAAGAAAACTATTTAATATAGTGAACTAATTCAGCAAAGTAGCAAGATACAAGATCAACATACAAAAATCAGTTGGATTTCTCTACACTAACAGAGAACATAGAAATAGAGCTAAAGAAAACAATACCAATTACAGTAGCTAATCACGAAATGAAACACTTGAGAACAAATCTAACTAGAAATACAAAAGGCTTATTCAAAGAAAATTGTAAAACATCACTATAAGAAACAAAAGAAGACCTGGAGCAATGGAAGAGTTTCCCTTGTGCATGAATAGGAAGACTCAATATTGTGAAAATGGCAATTCTACCAAAAGCAATCAACCATCTACAAGTTCAATGAAATCTCAATACAGATTCCAATTCCATTCTTCAATAAGATGGAAAAGGCTATTTCCAATTTTGTCTGTAATGGAAAGATACCCCCAAATAAGCAAAGCACCACTGAAAAAGAGAAACAAGGTAGGAGGCATCATACTCTTTGATCGCAAATCCTACTACACAGCCATGATGGTCAAGACAGCATGGTACTGGCACAACAACAAACACATAGATCAATGGAATAGAGAAATAAGCCTATCTACCTATGGTTAACTGATTTTTGACAAGGACAAAAAAATCAATTAAGAGGGCAAATGAAAGCCTCTTTAAAAAATGGTGTTGGAAAAATTGGAAAACTATCTGTAGGAAACTTAACCAAGACCCATACCTCACGCTGTACACAAAAACCAACTCAAAGTGGATCAGTGACCTAAGAGTAAAACTAAAGACTATAAAATTTATCACAGAGAGGCGAGTCCGGTCTCAAAATGGAGGTAAAACCGCCGCCCGGTCGCCCCCAGCCCGACTCCGGCCATCGCCGCCGCCGTGGGGAGGAGGGTCATGATCCTAAAGAACCAGAGCAGTTACGGAAACTGTTTATTGGTGGCCTGAGCTTTGAAACTACAGATGATAGCTTAAGAGAACATTTTGAGAAATGCGGCACACTTACGGATTGTGTGGTGATGAGAGAACCCCAAACAAAACGGTCCAGGGGCTTTGGTTTTATGACTTACTCTTGTATTGAAGAGGTGGATGCAGCAATGTGTGCACGGCCACACAAGATTGATGGGCGCGTAGTGGAACCAAAAAGAGCTGTTTCTAGAGAGGATTCTGTAAAGCCTGGTGCCTATCTCACAGTGAAGAAAATTTTTGTTGGTGGCATTAAAGAAGATACAGAAGAGTATAATTTGAGAGACTACTTTGAAAAATATGGCAAAATAGAAACCATAGAAGTTATGGAAGACAGGCAGAGTGGGAAAAAGAGAGGATTTGCTTTTGTAACTTTTGATGATCATGACACAGTTGATAAAATTGTTGTTCAGAAATACCACACTATTAATGGGCACAATTGTGAAGTGAAAAAGGCCCTGTCTAAGCAAGAGATGCAGTCTGCTGGCTCACAAAGAGGTCGTGGAGGTGGATCTAGGAACTTATGGGTCGAGGAGGAAACTTTGGAAGTGGTAGAGGGAACTTTGGCCATGGTGGGAACTTTGGGGGACGAGGAGGCTATGGTGGAGGAGGTGGTGGCAGCAGAGGTAGTTACAGAGGAAGTGATGGTGGTTACAATGGATTTGGAGGTGATGGTGGCAATTACGGCGGTGGCCCTGGTTATAGTAGTAGAGGGGGCTATGGTGATGGTGAACCAGGATATGGAAACCACGGTGGTGGATATGGTGGCGGTGGTGGAGGATATGATGGTTACAATGAAGGC
>NW_006399801.1:10166107-10170021 GCF_000299155.1 Elephantulus edwardii
ATAGCATTTGCCTAGCAATTCCATTCCTGAGAATTTACTCTAAAGAAACCAGAGCCATGGCTCAAACAGATACATGTGCACATATGTTTATTGCAGCACTATTCACAATAATGAAGAGGTGGAAGGAATCTAACTGCCCATGAACAAACAAATGGATAGAAAAACTGTGGTAAAGTCACACTATGGAATATTATACAGCAATGAAAACAATGAACTTGTAAAACAGTACACAATGTGAGTGAGCATAGAAGATATGCTAATTGAAGTATCTATCACAAAAGGATAAGTACTGGATAACACCCCTGTTGTAAAATGCATACCTTTGTTGTTTTTAAATTATACAGTATTCCCTTGCTCTGTTTGTACAGCTTCTTTTTCTAGGTACAAGTTTTGCATGAGTGCAATTACGTATGCTGGAATTCCTACTCATTTCATTTTAGCCATAATTTGATAATTTTTTTAATCCATTACAGCTTCAATATGTATTACATCCCAACATCAGGAAACAAAACTCTTCACCACCTGGACCAATAGGCATCATTGTGATAGACAGAGAAATGATTGAAATTTTCAACAATTTTATCTTACTTGGATCCCCAATTAACACCCTTAGTATCAGCTGTCAAAGATAAAATGGTATGTTACAAAGGGAAAATCTACTATCAAGGACCTCTTTAATGCTAAGAAGCAGTAGTGTCAATTTAAAGAATAAGGTGCACTTGATCCAAGCCATCTATAATATTTTTAATTACTTGTTATACATCTGAAAGTTGAACAATGAATAAGCATAATGGGAGAAGGATAATGCCTTTGAGTCATAATGTTGAAGAAGAGTATTGAATATGAAAATAAAAAGACATATTGCAGCGGGAATATCTGCTGCCAGGGACCTCTCCAGAGTACTGAGTAGCAACGATGTTAGTCTAGAGACTATGATGCACCTGATCCAGGCCATAGTCTTTGCAATTACTTGCTATGGTTCAGAGAGTTCCATAATGAGTAATGATGACAGAGGAAATATTGATGCCTTTGAGTTGTGGTGCTGGAGAAGAGTATTTAACATACAATGGACTGCCAAGAAAACAAATAAGTCTGTCTTGGAGAGGGTGAAACAAAGTTTCTCCTTGAAGGCTAGGATTTTGAAGTTCCATCTGACATATTTTGAGGACTTGGTAATGAGGGACCAGCCATTGGAGAAAGACATCATTCTTGGAAGGGTGGAGGAACAGTGCAGGAGAGGTAGACCCTGGATGAAATGGATTGATACAGTAACTGAGCAGAGCTATTGTACATAGGATCACTATGAGTAATAGGTCACTGGACCACACACAATAACAACATGTCTGCTAAAAGTAAAAATACATGTATGTCTTCAGAGAAGGTATAATCAGGGTGCTCCATAGAGGTAAGAAATAATGGAGCCTCATCTCAAGTACTTTGAGCATGTTCTTAAAGGGGACAGTCTTTGAAAAAAGATGTCATGTTTGGAAAGGTGGAGGGTCTGCAAAATACAGGAAGATTCTCAATAAGAAGGATTTGTATTAATCATGGAATTGTACAATTTGATGGGTATGGGGTGAGGGAAATTGGAAGACTGTTCTGGAAAACAATGTGTTTGAATTTTGTAAATAAGCTGGTATGATTTAAAAACAAAAAGAATGAGCAGTTTCTGGAGGAGGATTAAGAGGCTTAGTAAAATGAGGGCCAATGGAAAAGAGGGAAACCTTTTTCAGCACAATAAGGTGACACATTGGCTGGAGAAAAAAAAAGGAAGAATTGATACAGTGCCCATCAATGGGTTTAGATGAAGATGGCACCATGAGAAGGCAAGGCTTGGGTATGTTGCTCATAGGGTCACTATGAGCTGTAGTCAACTTGCCAGCACCTAACAACAATAACAGCAATTTAAACTATTATCAAGTGTTCTGATGAAATCTCCAACTAATACATACACAAAAGTTGACTATGAATATTAATTCAAGTGAAGATAAAAATGTTACCATCTCCAGCAAGAGTTTTCTATCTCTTCAAAGGGGACTTTTACTTTGATATTCCCAGAGCACCCTGCACAAAACATTCTCTTTTTCTTCTCACTGTTATTTCTCTGATCATCTTAAGTCTGATATTTGTGTATAGTTTGAATATGAATCTCTGTGTTGTAATCATCACACACTCTGGAGGCAACTGTACCACTTATTAGCATATGACCTTGAACAAGGTCTTCATTTATATATGTTTCAGTTTTCTCTTCAGTAAGATGGTGATAATATTACTACTACTAATCTCCTGGAATTAGAGTGAGAATTAATTGTATAAAGGCTTATATTGAATGCCAGGTGCATGAGTGTGGCTCGGTAAGTGGAGAGGAAGGAAAAGAAATAAGCAAGAAAGAAGTAGGAGTTGGTCTTAATCTCTCCAGACAGTTGAACCATTACAAGAAGGCTTCTTGCCCATTCTACCTTTATGTTCTTGGGCTAAGCACAGTATCTTTCAACAAGCAGGTCCACAAGTAGGTGTTATAAAAAGATCAGACATCTTTTTTGGATAAATGACAAAAGACATTCAAGTTTTGTTCAATTTGTTAATAAGTCTGTGGGCTTGTTTTGTTTTGTCTGTTTTGCAATTAGAAAAAAAAAACTCATTGAAGAATAACTACCATAATATTAAAACTTCTGTAGATCAACAGTGTTATGGGTTATTTCTTAATTTTCTATTGCTGCTATCACAAGTTCCCACAAACTTCCTGGCTCAGAATTACTCAAACTAATCTTACAAGTCTGTAAATCAGAACTCCAACACAGGGTTTATTGGATTAAAATCAAGGTGCTAGACTATACGTTTTAGAAGCCTGAGGGGAGAATCCACTTGTGTAATTTTTACTTTTGCAGCCTGTAGAGTTTGCCATAAGTCTTGAGTTATGACCTTCTGCTTCCTCCTTTAACACAGCAGTATTTTCTGTCTGACATGTCTTTTATATTCATATCTCTGTCTGATCACAGGAAAATTCCCTCCATTAAAGGAATCCTGGGATTAAATTGAGATTACATGGATAATCCACAATACTCCTTAAAGCTCTTAAATTACATCTTCGAAGTTCTTTTTTTTTTTCTGTGTAAGATAACATATTCATAGGTTTTAGGAAGTAGGATGTAGACATCTTTGGAAGAGCATTAACTGTCCTACCCCAGGAGGAAACAGTGTTAGTCTAAGTTTCCATGGAAAATCATAGGGTCAGAGGACAAGGTCTTGGAAAACTGTTGAAGGCCATTTCATCCAAGCATCTTGGGTCATTTACTTGGTTGCAACACTAATGTTACCCTTTGGAGTTGTGCAACTCAGCAGCAGTATTGCCAGAAATTTAGAAACAGTAACTCAGAGAGAGAGGGCTCATCCAACCTCTCTTGCACGACATTATCTTCAACTTGTAGTTTACTGAGGCTTTTATTGCTAATACAGATCAGAATAAAACATTTCATTTCATAAACCCTCCTGAGTCCTGCTTTACAGACGAGAAAGATCAGTCTGACCAAGGTTCAGTCAAGAGCACAGGCTTCCAAACTGTGCTCTCAACAACTCCACATTAAATTCAAATTTTATTCATAAATATTTTGAACACTTCATATTTCACAATTAATGTGAGGAAGTGATATCTGTCAAATTTGACATACTCATGATTACTTTGCTCTATGAGGGTCCCGGGTTTGGAGCTGAGTCCAGAATGAAGCAATTCTTGTCATCTTGTTTTACTGGGAAAGGACCTTTCTATTGTCAACCAGATTGTTTTATCTTTGGCAAAAAAAAGTACTTTATGTTTAAGTCTCTGAAGTTAGAGCTGATGTGTTTGAAATCACAGAAGCCATGGAAGCTTCATATATAAGTTATTAGATGGAGGGCTGGTGAAAGGGAGATAGATG
>NW_006399801.1:10173326-10173960 GCF_000299155.1 Elephantulus edwardii
GAAGGAAGGAAGGAAGGAAGGAAGGAAGGAAGGAAGGAAGGAAGGAAGGAAGGAAGGAAGAAGAAAGGAAGGAAGAAAAAACAGTATTTAATAAAATGTGCGAAGAGCTGGAATCAGGAAGCCTAACTTACTCAGCATTTCTTAAGCTGAAGGAACTGAAGAAGAAATTAAAGCCTTGAGTTGCAATACTTAAAGATGTTATGAGCAGACCACTGAATGATCTAGGAAGTATTAAAAGCATATGGAATAAATTACAGAGTCACTGTACCAGAAAGAATTGGCTGAAACAGAAGAATTTTGTGAAACAACATATGAGCAAGAGCCTGTGCTGATGAAGAAGTTCAAGCTGCTCTGAAGGAATTAGCAAAAAACAAGGCCCCAGGATTTGGCAGCATACCAGTTGACATATTTCTAAAAACATCCTGCCCTGAATACACTCACCAAGTTGTGCAAAAATCCTGGAGGACAACCTCCTGGCCAACTGACTGAAAGAGATCCATATTTGTTCCCATTCCAAAGACAGGTGACCAGACAGAGTGCAGAAATTATCAAACAATATCATTAATATCATATGCAAGCAAGATTGTGCTGAAAATTATCCAAAAATGACTGGAATAGCACAGCAACAGAGAAC
>NW_006399801.1:10175425-10178456 GCF_000299155.1 Elephantulus edwardii
ATCTGACACATTTTGGGCATGTAGCCAGGAGGGACCAGACCTTGGAGAAGAACATCATGCTAGGGAGGGTAGATGGACAGCGCAGGAGAGGAAGACCCCTGATAACATGGATTGACACAATGACTGCGGCAATGGGGATAAGTGGGTCAGATTCAGTGAGACTGGCTCAGGATAGGGTAGGCTTCAGAGCTGTTGTACATAGGGTAGCTATGAGTCACAGGTGACTGGATGGCACACAGCAAAAGTGGAAGAAACGGCAGCCCCTCTAAAGCAAAGGCCACTCCTCTCTGGCAGTTGGAATGCACCAGCAACTCATAGGAGGAAAGATGGGCAATCTCCTCCTATGTGATTATAGATCCCAAAGGAGGGTCAGCTGTGTGTGAGCTCTAGCTTGAAGGCAGTTAAGTATGTAAGAGAGTGGGGGGGGGGGGAAAGGTGCAGCAATTTGCTTCTTTAAGCATTACTGATAAGAAAACCTTGAAAAGCAGTTCCACTGTGGAACACACAGGGTTACCATGGCTTAGATCAATTAGGTGGCAATGTCTATTCATTTCTTTGCTTTCTTAAAGGGTAAATACTGGCACTCTCTCCTCATGTGATTTACAACCTTGGAAATCCATTGGAAGGATGGCTATGAGTCAGTTCTGACTCCAAGACAATGAGAAATTATATGTTGAGAGTTTCTAGATGGTACAAATGTTTAATATGTTCAGCTACTCATCCTAAGGTTGGAAGTTGAGAAGAGGGACCTCAGAAGAAAGGCCTGACAATCTATTTCCATAAAAATCAGCTGCTAAAAACCTTAGGAACACAGTTGTATCTTCACACACAGAAGGTTACTACAAATGAGAATCAACTCAACAGCAGCTGGTTTTTATTATGTGCTTTGGGGAAATGAAAACATTTTACTTAGGTACAAATATTAATTTGCCTAAAGTTATGAGCAAGGTGCTACATTGCAGATGAGAAAAGGGAACCTTTAGAGCTTGTGTGATTTTTCTGAGGAAATATGGCTGATAAATGGCAGAAACTAATGTTCAAATATGTGATTGTAACTAGGATATTGCCAATTTGTGTTTAAAATTCTGATAGAATAATATAATAGAAAAGTCTTTTTTATTGTCAAAATTTACAATGAACCAGATTTTTTTTTTTTTAGATTTTAAGGAAAGTTTATAAAGAACTTGGATTTCCATTCATTGATTGTTATACATTTTCCTCCCCGTCCCCCTGCTATCCTCCCTCCCCCCACCAGTTTACTTTTTTCCTTTGGAAAAATTATTTCATTGTTATACAATCACACACACACACACACACCCTGGTACCACTTTACTAAGCAACTCTTATTCTGGACTCTTGTCATACCAGTAATACTTAATCATATGTTCCTTTTACACAGTTCTCTCTCTCATCTGTTTAAATGTCATGTACATTATTTCTCCCCTCTTTTCTTAGTTTTCCCCCAACTCCCATAACAATCCTGTTCTATAACAGTGGCATTATGCAGTATTTGTCTTTTTGTGACTGAGATATTTCACTCAGCATAATTTCCTCCATGGTCACCCATTTTGTATAATATTTCATGAGTTCTTTGTTTTTCAGTGCTGTATAGTATTCTATTGTGTGAATATACCCTAGCTTCTTTATCCATTCATTTGTTGATGGACATTGGGGCTGTTTTCAACACTTTGCTATTGTGAACAAAACAACAATTAACATGGGTCTGCTTGGGTGGCAGTTTCATTAGAGTATATTCTCAGTAGTGGAATTATTGAGTCAAATGGTATTTCTATTTCCAACTTTTTTTTTATTAAATTTTATTCGTTTTAATGAACATTTACAGAGATTTTGGGTTTTCATTCATTCATTGTTGTACTGTTTTCTCCACACTGCCTTCCATAGTGGTTGGTCCATTTTACCCTCCCACCAACAGTAAAGAAGGGTTCTAGTTTCTCCACAACCTCACCAACATTGGTTACTTGCTGCTCTGTTAAATTTTGTTATTCATACTGGTGTGAGATTATAGCAAGAAAACTACTGTACATAGTTGACCTATTCAGCAAAGTGGCAGGATATAAGATTAACATACAAAAATCAATTGGATTTCTCTGCCATGACAAAGAGAATATAAACTGGAGGGAAGAAAAACAATACCCATCACAGTAGCTGTTGTTGTTGTCATTGATTTCTGTCAAGTCGAGGTCCACTTATAGTGACTCTATGAACAAAAGACCTAATGCCTTTCCATAGCTATCATTCTTTCTCCAAGTTCCTAGAGCTTCCAGAGGCATGTGGTTTAGGAAGTGGATGCCACTCCTGCTTCTAAACCTGTTTTGCAACTGGGAGCTCCACCTAACACTGTTCACAATGGGAAACCATTATGGTATTTGATATCCCTATGGTACAAAGTTCAACATCACAGCAAACCCAGATTACCTCATACAGCACATTGATAAGGAGTGATGTGCAAAGTGGAATAATATTCCTTCAGATATAACAGGACTAGTCTCATTTAGCAATGGTTAAGTGTTGTCGAGTTGAATATGACTGAGAGTAAGCTTTGCACAAAAGACCTGAACTCTGTTCTATAATTAACATTATTTCTGTACATTTATAAAAGAGAGTTTGTAGAGTTTCCAGAGGCATCTAGTTTAGGAAATGGATGTCACTCCTGCTTCCCAGTATGAATCAATCTGAAAGCTCATCCAAACATTGTACACAATAGGTAACCATCATGGTATTTGACACAACTATGGAATAGTGTTCAGCATCACATATACAAATAAACAGTATTTGTCTATAGACATATTGTCAAATATATTGTCAAATAGATAAATGATTGCTGTGTCTTTAAGAGAATATTCTTTTAAAATTAATAAAGCTCAGGTCCTACAGGATTTTAAAGTCACACCCTCAAGCAGGCCTCGGCCTTTGCCCTTAGTCTAAGGCTCAAGGCCACCCACTTTTGAGGGGGAGAAAGAACAGTATCACACAACAAAAAGGACCAATAGCTAACCACAAGAATAAATAC
>NW_006399801.1:10180372-10181111 GCF_000299155.1 Elephantulus edwardii
AAAATTATTTGGTTATGACATTCCTGATAAGGAAATTATATCTAAAATTTATAAAATACTTGAGCACCACAAGATAAAGTTAAACAACCCAATTGCAAATGGGCACAGGGCCTGAACAGACCACCAAAGAAGACATTCAGATGGCAAACAAACACATGAAGAAATGTTCAAAATCCCTAGCTTGAGGAGAGATGCAAATCAAAAAAGAAAAGTCTTTTATCATTCTCACAAATTGATCTTGTAGTAGGAAATGCTTAGGAGCAGAGAAGGGTTAAACAGTTATTCGCCCCATTGCCTGTTTAAGGCAAAGGTAAGATCTGAAATTAGAAGTATGGAGATCAGAGCGCAGTTTTGTTACTGACAGACAGAAACTAGGATGAAAGGTGAGATGGATGTTTACATCAACAACAGCTTTTTAATACCACACCCTAAAATTAGAACCTCCCACCCATCAGAGACCTCTCAGGGCAGCTGGAGGAGCCCCACCCTGTTGTCCTAATTGATGACTAGGCAGAGAGCAGGTGGATTCTAGGGAGTAAGAACAGAAGGAAGCTTGGCCACCTGGTCCTACCTCACCACTTATTCTGTAAGGGACTGGAAAGGCACCCAGTGTGGTCCTCTGTAAAAAATATTTTCTACAAATAGGAAAAGATAAAATTGATGAATGGGACCTTCTAAGAATCAAATCCCTATGCACATCCAAAAACTTCTCCAACAGGGTAAAAAGGGAAGCCACAGA
>NW_006399801.1:10182646-10201508 GCF_000299155.1 Elephantulus edwardii
AAATGTTCATTAAAACTAATAAAATTTAATAAAAAAAATAAATGGGTGACCCTTGAGGACATTATGCTGAGTTAAATATCTCAGTCACAAAAGGACAAAAACTGCATGGTGCCACTGGTGTAAAACAGGACTGACCTTGGGGTTTGGGGCAGACTGAGAAAGATGGGATAAATAATGCATACTGTGTTGAAATAGAAGAGGGAGAGAACTGTTGAAAAGGGATATGTGATTAGGTATTTTTGTCATGACCGTAGTCCAAAATGACGGCTGCATAGTGGAGTGGACCTGGGGGGAGGGATTGTAAAACAATGAAGGAATTTTTCTTTTACTTTTCCAAGAGCGTAGTGTACTAGGGGGGAGGGTTGGGAGAGGAGAAAAGTACAACAATGAATGAATGGAAATCCAAAGTCTCTCTAAATTTTCATTGAAATTAATAATAAATTTTTTTAAAAAGGGAAAAAATATCCATTGCCTGAGCCAGTTCTCACTCTACCAAGTTTCTGATGCTGCAAATCTTTACAGAAGCCAAGTTCCCATCCTTCTCCCTTGGAGCAACTGGTGGATTTGAACTGTTCACTGCTTGGTTAGCAAAGTAACATGTAATGAAGCGGAGGAAAGGGGTCCTCCCAACAGCTACAAACTGGAATTTGTTAAATACACTTTGAATGATAAAATACCACATAGACTTAGCTTCAGCATTTGAGGTTGTTGATATGCTTGGGTTTGGTTTTTTTGGTCATTTCAACAATTTTCACATTGCAGTTCAGTGACATTAATGCTCACCATGTTGTTCAACCACCATTACTGTCCTGCAATATTTATCCTTCTATGTGTAATTTCTTTCACACAGCACTGTTTTCAAGGTCTGTTGCTATGTTATAGCATATAACAGAGCTCCATTTCTCTTTATGTTTGAGTAATATTCTATTACATGTACAGCATCCATCCTCTATTGATAGACACGTGGGTTGTTTCCACCTTTTGGCAGTCAGGAAATCAAAAAACGTATCGCGATGGGAAAGTCTGCTATTAGGGACCTCTCTAAAGTACTCAAGAGCAATGGTGTCTCTCTGGAGACTAAGGTGCGCCTGATACAGGCCATGGTCTTTGCAATCACTTGTTATGCATCAGACAGCTGGACAATGACTAGGGAGGACAGAAGGAGAATTGATGCCTTTGAGCTGTGGTGCTGGAGAAGAGTATTGAATGTACCATGGACTGCCAAGAAAACAAACTGATTCATCCCAGAGAGGGTTAAACCAGGCTACTCCTTGGAGGCAAAGATTCTGGGGCTTCATCTGACATACTTTGGGCATGTTGCAAGGAGGAAAGGTCCTTGGAGAGGGACATCATGCTTGAGAGGGTGGAGGGATGGTGCAAGAGGGAAAGACCCTCTATGAGATGGCTTGGTTCAGTGACGGGGGTAATCGGGATGGATGTGTCAGAGGCAGTGTGATTGACACAAGATAGAGCAGGATTTAGGGCTGTTGTACATAGGGTCGCTATGAGTCGCAAACGACTCGATGGCACATAACAACAACAACAACAACAGAGTATCTATCTTGACACTGGGCCATAGGGTAATTCTGTAACAATGAGTTCAAACATATCAGACATCAGAAGATGGCACCATATAGGGCAAGATTCAGATCTCTTGTTTATAATCTTGCTATGAATCACAGTTGACTTGATTGTTGCTGTTGTTAGGTGCCTTCGAGTTGCCTTCTACTCATAGTGACCCTATGTCCCTGAACCTGCTCTATCCTGAGCCAGTCTCATTGTCTCCAGTACATTTTCTCCATGACCCTACTTACTGTGTCCATCCATCTTATCTGGGTCTTCCTCTCCTGTGCTAACTATCCACACTTCCAAACATGATGTTCTTCTCAAAGGACTAGCCCCTCATGGCAACATGCCTAAAGTATGTGAGACAGAGCTTCAAAATCCTTGTCTCAAAGGAAAACCTTAGTTTCACCCTCTCCAAAATATACCTGTTTGTTCTCTTGGCCATCCATGGTATGTTCAATACTCTTCTCCAACACCACAACGCAAAGGCATTGATTCTTCTTCTGTCATCCTTAGTCACTGCCCAACTCTCTGATGCATAGTGAGTGATTGCGAAGACCATGGTCTGTATCAGGCACACGTTGGTCTCTAGGCTTATATCCTTGCTCTTCAGCACTCTGTCTTTTGATTTCCTGACTGCCAGTGCTAAGAGTATTGATTATGGAACTGAGCAAGCTGAATTGTTAGCAATCTCAATCTCTTCTCTAGCATGGTGCTGCCAATTGGCCAGTGATGAGAATCATTGTTTTCTTAATGTTGAGCTTCAAACTATTATGAACATTACAGACCTAGGCTTGCAGCAAATGCTTCATGTTCTCCTCAGTTTCAGCAAGCAAGTTGTGTCATCTGCATAGCTTAGGTTGTTGATGACTTGAATGACTTGATGGCACATAAAAACAACAAAACAGTAATTTTTATTCAAGAGTTTGGGAAGCAATCAAACTCTTTCCTACAGTGGCTGCACATTTTACAATCCTACCAGTAATGTAGAAGGAGGGTCTTAGATTCTTCTCATTTCCTGTTTTTCTGATAATAGTCATCTGATGATGACAGTTTAAAGACTAAAGTGCACCTGATTCAGTCCATGGTCTTCTCAATCACTTGTTTTGCATCTGAGAGCTGGACAATGAATAAGGATTACAGCTTTTGAGTTGTGATATTGAAGAAGAGTACTGTATATCCCATGGGCTGCCAAAACAACAGAGAGGTCTTACAGAATTGCTCAACCAGAGTGCTTCTTGAAGGCAATGATGACAAAGCTTCATCTCACATATTTGGGCATATCATTAGGTGAGGAAAGGAACATCATTGTAGAAACGTGGAGTGTCAGAGAAAGAGAGGAAGACCCTCATCAGATGGATTGATACAGTATCTGCAACAATGGGCTCAACTGTATCAGGGTTGATAAGGATGGCTCAGGAGAAGACAAGGTTCAGATTTGTTGTTCATAAGGTCACTATAATTCCTACTCATCCCATGGTACCTAACAACAACAACAGTTGCTGTTTATAGCATGGGACAGAATAGGACAGGATTCAATTTCTTGTTCATAGAGTGCCCTATGAGACATGCTTGACTCCATGACACCTAAAACCAACAATTATTGGTAAGGGAATTCTCGTGGCTTAGTGGTAAAGAATTGCACTGCCAACCCAAAGGCAGGAGGTTCAAAACCCTAGCTGCTCATTAAGAGAAAGACTATCTCTTCACAAGCAATGTACAGCCTCTGAAACCCTCTGGAGGGTAAGCTATGAGTCAATTCTGACTGGCAGGCACAGAACAATTACTGATGACCTTGTGTCTTGTAAGCTTTTTTCTTAGAAAACTAATAGAGAGATAGTCAAGTTTGTCATGCATTTAGTTTATTATGCAAGGTAGTCATGGAAAAAGCATTCAAAGAAGATCTCGAAATACTCATTTTGAACAAGAGAATAAAAACTACCAACATAATGTTAATTTAATGGTTAGAGTACAAACCTCAAGACCTCAGGCTTTTTACCTTTAAGGAAAGGTCTTGGAGGAAGGCTTAGGCACAGTTCTCATTTAGTAATGGCTCTTCAGGGCCAGGGTCCAAGGTCAGTGGTTAAAAGCAGAATCTCAATTTTTATCTCTGAGTGAGCAGAAATTTAGGGTTTACATGTGAATTTGGCACTCTGGCTGAACAAGACAAAGATTACTGTGACGTCAAAGATAAGATGGTTACGTCTTTTCTCTAGGCTAAGAGAGTAGCCAAATGACACATCTGTTTTCAACATTAGAGATTAAAGGGTTTATATAGAGATTAATTGTGTTATGCTTTCTTGTGTCACAGCTGGGTCAATATGAACTTAAAGGTCATTGCATTTTTCACATACCTCGCATGAGTGAGTGCCTAAATTCAAGAGTTTGTAAATGACTTTCCAGTGACTTGCCAGTTTCTAATGACTCATAGTTAGGAGCTCTGGTGGCACAGTGATTAAGGGCTGAGCTACTGATTGAAAGGTCAACAGTTCAAACCAACCAGCCTTTCTTTAGGAGGGGGAAGAAGCAGTCTGTTACCTAGAAGGTTTAAAATATTGGGAACTTTCTTGTGATAGTGAATAATGCTGCTATGAAATCTCAGATTTTGCCTCAGTTCTCATTCTCAGGGTGTATTCCAAGTAGTGGAATAGCTGGGTCATATGGAATTTCTATGTTCAGCTTTTTGAGGAAGTGCCAAACTGCCTTCCATAATGGTTACACCATTTTACAATCTTACCAGCAATGTATAAGAGTTCCTTACCATTGCAAGAACATGGAAACAGCCCAAATGCCCAACCACAAATGAAAAGATTGAGAAATTATGGTACATTCACACAATTAAATACTATGCAACATGCAGAAGCAATGATATTGTAAGTTATGACCTAACTTGGGAGGGGCTGGAGAGCATTATGCTGAGTGAACTAACTCAGTCCCACAAGGATAAATATTGTATAAAACCGTTATTGTAGAATGAGTATAAAGATCCAGAGAGGTGGGAGAGGCTGGAAGCAGCAGGATGTGGATGTGCAGAGAAAAGGTGGTATTAATCATTGGGTTTTGCAATTTGATGGGTGGAGGGGGGGGTTTGAGGGAAATTGAAAGAATTTGTTCAAATTTGTATTCGAATTTTGTAAAGAAACTAGTTGTTGTTGTTGTTGTTGTTGTTGTTGTTAAGTAGCGTCGAGTCTCAGGCAACTCATAGCGACCCTATGAAGGAGAATCCTCAATGCTTGGATGTCTCTCATCCTCTCTCCAGGTTCATAGGGTTTCCAGAGGCAAGCTATCACCGAAATGGATGCCACTCCTTCTTCCAAGCTTGAAATAAACTAGTAGAGAAAAAAAAAAAATATATACTAATGCTAAGAAAAAAAAATATTGGGAACTTTATGGGGCAGTGTTACTCTGTTCTTTAGGGAAGCTAGCTATGAGTCAGTTTCCTAAGTCCTACATTAGATTTTGGAATGGTTATGTTAAAGCCTTGCAAGATGGGCATAATTCTGTTTCTAATTTTAATTTATAATTAACAATGTCAGTCTGGAGACTAAGGTGCACCTAATCTAGACCATAGCTTTCACAAATACCTGCTATGCATCAGAAAGCTGGATAATGACTAGGGATGATAGAAAGAGAATTGATGCCTTTGAGCTGTGGTGCTGGAGAAGAGTATTGAATATACCATGGACTGCTAGGAGAACAAACAGGTTCATCCTGGAGAGGGTGAGACCAGTTGCTCCTTGGAGGCAAGGATTCTGAAGCTTCGTCTGACATATTCTGGATATGCTGCAAGGAGGGAGCAGTCCTTGGTAAGGGACATCAAGCTTGGGAGGGTAGAGGGACAGCGCAGGAAAGGAAGACTCTTGATGAGATGGATTAATTCAGTGACAGGGATAATGAGGGTAGGTGTGTCAGAGAAAATAAAATTGGCAGAGGATAGAGCAGGGTTTAGGGCAGTTTTGCATAGGGTCACTATAAGTCACAGGCAACTAGATGGCACATAACAACAACAACTATATATAGGGTTTTATATAGGATTTAAGACAATTACAGAAACACAGAATACTTTGAACATCATTTCATGTACTTCTAAGTCTTTTTCTTTTGGTGAAAGGCTTTTGTTGTTAAGTTGTAGCTCTTGTTTATATGTTCTAATTATCAAACCCTTATCAAATATATGACTCAAATTTTTTTCTCATTCTTTAGGTCACCTCCTCACTTTGTTGATAAAGTTCTTTAATGAACAACAGGGTTTATTAAAAATAAATGCATTTTTTAAATGTCATTTAATTGCAATTTATCTGTTTTGTCTGTTTTTATCTATTTTAACTATCTAAACCAAAGAAAAGCCTAAAAAAGTAGTAACAGAAGACAAAACAGGTAAATATATTTAAATAGATACAGATAAGTTGTTGCTATGTCCCATTGAGTCGGGATTGACTCACAGCAGGTTTTCAGAAGCTGTAAAAATTGCCTAATTTTCTCGTTTGGAATAGTTGGTGAGCTCAAAACATGTACCTTTGGGTTGGCAGTGTAACTCCTTGCCACTAAGCCATCAGTTGTTTGCTGCTGAGTCGAAACTGACTCATGGCTGACCCTCCAGAAGGTTTTCAGAGGCTGTAATTCACATGGGAAGAGACTGTCCTTACTTCACTTGAGGAGCTGCTAGTGGATTCAAACCACCTGCCTTTGTGTTGGCAGCATACTTCCCCACCCCAACTCCTCCTCTCTCTCTATTATATGTATATAACATGGAATAGTAATGTAATATATACATGTAATACATACAATGTAAATAGGGAGCTCTGGTGCCTTAGTGGCAAGAAGCTGCACTGTAATCCCAAAGGCATGTGGTTCGAGGCCACCAGCTTGGGGAGAAGGATAGTCAATCTCCTCCCATGCAATTAACTGCCTCTGAAAACCCATGGGAGAGAGAGTCAGCAATGGGTTGGTTCCGACTCAACAGTAATACAACAACATACAATGTGTGTGTGTATATATATATATATATATATATATATATATACATATACATATATATATCTACTGCTAAACTGTTTCTATATTGCAATATTTAAAAAAAAATAAAGGAAGTTATTGCCATGTTGGAAACCTCATTTTTTTTTCTTTCCTAAGGATCAGGTAGACATTTGAAGAAAATCTTTTCTGTAAGTGTAACCATACTCGTTGATTCCATGCCCCAGCCCAGAGTCTGCCTCTGTTTCCATCCCTGCTCACAGTGTCATTTCTATTTCCTGGGCCAAGTAGCAACTGATACATATTTATGTTCTCAATAAATGTTGGCATTACAGATGACTGAGGATGAGGCCTGACTGGTGCCAGGAAATTACGTCAGTGGAGGACCACGTTTCCCCATTCTTGGAGGCCACTCGACCCAGTTAGTGGTTGTGAAACTGGGCTGTGTGTGAGAATCACTCTGGCTGCCTTTTAATTAGAAAGGAAGGCTGGGGCCCAGCCCAACCTCACTCATCAGAATCCCTGGAGGGAGAGTCTATACTCCGTATTTTTCAATGCTTCTCTGAATCCAAGAAACTGACATAGATTTGGATAAGAGCTGATAAGAGAAAATGAAATGATTTTTTTAAAAAATGGCTCTAGTTTAAAGGGAAAATCGCTAAAAATTAGAACAGGACCATTATCAAACCCTCTGTCACTTTGGAGCAAAAAGAACAACCAAGCTGTCTTCGTTTCCTAGTACAGCTTTACCACAAAAAGCACAAACAAACAAACAAACAAAAAGGGTCTTTAAAGATCAGCAATCTATTTTCTCACCATTCTGGAGCCTAGAAGTCCAGATCAGGGATTCATCTAATGCTTATTTCCTTGTAGGTGCCTCAGGCATTTCTTTGCTCCCTGGCAGGTAATGTTCATTGTTGTGGAGTTGGAACTCACAGCCACATTTCATTCAGGCTGTAAATTACCTGCCAGGAGATTGTCCATTTTTTTCTTCTAAGCCACTGGCAGATTTGAACTACCAGAGAGGAGGAATGCCTCTTCATTAGCCACACAATTTCCTACAGAGTATACCACCTAAACTCACTCTTTGCTGGTAAAGGATCCTTCCATGTGTAGACAAGTATTTACATAGTGGTGTGTCTTCCCCATCCACTCCTCTCCTGCTCACCCTTTCTCTTATAATATACCAATATACCTCTATGTCTAATCTGCCCATTTTATCTCTAGGAGTGATTAGATTTAGAACCTAGCAACATACCTTAATCACTGTGACCTAATTAGCATAACAAAGCCTTATTTCCAACAAGATCATGTTCACAAATATAGATGTTAAGACTTCTATGCAGATTTTGAGGGAACTAAATTTAATCCAAGTCACTTCGCCCTTTTGCCTCTTCTAATTCTTGTCCTTTCAAGTGCAAAACACACTCCTCTGTCACAAAAGGCCTTCAGTAGTAGAGATGGAGTCCCTCAGAGATCATATCTGCGAGTTTCTCTCTGGGTTACAGCTTACCTAAGTAAGAGACTTCTTTACTATCAAATGCAAGTCAGGAAAGAGCATTGGTAGCTGGTTCTTCCATCAGACCACCCAGTGGCATGATTGTTGTTGTTGATATTCTTCAAGTCGAATAGCGACCCTATGAACAAGAGGCCTAAAGCCCCGCTACAACTATCAACATTTATCAAAGTTCATAGAGTTTCCGGAGGTATGTTGTTTAGGAAGTGGATGCCACTCCTGCTTCCAAACCTGTTATAGTATGTTGTTATTGGTATGTGCCGCTGAGTGACCTGCAATGTATAGTGACCCTATATGTACAGGAACACTTCCCTGTCCTAAAACAGTCTTGCTAATTCCAACACACAAACCCCTGTTGCCCCAGTTAATGTGTCATTCCACCTCATCCAGGGTCTTCCTTTCCTGCACTGTCTGTCCACCCTTCCAAGCAGGATGTTCTTCTCCAAGGACTGATCTCTCCTGACCACATGCCCAAAGTAAGTGATAGAGCTTTAGAATCTTAGCCTTCAAGGAGAGACTTGATTCCACCCTCTTCAAGACAGACCAATTTGTTTTCTTGGCAGAACATACCAATTCTTGGTATGTTCAAGACTTCTCCAACACCACAACTCAAAGGCATCTATTCTTCTTCTGTCATCCTTAGTCATTGTCCAACTCACTGGCATAATAATGTGTCCAAAAATCACTCAACTCCCACTCTAAAAGTGCTGTCACCTGAAAGCACCCATTAAGTGCTCTTGAGTGTATAAACTTGTACATGCACCATGGATGACAGGTTTCAGTGTGTTGGTCACCAAGCTAAGCATTAGAGATTCCTTGGTATACTGCTGGTGCCTCCAGGAGACTAAATATAATGAATAATTTTATCTAACTGGAAAGGAAAATGTCATGGATAACAAAATACACTGGCAAAGCAACCTATGAAGAAAGGTGCCATAATTTGCAGGTAATCATTAATTTAATTACCCAGATGTCATTTAATTACTGTGGTAATTAATACTGATGATATTTCAAATACAATCAGGATCACCTTTGTGGACAAGGTTTCAATGGAGGTTCCCGATTGAGACTACGAAGAAAGGCCTGGTGATCTACCCCTGAATATTGCTGCCAGTGTGTAGCTTCAAGTTGGAACTGACTCGTAGTTGACCCTTCAGTGGGAGGAGCTCCTCCTATTTCTCCTTTGAAACAGCTAGTGGATTCAAACCACCTGTTTTTGGGCTGGCAGTACAACTCCTTACCTCTATGCCACTGGATCCAATGAAGTTCTGGGAAATCACAAAAACACATTTTCCAATGAATTGCTTTGCATGTGTGGTTAGGAGGTATTAATAGCTGGAGGAAGACATCATTCTTAGTGAAATAAAAGCAGGAAAGGGACAGGGACACCCTCCCTGCATTTGAGTTGTCCCATAACTACAAGGATGCACTTGAATGCGCAGCAACCACGAGCATGACAGAATTGGCAGTGTTTTGTTCTGTTAAACACAAGGTCACTGTGAGCAGGAGTTGGCTGGTTGACAGTTATCTGTCTATCTCTATTTA
Organism: Elephantulus edwardii; assembly: GCF_000299155.1. Classification (NCBI taxonomy): domain Eukaryota; kingdom Metazoa; phylum Chordata; class Mammalia; order Macroscelidea; family Macroscelididae; genus Elephantulus; species Elephantulus edwardii. Next base: position 10,192,248 of record NW_006399801.1, read on the forward strand.
ATAATCAACATCAAGAAGGAAAGGGATGTTCTGTTTAATCCAAATTTTCTATAAGTGCCAACTTTCAGAGAATTAGAATACAATGAAAGTATTTGAGGCGTAATTTAGTCTTTTGATGAATCAGAAGGTGTGTGTTCTTCTAAGTCATCATTAAGACAATAATTAGCCTTACAACACTGATGCTCTGGCAAGCTTATTAATTATTTAACAGATCAATCTAATTAATTAATCTACTAATATAATGAATAATCTACAATTTATACTTTATTGGCATTTAATCTAGGCAGCATATTATCACCAGATGCTATTGGATATCTTTTATAAAACATTCTAAGCCAAGGCGCCTATTCATTTGTTGAATCAGGCCTCCAATCTGGTAGAGGAGCACAATTAATGAACTTTGAATGATCTTAACAATACTGCGAGCAGATTGAGAAGGAAGAAGGATGTTGAGAGAATCCCAGGGCAATATATTGTTGATACTGATCTTATTTTCTCTGTCCCAAATGAGTCTTTCAATGTGAGGTGACTCACTTGTACCCTAAGCAAACACAAAAACGAGTTCTTTTATGTTGGATGATTGTCAACTTGGACACGCCAGTGAGCCTGTGACAGAGAGCAGGAAGGCACAGTATATGTTTAGATTTAGGTGAAGTGTTTATTGCCCACTGAATCTAAAGGTCCATCATATCTTCCTCAACCCATCCCGAATTAAATCAGCCAAATTCTTCTGTGTCAATAGGGTGGAGCCCTCCATGAATTGACTAATTGGTGTGTGTTGTTGTAGGACAGACAACCAGACTAAATTTGGAAAACATGAGTTACCCACATGATTTTGGCCCAAGTGACAAGTAAAATCTATTTTCCTTCAGACAAACATAAGGAAATTTGGGCTTTTTTTTCAGATTTCAAAAATTTATACAATTCCAGATGATATGTAAATGAATAAATTAACAAAAGTCACCACCATCTAGTAAATTCTATCATGTCGTGACTCTACAGGACAGGGTAAAATTGTCCTAAAGGGTTTCCAAGGCTGTGAATGTTTACAGAAGTGGATTGTTTCCATGGGTCTCTTGAAGAGTGGCTGGTGGGTTGAAGCTACCAGCTTTGTCATTAGCAAGAGAGCGTTTTACCTGCTATGCCACCAGCGATATTAAAATGATTTAGAGAATAGTATGTAAAATGAGGAGGAAAGGTACTAAGACATTGCTACTTAGAGATATGTTGTTGTGTTATGTACTATCGAATCAGAATAGACCCATAGCTGACCCTCCCAAAGGTTTTGGGAAGCAATAAATCACACAGAAGGAGATTGTCCATATTTCTCCCATGAAGCAATTGGTGGATTCAAATTGTGTACTTTTGGTTGGCAACGCAATTCTTTACCACTAAGCTACCAGACATAAGCATTGTGAAAAAATCTGGTAAAATCAATCTCCATAATAGTCTATGTATTTCCTACTGCCAAGGGGGCCCTTTAGAGTAGTGAGAGAAGACATTCACCCTGAAACCCACAGCGTCCCTCTTCAGCAGGAAGTAGCTAAGAGAATACACCATCCCCTTTTCCTTATGAATCAGGGTGAAGTCTCTCTCAGGGAGGAGTGATAGGGAATGGCAAGGGACACACTGACAAAGGAGATTAATCAGAACTGGCTTTGACAAGCACTGTGGCAACTGGACAATTAAAACAGACATTGTGGGGGGAAGAAGAATGAACTGGGGATGAGGGCAGAGAAAACAGTGCAACAATGAATGAATGAAACCCCCCCAAAAAAAAATCTGGTAAATATCTATCTAGAAACTATTATATATATATGTGTGTGTGTATAATATATAATTTTTTCATAAATGAAATAATAAAGTGTCCTAATTTACTTTATTACTTAACGCTATTGTAATTGTCATTTATAGCCTTGAAAATCCAAAGGAGGGTCAGCTATGAATTGGTTTTGATTGGAGGGCAATGAGTTTTACAAATATTTGAATACTTCCCTGAGCATAATGCTTTCTAGTCTCTCCCAGATTATTTGGTATTTTTCTAAATAATATAAGCAAACCAATTAAAAAAGACAGAAACAAACAAATACATTGTTTGAACAACATACTAATATTCATTTTATGGATGCTCCAAAAAGTAATAGCTATTCCTCTATTGAGGGAGTTCTGTTGGCATAGTCCATAGAGAGCTGTGCTGCTAACACAAAGGTGACGCCTCTGTGGCCGTTCAAATCCACCTGAGGATCTGACAGAGAAAGATGAACGATCTCCCCCCATATAATTTACAGCCACAGAAAACCTGCTAGGGCGTCAGCTATGAGTCAGTTCTACCTCAAGAATGGTGACATTTTGTGATTCCTCAATTAAGACATTTAAATCCTACCATTTCAATGTGGTTCACAGTACTTCAATAATCATCCTTATACATCCATCTTCATGAATGAATCCTTCTCAAAAGCGGTATTTTGGAATAAAAATTCTCAAAAGCCGTATTTCTGAATATAAGAGTAAACATTTTTACAACTTTGTGTCCTGTTATCAGATTGTCCTCCACCAGGAAGTTCACGTCTACTTTTTTACTAGTGTGTTTGAAGAGTTGAGAATCCTATTTTAACAAGCAAGTTATTGTTGTTATGTGCTGTTGACTTGGAACAGACTCACAGCTGATCCTGCAGTGGGTTTCTAAAGGCAGCAAATCTTAAGGGAGGAAGGAGATCGCCAATCTTTCTCCTTCTGAGCAGCTGATGAATTCGAATCTAGTACCTTTTGGTTGACACCACAACTCCTTAACCCCAAGCCACCAGACTTCCCTAATAAGCAGGTACAGTAACCCTATCTCAAGAATCATTTTAGTAAAAGGTGAAAGTTGTTAATGATAGTTTTCATGCGTATATATGGCAAATTTTCAATTTATTTGCCTCAGTGAAGTATATTTGAATGTTATATGCAAATGCTCATGAAACATTAATCTACTTTTAAGAAAAAAAATTTTGTGGCCTAGTGGCAAGAAACTCCACTGCAATCCCAGAAGTGAACGGTTTGAAACCACCACATAATCTGCTGGAGAAGAAGGGACAATTTCCTCCTCTACCAGTCAGACCCAGTTTGATGGTACACGCACAAAAAATAATAAAGAAAAGAAAAAAGAAAATTAAAAACAAAACAAAATTTTACAAATTTAAAGAATACTATCCTTTTCAAGAAGTTTTGCAGAAAATAAAACTTCTTGAAAAGGATAATAGTCTTAATTTTTAATACATTTTGTTTAAAAACGTACTTTTTTATCATTTTAAAAAATTTTCTACTAGTTTACTTACAAAATTCAAATACCTTGTTTGGTTTGTTTTTTTTTCCAAATACTTTGTTTTCAAGAACAGATTTTTCCAATTTCCCTCATACCCCCACCCAACAAATTGTACAACCCCAGGATTAATCTCTCCTCCCCCTGCACGTCCTCATCCCTCTCTCTTTCCACCCTCTCCCACCCCTCTTGGATTCTTATACTCATTCTACAATTATGGTTTTACACAATATTTATTCTCATGGCACTGAGTTAGTTCATTCAGCATAATGCTCTTAATTATGTCTCTCCCACATTAGATAATAAATTATAAAATCATTGCTCCTGCGTGCTTTATAGTACTCTATCATGTGAATGTACCATCATTTCTCAATGCACTCATTTGTGGATAAACGTACTTTTTTAAGGACAAAGATGTGAAACTTTATATTGATGTTGTTAGATACTGTCAAGTCGAGTATGACTCATAGTGACCGTATGAACAACAGATCTGAATCTTGTCCTATCCTGTGCCAACTTCATTATTTCTGACATACTCAAGCTCATTCCTGCAGTCACTATATTAATCCATCTGATTGAGGTTCTTCCTTTATTTTACTGTCTCCTCAGCTATCTAAGCATAAGGAACTTCTCTAAGGAATATCCTTTCCTAGCAACATGCCCATCGGATATGAAACAAAGCTACACCATCTTTGCCACCAAAGAGCACTCAGGCTGTGCTTTCTCCAACACATAGCTATTTGTTCTTTTGGCAGTTCATGGGATGTTCAATATTCTTCTCCAAAAACACACCTCAAAGGCATCAATCTTTTTTCTGTTGTCTTTATTACAGCTCTCAGCGGCATAGCAAGTGATTGAAAGAATGATGGTCTGAATTAAGTGCATTTAGTCCCCAAACTAATCATTGCTCTTCAGTAATTTGAAGAGGTTCCTAACTGTAGCCTTTCCCAGTGAATTACATCTCCGGATCTCCTAACTGCTGATAACAAGGATGTTGATTGTGGATCTAAGTAAGATGGTCGTTGACAGTTTCAATCTTTCCTCCATCAATTAAGATGTTGCCTATCAGTCTGGTGGTGAGAATTTTGTTTTCTTTGTGTTGAGATGTAATCTACATTGAAGGCTGCAGTGTTTGATCTTCTGCAGTAAGTGTTTCAAGTCCTCTTCATTTTCAGTAAGTAAGATCGTGTCATCTGCATAACACAGGTAATTGATAAGACTTCCTTCAATCCTAATGTCACATTCTTCTTTATAGAGTCCAGCCTCTTAAATAATTTGCTCAGTATACAGTTTGAATAGATGTGGAGAAAGGATACGGCCCTGCCACATACTTGTCCTAATCTTAAACCATGCAGTATTAAACCATGCTGTGTTCTGAGGACAGTCTCTTGATGTAGTTAAAAGTTACACATGAGCACAATTAAGTCTTCTGGGATTCCCATTCTTCTCAATGTTAATCATAATTTGTTATGATCCACAAAGTCAAATGCCTTTATATTAGAAAGCCCCAAACCAGAAACTCAAAAAACAAATTAAAATATTCATGTACTCAACAAATTTTCATTTGTGTTAATCTTAGGAAAACAAGATGGTAAAAAAGCCATCAAAATCATTATATGTTAAATGACAAGGGGCACTATGCTTGGAAGGGTGAAGGGACAGCTCAGGAGAGGAAGACCATGGATGAGATGGATTGATGAAGTAACTGGGACAGTGGGATTAGGTCTGTCAGAGTCAGTCAGACTGGCTCAGGTTAGGGCAGGGTTCTTAGGGCTATTGTACTTAGGGTCATTATGAGTCACAGGAGACTCTATGGCACATAACAACAACAACAATGTACAAAAGCAGGAATAGAAATATGCAGCTCAGTGGATTCATGACCATATTTGTTCTTCTCTGTAAACATCTTTTTAGAATCATTATTATAGACGCGACAAATCATGACTAACTAACTGGGGCCGTGGAGAAGATATCTAGTGGTTCAAGCCTTCCAGGTGCTCTGTGAGAGAAAGATTGACAGTTTTCTCCTGTGCAATTTACAGCTGATGAAAACACTTCCAGGAGCCACTATGAGTGGGTCCCAACTTGTTAGCAACGGATCGGATTTGTTCCTTTAGTTTATTATTCCAAACCCCATTGCTCTTGAGTTGAAACCGACTCATAGCTTCTCCTCAGTAGGCTTTTAGAGGTAGTGAATGTCCTGGGGAAGGCTCCCTGACAGAAGCTGGTGGGTTCAAAATGCTTGCCTGTGATTTGGCAGCACAACCCAAGTCCCAATCCACAAGGACACCAGAGCTCCAGAAACATCTCCCTTCTCTCTGACTTTACTATCATTTTTAAGTACTAGTCAATTCAATCCATATTATGAATCTAAAACCTGTTTAATAAAAAATCTTTCAGAAAGTGTCTAGAACAGACAAACTCATAAAAAAAGAAAGTAAACTTTGGCTGCCAGGGACTGGAGATGAGAGCAAGTGGGAGTGACTGCTCATATGCGTGGAGTTTCCGTTTAGTGAGAGGAAAAATGTTCTGTAATTAGGTCTCGCCACTTGCACCAAGTAAAACCAAGTGAACAACAAAACAGCCATGGGAGAAGCACAATTTGACTCTGACACGTGTGGGTCCAGAATTGATGAGATGGTAATTAGCTTTGAATGCTGCCTCAACTTTGTAGCTATATTTTTAAAAAAAAAAAACCCAAAAACCTCTCAGTTGTACATTGTAAAGGAGTGAATATTAAAGTGTATAAATATATCTCAATAAAAAAGAGAAAACTTTAAGAAAATACTTTTTAGAAACAATTTCTATTTTTCCCCCCCCCTGGAAAATATTGCCCAATATTTACGTTCATTTCTTTTCTCTAGCTAAACTTTATCTTGGTCAGTGTCAATGCCAGTCCTGTATCTTGTTACCTTAAAACCAAACTAAACCTGTTGTGGAGTAATTCCAACTCATACCAACTCTACAGGGCAGAACAGGACTTTCCCGTGTAGTTTCTAAGGTCGTGTAGCTTTATATAAGCAAAGCTATCTCATTCTCCTGAAGAGATGGTAGTGGATTTGAACTGCCATCATTTCACTCAGCAGTGGAATGCCTTAACCACAGTGCTGCCTGGTCCTTACATTGAAAACAAAGGATGATTGTGACCTCAAGCCGGAAGCTGAGCCTCGCTGATCCTACCCAGCTGGATAGCTCTGTGGCATAGCACACATTCTTATGAGTTTGAGTCCATGAGTACATTACTGCCTAGATCAAGACTGTCTGCCTTATACTGTCATTAATCGTGAAGCTGCGAAGAGGACAGCTGTAACCATTGCTGGGGCCTAATCCCTCCCATGAGCTGCTGTGCACCAGCCACAAGTTAATATGCAGTAGAGGAGTCATGGAAGCTTGGCTTTTTATTCACAAGGAAAAAGCCATCCCTATTGGCAGCTGAAGACACGGTGCCTCTGGGGACCAATTACTCTATTTTGTGCTGTACATACTGCAGCAGGCTGCTGCCAGCCCCCCCTGGGAGCTTCTCTGCTGGGCTTCCCTAGCAGAGGCCAGGCTGGTGCTCCAGACAGGAGTTGTTCTTCATGTCAAAACTGCTGCTAATGACACAATTAACTAACTGGGGACCACGGAGAAGCTCTTAATTAGGTAAACATGGCTGAGAACTGATCACCAAGTTTTAGGCTAGCCATCCCTGTCAGATTGCTGGGAGATGCAAGCTCTGCACACACACACACACACACACACATAAAATAAATAAATAAATAAATAAATAAATAAAATAGCACTTGAAGGACCCAGTTTCTCTTCAATTATTTCTTTCTTATAGTATGTATGGAAATATATGCATTATTTTTTAAAAATAATATCACTTGCTCTGTTTGAAAAATGTTATAACTGGTAGGTTGATTACTACCACCTATCTGTCATGCTGTGGTCATTTATGTGTTGTTATGCTACAAGAAGCTTTGTTGATAATGGTTCAAATGCCAGTGCTGTTATCCATGGGAACAGGCGTTAGAGTTTCCAGACCTTGACAGATTAGGAAGAAAGACCTGGTGTTCCATTTGGAAAAAATCAGACAATGAGAACTTTCCCAAGAAACAACAGAGCACTATCAGCTATCACGCTTGATGATGAGCCTCTGGAGTGAAGACATTACATAGTAGCCACAATGAAGAACTTGAACATACTATTGGTCATGATGAGGATGCAGGATGGGGCAAGGTTTTATTCTTTTGCACATAAGGTTGCTCTGAACTCAAGCTAACTCCAGGGCAATGAATAACAAGAAGTTTGGAAAAGGCAAGAAATTATAAAGGAAGGAAATTTTCAAAATATCTTCCAATTGCCAAAGTGAATAGAAGTATATTTGTTGTTGTTGGATGCCTATATTTGTTGTTGCTGTTAGAAGCCATTAAGTCAATTATGAATCATAGTGACCCTGTTAACAAAATATCTGAACCCTGTCCTAGCCTATGGCATCCTCACTGTCTCTGACACACTTGAGTCCATTGCTGCAGTCAATGTGTTAAATCCATTTCATTGAGCGTCTTCCTCCACTTCAATGACCTTCCACCTTTCCAAGTATGATGTTCCTTTGGAAGAAATAGCCTGTCCTAGCACCATTTCCAAAGTATGTGAAATGAAGCTTGGGCATCCATTCCAAGACATATCTGTTTGTTCTTTTCACAGTCCTTGGGATATTTAGTACACTTCTCGAACAGCAAGGCTCAAATCATAAGTTTTTCTCTTCTGTCATCCTTATTCACTGTCTAGCTCTCAGATGCATAGCAAGTGATTAAAAAGACCATGGGCTGCATCAGATTCTCCTTAGTCTTTAAATTGTTATCATTGCTCCACAGTTATTTGGAGAGATCCCTGACTGCAGACCTGCCCAATGCAATATGCCTCCTAGTGCTGCTGGCACCAAGAGTGTTGATTGTGGATCCAAGTAAGATAAAATTGTTGAAAATTTCCATCCTTTCTCCATTTATTGTCATATTGCCTATTGGTCCAGTGGTGAAAACTTTTGTCTTCTGGATGTTGAGATGCAATCTGTACTGAATTCTGCACTCTTTGATCTTCTGTAACAGATAAAGTCTTCCTCACTTTCAGCAGGCAAGGCTATGCCATCTGCATAACATTCTTCTTCATAGGGTCCAGCTTCTAAAATCAATATGGAAAAAGATACAGCCCTAACAAACACCGTTTCTGATTTTAAACCATGTAGTGTTCCCTTGCTCTTTCAGACAACAATTTCTTGTAGGTATAGGTTTCATATGGGCATAATTAATACACTATGCTTGGATTTCCGTTCATCCCAACGTTAGTCATAGTTTATTTGATCTTGAGTAGTTTGACTTTGTTAAGTGTCTTTAGGTGTCTCTGAACAATGCAGCTGATATTATACTGGTCTAACTTATACACATTTAGATTCATTTCTTTTCAGTACCTCTCTATCCATTCTGTCTCTGAATAGAGCATACAGTTCTATATTTTCCCTAGTTTATTTATATTATCTTAAACCTAAGATCATATTTAAGGATTCTCTTTTAGGTAAGGAGCTGTTCTGCCAACACAAAGGTGGAGAGTTCAAATCTGCTAACTAATACCAGGAAGAAAGATGGACAAACTCCTCTGATGTAATTCATTTACAGGCTCTGAAAACCTGCTGGAGTGTCAGGTATGAATTAATAAGTGAAAGAAAATATGCTGTAGACATTTTCTCCATAAGCAACATAAAATTTTTATAAACCCCATTTCACCCAGGCTGCTCCTTGGAGGCAAGGATTCTGGGGCTTCGTCTGACATACTTTGGACATGTTGTAAGGAAAGACAGGTCTTTGGAGAGGGACATCATGCTGGATAGAGTAGAGGACAGCGCAGGAGGGGAAGACCCTCTATGAGGTGGATTGATTCAGTGACTGGGGTAATCGGGATGGGTGTGTCAGAGGCAATGAGAT
>NW_006399801.1:10206263-10213922 GCF_000299155.1 Elephantulus edwardii
TGTCAGAGGCGGTGCGGTTGGCGCAGGATAGAGCAGGGTTTAGAGCTGTTGTGCATAGGGTCGCTATGAGTCGGAAATGACTCGATGGCACATAACAACAACAACAACAATGTTCTTCAATAAAGTTAAGATCATTTATGGGGAAGAATAGAAGCAATTAACTTTATTGTCTCTCACTTGTCTATCAAACTTGATCTACTTCTCCACTGATGTCTCTGCCATCTTGTTGACCCCTGTCAATCCTTTCCCCAGTCATCTCCTCTTTTAAGGCAACCTTGGTGGTTGATCCAGTATTATTTTCTACTACCCTTCTGAATCAACTGATACCGTTTTTTCACAGTTACCCATCAATTCAGCCATCCTTTGCCCTTTCCATTTTGGGGGGAACTTCCATGGTTGACATCTCCTAAAATCACATTTCCCTTCCTTTCTTCTCATTCCTGCTGGTCATCCACTTTGTCATCAGGGGGGCCTCCAGTATCTTACGGATTGATACACTGAAGACCTGTTCAGGGTCCATGGTCAGACATTTCAACTCTGCTCTCATGCCCACCCAAGCCCTAGATCCTGGCGGTCCCTTTGACTTAATGTTGAATTTGCTGGACCAACCAGAGTCTCAGAACACTCCCAAAGGATGCTCTTCGATTCTTGACTGTAAGCTTCTGTACGTCACTAAGAAATCCCACAGAGGGATGGATAGGGGAGTAAAAATGAATAAACAGACAATAAATACTTATTAAGGTTGGCGAAGAGAAAGAATAGAATAAATGTGTGATCAGACCTTGTGCATATTAGAATTCATGTTCTAAAGCAAAATATGGCTAAATGATTGATTGATTGATTGATTGATTGATTGAAAACCAAATATGGTTTGTAAACTTCCACTAAAACAAAAATTTTTTAAAAAGAAAATCACAGACTTTTGCAGACCTGGCCCTTGTAGGTGCATTCTCGGTTCTGTATTATTTTTCATTTCTTCCTGGTGCTAGCCTGGTTCACTGCCACAGAAGCAGTATGATGCCATCTTTCCTCTCTAGAAGTCCTCTATCTTAATATTACTTCTTTCCCTTTACTCTTTAATCAAACATTTTCTCATTATTTTGTATGTACATTAGATAAGCATGTCCCCAAATCAAACTAAACCCACTTCCACTCAATCGGTGCCAACTCCTACTGACACAACAGAACAAAGTAGAATTTACCCACTGTTTCTGAGTTCTTTCAGTCTTGTTGTTGTTGTATACTGTCGAGCCAGAACCGACCCCATAGCCCTCCAACAGGTTTTCAGTGGCAGTTAATCATACGGGAGGAGATTGCCTATCCTTCTCCAGCAGAGCTTCTGGTGGCCTTGAACTATGTACCTTCGAAATTGCAGCACAGCTTCTTATCACTAGGCCAGCAGAGCTCCCACAGTCTTACAAAGGCTTAATTGAAGTAGACTGCATTCTCTCAAAAAGCAGCTAGTGGGTTCAAATAAGTGACCTTTTATAGTTAGCAACCAAGTACTTTAAACACTGTGATATCAAATTTCCTTTGAGTGGATATTTAAGTGCTGAAAATAAAAGATAAAGGAAAACAAGAATTATATCCATCTTTAAAGATTGTGTAGTCTGGCAGTAGTGGGATGATTGGGAAGAAGGCAAGTAAATGATGAGATAGACACAGGAAAGGGTGCAATGAACAGGAAACAGTGGGAGTGTTGGCTGGAGGAAGGCTCTGGCTGATCATTTTGTTTTCTTTACCACTGAAATCATGACCTTCTTTAACTAATTTCTCCTGAACAGTATAGAAGTTTGCTCTTTGTGATTTCGTCTTTAATACAACCTTAAAGGACATGTTGGTCCCTTCTCTATAACAAGTCAGTCCTTCTGTTATAGATTGAGTTATGCCTCTGAACCCTCAGCTTATAAATACGCATCTGTTTGAAAATAGAAGAGGATTTTTTTTTCTGTGTCAATGAAGGCATATCAGAGTAGTGTGGACCCTAAACCTAATCAATTCTGAGTGGTGACTTACAAAAAGGGCAGAACAGTCAGAGATATATGTATGCAGTGAGAAGGCATCATGTGATGATGGAGGCAGGCGTAGATTCTTGTTTAACTTGCAAACCCAGAAAAAAAACAAGGCTTGCCCACAGCTGCTAGAAGCTGAAAGAGGTAAGAATGCTCTTTTATGGAGTCGACAGCCAGAGAAGAGCCTAGCTCTGTCAAAACGCTGAATGCAGACCAATGCCCTCCAGGCCTGTGAGAAGGTGGATGTCTGTTCTTTGAAGCCATTTGTGGTATTTTTGTTACCGTAATCCTATGAAATAAAAACATTTTTCTTTCTAGGCTCTCAACGCTGTTCTTTCCAGTCTACTCGGGGATTCCATCACTTGAGCCATCGCTCTTTGTAGGGTATTTTCCTGATCTCTTTTTACACTCTTCTGTGGCAAGTGCACTGGTCATCTCAATAAGGATTAAATTTTGCTGTCTTTCTTCACAATGGGATGCTTTGTTCTCTAAGTATATAGAAAGAATCACTTTTGAGTTTGTCAGCCCCAATTGCTAACTTTTCCAAGATATTTAAAAGAATTGCTGCTAAATATTTTATATGTACAAAAATGAATAAGAAGAGTCTGTAGTAAGACATGCTGCAAACTCAAAGGCTACGTGACTAACGGTTTAAATCATCAGCTGCTCCACAGGAGAAAGATGGGAAATCTCCTCCCACGTGATTAACTGCCTCTGAAAACCCACTGAAAGGTCGTCAGCTATGAGTCAGCTCCAGGTCAACAATATACAACAAAGACTTCTAAAAAACAAGGACATCACTTTAAAGACTTCGATGCACCAGATCTTAGCCATGGTATTTTCAATTGCTTTCTATCCACATAAAAGTAAACAACAAGTAAGAACGGCAGAAGAATCATCTATACTTTTGGATTGTGATGCTGAGTATACTGGGAACCTGTGAGCTGCCAAAATGACAAATACATCTATCTTGAAAGAAGTGCAATGAGACGGCTTCTGAAAGCCAAGGGCGATGAAACTTCATCTCACTTACATTGAGCATGTTGTCAGGAAGGATCAGTCTTTGGAGAGTATAGTGTGACACCCTGCTGGGGAAGGTAGTCAGAAAACAAGAGGAAGGCCTTCAGCCAGATGGGTTGGGACAGTGACTCCCCCTGGGCTTGAGTATGATGGAGAGGATGAGGAGGATGCAGGAGAGGGCAGGGTTAGGATCTGCTGTTCATATAGGCCACCCTTTACGAACTTCACTGCCATAGCTCCCTTATCATTGTGTTAGGTGTAATTGAGTCAGCTCCGACTTCATCCATGTAGATAACTTTACAGATAGAGTAAAACACCAACAGAGTAAAACTCTGTTATTCCTATCTTCACGATCCTGCATGATTATCTTCCTATGTGAGTTTTTTTGGGTGCACTACCATGCCAATCCATCTCATTGATGTTTTCCCTAGTATTTGCTGGCTATATTCATAATTCATCCTGCTAAGACTAGTAGCAGACCAATTACAAGAAGTCAACAGAATTCCAAATATTTGATTTCTTATATAAACCCGTGATTTCCAACCTCAACAACCCCTCCTTCATTTAGCTTCCTATGTCCTCTATGTCCTCCCTTGGGCATAGTGGTTCACCAGAAGGTCTCCCAGAGACTCAGACCAATCAGGGGAATGACTCATGTGACTATAGGGAGGTTGTTGTTGCTGTTGTTGATTGCCTTCAAGTCAAGCACGTCTCATAGCAACCCTATGAACAAAAGGCCTGAAGCCCCTCTACAACTATCGATATTTATCAAAGTTCATAGAGTTTCCAGAGGCATGTTGTTTAGGAAGTGGATGCCACTCCTGCTTCCAAAACCTGTCATAGTAGGTTATTATGTGAGTTGCCATAGGTAGGTATGAAGGCTGGATTTTCTGAGACTGCTGAGTGTTTTATTATTAGCCGTAGTACAGCTGGAAAGTGGCATATCAAAAGGAGAGCCCATGAGCTTAACAAGCCTCTAGTAGGGTGGGACTTATTGCCCATCCTAATCCTCTTTCCTCGATACAATAAATATTTAATCATAAAATAAACAGTTAATGGCGACAAGAGACATTTTTGACACTCCAATGGCCCTTCATTTTGTACTGTAAATACACAATATTATACTGCACAATATTCTTTTCTAAAAATTGGTCTATCTTGGTGACATGTCTAAAGTTAGTGAGCCAAAGTCTTGCCATTTTAACTTTTAACAAGTATATACATGTACATGAAGAGTTTCTCGTTTGTAATTAATTCTCCTGTTAATAAAAACTTAAGTATTTTTACAAGTTTATAATTTGTTTCCAGGAATATTCTTGCCGGCGTCTTCTGGTACATGTGTGCAAGAGTCACTCTTGGGCAGAGACTTGGGAGTGGGATTGTTGGGTTGTGGGAGTGAATGAGTGAATGAGTGAATGAATGAAAAAAACACCAGCACTGCTCCCCTAAGCTACATAACATCCCTGGGAACAGAAAATACCACTGTCAAAAAAAAAAAAAAGGTCCAAGGACGGAAATTCTATCTTACTTACTTTGGGCATGTTGTCAAAGAGGGACTAGTCCTTGGAGAATGACACCATGCTTGGAAGGGTAGAGGGTCAAGCACAGAAGAGGTAACTGTGGCAACAGGATCAGTCGTGTCTGAGACGGTAAGATTGGCTCAGGATAGGGCAAGGTTCAGAGCCATTGTTCAGAGGGTGGCTATATTGTTGTTGTTATGTACCATCAAGTTGCCTAAGACTCATAGCGACCCTATGAACAACAGCCCTATAACCTGCTGTTTCCCTTGCCAGTCTTATTGTCTCTGACACGCCTATCCCCATTACCCCAGTGATGGAATCATTCTATCTCATCGAAGGTCTTCCTCTCCTGCACTGTTCCTCCACCCTCCCAAAGCATGACGTCCCTCTCCAAGGACTGGTTCCTCCTTGCAACATGTCCAGAGTATGTCAGATGAAGCTTCAGAATCCTTGCCTCCAAAGAGCAGCCCAGCTTCACCCTCTCCAGGATGAACTTGTTTGTTCTCCTAGCAGTCCATGGTATATTCAATACTCTTCTCCAGCACCAGAGCTCAAAGGCACCAACTCTCCCTCTATCATTCCTAGTCATTGTCCAGCTCTCTGATGCATAGCCAATAATTGCAAAGACCATAGCCTGTATCAGGCATACCTTAGTCTACAGACTGATATCATTGCTCCTCTGTACCTTGGAGAGATCTCTGACAGCAGATTTTCCCAATGCAATTTGTCTTTTAATTTCCTGGTGCTTATGTGTCACAGTCAATTCAACAACATGACAATAACAAAGGAGGTAACATGCTCTGATGATGCTAGGACACACAACCCAAATATTGCCTCTAAACATGTATCTAATTATCACTTTACTCACCTTAATAGGCAAATTACACACTCTAGCACACAAAAACTAGAATTCAAGGTCTGAGTTTTCAGTTAAGGTATTTTCCAACTGAAAACATCTTTGACACCCTAGACTTTTTAATGCCTTTGCCTGGCATATCTCTCTCCTCTCCTCTCCTCTCCTCTCCTCTCTCTCTCCTCTCTCACACTGTCTCACTCTCAAAATCTTCTAAACCAGAAGAAAAAAAATTTTCCTTGTCGATCCAAGTAGACATAAGTGTGGCCAAATAATTCCAGAAACCTGTGACTCATGATTGGGGTCCAATTTAGTCTAAATTAACCTGCCATGGCAGTTTTCAGATGCCTTTCCCTATCCTGAACAGTTTTTCCTCTTCTCAAGCTTGGTAACTAGCAACTGGAGGATGGCTCTGAATCCAAAACCACAATTGCAGGGCTTATATTTAGGCCCTTTGGCTTGTGCTGCCAATTTAGAGAAGATGTGGTTAAACCAACAGTCAGTTTGACTGCTGGTATTTCTGATGTTTTTAATTTAAAATAAAAGTCACTCTTACTTCTATAACAAAATGAATTTGCCATTGACACATTCAAGATCTTTCTTTCTGACCAACGTCAATTGAACATGTTAACCCAAATTCTCGTGGGATAGTACTTTGCCAGTGTTTAGTATTTATTCTGTTTCACTGCTACCACTTAGTATAAACAAACAAACAATTAAATTTCATGAAATTATTTGGAGAACTGGAATAGTTGTCAGCTTCCATCTGTATTGATGACATTTGTAATAAAGAAGAAAACCCAAAATGTAGTGACATACCTCAGAGTTTTCTACTCACTCCACCCCAACTCCCATGACAAGTAAACCATCATTGGTTTCTTTCTTTCTCATCTACCATCATATGCAGAGAGATGTCAAGAGAAATAATGCCCTATTAACAAATATGTGGAAACTTTCCTCTCATAAACTATCTGCAGAATGAGTTATTATCCCTACTCTCTACCCTAATTAGAACCCCACCCACCATTTGTAAAAACATTAGAAATGCATCTTTTTCTTAAAATCATTTCTGGTGAGTTTTCCAGGAGGAAACTTACATTTGTGTTTGAAGATATACAATACCTTTCACAGGCTAAGCCTTATGTGATTTTTAATGTTATCTAGTGTCAGGAGGCCTGAATTAGATGCACCTTAGTCCTCAAACTGACATTACTGGTCCTCAATAATTTGGAAAGGTCCCTAACTCAGATTTTTCCCAGTGCAATGTTGCCTCCCTATTTCCTGACTGCTCATAATAAGGGTGTTAATGTGGAGCCAAGCAAGACAAAGCTGTTAACAGTTTCAATCTCCTCTCCATCCATCATGATGCTGCCTATCAGTCCACTGGTAGAATCTTCATTTTCCTGACATTTAGATGCAGTCCATAGTGAAATCTGCATTCTTTGATCTTCTGCAACAAGTGCTTCAAGTCCTTCTCACTTTCACCAAGCAAGGTTGTGTCACAGGTTATTGATGAGTCTCCCTTCAATCCTGATTCTACATTCCTCTTCATAGAGTCCAGCTTCTCGGATAATATTTACTCAGCATACAGATTAAATAGGTGTGAAGAGAGAATACAACCCTGATTCACTCCCTTCCCAATTCCAAACCATCCAGTGTTCCCCTTCTCTGTTTGCACAACAGCCTCCTGATCCAGGCATAGGTTCCACGTGAGCACAATCAAGTGCTCTGGAATTCCCATTCTTCTCAATGTCAGCCACAATTTGTCATGATCCGCACAGTCAAATGCCTTCGCATAGTCAATAAAGCACAAATAGACATTCTTCTGGTATTCCTTACTTTCAGCCAGGATCCATCTGACATCAGCAGTGATATCCCTGGTGTCACAGCCACATGATCTTTCCAATTACTAGCTATGTATCTGAGACCTGGACAAAGAATAAGGATGACAGGAAAAGATTTAACACCTTTGAGCTGTGGTGTTGAAGAGCACTGAATATCTGATGGACAGTCAAGAGAACAAATAGATATGTTTTGGAACTGATACAGCCAGAATGCTCTTTGGAAGCAAGAATAATGAGGCTTTGCCTCACATACTTTAGACAAGTTGCTAGGAAGTGCTATTCCTTGGAGAAGCACATGATGCTGGGAAGGGTGGAGAGTCAGAGAGGGAGAGGAAGACTCTAAATCAAGAGGATTGACACACTGACTGCTACAATGGCTCTTTGTGTCAGGAAGTGTAAGGATGGTGCAG
>NW_006399801.1:10214022-10216198 GCF_000299155.1 Elephantulus edwardii
GCTAAAATGGCTAACATTTTTCCATCCAAGGAGGGAGGCCATATGTGATTTTGTAGAGCAGTTCTCACTTACGGTCTCTTTCAGATGGTTGGGAATTTAGTTTGGTTTTATGTTTGTAATATTATCATTACTTTCAACAATTCTTGAGGTTATTGATGATGTCTCATTTATTTGAAAAACCAAACCTGGAATTTCAGTTGATTCAACTCTTTGTAAGTTAGATACAAATTAAAGACGTTTCCTCATGATTATTACCCTTCATTCCTATGTTAAGAGTGTTTGTAAGGACAACAGACATGGCCATTGGCCTTATTTTTTCACCATACTGTGCTAATTAATGGCAACTTAGCAAAATCTATCTAAGATTGAAGTTCAAACTGTTTATCAAACATGTGGAAAAGCACAATGAAATTGCTTGTAGGCAGCAACTTTAGGTGATAAAGACATCAGATTGGTTCAACTATAGTTGTTAAAGTATAAATCTCAATGTATGTAGTTTCCAGCCAATGGACTTGAAGCATAGAAAATGCCAGCTCTGTCAGTGGAGGCTTGCCTGTGGCAATAATGCAGAATGCACACTAGTGACGCTTCTAGATGAAGACAATTTAGGAAGAAAGGCCTGTGATCTGCTTCCAAAAGCTAGCTAATGTAAGCCTTATGGATCCAAGGCATCCGACTCACAGCCAAATGTGAGACGGTACAGGACCACACAGTGTTTTATTCCCTTGTGCCTGGGGTCACCTTGAATCAGGGCCAACTTGACACTGGCTAATAGTAATTTGTTAGTATCACTGTTAACTTATTATTGTTAGTAACCTGTTCTGATTTATATGACCCTGTAACTGTCCTATGGGGCTTCCAAAGCTGCTTATCATTATGGAAACAGACTGACTGTTTTCTCCTATGAAAGAGCTGATAAGTTTGAACTGTCAATGTTTTTGTTAGCAACAGAATCACTAGAGATGTTAGCAGTAACAGCCATTGTATTTGTTGTTGTTAGTTGCCTTCGAGTCTAGCACAACTCATAATGACCCTATGAACAAAAGATCTAAAACCTCTTCTGTCCTGTACCATCCTCATGTTTCCTGACACAAAAGAGCCCACTGCAGCAGTCACCATGTCAGTCCACCTGGTTGAGGGTCTTCCTCTCCTTTGCCAGCCCTTCCCAACATCATGTTCTTCTCCAAGGAATAGCAACTCCAAGCAACATGTTCAGAGTATGTCAGGCAAAGCCTCATCATCCTTGCCTCCAAAGAGCACTCCAGCTGCACTTTCTCCAAGATATATGTTTGTTCTCCTGGCTGCCCATGGGATGTTCAGAGCTCTTCTCCAACACCACAGCTCAAAGGCATCAATTCTTTTTCTGTCATTCTTATTCATTGTCCAGCTCTCAAATGCATAGCTAGTATTTGAAAAGACCATGGCCTGAATCATTTGCACCTTAGTCCTCAAACTGACATCACCATTGTTGTTGTTGTTATGTGCCATCGAGTCACTAGAGACTCATAGCACCTCTATGTACAAGAGCTCTAAACACCGTTCTATCCTGTGCCAACCTCGCTGTCTCAAACACACTCATTCCCACCACCCCAATCACAGAATCGACCCATCTCATTGAGGGTCTTCCTCTCTTGTACCGTCATTATTCCTCAATAATTTGGAGAGGTTCCTAACTGCAGATTTCCACAGTGCAATATATCTCCTTATTTCTTGACTGCTGGTTCCAAGGGTGTGAATTGTACAAAATGAAGCTGTCAACACTTTCGATCTCCATCCAGCATGATGCTGCCTATTGGTCCAGTGGCAAGAGTTCTTCCTTTTCCTGACATTGAGATGCAGTCCATCCTGGAGGCTGCATTCCTTGATCTACTGCAACAAGTGCTTCAAACCTACTCACTTTCAGCAAGTCAGTGTGACTGGTGCAGTCAAATCATAGAGATCTTATGTATGATAAACTTATAATTGTTCTTATATATATATAGACTGGCATGGGGCATTTTGAGTCTGATGACCATATGATATATTAGTCTGGAGATGAAAAGACAAGGAAAAACGGGGTTGCCTTTATAGTAAAAAAAGTTATTTCTAGATCCATCTTGAAGTACAACATCGTGAGTGACAGGATCATATCCATACGCTTACAAGGAAGCCCAGTGAATACCACTATCATTCAGAT
>NW_006399801.1:10217277-10225963 GCF_000299155.1 Elephantulus edwardii
ATAGAACAGAGTTCAGATCTTTTGTTCATAGGGTTACTATGAGTCATGCTCCACGGCACCTAACAACAGTGTCCGGGTGGGGGGGGAGCTCTGGTGGCTTAGTGGTAAGGAGTTGCACTGCCAATCTAAAGGAACAAAGTTGGAATCCACTAGCTGCTCCATAGGAGAAAGATGGGCAGTCTCCTTTCATGTTGTTTACTATATCTCACTGGAGGGTCAGCTGTGGGCCAGTTCTGATTAGATGGCACACAAAAACAACCTATAGAATCACTATGAATTGGAAATGACTTGACGACAACAGGAATGACTCAAGATTCAGGATCATAAAAAGACAATATGTATATTAGATAGTTGCTGACAGCAATTGATTTGGGAAAAAAAGTTGCTTTTAGATGAAATACTTGGTATGTGTCTTAATAGCTAGTGCTTCTATTAACAGAACAATCACATATAAATAACTTTCAAAAACATTATTCTATTACAATTTAAGAGTCTAAGAGGTGGCCTAGTGGAAAGAAGTTACATTGCCAACCCCCAAAACAGGCAGTTCGAATCCACCAGATGCTTCTCAGGAGAAAGATGAGAAATCTCCTGTGTGACTTACAGCCTTTGAGAACCTTCAGCTCTCAGTCTCTGAGTCAGTTCTGATTCAAGATCACATACTAATGAAAATAAGGAATCTGAATCTAGACTGTAGGCTAATGGAAAAGGCCCTCTCTCACTTATCAGTTCTTTCTTGGTGGTTCTGAGGTCCCCCACTTCAGCTCACTTTTTTTTCTCCTTTAATCTTTTTAAAAATAAAACATGTCCCATGTTACACATCAGAGAAACTCCTTTATATCAAATCAGAGACATAACTTGGGTTAATGGTGTTGAACCCCACTGCAATCTCTTATATGATATCAAGGTTATCATATCAGACAACATCGTTACATAACCACCACATTGTATTGTTGTTGTTGTTGTTGATTGCCTTTGAGTCGAGCACAACTCATAGTGACCCTATGAACAAAAGGCCTGAAGCCTCTCTACAACTATTGATATTTATCAAAGTTCATAGTGTTTCCGGAGGCAAATTGCTTAGGAAGTGGATACCACTCCTGCTTCCAAACCTGTCATAGAATGTTTTTGGTTGAGTCGTCTGTGATGCATAGTGACCCTATGTACAGCAGCTCTGAACCCTTCCCTGTCCTAAGCCAGTCTCACTACATTATTACATCCAAAACACTGAAAATACCACCTAGCCAATTTTACACATATTTAGGGGGAACATAATTCAATCAATATTTGGAAATACTGTCAAAATTTGAGAAAGTGTTTTTAATAAAGTAAAATGGGGGTCATTTTTCATTTAAGTGATCTCTTGCTTCTGAATTTATTATTACAGTTAAATGCATGATCCCTCAGGTCAAAGGGGGTAATTATGAAACCAAACCAAAATTTGATTCATTGATATTGGGTTCTGACCAAAAAATCCATTCCTCCTCATTTTTAACCAAAAGAGTCATATTTAAGTCCTCTTCAACATGTCTTTATTCTTTCTAGGGCAACAGGTAGTATAACAGTCAATAGTTCTTGGATAATAGGAAGCTGGTCTAGAAAAACCCATTAAAAACCTTTTTCATCTCCTATATTATTCATATTGTTGTTGTTAGGTGCTGTCAAGTCACGTGCAACTCATAGCAACCATGTGTGCAAGAGCCCTATGATCTATCCTGTACCAATCTTATTGTCTTTGACACAAAACTCCCCAATACCCCAGTAACTGAATCAATTTATCTCATCAAGGGTCTTCTTCTCTTCAGCTGTCCCTTCCACCCTCCCAAGAATGACATCCCTCTCCAAGGACTGGTCCTACCTTGCAACATGTCCAAAGTATGTCAGATGGAGCTTCAGAATCCTTGCCTCCAAGGAGCAGCTTGGTCTCACCCTCTCTAGGACAAACTTGTTTGTTCTCCTAGCAGTCCATGGTATATCCAATATTCTTCTCCAACACCACAGCTCAAAGTCATTGATTCTTCTTCTCTTATGACTAGTCATTGTCTAGCTTCCCGATGCATAGCAAGTGATTGCAAAGACCATAGGATGGATCAGGTGCACCTTAGTTTCCAGACTGACATTGTTGCTTTTCAGTACTTCTGAGAGGTCTCTAACAGCAGATTTTCCCAGTGCAATTCCTCTTTTTATTTCCTGGCCGATGGTACCAAGAGTGTTGATTGTAGAGCCAAGCAAACTGAAATCATTAACAATCTCAATCTCCTCACAATCTATTATGATGCTGCTAATCTCCTCAGTGGTGAAAATCTTTGTTTTCTTGATGTTGAGCTTCAATCTATATTGAAGGCTGCAGTCCCTGACCTGCAGCAAGTGCTTCAGATCCTCCTCAGCTTCAGCAAGCAGGGTCCTGTCATCTGCCTAATGCCGACTGTTGATGAGTATACCTCTAATCCTGATGATACACTTCTCCTCAGAGCCCAGCCTCCTGAATAACCTGTTCCACATCAAGATTGAAAAGGTATGGAGGTAGGATACATCCTTGACATACACCCTTCCCAATTTTGAACAAAGCGGTATTTCCTTGCTTTGTTTGACGGCTGCCTCCTGGTCCAAGTATAGGCTTCACATAAACACAATCAAGTGTTCTGGGATTCCCATTCTTCTCAGAGTCAGCCACAGATTGTTATGATCCACAAAAAGAACCAAAAATGGCAAATGCCTTCGCACAGTCAACTAAACAGAGACATTGATAGTCTCTGGTTTCAGCCAAACTCCATCTAACATTAGGTATAATATCTCTAGTACCTCGGCCCCTTCTAAACCCAGCCTCCACTTCAGGCAGTTCTCTGATGATGTGCTGTTCCAGTCATTTTTGGATGATCTTTAGCAGAATCTTGCTTGTATGTGATATCAATGATATTGTTCAATAATGTCCGCCCTCTATCGGGTCACCTTTTTTGGGAATGGGAAAAATATAGATCTTTTCTACTTAGTTGGCCAGGTGGTTGTCCTCCAGATTTCTTGGCACAACTTGGTGAGCACATCCAGGGTAGTGTCTGTTTGTTGAAATATGTCAATTTATATGCCATTAATTCCTGAGCAATTATTTGCCAATATTTTCAGAGCAACTTGTAGTTCTGCCTTCATCACCACAGGCTCTTGCTTATACATTGTTCCATGAAATTCTTCTTTACATCAGACTTATAAGAAGATAAGGCAAATGTCCATAAGGGTTTGTTTTTGTTTCTGTTACTTTCCTTATAAAATATAAGTAACATTAAAATCAGATATTTAGACATATCCTCAGGAGAAAACATTTTTAGGCAATAGAAATATATATATTTTTTAAAGTCTGAAAATGAAGGAATTAAAATAAGAAAGAAAATAGCAATTTTTAAAAAATGAGTAAATAGTACTTCTGTTTCAGTAGACGGCAAAGATGTGATTGCTCTTGTTATTATTTATCATCAAGTCAGAACCGATCCTTAGCTGATCCTCCAGCAGGTTTTCAGAGGCGTTTGTTTTGTTGTTTGGTTTTGGTTTGTTTTTTCCCCCTTGTTGTGTTCTGTCAAATTGGAATCCGACTGGCACAGGAGATTGCCCCTCCTTCTCCAGTAGGACATCTGGTGATTCAAGGTGCAGCACAGAGGCTTTAAATCTCGTGGAAGTTGATTGTCCATCAACACATTCACAGCTGGTGAATTGAACCATGTACCTTTGTGTTGGTAGAACCATTCCTTACCACTAAGTCACCAAAGCTCCCTACTAGTGTCTTAAATTAAGAGGATATAAACTAATTAGAACAGGTTTTGTTTTTAGATTAAATGATTGAGAAATTTAGTTTTCTTTAATGATTCCATCATCATCATTATGTTTTAAGAGGTGGCTAACTACAGAAAAATTAAAATATTTTCACGTATTAATTTGAGTAAATATCTAACAATCTCATAGTCTAATTATATTTTAAAATAATTTTATTTGGGTACAAAAATAGTTAACAACTTGGTGTTGGTGAATTCAATAGGTGTCGTTCTCTTAGCCACTGCTAAAGAAGATTCCAATCTAATGTCTGGAAGGAATGGCCCTTTGAAGTGGTCTCTAACCCAGGCTTAAACAATTGTTTTGGCCACATTAATTTGTTTATAAAAAAATGACTTGAGAATTGTCCATGTCCAGAAGCCCTGACACCAATGTCTCAGCCACTTCCTCACTCAGAAAATTACATTCTGATTATCGATGGTCTCTCTTTGTATCTCTATTTTTTTAAAAGATTAATGACTCTGGTTGGAATCTAATTTCCTTTTAGAATTAATGCTGTGAAATTAATGGACCACCTGATCATATTTCAGAAGGTAAATAAATGGCCCCCCTTGTTCGGGATCAGGGTCACAGATATGACTCTTCAGTGACTCATGAGTCATAAGTGCACATAAATGATTTCACTTGTAGACCGTGGAGCCATCAGCAGCAATGAGGGCACTCAGCCAGGGTGGCTGGAGAAGGTGCTCACCACATTTCTTCTATTCTGTTCAACAAATGGATTTTTCCAGGAATTTTTAATGTTAAAATTGCTGTGGGAAGCATGCATGCACAGCTCCATCAACTTCTTTATTTTCTCTGGATTTGCATGTGAATGACACACACACATACTCCACTCTAAGATTCATTAAAGATTATATTTTCCAAATATAACATGATGTTTATTCTATAATATATAATTAATATAAATTTATGGCAGGAAGAAAAGAAAAAAGAAAGGACAGGTTTTCCATTGAAAGTCCATGAGGCCTGAACATGTTATCTTAAATGCTAGAACAAGGACATAAAGTTTTCAGATTCTAATACAATATGAGGGCAATTCTTTGCAAACCTGGTTCATTTAAAAAGCAGCAGCATTTTTAAGTAACTTTCTTGCTCCATGTAGAGAACACTGATGGCCTAGTGGTAAGAAGATGCACTGCAATCCTGAAGGCACAGGGTTTAAATCCACCCGCTGCTCCACAGTTAGAAAGATGGGCAATCTCCTCCATATGATAAAATGACCCTGAAAACTCTACTGGAGAGTCAGCTATGGGTCAATTTTGACTCAACAGCACATAACAACAGTGCCATTTTCAGCCTCTCGTACCTTGGTGGTTTGTGTTGCTACCATGCAAAAGTTATACTCCCAGTGTTTCTAATACCAGCTACATCACCCATGATGGACCGGTTTCAGCAGAACTTCTACATTGAAACAGACTCGGAAGGAAAATTCAGTGATCTATTTCCAAAAAGCAGCCAATGACAATCCTATGGATCACTATCTGGTTGGCAGCTGATCATGGGAATGGTGTAGGAGTAGACAGTACTGTCTTGCATTGTGCATGAGTTGCCATAAATCAACGGTTGAGTTGGAAGCAATTAAAAACAAGGATGTGCTTAGTAAGCCTTACAAACTGTGACTTATTCTTATCAGACACTATATCTCCTAGTGACTTTAGCTTAAAGTGGAAAGGAATAAAGTTGTAGAATATGATGTGAAAAGACACTTAAATGGACAGGTAAGTCAAACCTCAAATACCTGTGTTATAGCTGGGACAGATTGTCTGTGTACCTTTATCTCACTCTTCTCAGGCTTTAGAGTGAAGAAAAAAAATCCCACAGGAAGCTCATTAAGCATGCAGATTCCGAGGGCTCATTTTCTGGAGCTTATCAAGTGTCTGGCTGGATAAATTTTTGAGAAACCACATTTTTCTCTAGATTATGTGCTAGTACATAGGACAGGATCCAGTTCTTCATATGCTGTTGCATTCACCCTTTTGGGACTATGTGTGTAGAACTTCAGGAGCCAAAGGAAAGGTGGTTGTTATTGTTGGTGTGTGCCGTTGAATTGGAACCAACCCATAGCTAACTCTTCAGTGAGTGGGTTTAATAAACCACAAAGGAAGAGATTGCTCATCTTTCTCCCACTCATTGCAAATATTTTGGCAATCCATGGGGTATTCAGTACTCTTTTCTGACACCACAATGCAAAGGCATCAATTATTCTACTGTCTAAAACCCAAGTATTTCTTGGAGAAGGTGTAGCCAAAGTGCTCCTTATAGGAAAGGATGATGACATTTCCTCTCACAAACTTTGTGCATGTTTTAGGAGAGGCTAGTCACTGGAGAAAGACATTATGCTTGGAAAGGTAAGGTCAGTGAAAGAGAAGAAGACCATCAATGGATGGATTGACACAGTGGCTGGACCAATGGGCTCTAGCCTATCAGGAAGATCAGGATGGATCAGGATAGGGCAGGATTCAAATCTGCTGTTCACTGGGTCACCACAAATCATGGTCAACTCAACAGCACCTAACAACACGAACAACACTGCAAATCTTGTAATCCCAGAAACAATCAACTCCTCAGAACAACTGGCAGAACAGAGCTGCTGGTTTGGCTACCCTTGCCAGTCTCTTTTGTGATTGTTCTGGGAAGACATTCTCGTGTGGACTAGGCCTGGATGGAGAAGATTGCTGGCATCATCATACCACTAATACAGCACTTTGCATTATAAACAAATGCACCACGGTAAATTGGAAAGCCTTGTCTTCTGAATGTTTGCTCTCTTTCGACAGTGCAAGGCTAAGAATTATCTTGCATCTCATTTTTTTCTTTTTTTTAATTTTATTTTATTATGTGTGTGTGTGTGTACCATCAAATCAGATCTGACTGGTACAGGAGGAAATTGTCCCTCCTTCCTCGGCAGAGCGTCTGGTGGATTCGAACAGTGCGCCTCTGGGATTGCAGTGCAGCTTCTTGCCACTAGGCCACCAGAGCTCCCCTGCATCTCATTTTTAGTAACCCATATGTATTTACCCATAGGGAG
Source organism: Elephantulus edwardii (assembly GCF_000299155.1). Taxonomy (NCBI): domain Eukaryota; kingdom Metazoa; phylum Chordata; class Mammalia; order Macroscelidea; family Macroscelididae; genus Elephantulus; species Elephantulus edwardii. The sequence goes on from NW_006399801.1 coordinate 10,224,125, forward strand.
TTCTAGTGACTTAATTCCTTAGTGATAAGGAGTTGCTCTGGCAACTTAAAAAACGTGGTTTTAAGTCCACCAGCTTCTCCATGGAAGAAAAATGGACAGTCTCCTCCTGTGCAACTTACTGCCTCTGAAAATTGCTGGAGAACCAGCCAGTTCTGGTTCTGACAAGACAGTACACAACAAAAACAACAATGGATCTGCCATGGGGAGAAGCCAGGTTGTTTTTTACACATGCTCACACTCACTGGGGCATGAACAAACACTCATAGTCACATCCCTGGTCCACATAAACACAATGATGGCCATCAGGAGCATCTTCTACAAACACATCAACACTGATTCAGAGACATTTGGAAGGGACTGCCTTCATCCAGAACCTCCATAACATTCTGTTGCAGCACATTTCTCATATTGTTGGCCTTTGTTCATGACATAGTTGTTTTGTAAGGATCTTACACACCAAACAGTGCACTGGTGGCTCAGTGGCATCATCTTAGCTTTCCATGAAGGAAGTCCAGGTTCAATTTCCAGCCAATGGGCCTTATGCACACTTATTTCTTACTTGTTGGAAGAATCTTGTGGAATGCTGTAGGACTAAACAGGCTTTACTGAACTTTGAAACTAGGGGGGAAAAAAGAAGGCCTGAAAATCTGCCATCTATTCAATTATCAACCAACAAAACCTTGTTGTGCATGAGTGTGCTATGAGACAGACATTGATTGGATAGCGGTCAGTAGCAGTAATTTGTCTAGAGTTATGCATTCAACAATCTCTCTGTTGTCTTAGAGAAAGTACAAGCAGGATGCTCCTTTGTGTAAAGGATCATAAGATTTCATCTCACACACTTTGGACATATTGTCTGTAAGGGCCAGTCCTTGGACAAGAACATCATCCTGAAAAAGGTGGAGGATCAGAGGAAGACACTCTGCAAGATGGATTGACACAGTGATTGTAACAACGGGATCAAATGTATCAGAGATTGTAAGGATAAGGACAAGATAGGGCAAGGTTCAGATCTGTTGTTCATAAGGTAGCTCTGTATTGTAATAGACTCAATGGTACTTAACAACAACAGCTACTACTCTATGGACGATGAATTAGATAGAAGACAAATATACCATACTGAATATACCATGAACCAACAAAAGAACAATCTTTTGTGGAATAAGCAGCCAGAGGGCTTCTTACAGACAAGGGTGATGGAACATGGTCCTACATACTTTGGACGTGTTGTTAGACGGCATTACTCACTGGGGTGGAAAATCATGGGCAGAAAGGTGGAATGTCAGGTAAGGAGAAATAAGAACTTAATAAGATGGATTGAGAGAGTGGCTGCCAAAATGGGGTGAAGCACAGGTGAGATTGTGAGGACGGAACAGGATTGGTCAATGTCTCAATATGTAGTACTGTGGGGAGCTCTGGTGGCCTAAGAGCAAGAAGCTACACTGCAATCCTCTAGGCACACAGCTCAAGTCCACCAACTGCTCCACCGGAGGATGGGCAATCTTCTCCAGAGCAATTAACTGCCTCTGAAAACCCACCAGAGGGTCAGCTATGGGTCGTTTCCAACTCAATTGTATACAACACATACAAATATGAATAGCTATGAGTCAGAGCTGATTAAATAACACCTAACAACAATAAAAATTACTGTATAAAAATATATTTCATTAGTAATTATATGTTGTTGTTGTGATGTACTATCAAATTGGAAGAGAACCATAGCTCACCCTTCAGCAGTTTTTCAGAGGCAGTATATTGCACAGGAAGAGATTATCCATCTCTCTTCCATAGGACAGTTGGTAGATTTGAATAGTATGCCTTTGAGTTGGCAATACAGCT
>NW_006399801.1:10226523-10228280 GCF_000299155.1 Elephantulus edwardii
AAACAAGCTTGGAAGCAGGAGTGGCATCCACTTCCATAATAGCTTGCTTCTGGAAACCCTATGAACCTGGCGAAAGGGTGAAAGTTATACAGGTTTCCAGGACTTTCATTCATAGGGTCGCTAAGAGTCACCTACTATTCAATGGCACTTAACAACAACAAACAGTAAAGGTAAAATTATTTCCTTGATTTAGTCTTTAGTTTTACACAAATTACTTAACATTTCGTAATGAATTATAATTGATGCTTGAACAACACAGGTTTGAACTGCAAAGATCCACTGCTACATATTTTTTTCCTTACCTGCTTCTATTGTAGTGAGCACAAGTGTTTTCTGTATCCATTTAACTCAATGCATGGTGCTGATCATCTGTGTATGAGCAAAGAACAGGTAATGGAGAGTAAGAGCTGACCTTATCCAGTGAGCAGAGTGGCAGACATCTCAGGATGGATGAGTAGAGTTATACAATGTTTTAAGAAAATACTTGCAGTTCTTGACTCAGTGCAATGGCAACAGTGGGAAAAATATGGATATAAACAAACTTTGAAGTTCAGATTCGTAATGTCCACGAGCCAACTATAAACTAATTATATGTACATTTTTAACTGCATGGGAGATGGCACCTCTAACTCCTTATTCAGGGTTCAGCTGTGATTTTAATTTAGAAGATACCATTTACTATTCTTAATGGGATGAGATGATAGCTCATAGTTGTTTTGATTTGCATCTCTCATAGAGTGAGGGATTTTGAACATTTCTTTATATGTTTGTTTGCCATCTGAATGTCTTCTCTGGTGAAGCGTCTGTACATACCCTGTGCCCATTTTTCAACTGGGTTTTTTATCTTGTTGTGGTGCTCAAGTATTTTATAAATTATAGATATAAGTCCCTTATCAGACTTGTCATTACCAAATATTTTTGCCCAGTCTGCGGCTTCCCTTTTTACCCTGTTGGAGAAGCTTTTGGATGTTCATAGGGATTTTATTCTTAGAAAGTCCTATTCTTCTATTTTATCCTCTTCTGGTTGTAGGTTTTTCAGGATGCTTGGAAGACTATACATGTTGTAGATTAGGGCTTCTTCCAAGAAGAAGTGCTTAGAGTTCTTCCAAGCTTTGCTCTAAGGAAGTTTTATAGTCCTTGGTTTTAGTCCTAGGTCCATGATCCACTTGGAGTTGGTTTTTGTGTATGGAGTGAGGTGTGGATCTTGTTTGAGTTTTCTACAGATACTTTTCCAATTTTGCCAACACCATTTCTTAAAAAGGCTGTCATTTCTCTTTGTAGAAAATCAGTTGACCATAGGTGGTTTTTGTCGTTGTTAAATGCCGTCGAGTCTTAGATGACTCATAGAGACCCAATGAATTAAAGATTTGAACACTTGTATAACTTTCATCATTTCTCCAAGTTCATGGAGTTTTTGGAAGCAAGCTATTTCAGAAATAGATGCCTCTTCTGCTTCCAAACTTGTTTTAATTGGGAAGCTCCACGAAGCACTGTCCACCATGAATAACCATTATCACAACATCACAGCAACAACGAGTTACCTCTGTACAGCAAATGAACAGACCAGTGCAATACCACTTAGACGAATGTTTGACCAAAAACAATTAAAACCAGGCCTGACAATTTACATATTCAATGCAATCCCGATCCAAATATCAAATTCATTTTTCAAGGAGATTGAAAGGGAAATAATCAAATTTATTTAGAGAGACAAGAGACCCTGAATAACACTTCTGAAAAACAAAAATGAGATTGGA
>NW_006399801.1:10228940-10231065 GCF_000299155.1 Elephantulus edwardii
AACAGACACATGAAGAAATGTGCCAAATCACTAGCAATAAGAGAGATGCAAATCAAAACCACAATGTGGTACCATCTCACTCCAGTAACAGTGACAAAGTTTAACAGGGCAGCAAGTAATAAATGTTGGAGAGGATTTGGTGTGAAAGGAACTCTTATATATTGTTGGTGGATTGTAAAATGATGCAACCATTCTGGAAGGCAGTTTGGCACTTCCTTAAAAAGCTGAACATAGAAATTCCTTATTACCCAGCTATTCCACTACTTGGAATAAAACTTAAGAATATGAGAACTGAGGCATAAACTGAGATTTGTACACCAATGTTCATAGCAGCATTATTTACCATTGCAAGAATATGGAAACAGCCCAAATGTCCAACCACAAACGAATGGATGAGAAATTATGGTACATTCACACATTGGAATACTATGCAGCTCGCAGGAGCAATAACTTTATAAATTATTACCTAACTTGGGAGGAACTGGAAAGCATTATGCTGAGTGAACTAACTCAGTCCCACAGGGATAAATAGTTTATTAGACCATTATTGTAGAATGAGTATAAGGATCCAGGAAGGGTGGGAGAGGGTGGAAGCAGAGGGATGTGGATGTACAGGGGGAAGAAGAGATTCATCATTTGTTTGTACAATTTGATGGGTGGGGGGGTGAGGGAAATTAAAAGAATTTGTTCGAGTTTGTATTAGAATTTTGTAAATAAACTAGTGTAAAAAGAAAAGGTCAGTCTAGCTGAGCCTGGAATTATCTCCCATGAACCCCTTTTAGTAGAATAGAATGTCACTCAAAATGCAAAATGATACTCTTTAGATTGTTAGTTAAACAAAAAACAAACCCCCCAAAACCAAACCAAAACCCAACTGTATAAATCCAAAAGGTCAACCTTGAATAAATATCATAGGTGAGAAGATAAAGTGTTATATAAATCAGAATATTGGCAATAAATAATGTTTGCACAATAGAGAAAATGTAAATCATTTAATTGTCCAATCAGTATACACATTGCCAGATGGGTAAATTTGTTGCTTGCTGTGTAAACTTTCACCAGAACACAATAAAATATAATTGAAAAAACAAAAAAACAAAAACAGACAAACAAAAACAGTCTTGAGGGCTGCAGATTAAAATCACCCACCTTTGGCTTGGTAGCATAACTTTCTATGCACTAGGCCAAAAGAGCTCTCTCGTTGTTGTTGTTGTTGTTAAGTGCTGTTGAGTCATAGACTACTCATGAACCCTATGAATGAAAGACCTGAACACTTGTATAACTCTCATTTTTTCAAGTTCATAGTTTCCAGAGGCAAGCTATTTCTGGGTTCTCAATTCTAATCCATTGGTCCATGTGTCTGTCATTATACTAGTATCATGCTATCTTGACCACCACCGCAGTGTAGTAGGATTTGAAATCGGAATTTCTCCTGCCTTCTCCTGCCTCCTACCTTGTTTCTCTTTTCTAAGGAGTGCTTTGTTTATTCGGGGCCTCTTTCCATCCCAAATGAAATTGGAGATTGCCTTTTCCATCTCGTTGAAGAATGAAATTGGTATTTGTATTGGGAGTGCATTGGATGTGTAAATTTCCTTTGGTAGTATTGTCATTTTTATAATGTTGAGTCTTGCTATCCAAGAGCAAGTTATATTCTTCCCTTTCTCCAGGTCTCTTTTTGTTTCTTGTAGTAATGTTTCATAATTTTCTTTCAATAGATCCTTTGTGCTTCTGGTTAGATTTATTCCCAAGTATTTAACAGAACAGCAAACAACAAATGCTGGTGAGGTTCAGGGAAAACTGGAACCCTTATTCACTGTTGGTGGAAGTGTAAAATGGCGCAGCCACTATGGATGACAGTATGGCGCTTTTCTTTTAGTGTGGTTTTTATCTGAAAGTCTATTTTATCAGAGATTAATATTGCTGTTCCTGCTTTTTTGTGGGTGCCATTTGTTTGGTGTATTTTTCCCCTCAGTCTTTAATGTTTTGTTCATTTTTTCCTCATTTCTTAGATGTGTCTCTTGTAGGCAGCATGTAGATGGGCTTTGTTCTTTTTTTTATCCACTCTGCCACTCTTTTTCTCTTAATTGACTAATTTAGTCCTTTCACATAACTGTGATTATTGACA
>NW_006399801.1:10240378-10244479 GCF_000299155.1 Elephantulus edwardii
ATCTTTTGCAATTTCTTCAGTAGTTATTTTCTTCCACATCAATATATTTCTTCTAGTTCTCTTTCTCTGAGATATTTGTTTTATTTATGGCTTTCATTTGTTTTCTCATTGTTTCCACTTTCTTTTGTAGCTTTTCATAAAACTCCCCTTCAGCGTATTTCTACTTGTTCCCTATCTCTGAGGCATTTCCTTTTTTTAAGGTTTTCATCTTTTTTCCAGTATTTGTACTTTCTTCCATAGCTATTCATATGACTCTATATCAGTATATTTCTTCTGCATCTCTGTCTCTCAGGTATTCATTGGGTTTGCAATATGTTTTGTTTAGGAGAACGCTAATTTTGGAAGATTTTTTTTTTCTCACAATGTTTGAGCAGCCTGCTGCTTTCTTGACACTATGTGAAGTTTTTCTTGGTATGCATTAGATAATTTCTATTGTGTCTGCATAGGTTGTTTATAATTTTTTATATTTACTGTTATATATTAGTTAGGGAGCACTGGTGGCCTAGTAGCAAGAAGCTGCACTGAAATCCTGAAAGGATGCAATTTGAATCTACCAGCTGCTCCATGAGACAAGGATAGAAAATCTCCTTCCATAGGATTAACTGCCTCTGAGGCCTCTGGAGGGTCACCTATGGGTTGGTTCCGACTTGATGATATACAAAAACAACAACATTTATTAGTTGCGGACTTTAAATTTTCGCTTTACAGAAGGGGACTTCATGCTATGCTAGGAGTCCTTCCTAGGCTTGTGCAGTTGGAAACTGTCCTTTCCTAAGGTCCTTCAATTTCTCTTTGTACTTCAGGGTAGCTTTGCAGAAATCTCACCTGACTGTTGCCCACCTCTTCTAAACTTTGAAATTGTACTTGATGATGCTGATGAGCACAGGAAATAAAGACAACCTTCCCTCAGCAGGCAGCTGCACTCTCTCTATCCAGTGTCTCTTGCAATTATCTTACTGTTGTTGTTATGTGCTGTCATCTGTGACCCATAGTGATCCTAAGTACAGTGGCTCTGAAGCCTGCCCTGTCCTGAGCCAGTGTCACTAACTCTGACACACCAACCCCCATTGCCCTAGTTACAGTATCAATCCATCTCATCCCAGATCTTCCTCTCCTGCACTGTTCCTCCACCCTGCTGAGCATGATGTCCTTCTCCAAGGACCAGTCTTTCCTGGCCACATACCCAAAGTGTGTGAGATAAAACTTCAAAACCTTAGCCTTCAAGGAGAAACTTGCTTTCACCCTCTCTAAGACAGATCTTTTCATTTTCTTAGCAGTCTATGATATATTCAAGACTCTTCTTCAGCACCACAACTCGAAGGCATTGATTCTTCTTCTATTATCCTTAGTCCTGTCCAGCTCTCTGAAGCATAACAAGTAATTTCAAAGACTCTAGCCTGGATTAAGCACACTTTAGTCTATAGACTGACATGAGTCCCCCCAATCTGTGTGTGATACGATGTTTTGTTGTTGGAAGCAGCCTAGGACCTAATATACTAACTAAAATTATCACACTTGTATTTTATGTCCTTTTAAATTATTTTAACCTTTAAATATCAACAAAAGTTTTAAAGGATTCCTATAGATTAGAGAAAAGCAACTTAAGGTTTCTTTCTTTAATTTTGCAATTACCGTGTTATCAGTGTTTACTTTTAATCCACTTTGTAAAGGCAAGATATTTTAAGAGTTGGAGAGAAAAGTTGAGCAAATCAGGAATAAACTTACATCTGCGGAAGATACTATATAAAGGGGACTTCTCTCTGTAGGGTACTATGCTTAAAGACCTCTGGTTGTACAATTAAGTATTTGGATGCTAGTCTATGAACCCATCCAGCTGTTCCACGACAGAGACCTGCAGTCTGCTTCCATAAATATTACAGTCAGGAAAACCCTACAGGGCAGTTGTACCCTTATACAAGGTTTCTATGAGTTAAAATCAGCTCAAATACACCCACAGCAACAATAAAAGTGTGTTAGATGAAGATGACATAAATATGATTAAAACTCAACAGTGATCATAGTGACTGTTTATAACTCAGACCAGGGGTCAACAAACTTTTTCTGTAAAGGACCAGATAGTAAATATTTTATTCTTGGAGGCCATCTGGTCTCTGTTGTAACTACTTAAGTCTGCCGCTGTAACATGAATGGAAGCAGGCATAGACAATACATAAACTAATGGAGTGCCTGAGTTCCAACTTTATTTACAAAAACATCCAGCTGGATTTAGCTGGCAGACTATAGTTTACCAACCCTTGACTTAGATAAAGAAAAGATTTTTTTTTTCCTGAGGAGAATTTTTTTGTCACTGACGTGGTTTAGAATTACTGCTTTTAATAAGTTTCATTAGTTTTCAAGTTATCTACAGACAAGGCACCTAATTATTGCCTGTATCTGGGTCAAACCTCATCCTGTGTCCTTGGTGGGGCATTATATCCTTCTAACTAGATTCTAGACCCTAGAAGATCGGTTTGACCCAAGTTGGTAGTCCCAGTACTTAACAAAAGACCTTATTCATTGAGTGTACTCAGTACATATTTTGCAATAGAGTAGACTGGAACTAAAGTCTATGCAAGTTAGTACTTGCTGTATAACATAATAAATGAAGAGGGATACCAAAATGCCTTCTATTTAAAACAAATCTTTAAGGATTCTTATTACTTTCATAAAATGTATTCAAGCTATTTCCAAAAAGTTTTTTTTAACAAAGAATCCCACATACTACAAATATTTATAATTATTTTCCTATCAGTAAGCAGTCATTTCACTGTAATCATAAAAAAGTTTCTATTTATAACAACTACTATTTATTTAGGGAACTCTTGTGGCCTACTAGTAAGGAGTTGTATTGTCAATTCAAAAGCAGGAAGTTTGGGTCTCTCTGCAGAAAATGATGGGCAATCTCTTCTCATGTCATTTACAGCCACTGAAAACTCACTGGAAGGTTAGTTGATTCTGACTCCATGGCAATGAATAGTAGCAGCACAATTTATTTTATACTATCTGCTTTGGGCACAATATTAAATGACCCAAGAAGCATAAAAGGAAGATGGGAAGAGTATACAGAATCACTGTACCAGAAAGAATTAGCTGACACAGAAGAATTTCATGAAACAATATACGCACAAGAGCCTGTGGTGATGAAGGAAAAAGTTCAAGGTGCTCTGAAGGAATTGGCATAAAACAAAGCACCAGAAATTGACGGCATACCAATTGAAATCTCTGAAAAAGCAGATCTTGTCCTGAATGTACTCACCATGTTGTGTCAAGAAATCTGGAGTACAAATGACTGGAAGAGATCCATATTTGTTCCCATCCCAAAGAAAACTGACCCCAGAGAGTACGGAAATTATTGAACAATATCATTAATATCACATGCAAGCAAGATTCTGCTGAAAATGTTCCAAAAATGACTGGAACAGCACATCAACAGAGAAATGCCAAATGTGCAGGCTAAGTTTAGAAGAGGTCATGGTACAAGGGATATGATAGCTGATGTTAGATGGATCTTGGCTGAAAGCAGGGGACACCAGAGGAATGTCTATCTGTGTTTCATTGACTATGCAAAGGCATTTGACTGTGTAGGTCACAGCAAATTGTGGCTAACTCTGAGAAGAATTGGAATCTCAGAACACATGATTGGGCTTCTGTGAAACCTATACTTGAACCAGGACACACTCATCAGTACAGAGCAAAGAAATACTGCATGGTTTAAAATCTGGAAGGGTGTAAACCAGCTATATGTCCTATCTCCATACCTTTTCAATTTATATGTGGAAAAGATTATCTGGAAGACTGCGGTCTCTGAGGAGGAATGTGGCATCAGGATTGGAAGAAGACTCATTAACAATCTGCATTAGGCAGATAACACCTTGCTTGCTTGCTGAAACTAAGGAGGATCTGAAGCACTTGCTGCAGATTGTCAAGGACTACAGTCTTCAATACTGATTGAAGCTCAACATCAAGAAAACAAAGGTCCCCACCACTGGTCCTACTGGCAGCAGCATCAATTATTATCAATCATCAGAAGAGACAGATTGTTAATAACTTTAGTTTGCTTGGCTCCATAGTCAACACTGTTGGTAGCAACTGCCAGGAAAT
>NW_006399801.1:10246234-10276721 GCF_000299155.1 Elephantulus edwardii
ACTAAGGCAGAGTAGGAAGAAAGAATATAATTGAAATATACTTCTGAAAAATTAACCACAATTTATCTAGGGATCACAACATAACTGGAAGATGAGGCCTTGAATTCAAAGGTACTACATACACAATAGCCACAACATTGGACTGAAGCATATCAATGGCCATAATGATAGGCAGGACCAGTCAGCATTTATTCTGTTGCCCATGCAATCACTATGAATTGAGTTGAATTCAGGAAAAACTTAACAACAATAAGATGTTGTTAACAATAGAAAATGTCTATTTTTTTTCCTTTTCTTGCTTCCAGCTTATCTTTTATGAGTTTTGTAGTCTCCTCAAGAAATTATTTTTAGTTTCCTTTGTGAAGTTAATAGTGTCAAACATTTATGCTGCTGCAGCAGTTCTTTATGCCCAATCAGAATTCTTTGTCTATCTTCTTCATCTATATCTGCCCCCCTGCCCCCCGTCTCATTCTCTGAGGCCAGATCTTGCTCATCCTTTTGTCTTGTAAGCTTTGCCAGCTGTCTCAGCCTGTGGCCATAGCTCATTAAGAGAACAGGTGTGGCTGTATCATGCTCTGCCTCCTTCACGTTCCCCTTCTGGGCAGGTGCTACTTCTCTTGAAACAGACACCTGTTGATTTTTGCAACCAACTTATTTGGTGAAATATCCCAAATGAAATCTGCCTTTTGTCTTACACAAGCTAATTTTCTGAAGTCTTTTAATTCCCCCTCTTTGGATATGTTTCTTCTGATGGTCAACTTCTTTTGCAATGTGTTTGTAGATAATCCATTATATTTGCTTTCCTGAGACCTAGTGGTGAGATGTTCTATCATATATTTTGAGCACGTTGTCAGAAGCGATCAGTCCTTAGGAAAGGACATTGTGCTTAGTAAAGTAAAGGTTGGTAAAGGAGAGGAAGCTCCTCAGTGAGATGGATTAACATAGTGACTGCAAAAATGGACTTAAATATGGTGAAAGCAATGTTTTCACTGATTGTACATGGAGTCATTGTGAGTTAAGGTCAACTCGATGGCACCTAATGACAATAACAATAAGGTATAGATTAGAAGGAGACCCTCTGAAGCCAGTATAGTGGTCTGAATGACAACTTTTTACTAGTTGGATGGCTTGGAAAAAATTTTCCCTTTAAACCACAGCTTAACATCATCTTTAAAACATAGTCACCAATCTCAGTCTTAGGTAGTTGGTGTGGAGATTACCAGAAATAACATATTCAAAGCACCTAGTCTGGCATCCAGCAAGAGTTTAGTATGTGGCATATTACTGTTATTTTTTTTTTTCATGCCTCTGGATAGTCTATGAACTTTGATAAATGTCGATAGTTGTAGAGGGGCTTCAGGCCTTTTGTTCATAGGGTCACTATGAGTCATGCTCGACTTGAAGGCAGTCAGCAATGACAACTATGTGGTTGGGCAGCACAGCACATATACTGTGCAACAGTTCTCATCCCAGGATTGTGGGCAGCAGTCAAAGGGCAATTTCCATCATTCATCTCCCTTGCAGAGTGTTCTTTTTGCAGTTTGTCCTTCTAAATAATTGTCTTTTGTTCCATTTCCCTGCCTGGATGCTGTTACTTTGTGACTGGATCTCTTGAACCTATAATATGATCACAGGCTGCTGCCTATTCTCTCCAGATCTCCTCCGAGGCATTCCTTTTTCCAATGAAATGCAAACCCTAAACTAGGACCTGCGTGGCTGCTGTGCTAGTTTGCTAGAGCTGCTGTCCTAAAGGGTCAGAACCAGGGTGGCCCACAAAAATAAGAGCTTTCTTTCTTCCCAGTTCTGGAGATCACCGTGTTGACCACATTAATTTCTTCTGAAGATTTGGGGAAAATCCTGTCCCATGATTCTCTTTGGCTTCTTAAATCCAGGACACCCTTGTCAAATGGTAACCTCTGTCTTCCTGTCTCTATTGCTTCTCTTTTATAAAGATACTTCTGATAATAGATCAGGTTGATCTTACTCTACTATTGTTGATTATGTACCATTGGTGCCTGCGAATCATAGTGGCCCTACGTACGGCAGCTCTAAAGCCTACCGTGTCCTGAGCCAGTCAGACTGATTCTGACACACCTATCCCCATTGCCCCAGTTACTTTATCAATCCATCTCATCCCATTTGAGGTCTTCCTCTCTTGTCTTCCAAGCATGGTATCCTTCTACAAAGATGAGTCCTCCTGGACGTGTGCCCAAAAGATGTGAAACGGAACATTAAAATCCTAGCCTCCAAGGAGAAACTTGGTATCACCCTCTCTGAGACAGACCTATTTGTTTTCTTGGCAATCCATGGTATGATCAAGACTCTTCTCCAGCACCACAACTCAAAGGCATCGATTCTTCTTCTGTCATCTTTAGTCAATGTCCAGCTCTCTGATGCATAACAAGTAATTGTGAAGACTGTGGCCTGGATCAAGTGTACCTTAGTCTCTAGACTGACATTGTTGCTTCTCAGTACTCTGGAGAGATCTACCTACAATGTCTTATTCACCTACTTAACTGATAGTATCTCCATAGACCCTATTTCCAAATCAGGCCATATTTATAGGTCCCTGAGTTGTTATTAGGTACTATTAAATCAGCTACAAATTCTAGTGACCTTTTGAACAACAGGTCTAATCTTTGCCCTATCCTGTGCCATTGTCACAGTCTCCACCATGTTTAAGCCCAGTTTTGCAGCACTGTTTCTTACCTGGGTTAAGATTTCGATACAACTATTTGAGGGACACAATTCAGTCCTGAACAGTGCCTACCTCTAGCTCTTCTTGGGCAGAAGAACTTTCTTACACTTCTTTCTAAGCAGTTTACAACTACTGACTGTGCTATCTCTGTGCTGGAGGAAGGGCCTGATGCTTTCTCATGGCTCATGTGGAGAGGAAAAGAAAGATGTGAAAAGGAATTGTTTGCATGAAACGCAGAGTACAGTACAGGCATGAGGGTGGGTGTACAGACAAGGTTCTGGAAATTCTAGAAATGCCCAGTGTTACAAAGTTTTAAGACCAAAGAGAGATTGCTTAGATGTTGTCAGGTGAGAGGTATCATTCCAAGCAAGGGAATATGGAATATAGAAAAGCTTCAGATTAATAGATTTTATGAATCTTGCCAAGAAACTGGCCCCAGATGTGGTTTTATAGGAACTTCCGAATCCCGTCCATACTTAGTTTCCCAAGCCTCTTGAGTTTTTGTGGTGGTCCTAGAAGACAGTCCTCCCCAGGGAAGATGTGGATGCAGCTTTCTAATAAGTTGGGGAAAAGGGGTTCTAAGAACAGTCCTGCTTGACTGAGGGCTTTGGGATAAATTGGTTTCCAGGCAGTTTTCAGGTCTTGTTTGAGGCCAAGCCTGGACTTATTCTCTGGGACAGTGGCTGAAACAAGATATCTGTGGTTCCTTACAAAAGAGCCAAATCTCTTCCCAGAAACAGCCAGGCCAGTGCCCATCAGACAGCAATATCTTTGACCCCGTTTGCCCAGGGCCCAGGAAAACATTTCTGGGATCAATCGAAGCTACTCCTCTGAGGTCTGTGGTGGAGCTGCTTTCCTTCTTAAGGATTGTTTTCCCCTCAGAGGAAGTCCAAAAAAAGCTAACAGGCATATTTCCTCCAGGCCTATGTCATTGCATTGCAGGTCCAGTCAAACAATTAGCCCCAGGCAGTAGCCATCCATCAAACACCAACAGTGAGTTGTACTGTGTTGCTTTGCTCAGGCTCCTCTTCTGTGGGGACAAAGTTCATACTAGTCACCTCCAAACACAATCTATGCCTTGTGCAGGGTGGAAGGGTGGAGGCTCAGTGAAGGGGTTAGAGCATGAGTCTCCCTGTTCAGCAGAACTAGAATCAGGCCTCATTTCTATCCTATCAGCTATGTGACTTTAAGTTATCTCACATTATGGCTTAGTGATAAGAATTTGAGCTACCAACCCTAAAGTACATGGTTTGAATCCACCAGCTGCTCTATGGGAAAAAGAAGGGCAATCTCTTCCTGTGTGATTTATTGCCTCTAAAAATATGCTTAGAGTGATTAGGAGTAGATTCTGACTTGATGGCATATGACAGCAACAACAGTATTTACAAGACTGTGATGGTACTTACAGAACTGGTATGATAGTCCATAAGGTTATGTATGTAAAATATTTAGAATCCTACCCAGTATATAGCAAGTTTTCCACTTAGTGGATATTTCTTTATTTAATTTTTCTTGGATTTTTCAAGATATAACAAAGCTTTAAAAATACTAGGCTGTGGAAAAAAAAATCCTCTTTTTAGTTTCTGAGGACATGACAATCATTCAAAACTTAGCCAAGATATTTCCACTGTTACCCACAGACATAAAATCTTTTTTTCTTTTTTTAATTGTGATTTTAACAAACATTTACAGAAAGGTTGAATTTTCATTCATTAATTGTTACACAGATATATTCATTCATTGCTGTGTGATTTCCTTCTTTTCCTCCCTTCCTCTCCCCAGTCTACTTTGCTATGTACTTCTTATTCTGGGCTGTTGTCTTACATATAATGCCTAATCACATATTCCTTTTAAATAGTTCTTTCCTTCGTCTGTTCCAAAGAAATGTTTATTATTTATTCCCTCTTTTCTTAATTTTCCCCCAATCACCATGTCAGTCCTATTTTATAACAGTGATGTTGTGCAGTATTTTGTCCTTTTGTGACTGAGATATTTTATTCAGCACAATGTCTTTCAGGGTCACCCATGTTGTGTAATATTTGATGACTTCCTTGTTTTTCAGTACTGTATAGAATTTCATGGTGCAAATATACCATAGTTTTCTATATCCATTCATTTGTTAATGGGCACTTGGGTTGCTCTTAGCTCTTTGCTATCATTAATAATGCAGCAATAAGCATGGGTGTGCATGTATTTATTTGGGTGGCAGCTCTGGTTTTTTGTTTTGTTTTGTTTTTAGGGTATATACCTAGTAGTGGAATTGCTAGGTCAAATGGTATTTCTATTTCCAACTTTTTGAGATTGTGCTATACCACCTTCCATAGCAGTTGCACTATTTTACACTCCCACAAGCAGTAAATATGGGTTCCAATTTCTCCACAAACTCGCCAGCATTTGTTGTTTGCTGCTCTGTTGAACTTTGCTATTGTTACTGGGATGAGATGATACCTCATAGTAGTTTTAATTTGCATCTCTCTTAGAGCTAGGGATTTTATTTGTTCACCATCTGAATATTTTCTTTGGTAAAGTGTGTTTATATCCTGCCCATTTTGTGATTGGGTCATTTACCTTTTTCTGCTTGAGGTGCTAGAGCATTCCATAAATTTTAGATATGAGTCCCTTATCAGATATGTCATTACCAAATATTTTTTTCCCTGCCTATGGTTTTCTTTTTAACCCTGTTAAAAATCTCTGGAAAAAAGCCAAAGTAGTTATAAAGGGTCAGTTTATAACAATAAGCAAATACATCAAAAGGTAAGAAAAAAATTATAATTGATTCATTAACCAAAAAGTTGAAAAAGAATAGCAAGAAAACCTGGCACCTTCTAAAAAAATAAAAGTATAAAAATTAGGGCAGAAATAAATGAAATAGAAAATGGAAAAACAATTGAAGCCGTCAACAAGACCAGGAATTTGTTCTTCAAAATGTCAAAACTAACATAAGTTTCCCTAAAAAAGTTATTTACTTTTAATGTAATGATTTGACCCCATAGGAAACAGAGAATTTTATTTATTATCCATGTTACTATGGAAAAATCAATTCATTTCTACAGCATTTTCTTATAATTCAGAAATACTCAAAACACACCTTTTCTTTAAGTTACAGTCTGGAATTTCTTATATTTTCAATTTCTTTCTGATCATCTAAGCACATAATGTTCAACTTTATTGAGAGTGTGGGGAAAGGATTGATGAAAAATTTGTCATAAACAAATCATTTGTATCCTTTTGACAGAGGCATGGTCAATTCTCAATCAGAAAACCAAACAACTGAGAGTGTACAAAGAGTACTTGAATTCTAGTTCTGATTCCTTCAACTACCCATCTATGTGAAGTGGAGCACATCTCTGCGACTCAGTTCCTTAGATTCCAAGTGCCTAATTCATGTAGTCGTGGTGAGGAGAAATGCCCTAATGGATGTAAAAGTGTGCTGTCCACTGGCATACACTTATGCATAAAATGTAGGGTTAATAATTCAGTCTTAAAACCTAGCCTTCATTTTATGGTGTCTGATTTCCTTGGCATCCACAACACTTAAAACCTAATAATAAAGTCATGTTGTCAAGAGTACAATTAAGAACAAGTTGGAAAACTGCCCAGTTTCCGTGCATTTGATCTCAGCGAAGCATAACACATTTGAAAGAACTCTTGACGCAGAAGCTGGATTTCTGGGGAAGTCCCTCCATCTGGTCCTCTCTTCTTGCATCCCACCCTCCATCCTCTGCCTGTCTCCTTAATATTCTATTTTGCTTAGTTTCCTATAGACTGAGTAGTCTATGATCTCAAGATCAAGTTTTACCCAAGGGAAGATTGGGCAGAGTAAGATTCAACTTTGTATTTCTTCCCTTCGCACACAACTTAACTAACATGTTTGTACAGACAGACACTAATAAAAACCTAAAAAGAGGATAAAGTCTCTGAGTTTGGCACATATGTGAAAAGGGAATCACTGTTTATGAGAACTGTTAATCTTTCTTGGCAGTTCGAGATCATTCTTGACTGAGGGTGTACCTTGACTCACTCTCCGTCTGTCCAGAGGCTGGTAGAGAGGGTGTCCCTTGATACCTTCCAAGTCAATTTAAGTAGGCTCTTGTATGCTTTGGCTCCATCCTTCCTTGATATCCCTACTGAGTGAGTGATCTACACCAACTGATCAAATCTCAAATAACTTTGTAAACAAACAACAGAGAATGATAGCATTTTTCAGGAAATTCAACCAATTCTGATATGTCTCAGTAAGAAGTTCAGCCAGTACTTTAAAATCAATGTAACTGCCTTCTAAAATCAATGAACTCATCTCTACATGTCTTCTCCTTTGTCCCAGCAGTTAAATTGTCCTGTTGATAGCAAATCAAGAGAGAGTTCTTTGACCTCCAAAAGTGAAGATGTCCCACCACCTTCACTGAGGTGAAATTGCAGACTTCCTATATTGAGGGGAGCCTTGCTACTTCCTATAGACCTCAGGTCATGGAAACATGCATGCCAGTTTTCTCAGGCATCTTTGTGCCAACTTCTGTGGTCCTCAAATATATCCCCTGAACTAGTTCTCATTAATTCTTTGGTAGGAGTCCAGAAATGAAGGAAAGATGGGAAACAGGGAAGATGGCCCAGGACGATAATGAGGGAAATGAGATTGCTCAGATTAATAGAAGAATTCACCAATCTTCTCTGCTCCTTCTCAGGTATTCCTTGTGTTTCCTCTAAAGCTGTGAAAATAATGCACAGAGTTGGTCCCCAGACTGCCTGGCACAGAACTGATGTCTTGACTGCCATGAAGCATCACTTTCCCACTGACAACCAAATCTGTTTCCTGATGCTAATTCATTTTCAGTGTCTTAATTTTTATGATCTCAAAATCTTGTGACCAGTTAACATATGCAAAAGTAATTGAAAATATTTCATTTGATAGTCTCTTTGGAATTCCCAGGTGGTGGCATAAAAGCATGAAGCCTTTGATTATAAGTGTGTGTGTGTGTGTGTGTGTGTGTGTTTATGCATGCACAGGTTCTCACTGGTATACATGCACATATATGCACATACCCAGGGACATATTCTGTACTGAGGAGTCGAATAGAAACAACATGAAATAAAAAGCCTTTTTCTGACTCATATTTATTCCTTCAGGAATAAACCCTTTAGAGAAGTTCCATTAGTGTGCATCAGCTGAAAATAGATTTATTCACTACTTGAATGAATATATCTTATTTTTCAGTATGACACTTTCACTGGATACTCAGCTCTAAGCTGAAAATTATATTCTTGCAGCCCTCTAAAAACATGACTGCACTGAGGTTTAGCTCCGAGCTTCTCTGTTAAAAAGTCAGAGTTCTGTCTAACTCTAGCTCCTTTTAGGCAGTTTGTCGTTCCCTGTGACTAATTTTCTGATAGCTTCCTTTGGTGTCCAGTAGTTTCAATAACTCTCAAGTGTGTTTCTTTTTCCTTTCTCATCATTTTATTGGTTAGCATACAAGCATTCATATATAGTGCTTCATGCATGTACATTGTGTATTATACAATCTTTTACTTACATTGTATTTCATTCATGTACACTGTGCTTTCTACAATCATTCATACACATTGTATTTTAAATAATTAGATACTATTGATCTCGGCCTATTATTACCCCATCTTCTCAAGATTTCTTTAACTCTTTCCTATTCCTTCACCCGCATTTGCCCACTAACTTCTGTTATCCTAGGAATTTCCCTGTCTCCCCATTTTCCATCCTTTTCCTCCCGTTCTCCCTTTTGAACATTTATATGCACCTTGCTGAGTTGTCCTTATAATTTTACAATAATAGTCTTATACAGTATTTGTCATTATGAGACTGAGTTATTTCAGTCAGCACAATGCTCTCCTGACTCTCCCATGTTATTCAGTATTTTAAAATATTGTTGCTACGTCATATTCCATCTTGTAAGTGTACCACAATTCCTCAATCCATTTGTTTGTTGGTGGAAATTTGAATTGTTTCCATTTTCTTACTGATGTGAATAATGCTGCTATGAACATAAGCATACATATTTTTGTTCTTGTCTCAGTTCTGATTCCTTGGGATGGATGCCTATCAGTGGAATAGCTGGGGTTTTTTGGATTTCTACATTCAGGTTTTTGAAGAAACATCAAACTGCCTTCCAGAGTGGTTGTATCATTTTACAGTCTCATCAACAGTGCGTGAGAGCTCTCTGCATCCTCTCCAACATTCTCTACTTGGTGTCCTGTTAAAATTTGCCCCTGCTACTAGGGTGAGAGAGGGTATCTTGTTATTTCACTTTGCATCTCTCTAATGGCCAGTGATTTTGAATATTTCCTTATGTTGGTTATCTGAATGCCTTTTATCGTGAAGATTTTTTTCCATGTCTTTTGCCCATTTTGTTATTGTGTCATCAGTCTATGTCTTATGTAGGCCCTATAACATTAAGTAAATTTTAGTTAGAAGATATTTGTCTGAAAAGTCATTCTCAAAAGTTTTTTCCCCTTGTCTATATACTTACTTTTCAGCTTCTTAAGAAAAGTCTTTTATGCACACAGAAAATTGATCTTCAGAAGGTCCCATCCATCTATTTCATCTTCTCTTGGGTGTGCATTTCTGGTTATCTTTACAAGCATATTTATGCCATAGGGTGGGGCTTCTATGTTTGGCCCCATTTTGTCTCTTATGATCTTTATGATTTGGGATGTTAGTTCTAAGTCTCTAACTTACCTTGAGTTGATTTTTGTGTATAGTATGTGAGAGAAGTGGATCCTGATTCAGTTTTCTGCAGGTAGACTTCCATTTTTTCCAACATCATATGTTAAAGAGGCGGTGGTCATTTTCCTATTATATAGGTCTTGTTTCCTTGTCATATATCAATTGACTACAGGTAGATGGGTTGATTTCTGGGTTCTCAGTTCTATTCCATTGTCATTGTATTTGTCCCATGCTGTTTTGCTTACTAGACCTGAATAGTGGGTTTTGACATCAAAGAGTGCTATGGCTCCCATTTCATTTTTATTTTTCAGAAGAGCTTTACTTATTTGATATGTCTTTACTTTCCTCATATACAGTCCAGCCTCCCAGATAATTTGTTCTGCAAATAGACTGAAAAGGTATGGAAATAGGAGACATCCCTGGCATATACCCTTCCCAATTTTGAACCATGTAGTGTTTCCTTGCTCTGTTCTGATGACTTCCTCCTGGTCCAAACATAGGTTTTGCATTAGCATGATCAAGTATTCTGGGATTCCCATTTTTCTCAGAGTAAGCCACAGTTTGTTGTGATCCACACAGTCAAACGCCTTTGTATAATCAATGAAACACTGATAGACATTCCTCTGGTATTCCCTGCTTTCAGCCAAGATCCATCTAATATTAGCTACAATATCCCTAGTACCATGACCCCTTCAAAACCCAGCCTGGACTTCTGGCAGTTCTCTGTTGATGTGCTCTTCCAGTAATTTTTGGATAATCTTCAGCAGAATCTTGCTTCATGTGATATTAATGATATTGTTAGATAATTTTCACATTCTGTTGGATTACCTTTCTTTGGAATGGAAACAAATACAGATCTCTTCCAGTCAGTTGACCAAGTAATTGTCCTCCAGATTTCTTGACACAACTTGGTGAGCACTTCTAGGGTAGCACCTGTTAGTTGAAATATGTCCATTGGTATGCCATCAATTCCTGGGGCATTATTTTTTTCCAATCGTTCAAAGCAGCTTGAACTTCTTCCTTCATTCCCATAGGCTCTTGCTCATATGTTGTTTCATGAAATTCTTCTTGCCAATTCATTTTGTTACAATGACTCTGTAGCCTCCATTTTCTTTTAATATTTTTGTGTTGGAAACAGTGAGATTGGCACAGGATAGAGCAGGGTTTAGGGCTATTGTACATAGGCTTGCTATGAATCGCAGGCAACTCCACAGCACATAACAACAACAACTACTTTACTTTCCAAATAAAACTGCAAATTGCCTTTTCTATCTCTTTGAAGAATGAGTTTTGTGTCAGTATGGAGCTTGCATTAGACAAATAGATGGCTTTTGGTGTCATTTTTATAATGTGGTGCCTTCCCATCAACGAACAGGGAATATTTTTTCATTTAGTTAGATTTCTTACTGTTTCTTATAGTAATGTTTTGTAGTTTTACTTACAAAGGTCTTTTGTGTCTCTAGTTAGGTTTATTCCCAAGAATTTTTGGGTTGGTTATTGTTACTTGAATTGCTTTCTTAGTTTCCTTTTTCCCATGTTCTTTGTTGCTATAGAAATTCAACTGATTTTTGTATACTAATCTTGTATCCTGCCACTCTACTAAATTGATCTAATAGATCTAACAAAGTTTTTGTTGAATCTTTGGAGTTTTCTATGTACTCTATCAAATCATCTGCATATAACAGCAATTTTACCACCTCTTTGCCAGTTTGGATCCCTTCTGTTGTCTTATTGGCCTAGCAAGTGACCCCTGTTCAAAAAGGGGATTTCTTTTTGTCTTTCTCCATTGAGAATGATGTTGATTCTTTGTTTTATGTATACATTTTTTTCAATATGTTGAGGAAATTCCTTTCTATTCCTATTTTGTTGAGTGTTTTAATCAGGAATAAGTATTGGATTTTGTCAAAGGCTTTTCTGCATCAATGCATAAGATCATGTGGTTCTTGTCCTTTGCTTTGTTAATGTGATGGGTTTCATTGTTTTTCTTATGTTGACCCAGCCTTTCATATGACCACTTGGTCATGATGAATTATTATTTTAGGGGGTGTGTGTATGTACTGTTTGATTTTTTTTTAACCAGAATCTATTAAGGATTTTCATGTCTAGGTTCATGACAAATGTCAGTCTGTAGTTTTCTTTTTTTTTTTTTTTTTTTTTAATATCACTGCCTGATTTTAGTATTAGGGTTATGCTTTCTTCATAGAATGACTCTAAGAGCATCTCTGAATGGTAGAATTCACCTATGAAGCCATCTGGGCCTGGATTGTTTTGAGGGGAAATCTCTTTATTACCTACTCAATTTCTTCTTTTGAGACGGGTCCACTCAAGAGTACTACAACTGTGTGTGTCAATCTAGGTAGGGTGTGGATTTCTAGGAATTTGTCCATTCCTTCTAATTTTCAAGTTTATTAGAGTTTAACTTCTCATAATATCCCACTATTTATTCATTTCAGCTGTGATGTCATCTTTTTCATTTCTTATTCAAGTTATTTGTGTCTTCTCTTTCTTTTCTTTATTTAATTTGGCAACCATTTATCTATTTCGTTTACCAGCCTTGATGATGGTTTCAATTATTTTTCTCTTTTCTGTCCTATTGATTTCAGCCCTAATCCTTATAATTCCCTTTCTTCTAGTGGCTTTGGGATTACCCTATTGTTCTTTTTATATTTGCTAAAGGTGTTATTTCTTTTGTTCCTTTCTTTTTTTATATGTTTGCCTATTGTTATGAACTGCCCCCTGAGGACTCCCTTAAATGTATCCAGGGATTTTTTTTATGTTGCATTTTCATTTTCATTCATTTTTAGAAACTATTTTATTTCACTTTGTATTTCTCTTATAATTTAGTAGTGCTCAAGCAGGGTATTATTTAGCTTTCACATGGATGGGGTTTTTATCCTTTGTACTCTTTTTATTTCTAGTTTTATAGTATTGTGGTCCAAGAAGATACTTTGTTTTATTAAAATGTTTTTAATTTATTGAGGCTTACTTTGTCTCCTAAAATATGATCAAATCTGGGGAATGTATCATGTGCATTTAAGAGGAAAATAAATTGAGTTTTAGTTGAGTGAATTGCCTTGACACCTGTGAGGTCAAGCTATTTGCAAAATTTAATTCTTACACATCTTGTTGAGTCTCTTTCTGGTTGACCTGTTCTTTGGTGAGAGTAATGCTGTTTTTCTCTTTCTTCAAATCTACTAACTGTTGTTTTATGTTTTTTGCAAGTCTATTATCGGTGTATAGATGTTGACCAAGGTTATATCGTTTTATCTATTGTGACTTTGATTATTATATAGTTTCCTTTCTTATCTTTTATGGTGGTTTTTATCTTGAAGTCTATTTTATCAGAGATTAGTATTGTAACTCCTGTTTTTTTTATAGATGCCATTTACTTGGTATATTTTTCTACCTTTTAATTTTTAGTCTCTTTTTCCTCATTTTTTAAAAATACATCTCTTGTAGGCAATGTATTGATTTGTTATTTTTTTCCTTAATCCATACATTTAAACCATTCAGATTAAATGCAATTAGTGAAAGGCCAAGTGTTATCATTGCCATTTTCTGCATTCCTTTTTCTGTTGTTATTGGTCACTTTTATTTGGTGGTCCATCCACTTTCCTTTGTCATTTGTATAAAGGATTTCCCTTAGTAGTTCATGTAGTGTTTATTTTGCTTTCCCAAATTCCTTAAGTTCCTACTTTTAGGCAAATGACCTAATTTCTCCTTATTTGATGGTCAGTTTTGTTGAGTTCAAAATTCTTGGCTGATAATTGTTTTCTTTCAGTCTTTAGTGTACACCATCCCATTTTCTTCTTGTCCTTATAGTTTCTACTGAAAAGTCAGAGGTTAATATAATTTGTTCTCCTTTATAAGTAACTCTGTTTTTCTTATGACTGCTTTTAGCATTCTATCTTTATCTTTTATTTCGGATAATATGTCTTACTGTTTTTCTTTTGAGATCTAGTCTGTTTGGAATTCACTGGGCTTCTTGAATGTGAATGTCTTCAATTTCTTGATACCTAGCAAGTTATCTTCTAACACTCCTTTCACAATTTTCTCAGTGCTTAGCTCTCATTTCCCAAATCTGACTCATTATTTCTTATGTTCCCTTCCCCTTTATTATGTTGTCAAGTCATCTTTTTTTTAAAAAAATGTATAGTCTATATTTATTTTAAAAGTTTTAAAAGCTCTGGTGGTAAGGAGCTCCACCTTATCATAGTGCATGAAGCACAGTATGAAGGCATATGGCTCAAATCCACCAGCTGCTCCATGGGAGAAAGATGGGCCGTTTACTCCTGTGCAATTTACAGCCTTAGAAAACCCACTGAAGGATCAGCTATGAGTCAGGTTGAACTTGATAGCATGCACCAACAAAAATAACAACAGCCAAGTGGGTTAGGAGCTGTCCCACCAACTCAAAGGGCAGGTAGTTCATATCCACCAACTGTTCCATGGAGGAAAGGTGAACAATCTCCTCTTGTGCAATTTATGGCCTTTGAAAACCTGCTGAGGACCAACTATGAATTTGCTTTAACTCAAAGGCAACAAGTTTCAGTTTTGTTGGGTGTTATTTTTTCTCCCAGTTAATCAATAATATCAACATCTAAGGAGCTCTGGTGACCTAGTTGACAAAAACAGGGGCACTAAAATCCAAAAATGTACAGTTTAAATCCACCAGATGCTCTGCTAGAGAAGGAGGGGCAATCTCCTCCTGTACCAGTCAGGTCTGATACACAACAAGAAAATAAAAAATAAATAAAAATAAAAAAATAATATCAACCTCTGTTAACTTCTACTTCATTTTTTATGTATTTTCTTATAGACTGACTTATGTCACATATTTATTTATGTCTACAATAAAACCCATTTCTGTCATCTTGATTTATAATCATAATGATCTTCTATCAAATTTTGGAGACTGAAAATACTCAAGAGAGTAAACTTCCTATTTTTCTTCCTAGGAGTGGTTGGTGGTATTTGAACTGCCAAACTTTCTTTTAACAGGCCAATATATGAAGCACTACAACACCCAAGCTCTTCATGTATACATTAATTAACTTAGTAATTTTTATAAAAAAACCCAGCTTAATATCTAGACCATTTCCTGTGAGAATACTTTGACACATTGATTGAAGATGCTTTAGCACAGGCAGTTAAGTGCCTGGGTTTACTTAACTCAAAGGTTCATCAATTCAAAGTCATTAAATTCTCAGTTGGATGTTTTTCCAAACCTATACATCCTGTGAATCATACCTCAAATCAAAGTAGCTTAGTTATTTAGTATTGTTATGACAAAATACCAAACATGGATACCATTAATGAACAGAAATTTATTTTCTCATAGTTTAGAAGGTGGTTGTTGTTGTTATGTACCCTCGAGTCACAACTAACTCATAGCTGACCCTCCAATGGGTTTTCATAGTCACTAAATTGCATGGGAGGAGATTGCCCATCTTTTTTTCCTGTGAAGTGACTGATGGATTAGAACCACATACCTTTGTATTGGCAGTGCAGCTTCTCACCACTAGGCCACCAGAGCTTGTTGCTATTATTATATACCATAAGTTAGAATGACCCTCCATCTGAGGCTTTCACAGGCAGTTAATTTCAAGGGAGTTGATTGCCCATCCTTGTTCCTCAGAACAACTAGAAGATTTGAACCATGTGCCTTTGAATTGGCAGCACAACTCCTTACCAGTAGGCCACGAAGATAGTAGGTGGGATTCAAAGCTCTGGCTCTAGAGGAAGGCTTTCTCTGTCAGCTCTGGAGAAAGATCTTTGTTTCTTCAGCTTCTCATTTTGGGTTCATTGGAGATTTCCTCATATCTTGGCATCTATCTTAGCCCACTTCTGCTCTGCTTTCCTTCGTAATCTCTCTTATTCCTTGAAGAGATTGACTCAAAATATACTATACACTAATCTCACATCATTAACGTAACTAAGATAATACATTTTCAAAAGAGATTGTAACCGTAGGTGTATAGATTAGGATTTGTAATACGTCTTGGGGAAGATAATTTAGTCTATACCATTGTATCTTTTGCCCAATCCCCAAAATTCATGTCCTTGCTTTATTTAAGATACATTAGCTTCATCACATCATACCAGCAGCCTTAAATCAACTCTAAATCCAAAATCTCATCACCTGAATCATCCATATAAAATATGATGAGACTCAATGTGTATCTCATCTAGCTAGTTCATCTTTGGAAAAAAGTTTCCATTGGAAAGGGAAGCTGGCTGAGGAGACTCCAGTTTTACATCCATACTCTAAAGAGAAGGGAGCTCTGGTGGCCTAGTGGTAAGGAGCTGTGTTGTCAATCCAAAGCATGCTGTTCAAAGCCACCAGCGGCTCCATAAGAGAAAGACGGGACATCTTCTTTTGAGCCAGTTATTGCTTCTGAAAATCTGCTGGATGGTCAGCTTTGAGTTGGTTCTTACTCTATGGTACCTAACCTAACCTAAAAAACTCTAATGAGATGAGAAAGCAAGTACCTCTTTCCATTTACTCTAAGTCTTTGAACTGGGAAATGTTCGTCTGTAAATAATGAACAGCTCCTAGGGCAGGTTCACATCCAATGGGCCTGTGAACAGTGAAAGCAGTGGGAACAGGTTAATTGCTTTGCAAAGAAAAGCTTGTAATATTAACTTCTTTCTGTCCACTTCCCTCCAGCAATCAGCAGGAGAGCTCAGCATAGGACTGCAGAGCTTGCCTGAGAAGCTGAGAAGCTTTCATTTGATTGTATATCTATGTACTAATGATACAGTCCTTGAAGTGCTTTGCATGCCAAGAAGCAGCTTTTCATGAAGGCTGTTTTCATCTCATTAAAGGATTTTGTTTTTTAAAAAAGAATGCACTTTTATTTGACCTTCTTTCCTAGAAGTTTGCAACTACGCATTAAAAGACAGCAGATTCTGTATCTCAGAACATTTAAGCATTTTCCTAAAGGTAGCTTCAGTACAATTCTTCTCAGTTACAAGAGAATTAAGTTGCTTTAATGTGGCAACATGAATAATTTAAGTAAACTGAGATTAAAAAACAAACATTTTTTAAGTTGATGGTTGAAAATGAAATTAAGAAGTGTTTGGCTAAATTAGAAATAGCAAATGGATATTATGAATCTTCATTTAAGTGACAGGCACTTAACAATGAATTCTAAGTTGATAGATCTATTGTTATGGATAAAATAATACTTTGGCAAGAAGACCATTTGAACCTTTCTAATTGTTATCAGTTGAAAGTTTGGGTGGTATAGTCCATAAGGAGTTGGCTGTTAACCAAAAGCAGTGCCTCTCGGACCTGGTGATCTGTTTTAATGGGCTCCCACACTCACCTTATGGTGATTCTCATACCCCTGGTCATTCAGTTTGAGAATCATAGCCCTAGGACATCCAGTTAGGAAGTAAAGCCAACATATGGGCAGTCTTCCTCTAATCTCATAGCTGATGAATGACAGTATCAAAACCACTTGTTGGTTTACCCTCTTCAGCAATAGTATAAACAATGTAGACTGTATAACCAGGTTATTAAATGCCCAGCCCACATTGCCCCTACCTATCTGTCAGCTTGTTGTACTACGAGGGCTTGTGGGAACTTCTGGTGGCCAAATAGATAGGAAGTTGTGCTACCAACCCAGAGATTGGTGGTTCAAATCCACCAGCTGCTTTAAAAAGAACAAAGATGAGTAATCTCCTCCCATGGAATGTATAGCTTTGGAAAACCCACTGAGGTTCTACTATGACTCAGTTCCCATTCCATGGCAATAAGTTGAGAGAATTGTTATCAGATACTTAGCAGAGGGAAAATGGGGTTCATTATGGTGAAAGAATGAACTCCGTTAGTTTTCTACCTTTGGCTTCAACCTTCCCCACCTCCCCCAAAAAGCCATGTTTTGGCCCTCGCTCCTCTAGCTTTTTCACACTGCCACACTAGATTGAATTTATAGCACTCTGGAAGTTCTTGTAGTCAGGCTCAAATTTCTTTTTCTGGGAATCTTTCTCTTCCAACACAGTGCAGACTGGCTCCTCCTCTGGTCTCCAAAGACATCTCCTTGACCTTTCTACCCACATGGCTTGAGCTCCCTCAACAAACATTTGTCAGCCTCCTTGTTTTCCCCAGCTCTATGATAGCCCCAAGATCCATACCCTGGAGAGGTCTCAGTGAACGTGGCCTAGTCCTTGCCTTCCAAGAAGCAAGAGCAA
Organism: Elephantulus edwardii; assembly: GCF_000299155.1. Classification (NCBI taxonomy): domain Eukaryota; kingdom Metazoa; phylum Chordata; class Mammalia; order Macroscelidea; family Macroscelididae; genus Elephantulus; species Elephantulus edwardii. Next base: position 10,263,823 of record NW_006399801.1, read on the forward strand.
TGAAAATACAGGATACGTGTCAAAACAAGGGCAAGCTCAGAAGTGCTTCAGAGCCACATTGAGATAATTTCTGCAGGATCCTGTATTTTAGCAGCTCTGGGTCACCTAATCCTCATTTGCAAAGAGTAGTCACCTCAAAAGCACTGTGGAGATTATAAACAAGGTAACCCAGGTGAAATGAAGTGCCTGCCCCAGAGACCAGCTTGTCTGCACTCCAGCGCATGCCTCCCTGGCCCTACAGAGCACCAGCATCCAGGAGGGAGAGGGAAGGCTCATGAAGGCTCAACGCATAGCCTTTCTAACAGCAAGTAACTTCTGCTCTAGATTATATTAGAAAGTCAGCAAAAACTCCCCGAATCTAAGTAAGCCTACTTGTCAAATGAAAGGTTGTCATTTTCAGTGCTACCCATTCAAGAACATCTGCCACGACTTTCCAGAGGTGCACACATTGCTTAAATTCTATCCATTCAGCTCATTTCTCGAAAATTTTCTGAAACTGAACTGAAGCATAAATAGATTCTTCTGTGCAAATGCCACCATTCCAGTGCAGGAAGTAATTTTTATATAGAAACATTTGGTTAAATGATACTGCAGCACCTGGCAGTGAACTCAACAGACATTTCAGTTAAAATAAATATAAGATAATGAATTTCTTAAAGACATTTAGTCACTATTTAGAAGATGTCAGCTTATGATTTTGAGATATTTAGGAGTTGTAACTTGACATAAAAGTGTCAAGTATCTCTTTCAAATCCAGGGGACATCTAAGGAGACAGAAGCTGAATCTTCTTTGCTCCCACAATGGTAGTGAATGCTGGGGCTTGCAGTGAGCAGGAGAACTGGGAAGGAGACATTCCCTCTTGTAACTGCTGGCCTGTCCCTGACATACTCATTCTTTTCTATTCCTCCAGTCCGTGCATCACTGATCTCTGGTTCAGATCCAACAGATGACCAGAAGTTACAAGATTTGAATATCAAATTTAAAAAATTAAAATGCTAATTTAAATTTTAAATTAAAAAACATGTAAATGTGTTAATTGATGGGAAGGAGTGAAGGAAATGGGAAAGATCTGGTGTAAAGAACAGTGTATCCAAACTTCGTAAATTAACCAGTATAAAATTTAAAAAAAAAAGAGGAAAAAAATAGGTTGATGGGAAAAATAAAAGTGTTAATCGAAATGAGTATGAGATCCCACAGGTTCACAGAACACACACACACACACACACACACAGTGTTATATGCCTTATAATAAAAAAATCTAACCCCCTAGTGGGGTTTTTTCATAGAAAGATTACTCATCTTTCTCCCATGGAGCAGTTGGTGGATTTGAACCACCTGTTTTTGAGGTTGCAGAGCAGCTCCTCATCCACTAGGCCAACAGAGCTCTGTGAGTGTGTGTGTGTGTGTGTGTGTGTGTGTGTGTGTGTGTGTGTGTGTGTGTAAAAAAAAGAAATTATAGGTGTAATACATATCTATAATATTTTTGTTATCCAAACTAGGACTCTGGGTCCTTTTTGTTGTTTGTTTGTTTGTTTGTTTTTCATCAGATCATTGTTCATTTACAATGTTCCAAATAGTCCGTTTTATATTAAATATATTTTAAAATACCATGACCCCATCTGTGAAGCCAGTCAAAGTGAAAGCTCATTACCATGCAGAGTGAAAAAGGTGATAATGAAAAGAAAAATCCATTGAAACTTCAATTTAAATTTTAATCGTAATCTGGTTGTTCCTCTTTTCTTAAACTCAGAAAGCATTTGTTAAATAATTCTCTTCACCATGACAATAGGACGATATCTATTAGATCAGGATTACAGGAATTGAAGCAAATACATCAAAATGGAAAAAGAAGTTCAAGGAAATCCTGTCTTATTTTGATATATGAAGAATATTCCAAAAGAATAGAAGCCAATACTCCCTAAGAAGATAACCAGTTCCAAGGCTCCTGTCATTCTCTAGGCATGTGGGAAGCCTTTAGGCTTTGTAGGTGCTACTCCACACTCCAGAACACACTTCCATCCCCTGTCATCTTATTTGAACAGTAATTTATTCTTCAAAACAAAGATCTACTACTATTCATCCTTTTATACAGACTTTCTCACTTTCCCACAGAATAATTAATCACTTTCTCCGATTTACCTCTGTAATTATAAAATGTTAATTCTGGCACCAAGCATGTTGTTTTCTCATTAATTCTTTTCATATCTGTATGTCTATCTGTATCTCAGAGTGAAATAAAGCTACTACATTCTCTTTTTTTCCATTAACTATAGTCACCCAGAGGTGATTGGTGCCTCATAGGTGATTTTTGAACTTCAAACTCACTTATTGCCAAGGAGTCCAAAATCACTTATAGCTAAGCTTCCAGCTTGTTTTTGAGGACCTTTAAATCACTCAGCCTCTCTGGTGGCCTAGTGGTAAGAAGCTGTGATGCAATCCCAAAGGTACATGGTGCTAATCCACTACCTGCTTTATGTGAAAAGGGTAGGCAGACACCGACCATCCTTACTGCCTCTGAAAATCTACTGGAGAGTTAGCTATGAGCTGGTTCCAACTCAAAGGCACTCAACAACATAAATGGCACAGAAGGAGATTGCCCTTATGGAATCAATGGTGGATTTGAACTGTCAGAGAGTGACCACCTTTGGGATAGCAGTGCAGTTCCTTCTGGACCACACTGACAGAGCTGACTCTGAACTTGCATTCCTATAATATTTCATTTTTCTTTTATTAACCCTTCCCTCTCTCTGACTCCAATTCTGTCCCCCTTTAACATTCATTGGTCTACCCCCTATGAACAACTCTGACTAAACCTGTTTCCCTTTTCCAAATAAAACACTACGTAGCTGTAATTGTCCCATTATGGTGCTCATAATTAAGTGCCATTCAACTTTACCTTGTATGACATGTTACTACAACTGTATTACCTGTGTATGGACATCACTTTCCCCCCTCCCCCAGATGGTGGTTTAAACAAGAGATTCTAGGACAGTTGCAGAATAACTTGTCAATAGTACATGATGTCAACACTTCTACTGGACCAACTGTAACTAAGGTTAATCTAGTAAATTCCCAACTAAGTTCCATTCACTCGGTCATATTGGGGGTAACTTGACATTTGCATTGCTATAAACTCTCTAGTGCACATATTGATTAGTTGAGTAATTTTTTAAAAAGATGCCTTTGTACTGAATTGTGGTGTGTCCTCCAAGAAAATACATTGACGTTCTAGCCTTCAGTATCTGTGAATATGCTTTTGTTTGGAAATAATGTCTTTGAGGAAATAATCAGTTAATGTTTAGTTTTCCTGGAGAGCAGTAGGTATTAATCCAATATGAACAGTGTTCTATAAAATGAGAAGAAACATAGAGAGACACACAGAAAGCAGTCATGTAACCACCGAGACAGCGTTAAAGTGCTGTTGGCGCTGTAAACCAAGGGCTGCTTGGGAAGTTAGAAGCTCCTAGAGACAAGACCTACAGCCCTACCAACATCTTAAATGTGAAGTTCCAGGCTCTGGAACTGTGAGACAATCCTTTTAATTTTAAATTCTACACTCCAGTTAGCAGTCCTTTATTATGGTATCTGTAGGAATCCAATACAATGGCCCTACAGATGTCTCTCTCTCTTTTTTTAAATGTCTCTTAATGTTAGCAAAAGACTGTCCAGCTAAGGGCATAACGCTGATCTCTTTCTGACCTTGAGACGTGTTCATCTCTGGTTCATGACATAAGCAAAGTAGATAAATATTAACAGACGGATAAATCAGGATGATTGTTAAGGCTAAAGCTAGTGATTCTATGCAGAAACATGCTCCGACAGACATGCTGTTGTTAGGATGTGGAAAGATGTTCCATACCAATTGGCAAGGAAATGCTTCTCTGAGCCCCTTCTATTGTAAAAAGGGCCACCAGGACTCCATTCAGGCTATTTTGTCAGTACCCGTCCTGTTACTTCCTTACAAGTTGTTAAATTTTACCAGTTGTTAAATATTTGGACCATCCCACCTTCCCCTAAAGCGGAGAAGGGATTTTACTAATGGCTTGTAAGTACACAAATGCCTCTCTCAATGACTCATGGCTGATTAGTCTAAAAATCTACCAGGAACAGACCAAAAGAACATGAGGAGACTGGGTGAAGCAAGGACTTAGTGTGGACTATTTGGTGTGTGGAGAGTGACAATGAATTTTCCCATTCTCCATTCTGGCCAGACTCTGTAAAACCAGATGGGGCCTGGGGCCTGGAGAATAAATTTACAGCCCTTCCTGAAAAGGGCTCCATAGGGTTTCTCTGGGTCTGGGATCCTCTAGGCTAGAAGCCAGAAGAGAAGAGTATGTGTGGGAGGAACCATTACCTAATATTAGCCTCTTGATGCTTATAAGAACTGAAACAAATGATCATTTACTGGTATCTTGCACCAAACCAGCCTGGAGAAGAGAAACTGTCAGATGTTTCAACTCAACAGCTGCATGTCAAAAATAGTACCATTTTAGACACTAGGAGCCTTGTGACACAGAAGCCAGAAAGAAGCAGGTTCAGTATGTTGGGAGTTCTGATATTTCTTGTTCCTACGATGAAGCGTGGCAGTTCTGCTTGTCCTAGGTCCAGTTTCAATTCATTTATGTTTGTTATCACCTCTCTCTCTCTCTCACTCTCTCTCTCTCTCTCTTCTCTCTCTCTCTCTGCATGCACATGTACACACATACAAGCACTTATTCAAACATGGGCCAACAATACATGCTAATAATCCAATAACCATTGTCTAAAAGTCCACCCAGAAGGTTTTTTGGTCGTTTTTCCCTCTAAAATAACATATTAGACAAATGGTAAGAACAAAGAGCTATTAGGTCTTTAAGGCTTGATGTTTTGCACATCAAACTAACATTTGTCTCATTAATTATCCTGTGAATTAGATATAATGTGGTGGTTTATTGAGAAATACGATACCTGTACACAGACTGCTGGTTGATATCAAATCTGCATGTACCTGAGCGGCTATGTCTAGTTGTCATTGAATCCATTCCAATTCATGGAAACTCTATACAGGCTAGTGCAGCATTGTGACCCATAAGTTTTTCTCTGTCTGATTTTCAGGAAGTAGATCACCAGGTCTTTCTTCTGTGGCACCTGTTGGCTGGTTGGTCCGTATCTATTCTGTATAGATTGCTAAATGTTTTGAGTATCATTTCCAATTATCATGGGACTGTGATTAAGAAAAAATCTCACAAACATAAGAAGAAAGGATGCTGTGTCCTCTGCCTGGGAAAACACAGATGTGTTCTGATCTGTTGATACCACTTCCCTTTGTTTACCAGTGGCAGTTGTGAAATTCACTGTTAGTTGTTTTGAATTTAGAAATCTACTGATTTGTATCTCGTCTTTTGAGATATTTAAAATTTTGAGTTGGAAAGAATGACAATGGGTTTTTTAACTTACTTTACGAAGCATATGGCTGGTGCAAATCATTAACACACTGAATTATTAACTAAAAACTTAAAAGTTTGCTTTTACCCATACACACCTTGAGTGGATAATCTAGGAGTCTCTGGAAAACTCGGTTATTGAAAGCCCTGAAGGACACAGTTCTATTTTGACATGTAGGATTAGAATACATTGAGCAGAAACTGATACAAGACTGGTAAGTTGTATTATAGCTTTATTTATTCATTTGCTGAACAGTGATAGCACACATTATAGGGTAAGAGTTCTCTGCTAGGGCTTTGGGATAACACCGCAAACAAAACCTGCCCTCTGGTTTCATGGATCATAGTCTTCTCAACATCAAGAAGACAAAAATCCTCACTACTGGACCAAGAGGCAACATCATTAAAGACGGAAAAAGATTGAAGTTGTCAACTATTTCATTTTACTTGGAACCACAATCAACACCCTCGATATCAGCAGTTAGGAGATCCAGAAACTAATTGCATTGGAAAATCTTGCTGTCAAGGACCTCACCAAGTACTGAAGAGCAATGATACTGGTTTCTAGACCCATGTGTGCCTGATTTAAGCCATGGTTGGACAATGAATAAGAATTACAGAAGAAGAATTTATGCCATTGTGTAGTGGTTTTGGAGGACAGTATTGAATATCCAATGGACTCCCAAAAGAACAAACAGAAATGCTTTGGAGAAAGTGCAGCCAGAGTGCTGCATGGAGGCAAGTGAGGTGAAGCCTCTTCTCACATGCTTTGTGCATGTTGTTAGGGGAGGCTGTTCCCTTAGAGAGAGACATAATGTCTGGAAAGATGAAGGGGCATAGAAAGAGAGGAAGACCCTCAATGAGATGGATTGACATGGTGACTATTAGTTGCAGTAAAAGAACTGGATGACTAATGGGTTGCAGTATGTCAGAGATGGTGATGATGATATAGAATAGGACAGAGTCTAGATCTATTTATAATAGTATTGCTAAGGGTCATAGTCAACTTGATGGCACCTGATAACAACAGCCTCCTTGTAGAAGACTAGCACTGAATATTGTAGAGTACATATCTTGGGAAACATGGAAGAGATGTTCTAACAGTGCTGAAGTGAAAGACAGTACCTGGACTGGATATTGTTCAAAATCATGCTTATATCATAGATAGATATGTTAGTTAGGGGTCCAAGGCCTGGGAGTTAAGTAACATGGCACTTTTGAGAAACTAAGCATTTGGGACAGGAGATGAGAGCTTCTAGGAAATTTGGCAGGAATCCAAGTTTGGAGATGGGAAATTTCAGCAAGTTTGACTTCATACTTTTCTTAGGAGAAATGAGTAGACCTAGAAGAGAAGGTTCAGTGTGATTCTACCTTGCATTTATTGGGTGTTGCCTATGTGCTTTAGGCTGTGAGAAGTGAATTCCTGATCTGTCTTGGTCTAGAAGCTTCATTAGAATGTATCCATTCTAGATGTCACCTGGTATCCTGATTATTTATGAGTTCTTGGCTCTGGATCTTCTTTCTAGTGCGAGTTCTGTGACAGCTGACCTCTCCTCTCGGCCCATTGTTCACTGGAGCCTACAAGCTAACCTTCGAACATAGGCTCCTCTTCAGACCCACAGTCCTTACTTGTCTGATCTATAGACCTCAGATGCTTCTGACTGATTCTAGGAACAGACTGTTACTCTCAGGACCAGACACAACCCTGCCATCTAAGTAGATATGTGTAAAGAGTGTGGCTGGTATGAGGGTGGCAAAGTCTGAGCTCCACTAACTTTGCAGAGGGAAACAGTCACTACCCACCACAGCATCCAGAGCACAAAGCTGATTCTTATGAAGTCAGATGTGCCTTCACACTCCCTGAGCCTTCCATCAATTCTACCAACAGCCATCCTCCCAAGGGCTCCCTCTGCCCTACTGCTGGGTCCATTTATCCACTGCAATTGCTAAACAAAATTTACGGCAATACTCAGGATTATGGGGTTTATTAGGAAAGTGAACAGGTTACTAGTCCAGTTGGAATTAGGATGCCATTCTCCACTTCAGACAGCTTCTAAGAGGTGCTCATAAGCCCTCTGACTGACCTTCAGTCCTACAGATTTAGATCAGTGTGACAAAGCTCTGTTGGCCCTGCCAATTATGCTATCACTAGCCTCCATCACCCACAAATTCTTTAGCAAACTTGGGTAAAGATCATCAGCTCTGGCTCTGGCTTCATGGGGTGGCAGTGCCCAGTCAGTCCTGCCTCATGTCAGCCTGTGGTTCTCCACTGCTGCTGTTGTTGCTAACTTGTGCAGGAACTTCTGGTCCAAATGGACACTTTTTGCTGGACTCTCCACTTCTCTCTTGCTGCTAGCAAGATTCCAATCTTCTGTCTCTCTTGTTGTTATTGTATACCATAGTGTCAAAACCAAGCCAAAGTTGACCCTCTGGTGGGTTTTCAGAGGCATGGGAGGAGATTGCCCATCTTTCTCCTGCAGAGCAGCTGGTGGATTTGAATTATGTGTTTTTGGGATGGCAGTGCAGCTTCTTGCCGCTAGGCCACCAGTGCTCCCTCTTCTGCCTCTAAACCTGCTCAGTTTAAGCTTGGTAGGGTAGCAAGAAGGACTAGTCCCCTCCATGGTAGTCCATGTGCCTTGTTTGCTGTTCTCCTTAGTCATGTCATTGACATAGTCCCACCCAGCCATGTGGCAAAAGTCAAAGACAATGGGTAGGAAAACAATTCTGAGGACACCATAGTATGAGATCAATAAGACCTAACCGCAGTGCCGTCACACTGACTAACTCATAGCAACCCTCCAGGATAAAGCAGATCTGTTTGACAGGGTTTTCAAGGCTGTAACCTTTATGTAAATTGACTACCACGTATCTTTGCCAGGTCACTAGTGGGTTCACATTAAAGATAATTCAGTGGGCACTGAATGCTCAACCACCGTGCCATCAGGACTCCGTTTGTTGTTGTTGTTATATGCCATTAAATCAGAATCAGCTCACAGCAAACCCTCCAGTCGGCTTTCAGAGGCAGTAAATTGCATGGAAGGGGAATTCCCATCTTTCTCTTTTGGATCAGGTGGATTTGAACCTTGAACATTTGGTTTGGGAATACAACAGAGCTCCTTGTGGCATTCATTAATAATCTAATGAGACCTATGGACTCATTAATCTAGAGGAGAAAGAGAGAGCAGATATGGGAAGGGAAGGCCTCCTAATGTTGCCATTACTGTAAAGTCCCCTGTGTTGTAGTTTCAAATGTCCCCTTTTCCTTTGCCTCCCCACACACAGTTGATGCTACTGCCTGCTATGGGTCAATCAGCAGCAACCCTCAGGCTGAGGTGGATCCTGGGGTCAGTACACACTGAGAATTACAATGGAGCTGGCTCAGCACACACAGGTTGAGCCAAAGCTCCCCACCGTCTCTGCAAGGGCGCCCCACCTCCTCTTCATTGGCTACTGTGCGGATAGCTGAGACAGAGCCAGGCAGCGCTGTGTCAAGACGCCAAATCCTGTTGTTACTATTTTTGACAGCAGCCGTAACTTACCATCAAACCTTGGACTTGGAGGGCCAGGAAGGCCCATGTTGTCATCCACATCTGGTGGTGCTGCTAAAACCAGCTCTTGTTTTGTCTGCATTTACAGCACACTGAAAATATCCAAGCCTCCATGAAACAGAAAATCTGACAAGTAAAAATATCATTGTAATGTACCAGGGGTTGAGGTAATGGGTTTGTTCATTGTAAAAGCAGCTGGTTTCCCTTGTTAATGTTTGTTTGGTTTAAAACAAGGGAAGATCCCAGTTGCCAAAGGAACGAATAGGCTATCCCGTCATTTCTTCTCTTTGAGCTCTCTCACTTCTAGTGGAGGCAAGTGGTCTGTGGTCCTGCCAACACTCTAATCCTCTTTGTCTGGATCGTTTATTACATGATACTTAAAATTCTAGAATATAACTTTTTCCCCCAATATGCTTCCCTCTGTGGGTGAATCATTTCTCCATCTTTTAGAACATGAATCCTATGATATTAAAACAAAACAAAACACCATATACAACAAAAAAACACACACTCAGAGTATACTATGTTTTCTTACCTGATAGAACCAGGATCTATTTTAGATTCACTGACCCATAAAATGTCTCAATGAGAACACAGTGTTTTCACTTACAACTCTGCAGCATGAAAGGAGAATCAGTATTGTGGTGAAGAGGAGAAGAGAAAGTATCGATTTGGGTTTTGCCACATAACTAAAGGGAAATGAGGCATTCAGAGTCTTTGGTCTTTTACTTTTCATGTTTCTGCGTCTGCCACAGAGCATAAGACAATGTCTGTGGCAACCTTGAGCTCACAATCTGGGCTCTGAAGAGGAAATTAGATGTAATCAGTTCTGCAGATTGGTTGTGATAACGTCATTGATGTTTTTTTCTTTGGTGATGGGTGCTCAGAAAATGAAGGTATAGATACAGTGGGTACGGGGAACAGACAAACCTTAAAGGCCCAGAAATGAAGTGGCTCCTCTGGGGTGGCTGAATCCCATAACCCTGCATAGCCACTACAGATATGACCCAACTTAATTTTCGACCAGTATTTCCCATATTTCCCAGAACTGCCGGCTGTTTACAGAGTCAGGAAAAGTTTTGCTTTGACATGAAGTAATCTCTGTCCTTTGGGAGTCCCCAAAAGTTAGCCAAAGTTTCAGAGTGTTCCACAAACCACATTTCTAGCCCCTTACCCCTGTGCACTTGTTTGCTTTACTTCATGGGAGCTTATGTTGGAGAAGCTAAAGAAAACTACTGGATTTTTATTTTATTTTTTTTTTTTTACTACTGGATTTTTTAAAGGCTTTGTTATGTGGAGGTGTCATTTTTCCTTGGAAAAACAGTCATGCTGTGAAAATCCCAAAACTGATTCAAAACACACTTTGCTATCATCAAAATCAGCTCAACTCACAATATTATGGTACTCAAAAATAATTATACCTTACCAATTCATTTCAGGATTATCTGAGACAGAAGAAAATAAATAAGAACCCAAAATAAGGGAAAAATTCCATAAAGTAGAATGTTTGTGCTAAGTACTTCTATTCCCACGCAAATCATTTAAGCAACAATTTCTAAAAGGCAGTCTAAAATTTGAAGATCACATGAACTGTGCAGATTTACTGCTGAGTTATATGCCAACATCCCAATAGCTGTGCACAAGGTTTGAGCTCTCCAAGTGGAGGGATTTTGTTAAAAGTGGATGTAGGTGGGATTCAGGTTTGACCTACAGCAGGCCAGGAGAAGGTGGCTGGCCCAGGAATGACTGGGATCTCCTGCCAGGTCCGGAGCTTCAGTACACATCTGTGGTCAGGCCATTTTCCAAGCTTTGAGGCCACCTGTTCAGATACATGGTGTTGAAGGCCACTATGCCACTGCTCTTTATTCTGCTGCACCTAAACAGAATAAACTGGATCGAGTAGAAAAGGAGTTACTGAGAGTAGCACAACTTCTGAAGGATCCCAAAGTGTCTCTTGCTATTCTGAATCCTCACATGAAGCGGTCTATTAAGGTGAAAAGCCTAAATGACATCACAGCAAAAGAGAGGTTTACTCCACTCACATCCAACCTGATCAATCTACTTGCTGAGAATGGTCGCTTGAACAATACACTGGGAGCCATTCCTGCCTTTTCCACCATCACGAGTGTCCACAGTGGAGAATTTCCTTGCACAGTTACCACTGCGTCTCCCTTAGACAGCGCCTCTCTCTCTGAATTAAAAACAGTCTTGAACAGCTTCCTAAGTCAAGGCCAAGTGTTGAAATTGGAGGTTAAGACTGATCCATCAATCATGGGTGGAATGATAGTGAAAATTGGAGAAAAATATGTTGACATGTCTTCAAAATCCAAGATCCAGAAGCTGAGCAGAGCCATGCAGGAGGTTATGTGAAAACGCTGGGGTTCTGTCATGAGTGTGTAAACCTGGAGAATCAATAAAATGTTAACCTGAAAAAAAAAAAAAAGAAAAAGAAAAACTGAATGTAGGTTTGGTCCTGCCAATGACTAACGGGTTTACTATCTGTATTAGTTCCTTAGTGCTGCTCTAACATACCACAAGAGGGTGGTTCTAAAGAACAGAAATTTTCTCACAGTTCAGGAAGGTAGAAGACTCAGTTCAAGGTATCAGCTCTAGAAATGACAATCTCTGTCAAATTCTAGGAGCCAATATCCTTGCCTCAGACTGTTAGCTTCATCATTTTCAGTTCCTTGGAGGTCTCCAGGTGGCACCTCACGTCTCCTTATTTGTGCTTGCTTCTTCGGGTGTCATCTGTTCACTAGGTTGAAACATCCACATAAATATGTCACTAACATAATAAAGAAAAACCCATCTTCTGGTAGGGTTACCCCACAAGCACAGGAGCCAGGATTTCAACACATATCTTGAGGGGGGAAAATTCAGTTTGTAATGTTGTCCTTCCTGTGGAATGAATACTCATGAAGCTTCTCACAGAATGATGTGCCACAAGTATTAACCAATTGCCAGCATGTGAGACAAAGTAGAGCGCAAAACTTTCCTCGGCCTTTGACTTTGTGTCACAGGAGACGAACACAGAATCTGGCAGTACTAGGCACATTCAAACCATATACAGAAGAAAGCCAAAGAGGAATAGGAGGAGAGAGACTCGCAAAGAAAGAGATGGAGAAAAAAGAGGAGAAGGAAAGTTAGAAAAAGGAAGGAAGAAGGAAAAGAAGAACGAAAATAAAATTAAAAACACAGACCTCAAGCTCATTGCTGTGAAGTTAGAACCAACTCGTTGCTGATCCTCAAGCAGGTTTTCAGAGGCTGTAAATCACGTGAAACTATTTCATGTTCCTCCCATGAAGCTGCTGGTGGATTTGAACTACCTTTTGGTTAGTAGCGCAACTCTTCAAGGCCTATGCCACCAGAGCTCCCTCAGAGAGAGAGGAAAGAAGAAAAGAAGGAGGATTGAGAGTCAGAGAAAGAAAAGGAGGAGGAAGAGAAAGAGAAGTATTCATGAAAAAGACAAAAACAGCGACAGGGGTATAAACATCCCCTCAGATGAGGTGCATGAGGATCAAAGGTGTGGCCATTCATATTCTTTTAGACCACTATTTATTTCGTCTCTAGAGATTTGTTCAAAGCCTCATGAATCACACAGATTCTCACCTTTGCTTCTTTCCCTTGGCTGGAATTGAAGAAATCTCACTGGTGGCGTAGTAGGAAGGAGTTGTGCTGCCAACCCAAAGGCATGTGGCTCAATCCACCAACTGCTCTGTGGGAGAAGGATGCATTATCTACTCCGGTGAAATTTACTGCCCTGAGAATACACTAAAGGGTCAGCTATGAGAGGGTCTTCACTTAGTACACAATAACAATTTGACTGAGGTACAAATAAAAGAAGGGGGTATGATTCACATTGTTTACATTTTCCAACACTTCTAATGGAAGTCTTCCTTCCTTCCTTCCTTCCTTCCTTCCTTCCTT
>NW_006399801.1:10276881-10289832 GCF_000299155.1 Elephantulus edwardii
TCTTTCTTTCTTTCTTTCTTTCTTTCTTTTTCACATCTCCCTCCCCCTTTTCATTTATACCAAAGTGGGCACAGTTCTCACCCACAGCAAAGAGCAGGGCCCCCTCTCCCCAGGCCCTGCCTCCTGTCTGTCTGGGAGGCACAGGAGAAGCCAGGTGTGTGTATGAATTCCAGCGAGGCAAGGGAAACAAGGAGGAAAGCAAATGCAATGTGGAGATTAAAAATAGGATAAACAGGAACTGAAAAGTCTGGGTTTCTATTTCTCTTCTGGTTCACCCTGGGTTTCTGTTTCCCCAGCAAACTAGTGGAGTTAAAAGAGTTCCTCTACTTAGGCCACCATTTACAGTGTGGGATAAGAAATAAGACTTTGTGGTCCCTTCTCTGTAGAATTTCCACCCCTCATTCTCAGACCTTCTTGAATCCCAGCACATATGAAAATAACCTTCTGGAGGAAAAGAGAATCAACTTTCGTCTTATCCCAGAAATGCTAACACTGTTTCATCCATAGCCTTCATTGGCCTCAAAGTGGAAATGCTATCAGTGTAAGAATCTCTCCAACTGCCCGCACCCCAGTATTACTTTCTTTTTAGCTGCCATCAAGTCTATTCCTACTCATGGTAACTCTCTGTGTGCCACAGCACCACTGTACTCCATCTGGCTGTGAATGGCCGTTTTCTAAGAAGCAGATCTCTAAGCCTTTGTTCAAAGGTGTCTCTTGGCAGACTCGAACCACTAAATCTCAGGGCCTTGGTGACATTATTCTCGGGTGTTGCACTGCTAACCCAAAAGCTGCCAGTTTCTGAGTTCAAATACACCAGAGGGTCTGAGAGAAAAAAAATAGGTAATCTCCCATTCTGATTCACAGCCATTGAAACCATACTGGAGGTCCCCATGGGTTGGAACTGGCTTGACATTAGTAAAATTGGTTTGGCTATTTTGTCTGTTTTATTTTCAGGACACATACCAAGCCACATGCCTTACCTTTGAGATCTTGCTATTAGAGACTCTGTCCTAAGAGATTGTGGCTTGACCGGAGCCCACCCCCATTGCAGCCTCAGATCATATTTGAATACCAAAGTCCTCCATGTTTCTTACCTGGAATCTTCTTTGGACTAACCCAAGGGATATGTGGGGCTAACACGTATGTGGGCTAATCCTGTATGTGTATTGAAGCTCCACGTATTTAGTAGCCAGGGCTTCATGTATCACAGCTTGGCTTCCAACAATTTTAACTCAGTGCACGTAAAAAGTCCTTTATAAATCAAGGCCCCCGAGCCGCCACTGATCTGAAAGGGCCAGGACTATGTTGAGTCTGAATGAAACGCCCACTCAGCCCAGCTGCAGGCTATCTAAAGCAAATATCCCGGCAATGGCCACGTGCCCAGAAGCAGCATCAGCAGCGGCCTCCCTGGACAGGAAGGAAGAGGCAGAGCAGCCTCTGAGCAGCCTGGCTGCCCACGTGACAAAGGTGTTGCTGGAGGCAGGTAATGCTGAGGCCCCTCCGGATGCGACCCAGTGAATCCAAGCTGAGCCTGCAAATGACTGGTGATACACAAATACCAAGTCTAACTGCTGGTCAGTGTCACTTAAATTCTTAACAACAGCAACTCTTCTCAACTTCCTGTGATCAAAAACGCTTGTTAGTCATTCTTCTTAAAAGCCAGATCTCCCCAACGAACAAGTTGGTTGCACATGGATGGCATTAAAAGCAGGAGGTTGTTTTCATCGCCAGAATGTGGTGAATGCAAAAATAACTGTCATGAAGATGCTGGTTTTTTCTCCTTCTCCTCCCTGGTCTCCCCCTATAGGAGGCAGTGAAACCCAGGAGAGAAAACCCAAGCAGTCTACAGCTGAAGCTCAGGAAAACTGACAGGGAATTTGGATTCCTTCTGGGGGGGAAGTGTTAGGTCACCACAGGATTCATTAAATTGTCATGTTGTTTTTACTCTTACCCAGGCTGATTTTCCTGGTGGAGGCTTTCAGTGTGTCAGTGCCTGAGCACGGCCCTCTGCTGCAGCAGATTTCTTGCTCCTATTAAATATTTTTGACGTGTTTCCTCTAGGTTCCCTAATTCTTGTCAGAAAATATTCAGAATGTGTTTTTGATAAAATATAATGCCCCAGAAGAACTCACCCATCTCGTATGGTTGTCAGACTAAAAAAATATCTATAGGATAGCCAGTTAAATGGAAATGTTCTAGAAGTGATAAATACCTTTTAAAATGCCCAGCTAAGGAACGGATAATGACATATTGTGTGGCACATTCCTAGAATCAGTACAAGCAGCTGCTACACAGCTGATTCTGGCCCATGGTGACCCCATGTGTGCTGGAGAAGAACTGTGCTCCATAGGGTTTTAAAGGCTGATTTGCCTGAAGGTGCTCATTGGGTCTTCCTTTGAAGGTACCTGTAGGTAGACTTCTAGTGGTAAGAAGCTGTGCTGCAATTCCAAAGGCACGTGGTTCGAATCCACCAGCTGCTTCAAGGAAGAAAGATGGGCAATTTCCTCTCATGAAATTAACTGCCTCTGAAAATGCACTGGAAGGTCAGCTATGGGTCAGTTCCGACAAGATGGTACATAGCAAGGTAGGCTTTGGTCAGCAGCTGAGCACATTAACCATTTGTACTACCCAAGGACTCCTTCATTTCTATACTCAATATCAAAACAAATTAACCCAAAATCTACTGTCATCAAGTCAGTTCCTACTGACAACATCCCTCTATGGCATTTCCAAGGCTGTAAATCTTATCAGAGGTCTGTCTCCTCCCTCACCATGGCTTCTGGATTCATTCTGGTTAGCAACTAACTGGCTATGTCACACATTAATACCACCAGATACCCAGAAGTGGGGTGGATTATTGTCAATTTGATCAGATGAAATTATCCCACTATGATTGTGTCCAGACAGAAGGTCTTCAGGTTTGACTACTGTGTCAAAAAGTTTATGTGAAAGAGTATCAACATCCTTCCTCATCAAACAGGGGAAAGACCAGGCGTGCCCACCGTCTTCCCTCATTGGATCCAAATTGTGTCGTTTGGATTGTAAGGCACTGGGCTGTATACAGACAGACTCAGTCTTTTGATCTTCCTTTCAGAATTCAAATGTCAAATTCAAAGGAGCCTGTTTTGAATTTGTCCAGCATACATGGTCTAAAATTAAACTTAATTATCATCATTTCACGATGCTCTCTTAAAGGAAAGTCTGTGAGTCAACCCGAGGCGTCCCACTGAACCTCTGATCATCATCTGCAAAGTGGCCCAGCCAAGAACAGCTGCTGGCACCATGCTCCACATGTGGGGCCGGACACTGTTTACGCTCCCCGCTGCTCTTGTGCTAGGCACGTATGTGTTCTCACACATCAAAAGCGGCAGAATGGTTTTCTCGAGTTACTGTTGGACGTACCTTCGTGTGTTTTAAAAATGTACTTGCTACACTCGCAGGGACCCTGTTGCTTGTTCATTCAAAACCCCTCCTGGGAAACTCTGAGAAGTGCTTTATTTAGAAGCAGCACAGCCTGTGAGTCATGCAGCCCTTTGCTGTGTTTTTCTTCTTCAGCTCTCCTGCTACCATAAACATTTACACGAAGACAGGATATTTTACTGCGTCGCAACAGTCCCTCGGCCACAGCTGCTCATTTCCCACCTGAAGTCATCAACTTTCATAAAAAAAAAAAGAAAAAAGAAAATATTTGGTTCCTTTTAAAAGCTGATAAAGACAAAAACTCAGGCCAGGAAGGAAAGATGAACCTTAAGCAGAATTATCTCTTTATTGAGCCTTTCTCATGATTTTCTGTAAAATATACACGTTTGTGTAACATTGGGTTAGCCCTGAGGTCAGCAGCATAGTTTTAAAGACTAACCGGAAACAAAAAAAAAATCACAAAGAATTGCCTTCATGAGGGACAGAGAAATTATTTCTTTGTGAGTATGCATGTGCAGTGTGAGAAATTATTTCTTTGTGAGTATGAAATTATTTCTTTCTGAGTGTGTGTGTGTTGTAAGGGGATTAGAAGAATGGATGATGTAAAAAGCACAACTTGCTTTTGCAATCAAATTTTTCCTTTTATATTTTTCACCTAATTTATGCAGGCCTTCAGTAACTGTTTACTGAAAGCAACTCAATATCCAGCTATAAGAATTCCAAGACGGTTTAGTTGATTCCCTATTGGTTCCAAGGCTTTGTAAGTTATCACTGAGTTTTGGTCAGCCTCCCGAGGACTCTGTGTAGAACAGGTCAGTACACTGCCCAGTCCGGCTCTCATCATGATTGCTGGTAGACTTGAGTTCATTGTTACTAGCTCTCTGTCAGTCCATCCCATGGACGGCTTTCCTCATTTTCCTGTGCAAGAGAAACAGGCAATCTCCTGTGTGATGCACAGCTTCTGAAAACCCACCAGAGAGGCAGCTGTGAGTCAGTTCCTACTTGATGGCACAGAACAACAGCATATACATTTGAAAGCTGGGCAGTGATTAAAGAAGACCAATGACTTAAAAAGAAGAGGCAATGATTTAAAGAAAAATTAATGATTTTGAGTCGTACTATTGACAACACAGAGGAATGTCTATCTGTGTTTCACTGACCATGCAAAGGTATTTGACTGTGTGGATCACAACAAAATGTGGCTAACTCTAAGAAGAATGAGAAAAAGTGAAACCTTTACTTGAACCAGGAGGCACTTGTCAGAACAAAACAAAGAAACACTGTATGGTTCAAAATCAGGAAAGATGTATACCAGGGATGGATCCTATCTCCATATCTTTCCAGTATATATGTGAAACAAATCATCTGGTAGGTTGGGCTCTATGAGGAGGAATGTGGCGTCAGAATTGGAGCAAGTCTTATCAACAGGAGGACCTGAGGCATTTGCTGCAGAAGGTCAAGGACTGTAGCTTTTAATATAGATTGAAGCTCAACATCAAGAAAACAAAGATTCTCACCACTCAACCAATTGGCAGCATCATGATAGTGAAGAGATCGAGATTGTTAATAGCTTTAGTTTCTTTGGCTCCACAATCAACATTCTTGGTACCAGCAGTGAGGAAATTAAAAGATAACTTTCATTGGGAAAATCTGCTGTCAGGGACCTCTCTAGAGTATTGAAGAGCAATGATGTCAATCTGCAGACTAAGGTGTGCCTGATCCAGACCATAGTCTTTGCAATTATTTGCTATGCATCAGAGAGCTGGACAATGACTAGAAATGATAGAAATAGAATTGATGCCTTTGAGCTGTGGTGTTGAAGAAGAGTATTGAAGATACACAGGTTCATCCTAGAGAGGGTGAAACCAGGCTGCTTCTTGGAGGCAAGGATTCTGAAGCTCTGTCTGACATACATATGTTGGGCATGTTGCAAGGAGAGAACAGCCATTGGTGAGGGTCATCATTCTTGGAAGAATGGAAGGACAGCACAAGAGAGGAAGACCTTGGAGGAGATGGTTTGATTCAGTGACTGGGGTTATGGGGGTAGGTGCATCAAAGACAATAAGGTTGGAAGGGGATAGAGCAGGGTTCAGAACTGTTGTGCATAGGGTGAGTATGAGTTACAAGTGGATGTTGTTGTTGTTGTTGTTTTTGTTATGTGCCGTTGAGTCGTTTGCAACTCATAGCGACCCTATGGGTACCAAAAAGAAAAATAAGTCTGCCTTAGATGAAATGGAAACAAATAGTTCTTGAAGATGAACATGATAGGACTTTTTCTGACATACTTTGTGCATATTATCAAGATAAACCAATCTCTGGAGAAGAATACTGTACTTAATAAAGTAGTTATTATGTGTATTGTCAAGTTGGGTCTGACCCATAGCTGACTCTCCAGAGGGTTTTCTGAGGTAGTTAATAGTATTGAAAGAGATTACCCATCCTTCTCCCACAGAGTAACTGGTGGATTGAATCTGCATGCCTTTGGGATTGCAGCACAGCTTCTTAGCACTAGGCCCCCCCGATCTCCCTAGAAGGACACTGAAAAAAGGAAGCCCCTCAACAAGATGTATTGACACTGTTAATTGACTTTATTATAATGACAAGGGGTCATTTATGAGTAAGAAATTAGTTAACAGTACCTAAAATCAACAAAACAGAGAGGTCTTTATCTGTTGTGAGAAGAGTTTGTATATTTTGGTCTTTTCTTTCTTTATCCATAAAAGGAACATAACAGTATCCAAAGCATAGGAATGTTGAGAAAGCTAAGTGCAATAAGATTATCAAGTAATCTTAATATAATACCTAATATATACTCAACATAATATCTAAATGACAAAGAGCACAATCAGCGGTTATTAGTATTACAGATATGTTGGTGCCAGACTCTAAGAAGGCTGGAACTTATAAAATGTTACAGAGAGATTGTTGTTGTTATGTGCTGTTGAGTTGCCTGCGACTCATAGTGACCCTATGTACAATAGCCTTAAACCCTGCTCTATCCTGTGCCAATCTCACTGCGTCTGAGACACCTACCCTGATTACCTCAGTCACTGAATCAATCTACCTCATAGAGAGTCTTCTGCTCCGGCCCTGTCCTTCCATCCTCCCAAGCATGACATCCTTCTCCAAGGATTAGTCTCTTCTTAAAACATGTCCAAAGTACGTCAGATGAAGCTTCAGAATCCTTGCCTCCAAGGAGCAGCCTGGTTTCACCCTCTCTTGGACGAATCTGTTAGTTTTCTTAACAGTCGATGTTATATTCAATACTCTTCTCCGATACTACAGCTCAAAAACATCAATTCTCTTTCTATCCTCCCTAGTCACTGTTCAACTTTCTGACGCATAGCAAGTGATTGCAAAGATCATGGCCTGTATCAGGTGCACCTTAGTCTTCAAAGTGACAATATTGCTCTTCAGTACTTTGAAGAGGTCCCTAACAGCAGATTTTCCCATCACAATATATCTTCTAATTAAAAGGGAGAGATTAGCAGAAATGAATTAATAAGTGAAGAAAATGAAGACATGAAAACTCTAAATGAGGCAACCAGGTGGTACAGAAGGAGAAGAGCTGGGCAGCTAAATAGTCAGCAGTTCAAACTCTTTGACATTCCAAGGAAGAACCATGAGATAGTCTGTTCCCATAAAGATTTACAGCTTTAGAAATCCTTTTAGGCCTTTCCACTCTGTCCAGTGAAGTCATCATGACTCCTAATCCATTCAATTGCTGTGGTTTGATCTCAATATGAAGACACACTGAATTCTCAGATGACATGGTCAGTGTGATAAAAAGACATCTCTAAGTGAAATGGCTATAAACAACCAAAAACCATCTCCACATTTTTGTTATTTGTTTCAATATTCATTCATTATTATTGCTAATATTTGGAATAATACTGTAGTATTGTAAGTGTGATTCCACCCCCCCCACCCCGAAAGTTGTGTTTTGCAAAATGTTCTTGTTGGTTGCTATAAATTAGCTCCAATTCATGGTAACCTTATGTACAACCTCACCTGGCCTCATCCTCCACTACCCTAATTAGGATTTTTTTTTTTTTTACCTTCAGGGGAGAATATTTTCACCACCTAAACATGTACAACTCTGGTTTTACAGTAGAAATCAATGAACAATTTGCATATGCTTTTTAGAGATTCACAAGACAGATCAATATTTCATGGTTTGTTGACTCCTCTCGAGTCAACGTGGTCAAAGCTCTACATTTTGAACAAACTTATGCTTTTGTATTTCTACTTGCTGTTTAAAAAAGAAAAAAATCATGTCTCTCGCACTTATTTTTTAGGGAGCTCAGCTGGCATAGTTCATTTTCTCATAGTTAGCACTGAGTTTTCTATCACTTCCTTGATCTTTCTCTCCTCCTTACCAGGTTCTCAGGTTGTTTTCATTTATGTAACTTCTCTTTTCTTTCATCTTATAATTTGCCAATGTAAACTCAATTTTAAAATTCTTTAATGAGCCTTGGCTACGTACTATGTGTTGTCATATCGTACAAGTTTAAAATCTGCTGTGGCCATGTTATTCCTTTTTTCTCAATTCCCCAAAGGAAAAGAATACAGAAGAACAATTTTTGCCTGAAGTTTTGTTTGGGAAATTAAACTGATAGAAAACACGCTTCTCCTCTGATTTCATCCCATTTGAATGCATCCAGCTATGACTATTGAAGTTTCCCATGTCCTTATACTGACTCAACAAATGTCTCCAGGGGTATTTCCATCCCCTAATCATTAATTCACTTTCTTTGCTTATTCATTCCCAGTTGCTTTGTGGCCTGAGCCAGGGTATCAGTGATTGGTGACTCAATGCTATTTCAGGAATCCCTAGCATTTTCCATAAAATGACTCACCTAACAGTTTTATGCATTCACCTGTTGTGAGCATGGCTATGGCATAACACAGTGGTTTTGGATAGCCAAAAAAGCTCCTGACATTTATATGCTATTGCAAAACTATGATGTGCATGAAGGTTTTTGGTTTGGGTTTTTTTTCCCCCCCTTAGACATTTTTCTCCCTTTGAATAAGTTCATTGAAGACAGAGACAGATTTGTCTTGGTCATCCGTGAATCATCAGTGACTACCACAGTACCTGGGGTGCACTAAAGCATCTGTGCTCAATACATACTTACTGCATGATGGAGCCATGTAATCTTGGGAAACATTTAAGAGCATTTATTAACATTTTGGGAATTATTATGATTATAGGTTTAGGAATTTTTTTATAAAGGAATGTATTTGAGCAGCACCTAAATTTTAAAGAGTATTTACTTATCAAGAATAGGTAGAATCTGTTCAAGGACAAAGAAATGGATAAAGAATGGAGTGAAGTCCGTCTGACATTTCGCCCCTGTGTAGTCTTGTTGGTGACCATTCTCTTTAGGACAACCCTTCCCCAATTTCCATTTTTGCCATTTAATCAACTCTTGTCTTTATTTTACTCTCTCTTCAAATATACAATGAATTCTACAGAATAAGAATACAGGCTATGCTGTGGGTTCCAAAGTTTGATAATGCATTAGGAAAATTCAGTTATTACCCTGAAAAAGTATAGGGGGTTAAAAGGGAAGTAGGATCAAGGAGCAAAGTCCAAAAGAAAGCAAGTAAAAGCTTTCCATGAGTTTTCTCATACAATATTCTTCATTTCTTAAGCATAAAATTGTCACAACAAGTAAGAAATGTTATCAAGCATGAAAGCTCGTTAGTTTTTATAGGGTCTGGTCACGTAGCCATCCACTTCCTAACACATACAAAAATTCCAGACTTAAAAAGGAAAACGAGTGTTCAGCATACATCTTATTAATCCAAACAGTTTAGGTACAGTAAGCCACCTTATCAGTTAGTGAATGGTGCAAATGCTCCAAAAATCCAGAGTCCAAAGGTCAGCCAAGAGTCAACCCTGCAGACTTGAGGTTGAGGCCTTAAGTCTTTTCTTCCAGACAGTCCATACCAGCTTCATTTCCTTGTGTTGTTTAGAGCATCTCAACCTCCCCAGCCCAGTTCTCTGATGTCCAATTTAACATTCAAATCTTAACTAATAGCACTTTCTGAGCTCCCTGTTGGAGTAACCCTCTTACCAAGTCACTCTCTGTCAACAACTTTTTAAAATCTTCTCTGAAATTCAACTATAAGTTCTATGTTGGAAGAGATCTTTATCTGTTTGATAGTCTGCTTTATGATCATGGCCTAGACTACAGCTGTCTATCATATTTTTTGGAGCTCAATAGATATTTGTAGAATTAATTGTTTTAACATTGTCTGAAATTCTCTTGTTCATTTACTTCTGACATTTTTGGTTTTGATACTTCGCACCCTGGCAGGTAAACTCTATTAAAGACTGTCTCTGACTTATTTTCTACTGTATTTATAATGTTTCTGCCCAAGCACAGCACTGAACACACAGCAAGCTCCCCATAAATATGTTGTTGTTGTTGTCATTTTGTGGTATTGAGTCAAAACCAACTCATAGCTGACCCACCAGTGGGTTTTCAGAGGCTGTTAACAGCACAGGAAAGGGAATCAAAGGATTTTAGAATGATAGAAGCAAGAGAAGGAAAGGGTTTATAAATGAACTTGCAGTGCTTCTTCAGCATTTCAGCAGAAAAATCCAAACACTTCAGTGTGCCACACAGGAACCTCCATATGACTTAAGACGATGTCTCCATTCTCTTTTCTTATTATTACCTAATTAGCTAACAAGATAGACAAAGGGTCTGGAAACGAAAGATTGAATTTTTTGTTGAAATTTTCAGTAGTGAGATTTACCTGCTAACCAAGTTTACCTATTAAAAGTTACAGAGTACGATGACAGAAATCAGATTTTAAAAGACTAAAAAGAAATGAAAAAGAAGGAAGTACATATAAGAAAAGTAGACTAATGTGCTTGAAAAGGTCAACTGACAGCAACATGATAGATGCAGAAGAGATGGAGGTTGTTAATAATTGCAGCTTGCTCAGCTCCACAATCAACACTCTTGACACCAGCAGTTGTTGTTCTTATGTGCTGTCAAGTCACATGTGACTCATAGGGACCCTATATAAAACAGCCCTAAACCTTGCTCTATCCCATGCCAACCTTATTGTCTCCTTCACACCTACTCCCACTACCCCAGTCATTGAATCAATCCATCTCATCAAAGGCCTTCCTCTCTTGCACTGTCCCTCCACTCTTCCAAGCATGATATCACTCTCCAAGGAGTGGTGGTACCTCCTTGCAACATGTCCAAAGTATGTCAGACGAAGCTTCAGCATCCTTGCCTCCAAGGAGCAGCCTGGTTTCACCCTTTCTAGGGCAAACCTGTTTGTTCTTCTAGCAGTTCACAGTATAGTCAATACTCTTCTCCAGCATCACAACTCAAAAACTCAATTCTCCTTCTAAGATCCCTAGTCATTGCGTAGTTTTCTGTGGCATAGCAAGTAATTACAAAGACTTTGGCCTGGATCAGGCTCACCTTAGTCTCCAGACTGACATCATTGCAATTCAGTACTTTGGAGAGATCCCTGACAGCAGACTTTGCCAATGCAATTCCTTTTTTAATTTCTTGGCTGCTGATACCAAGAGTGTTGATTGTGGAGCCAAGCAAACTGAAGCTGTTAACAATCTCAATCTCACCATCTATCATGATGCTGCCAATTGGCTCAGTGGTGATAATCTTTGTTTTCTTGATGTTGAGCTTCAATCCATATTTAAAGCTGAAGTCCCTGACCTTATATAGCAAGTGCTTCAGGTTCTCCTCAGTTTCAGCAAGCATGGTTGTGTTATCTGCATAATGCAGATTGTGGATGCGTCTTCCTCTAATCCTAATGTCATATTCCTCCTCATAGAGCCCAGCTTCCAGATGATCTGTTCTGTATACAGATTGAAAGGGTGTGGAGATAGGACACATCCCTGGCAATATACCTTTCACAATTTTGAGCCATGCAGTCTTTTCTTGCTCTGTTCTGGTGACTATTTCCTTGTCCAAATATCGATTTTGAATAAGTACGATAAAGTATTCTGGGATTCCCATTCTTCTCAGAGTTAGCCACAATTTGTTGTGATCCACACAGTGAAGAAATCAAAAGATTAATTGTACCGGGAAAATCTTTGGTCAGGTATCTCTCCAGAGTACTGAGAAGCAATAATGTCAGTTAGAAGAGACTAAGATGTGTCTGGTCAAGACCATGGTCTTCACAATTACCTGATATGTATCAGAGAGCTGGAAAGTGATTAAAGATGGCAGAAGAAGAATCGATATTTTCGAGTTGTAGTACTGGAGGAGTATTGAACATACCATGGACTGTCAAGAGAACAAACAGGTCTGTTTGGAGAGGATGAAACCAGGTTTCTCCTTAGAGGTTATGATTTTGAAGCTCTGTCTCATATCCTTTGGGCATGTGGACAAGGAGGGACCAGTCGTTGGGGAAGGACACCATGATTGGAAGGGTGGAGGGACAGCACAGGAGAAGAAGATTCAGAATGAAATGGATTGGAACAGTGACTGGGGAAATGTGAGTAGATGTGTTGAAATCAGTGAGACTGGCTCAGGACAGGCAGGCTTCAGAGCTTTTATACATAGGGTTGCTATGAGTTACAGGTGACTGCAGAAGAGAAGGTCAGCAGAAGAGAGAAAGGCTCTCAACAAGATAGATTGACTCAATGACTACCACAATGGGTTTAGTCATGACAGAGGTCAGGAGGATGGTGCAGAGCTCAGCTCTGCTGTTCATAGGATCATTATGAATTGTAGTTAACTTCATGTCACCTATCAACAACAGCATAGATAAGATGAGAATGGATGGGGAAAAGTCTATGGCTAGAGGAAGGCATGGTCCAGTATGAAATATGTGGATTGGGAAAGCCTGTTACCCATTACTCATCTGAAAAGTGGAATTTCATTAAGAAAGAGAGATTGTAATTAAAAACATGGAATTTATTCCAAATATTTGGAAAGGACCTAAAACATAAGGAAAGAGGTATCACCAAAGACATAGCTGATAGACTTAAACAAGCAGAGAAACATCTATTGTACCTTTTGAGTGCCAATAATGTTTGGTTGGTAAGATGGCAGACAAGTGAGGTCCAAAAACAAAAAGTGGGGAAAGGATAATATGCAGAGAAATGAGTTCCATTGGTGTGATATTCAGAGGGTGTTGGAGTGATGGTATAGAAGCCTTGATGAGAGAATTTTAATCTTACCTCTAAATTCTATGTCCTAGGAAAATTATCCCTTTTCTCTCAGGATACTTCAGTAGTTGCCATTAAACTGATCCAATCTATAGTACATCCATATGTATTAGATGAGAAATGTGCAATATAAGTTTCCAGTAGTTGACTTTTTTTTTTTTAAAGTAAACCATCAGGACATTCTTTGAAGGTACCACTGTGTGGATTCAAACTGCTAACTATTGGATTAATGGACGAGTATTTTAGCTGTTCAGAACACTCATGTTATTGCTACAGGCTGTTGTTGTTGTTGTTATGTGCCATCGAGTCTCTTGCGACTCATAGCGACCCGATGTACAACAGCCCTAAACCCTGCTCTA
>NW_006399801.1:10291604-10293690 GCF_000299155.1 Elephantulus edwardii
TATTTTGCTTTGTTATTCCGTGTTGCCTTTTGGAATCTTCTGTTCAGCTCCTTAGTGTCTTGAATTCTTCCTTGTGCTTTGGCTTCTCTATGCTCCAGTGCAATCTTCAGTTTCTTCTGGCATCCATTTTGGTCTTTCCTTCCTCTTCTGTCTTTGTAATGACTGTTTGCACTCTTCCTGGATGATACGTTTAACATCCTTCCACAACTAATCTGGTCTTCGCTCATTAGTGTTCAAGGCCACAAACCTGTTCCTGAGATGATTCTGAAATTCAGGTGCTAGGGGCAATCAAGTCAAAGATGACTCATAGTGACTCTATGAGCAGCTGACCTGAACCTTGCCCTATCAGATGCCGTTCTCATCATCTCTGACACATTAGACACCATTGCTGAAGTTGTTGCATTATTCCGTCTCATTGAGAGTCTTCCTTTTCTTCACTGATCCTCAGTCTTTCCAAGAAAAACCCCACCTAGCAACATGTTCGAAGTAAATGAACTTTTGCAATCTTTGTCTCCAAAGAGCCCTCTGGCTGTAATTTCCCCAAGACATCCATCTGTCCTTTTGGCAGTCCATGACACATACAACACTCTTTTCAGCACCACAACTCAAAGGCATCACTTCTTTGTCTTCCTTATTCACTATCCAGCTCTCTGATATATAGTATGTGAGTAAGAAGATCATGGCCTGAATCATATGCACCTTAGTCTTCTAACTGACATTATTGTTCTTCATCATTTTGGAGAGATCTCTGACAATGGACTTGCCGAATGCACTCCATCCCCCGACTTCCTGACTACTGGTGCCAAGAATGTTGACCCAAGCAAGATGAAACCAGTGACAGCTTCAATCCATTTTCAGTCTATCATAATGTTGCCTATTGGTTCTGTTGTGAAGATCCTTGTTTTCTTGATGTTGAGATATAATCCATGATGAAGGCTGTGGTCCTTGATTTCTGCAGCAAGAGATTCATATCCTCCTCATTTTCAGTGCTTCATATCCTCCTCACTTTGAGCAAGCAAAGTTGTGTTTTCTGCATAATGCAGTTCTTGATTTGCCTACCTCCAATCCTGAAGCCACTTTCCTCTTCATAGAGGCCAGTTTGATGAATTATTTACTCAGCACACAGATGGAACAGGTATGGAGAAAGAATACAACCATGATGCATACTCCTCCTGATTTTAATCCATGTAGCGTTCCCTTCCTCCTTTCAGATGGCAGCTTTTTTATCTGGGTATAGATTTCTCATGAGCACAGTAAGTGTTCAGGGATTCTATTCTTCTCAAGTTAGCCCCTGGTGTTGCTATATACCATCAGCTTGACTATGACCCATAGCAACCTTATGAATAATGGCTTTGAGCCTTGCCCTATCTTGAGTCAACCTTACCATCTCTGACATACCAATCCCACAGTCAGTGTGTTAATCCATCTCATCTAGGTCTTCCTCTCCTATGCTTTCTTTCTGCCCATCCAAGCATGATTTCCTTCTCCAAGGTCCTGGCAACATGCCCAAAATATGTGAGACAGGATTTCAAAATCCTTTCCTCTAAGGAGCAACCTGGTTTAAACATCTCCAGGATAGATGCATTTTTTTTCACAGTGCATAGTTTATTCAAGACTCTTCTCTAGCACCATAATTAAAAAGCATCAATTATTCTTCCATTTTCCTTAGTCATTGTCTAGATCTCAGATGCATAGCAATTAATTGAGAAGACAGACCTTGGCCTGGATCTTAAAGATGGCTTAATATTGAAAAATAAACCCTTCAACCAATATATTAAAATCCTTATAATTAGCTTCAATGGTATATTAATTTTTTAAAACTATCTAGTAGGCTTTTACATTGAAAACTTGTAATAACAATCAATGTATATTTAATCCAACATTATACAAGCAAAATTACAGTTGTAGAAACAATTTGAGCTGTGGTGCTGGAGAAGAGTATTGAGGGTACCATGGACTGCTAGGAAAACAAACAAATTCATCCTGGAAAGGGTTAAACCGGGCGGCTCCTTGGAGGCAAGGATTCTGAGGCTTCCTCTAACATACTTTGGACATGTTGTAAGGAGAGACCGGTCCTTGGAGAGGG
>NW_006399801.1:10294539-10296973 GCF_000299155.1 Elephantulus edwardii
GGAAGCCCAAAATCTCTGTAAATGTTTATGAAAATTAATAAAATATAATTATAGAAAAAAAAAGAAAATGAGAATAATGGTCCAACATGACAAAAAAAAATACTTTGTCTGTTTTATCGTAATGTTGCTTATTAGTCCAATTTGAATTTTGTTTTCTTTGTGTTGATATGTAATTCACCTAGACGATTATTATCGTTGTTACTCAACAGTCTTTCAAGCCCTCTTCACTTTGCAGTAGTGGCATCTACTTCTAAACAACTTGCCTCTGGAAACTTTATGAACTTTGAGAAACAACAATTGTTATAGAAAGTCTTCAGATCTTTTGTTCATAGGGTCACTGTGAGTTGTACTTGACTCAATGGCAATCAACAACAACAATTATACTGTGAGTGACAGTTTCCAAAGTGATTTCCTTTTCCATTCATTAGTTTATATACATTTTATTTCTGGACAACAGTTGTGATCCCTTTGGTGTTACAGCACTCATCCTGCTTCCTTCTTGGGTTCCCTGTTTCCATTCAGCATTCTTTCCTGTCAGTTCCTCTCTTCTGAACTTTTGCTTTGAGGAAGTACTGCTATTTTGGTCTCATGTGATTCTACTGAGGAGTATATTCCCTGATGTTATTGTTCACTTAAGGCTAAAGTACAAGTAGCTTTTAACTAACTCTGAAAAGTCATTCTCATATATTCTCTCTCTCTCTCTCTCTCTCTCTCTCTCTCTGTCTCTCTCTCTCTCTTTTTTTTTATCTCTCTCTCTCTCTTTCCCTCCTTCCCTCCATCTTTCTCTTTCTTTCCTTAGAAAGTCAGAACCAACTTACAGCTGACCCTCCCAGCTTTGTAAGTCTGGGAGTAGGTTAGATTTCCCATCTTTCTCCCTGGGAGCTGCTGGTGGCTTCAAACTGCATGGCTTTTGGATTAGCAGTGTAATTCCTTACAGATTGCCCCACCATAAATATGTGTATTTTATTAAGTTTTACCTAAGTTTTAGTTTGTTTTCTTTTTCTTTTTGTGTGCTATCAAACCAGATCCAACTGGCACAAGAGGAGATTGCACTTCCTTCAGCACAGTTTGGTGGTTTCAAGCCCTGAACCTTCAGGATTGCAGTGCAGCTTCTTGCCACTGGGCCATCAGAGCTCCCTTGAGTCTTAGTTTTTATATAAACGGTTTATTGTGTAGGTAACTTCATTTTTAAAACCAAAACAAACCTCAAATACCAGAAAAAGTCCAAATTCTAATATCAACCATAGCACAAAAGTTAATGTCTGCTTGTCATTTAAGATTAATGACTGATTATCTAGACTTAAGTACATGTTAAACCCATTGGGTCACAGTGGATCCCGCCAAAATCACGCTAATATGGAAGCAGGATATCATCCAGAAGCAGTTAAAACATGGAAATATTTAATTTGTCAATCACTTAAAAATTACTATTCATAAGTCAATATTCTCATGTTTTATGTAAAAATAAGTATCCCAGTAGATGATCTGTGAGAGAACTAAATAGTTTCATGTGTTATTCAGGTGTCTTTCTGAGGATTATTCCTCAAAGTATTTTAAAAATATATTTCCATCTGAGAAAAGCAATGATTAGTGAAAGAAAGGCGATAAATGACAGGCATTTTCCTGCCTGCATGATTGTATCTGCTGAACATATGGAGCCATTTAGGAAATATTTCAACTTTTTCTAGGATCATGGTTTCATAGCCTTGGAAAAGATGGTAAAAATAATCATACTGACTGTTAGGCCTAAGCATTTATTAGGTTCCATGCACAATGTCAAGGAGCTTTATTTGCATGATTTCATTCAATTTTTTCATACATCTGCAATTTGGAAGACAAAGAGTATTATTATTCTCATGTGGTAGATGAAGAAACTAAAGCTTAGATAGTTAAGTAAGAGAAATTAACAGAAGTACAGAAGGTCACATTGGAATTGGAAACAGGGTATACCATGTGCCTCTCTATTTATAACATCTTTAAAAGTCTAATTAGATAATCCTGGTGGCATAGTAAATTACATGCTGGGCTTATACGCTTAAAGGTTGGCAGTTTAAATCTGTAAGCTACTCCATAGAAGAGACATGGGAAAGTCTCTTGATTTAAAGATTTATGGCTTTGGAGGGTCACTAAGAATCAGAGTTGACTTGAGGGCAGTGGTTTTATCTACAAATCTAATTGGCAAGCATTTCTTAAGCTCAAGGAACTGAAGAACAAATTCAAACCTCGAGTTGCTATAATCAAGGGTGCTTTAGGCAGAATATTAAATGATCCAGGAGGTATTAAAAGAAGATGGAAGGAATATACAGAGTCATTGTATCGAAAGGAATTGGCAGATACAGAAGAATTTAATGAAATAACATTTGAGCCAGAGCCTATGATGATGAAGGCAGAAGTTCAAGCTGCTTTGAAGGAAATAGCAAAAAATAAGGCCCCA
>NW_006399801.1:10298343-10299882 GCF_000299155.1 Elephantulus edwardii
ATAGGGTCGCTATGAGTCACAAATGACTCAACGGCATATAACAACAACAACAACAATCACCATACAGATTTTTGCTTGCATGTGATATCAATGATATTGTTCGATACTTTCCACAATCTGTTGGATCAACTTTCTTTGGGATGGGAACAAATATAGATCTCTTCCAGTCAGTTGACCAAGTGGTTGTTCTCCAGATTTCTTGACACAACTTGGTAAGCTCATACAGTGCAGCATCCCTTAGTTGAAATACGTCAATTGGTATACCATCTATTCCTGGGGCCTTATTTTTTGCCAATTCCTTCACAGCACCTTGAACTTCTTCCTTTATCACTATAGGCTCTTGCTCATAGGATGTTTCATGAAATTCTTCTGTGTCTGCCAATTCCTTTCTATACAATGACTCTGTATACTCTTTCTATCTTCTTTTAATACTTCCTGGATCATTTAATATTCTGCCCAAAGCATCCTTAAATATAGCCAATCAAGGTTTGAATTTGTTCTTTGGTTCCTTGAGCTTAAGAAATGCTGAGTGAGTTTCTCTTCCCATGTTGCCTTTTGAAATCTTCTGATCAGCTCTTTAATGTCTGAATTCTTCACTTTTCTTTGGCTTCTCTACACTCAAGTGCAATAGTCAGAGTCTCTTCTGACATCCATTTTGGTCTTTTCTTCCTCTTCTGTCTTTGTAATGACCTTTTGCACTCTTCCTGGATGATACTCTTGATATCCTCCCACAACTTATCTGGTCTTCGCTCATTGGTGTTCAAGGTCTCAAACCTGTTCCTTAGAAACAGGTTTTGAAATTCAGGTGGGTTAGACTCAAGGTCATATTTTGGTTCCCGTGGATTTGATTTCATTTTCCTTAGCTTCAGCTTGAACTTGAATATGAGTAGTTGGTGGTCTGCTCCACAATCAGGTCCTGGCCTAGTTTTCACAGCTATTGAGCTTCTCCAGTGGTTCTTTCCACAGATGTAATCGATCTGATTCCTATGCAAACCATCAGGTGAAATCCATGTGTATAACCTGCATTTATGTTTCTTATAAAACATATTTGCAGTGAATAAATCGTTGATTGTGCAAAATTGAATCATTCTGTCTCCAGCTTTATTTCTCTCACTGAGTCCGTGTTTTCCAAATACTGATTCTTCTTCTCTGTTCCCAACTTTTGCGTTCCAGTCACCCATTGTTATTAATGCACCTTGATTTCATGTTTGATTGATCTCTAACTTTAAAAGTTGGCAGAAATCTTCTATTTCCATCTCTTTGACTCTGATTGTTGGTGCATATATCTGAATGTTAGTAGTATTCACTGGACTTCCTTGTATGTGTATGGATATTATCCTGTCACTAACAATATTTTATTTCAAGACATATCTAGAAATGACTTTTGTAACTATGAAAGCAACCCCATTTTTCTTCAACTTTTTCATCTCCACAGTAATAGGTCATATGATTGTCTGACTCAAAATGCCCCATGTCAATCCATCTCATCTTGGAATACCTGTTGTTGTTATGTTGTTATGTGCCGTCGAGTCGTTTGCA
>NW_006399801.1:10301417-10304401 GCF_000299155.1 Elephantulus edwardii
CACTTCTTCCTTTACAACATCTAATTTTCCTACATTCATGGTTCTCACATACTATGTTTCAGTCAGTAGAGTCTGCTTACAGCTGTTCCTCTTCCTTTGTATTTCCATACTTGAAAGCTGTGCCTCAGTTGCCTTATCTGTTAGGCTACCTGTGTTCAAAAACAACTGAAACAGGATATCAACAGAGAACTTCTAGAAGTGCAGGATGGGTTTAGAAGGGGTCATGGTCCTAGGGATAAAGTTAGAGGGATCTTGGCTGAAAGCAGATGGTACCAGAGGAATGTCTATCTATGTTTCGTTGATTATGCACAACCGTTTGACTGTGAAACACAACAAACTGTGGCTGACTCTGAGAAGAATGGGAATCCCAGAACACATGATCATGCTAATGCAAAACCTATACTTGGATCAAGAGGCAATCTTCAGAACAGAGCAAGAGAACACTACGTAATTCAAGATCGGATGCATGTACACCAGGGTTGTGTCCTATCTCCATACCTTTTCAACCTATATGAAGAACAAATTCTCTGGGAAACTAGGCTGTATGAGGAGAAGTGTGGCATCAGTATTGGTGGAAGATTCATTAACAATCTGCCTTTTGCACATGACACAACCCTGCTTGCTGAAACTGAGAAGGACCTGAAGTGCTTGTTGCAGAAGGTCAAGGACTGCAGCCTCCTATATGGAGAACATGAAGAAAACAAAGTTTCTCACCACTGGGCCAATTGATAACATCAAGGTGGATGGTGAAGAGATTGAGATTGCTAACAGCTTTAGTTTGCTTGGCTCCACAGTCAACACTCTTGACACCAATAGACAGGAAATTAGAAAACATATTGCGATGAGAAAGTCTGCTGTTGGGGACCTCTCCAAAGCACTAAAGAGCAATGGTATTACTCTGGAGATGAAGGTGTGACTGATACAGGCCATGGTCTTTGCAATCACTTGTTATGCATCAGAGAGCTGGGCAAAGACTAGGGAAGATAGAAGGAGAATCAATGTCTTTTAGCTGTGGTGCTGGAGAAGAGTATTGAGTGTACCATGGACTGCTAAGAAATTGAACAAGTTCATCCTGAAGAGGGTTAAATCATGCTGCTCCTTGGAGGTAAGGATTCTGAAGCTTTGTCTGACATACTTTGGGCATGTTGCAAGAAGGGTCCAGTCCTTAGAGAAGCACGGCATGCTTGGGAGAGTTGAAGGACAGCACAGGAAAGACCCTCTATGGGGTGGATTGATTCAGTGACTTGGTTATTGGGGGTAGGTGTGTTGGAGACAGTATGATAGGCAGAGGACAGAGCAGGGTTCAGGGCTGTTGTACATAAGGTCGCTATGAGTTGCAGGGAATTTGATGGCACATAACAAAAACAACAACAACAATCACCATATAAAGATCTCAACCAGGGAGTACTGGCACAGTTGTTGACCCTATTTGTCCTTTAAGTGGCTATGGTGGCCTAGTTGGTAGAGAGTTGCACTGCCAACCCAAAGGTATTTAGACAGAATCTACTAGCTTCTCTGAAGGAAAAAGATGGACAATCTCTTCCCATGTGATTTATAAGGTCAGCTATGAGTCAGTTCTAACATAACAGCAGGGAGATGCATAAACTTAAGTTGCAAATCACCCAAGTCTAGTTTTCACTAAAGTGATTTCCAACTCACGACTACTCGCGTGTGGCTGAGCAGAACAGCGATTTCCATCCCCTCATCCCATGGCTGCATTATTGGAATCATCACCAGGTCTTTCTTGTGGGGCATTTCTGAGAGTGGACTTGAATCTCTAGTGTTTTAATTAGCATCTGAGCACATTATCCGTTTATAACACAGAGGTACCCCATGGAGCCTCCTAGATGGCAAACAGCATGAGGCTATTTTTCATGACATTAGAAGAATCGATGCCTTTATGTGAACCAACTCAGTCCCATAGGGACAAATACTGTATCAGATCATTATTGTAGAACATGTATGAGTATCCAAGGAGGAGAGGGTGGGAGCAGTGGGGTGAGGATGGGTAGTGGGGGGAATGGTTAATCATAGGGTTGCACAATTTGATGGATGAAGAGAGGGATGGGTAAAGGAAATGGGAAAGATCCAGTGTGAAAAACAATGTATACAAACTTTGTAAGTAAGCCAATGTGAAACAAAAAATTTATTTAAATTTTTTAAAAAAATAAGAAGAATCAATGTTTTTGAGTTGTGGTGTTGGAGTAGAGTGCTGGATATCCGATCACTAAAAAAAAAAAAAAGGTAATATCTTGAAGAAGGTATGGCCACGGTGCACCTTAGAGGGAAGGGTGATGAAACTCCAACTCACGTACTTTAGGCATGTGGTTAGAAGAGGCCAGTCCTCGGAGAAGGACACCATGCTTGTCAGTGATGTGGCGCAGTAGAGGGTCAGCAAAAGAGAGAAAGACCCTTAACGAGATGAATGGGCACAGTGACTGGAGCTGTAGACTCGAACATAGCAGGGATGGTGAAGCTAGGGCAAGGTAGGGCAGGGTTCACGTCTGCTGTTTATAGGGTCGCTATGAGTTAGCGTCGACTCGATGTCACCTAACAACAACAATCAAAATTGCTTATTTTGTTTCTGACGATAAGACAATGTGAGAAGTGGCAGAAATTTTAAGAGGTCAAGGAGCCCAGTTTCTGTACAGGGGTCACTTTCTTCTTCTTGGCCTTTCTTCAATTTATAAAGCCTGACTTTGGATAAAATATGAACCACTATTAGAGTGTGCTAGTTATTTGCATCCTACTGTGTTTAAGGTTCTCTTTATAGTACTGACTTTTGGGGGTGAGGGGGGAAGTTCACTCTGTTTCCTCTTCTGGTCTTCTGTATCATGAAGCCTGTATAAGCTTCTGTTGGCTGTTTCTAATACTTAGTTCCTAAATGTTGTTAAAGTTATAAAGGATGAAGGCAATTTCTGTGGTCATATGGAGGCCTGGAAGAAATCAGCTTCTTTCTTTCTCTCTTCCTTCCTTCCTTCCTT
>NW_006399801.1:10304671-10402985 GCF_000299155.1 Elephantulus edwardii
TCTTCTTCTTCTTCTTCTTCTTCTTCTTCTTCTTCTTCTTCTTCTTCTTCTTCTTCTTCTTCTTCTTCTTCTTCTTCTTCTTTTCTCTCTCTCTCTCTCCTTCCTTCCTTCCTTCCTTCCTTCCTTCCTTCCTTCCGTCCTTCCTTCCTTTTCTTCTTCTTCTTCTTCTTCTTCTTCTTCTTCTTCTTCTTCTTCTTCTTCTTCTTCTTCTTCTTCTTCTTCTCTCTCCTTCCTTCCTTCCTTCCTTCCTTTCTTCCTTCCTTCCTTCCTTCCTTCCTTCCTATTACTGCCTATGACACAGTAACTAGGGTGATGAGTATAGATGTCAGAGACAGTGAGATTAGCCCAGAATAGAGCAGTGTTCAGAGCTATTGTGCACATAAGGTCACTATGAGTCATGGTCAACTCTACGGCACACAATAAAAACATTTCATTTAAGATGCTTCCAGGTGCACATTCAATTCACCTTATGAGAAGTCAGAGGTGAGTTAAAGGACAGTTTGTTGGCCCATTGATGTCATCAAAGACATAAGCTCCTGTTCTATTTCTGCACACCCTCCTCGGTGGTCACAAGATGGATACAGCTGTTGGAGCACTCACTTGTAAACACAGTAACATCTGGCCAAGAGAGAGAGAGACATGGCCTCCGGGGCAGCCCTTCTGTGTAACTAAGGACTAAAATAAACCCTTTCCCATCAGCAACTCAAATGACTCTCCCTCAAGTCTACAGTTAGTGAATGCAACCTTATAGGAAACCGACAGACAGACCATTGTCACCAAGTGGGTTCCCCATGTGTATCTGAGTAGAAGAGCACCATACAGTGCTTTCAACATCTGTGATCCTGAGGGAACTGCTTCGGTCTTGCTGCCATATTCCCTCTTGGGTCACTATGAGTCAGAATCAACTCAATGGCAGTGGGTTTGAACCACAGTTTCTAAGGCAGATACAGCAAATGTCGGGCTACATTTAAAGTACTTTGACTAGAACAGACATTTCTTTTTGTGGCCCTAAAGAGTCAGGCTCAAAGAACTTTAACTGAGAAGCTGATTGATGTAAAATCAGTAAAATCAACCATTTCTTATATTTGATGGACCAATTGGCATTAAAATATGTGCCTTTACAACAATAATAGGTTCCCTTTTATTCCTATTTTATTTGGGATGCAGGTTATTAAAAATGCTGCTCCTGTCCTTGCTCTCCTTCCTGGAGTTAGCCCTTCCATGAGTGTCTGGTAAAACATTAATTGAATATGGACGAATATGCTAGCAATGTCAATGGACTCAGTCAAAAGAGTTAAAAGATTCCCTGTTGCAACCTGTCATTGACAGAACCACCTCATAGCTGACCCTCCAGTGGGTTTTCAGAAGCTGTAAATTGCACAGGAGGAGACTGCGCCTTTTTCTTCTGTAGAATTGCTCGGTGGATTTCGACCCCCTACCTTTAGGCTGGCAATGCAACTCCTTGCCGCTAGATCGCCAGAGTTCCCAAAACAATCACTAGCAAGAGTCAAGGGAGCTCTGGTGGCTCAGTCCGTAGGAAGTTGTACCACTAACCCAATCAGGATGGGGTTTTGGCAGTTTGAATCCACCAGCAACCTTGTGGGAGAAAAGTAGGTGAACTCATCCCAAGGAAATTACAGCATCTGAAAACCTGCTGGAGGGTCTGCTCTGAGTTGGTTTTAACAGCAATGTGATGAGTGAGAAGGCAGGACCGAAAGGTAACAAAACATCTTTTTGCAAACCAGCACTTCATTTGACCTTCATCAGCTCAACATAAACAGCAAGCGTCAGGAGACAATGACTCATTTCTGAATAAGCAAGGGTAATTTTCACTCCTGTCTTTGAGAAACTATTGCCCCAGGAGTCTAGAACAGTTCCTAGAGAAAAGACAGCCATGTACTGTTAAAAAGCCCTGCAGAGGAAATGGGGAGCTCACATTCACAAGATGTGAAAAGGGAGCCCACAAGAGATGTCAGTCCCATGTAAAGAATGGAAGTTCTAATACTGTGTGGAATTCACCAGCTACCATTGCTGTATAATAGTGGTCAAATGAACTCCCAAACCATTTCCTGGTAGAAGGTGTTCTAATAATAATAATAATAATAATAAAACCTATATATTGTTACTGTTAGGTTCCAACTCATAGCCATAGCCACCCTCTGTTCAACAGAACAAAGCATTGCCCACATGTTATTGTTGTTGCCATGGAGGCGGCTCTGACTCACTGGTGACCTTATGCATAACAGAATGTAACCTTCCCCACTCCTGCGTCATCTTCATTACTCTTGGTATGTTTGAGTCTATTGTGACTCTTGTGTCAATTCATCTCATTTAGGATTTCCTTCATTTACACTGACCGTCTACTTTACCAAGCACTATGACTTTTTCCCCACCACTGTCATGGCTGCATGTTGACATATTGCTAGAAGCTATACTAAACCTATTTCTATATCTATATTAAGCTATGAGTTGCAGACAACTCAATGACACATAACAACAACAACAATAATCCTGAAACCAGCCCTCAAGCCACAATTCCTCAAGAAGGGGGGAAAGGGAGATCTTGAATGTTAGGAGGGAGCTCTTGTGGCCTAGGGGCAAGAAGCTGCACTGCAATCCCAAAGGTACATAGTTCAAGGCCACTGCTGCTCTGCAGGAGAAGGATGGGCAGTCTCCTCCCATGCGATTAACTGCCTCTGAAAACCCACTGAAGGGGCAGCTATGGGCCAGTTCCGACTCTACAGTACACAACAACAACAACATATTAAGCTCTACTATAAATATCACTGTATCTATAATATACCTATATCTATTATCTGTGTTATGTCTATATCTACACTACCACCCATGGTGGACAGAGCTTCCAGAGTGAAAGAGACTCAGAAGAAGGGCCTGGTGAGCAGCTTACCTAAATCATACACCTTCTAGATAAAATTTGACCTGGGATGAATGTATATTTTTGTGTGTATGTGCATCATTTTTTTTTATAACAGCTGTTGTTTTGTTGTTGTATTCTGTTGCAGTGGACCTGCCCTGTAGCTGACCCTCCAGTGAGTTGTCAGAGGCAGTTAACTGCAGTAATCTCTGGGAGGAAAATTTTCCATCTCTCTCTCAGAGAATAGCTGGTAGATTCAAACCAAGTGCCTTTGCATTGCTAGCACAATTCCTAACAATGGTCTTGTACAATACTTATCCTTTGTGACTGACGTATGTCACGCAGCAAAAATATTAACAGGAGATTGTTTTATCTTTCTCCTGTAGAGCAGGGCTGGTAGTTTTGAATTGGTAACTCATTGCTCGATCAGAGTTGCTTTATCTTTCTTTCTATCTTTCTATCTCTCTCTATCTATCTATCATCTATATCTATCTATCTATCTATCATATATATATCATCTCTCCCCCCCCTACCTATCTATTTGTCTATGCATATCTATGTATCTCCTTGATGGAATTGCCTAGGTATCAAATCTCCCTGTCAGAAATGGCACATGGGTTGGCCTGGGCCACCACCCAGCACATATTTATTTGAATGTTACCCCTTGCCAGAGATCACCACAGTCAATACCCTTGATACTAGCAGTCAGAAAATAAGGAGGTATGTAGCATTGTGAAAGTCTCCTCTCAGGGATCTCTCTAAAGTCCGAGAGGGCAATAATGTCAGTTTAAAGACTAAGAGTGTGCCTGATTCAAGTTAGAGTCTTTCCAATAACCTGCTAGGCTTCTGAGAACTGGACAATGAATAAGCATGACAGAAGAATCAGTACATTTGAATTGTGGAGTTGGAGACAAGTCTTGAATATCCAGTGGACTGCCAAAAACACAAACAGGTATGTTTTGGAGAAAGTGCAACCAGAATGTACTTTGGAAAGAAAGATTGTGAAGCTTCATCTCATATTTTGGACATGTTGTTAGGAGAAGATAGTCCTTAGAAAGAACAGACATGCTTGAAGGTAGAGGGTCAGTGACCCTCAACCAGATGGATTGATACAGTTAGTGTCTGTGACAATGGAGTCAAATATGTTGAGTATGAAAAGGATGGTGCAGAATGTGAGAGATCTCAGAGCTATTGTGCATAGAGTCAACTATGAGTTGTACTTGACTCAACAGCACTTAACAACCACAGGTACCAAATCGAATACTAAATACATATATCACCATATCTGTTAAGAAAGAGAATTATGTTCACAAAATGTTTTTATACCCAGCAGTTAAGTATGTACATAAACATACAGATAAGTTTTTCTTGCTGTTGTTATTGCTGCTGTTGTTATTACGTGACATCGAGTTGCTTGCATAGCGACCCCTATGTACAAGAGCCCTAAACCCTGCTCTATCTTGTGCCAACCTCAGCATCTCTGAAACACTTACTCCTACCACTCCAATCACAGACTCAATCCATCTCATTGAGATTCAGAATCCTTGACTCCAAGCAGCATTCTGGCTTCACCTTCTCCAGGACAAACCTGTTTGTTCTCCTAGCAGTCCATGGTATATTCAACACTCTTCTCCAACACCACAGCTCAAAGGCATCAATTCTCTTTCTATCATTCCTAGTCACTGTCCAACTCTCTGATGTATAGCATGCAATTGTGAAGACTACAGCCCGGATCAGGCACACCTTAGTCTCCAGCCTGACGTCGTTATTCTTCAGTACTCTTGAGAGGTCCCTCACAGCTGACTTTCCCAGTGCCATTTGTCTCTTGATTTGCTGGCTCCTGATACGCAAGAGTGTTGACTTTGAAGCCAATTTTCCCTTTAGAAAAGGTGCACAAATATTCAGTTTAAAGTTGCATAGGCTTCGGGAGATAAATAGTCTGACAAAACCTTATTAACTGTCAAGCATCTGTCAAACTCAAGAACAAAACATAACTTTTTGTGTCTGTCTGTTAGTCATTTTTCTGCAGCCACTTGAATTTCCTCCCCTCTTTGATAGGCCCTTTTCCCTATTAGCAAACTTTTAAATGCATTCCACCCCATAGAGCTTTCAACTGTGAAATTAACCTATCCCCAGTCTCCTGTGAGTAAGACCATGTGCTTCATGCTATTTCCCTCCTCTCAACAGTAAGAATCCCTTTGGGAGGAAGGGAAGAATAGATATTTTTTACACTGAAATGCTCAGAAAGTGTTACTGGACAATCTAAAACTGACCAGAGGCATTCTACTGAAACCCAGTAAAATGATTTAACAGACATTAACATCTTTAATGTAATACAAGAGTCCTCTCTCCTCGCTTAAAACGCTAGCCTCCCTCCTTTTTCTGTATTTAAACAATGGCTATCAAAGATTTCCCGATTGCACCACTGGATGAAGTTCAAACAATACAGACAGGAAAGAACGTACAGCTGTCAAGAAACGGGCCCAGTCAGAAGTACTCCAGACAAATCACCGGACATCATCGGCTGGTTTTAATTAACAGCAGACTCTGTCTTGGTTTTTTGCAGCCCCCTCTTCCTATGGTAACTTTAAACAAAGTGATTTGTGGGGTTCTGTCTTATCTGGCATCTACCCCAGTGGAAATGGAGGATGCTCATGGAGATAACTGAGCCAAAGTTCAAAGCCAATTACAGAAACTAAAAGAGATTTTGAGAAGACCTTGAGCCTTAAGAAGGCTGAATTGCACTGAGTCTGTTTTCCCCCCTTAGGATTGAGTCTTTAGTGAAATTCCATAGCTGTTGTTATACCAGGTTGCTGAAAGCAAAGAGGATTGAAGCACTTACTGATAAGGACCAAAGACGAAGCCTTCGGTATGGGTTAAACCTCAACATAAAGAAAAAAAAACCTGTATCACTAATAAGCAGCATCATGTTAAAGAGAGGGGAAAAAATTGAAGTTGTCAAGAATCTCATTTGACCTGAATGCACAATAAATGCACACAGGAGCAGCAATCAGGAAATCAAGTAACATATTGCATTAGTCAAATCAGCTGCAGAAGACCTCTTTAGGAAACAAACAAACAAAAAATCAGAAAAGCCCCTTTAAAGTAGTAAAAATCAGACACGTCACTTTGAAGATTTAAGTGTGGCTTACCTAAACCAGGGTGTCTTCAATTATCATGTGAAAGGTGGACAGTGAAAAACAATTGAAGATGTATTGATGCCTGTGAATTGTGCTGTTCACAAAGAATGGTGACGACTGCCATGGAGTACCAGAAGAATAAACCAGCAGTTTTTGGAAGAAGTTCAAATGCTCCTTGGAGACCAGGATGGTGCACTTCATCACAAATACTTTGGAAGCCAGTCTCTGGGGGTAAAGTAAAGGGGCAGCAAAAATGAGGAAGACCCTCAAGAAAAGAACTGAAAAAGTGGATGGAACACTGAGCACCACAAGCAGAGGCCATTCCTCTGTCTCGAGGAGTCTTTGGACTGCTCTCAAATGAAGTCCAAGATCACTTAACAGAGTTAGAAGTTGGGAGAGTAACAGAACACCTCACAGAACATACCAGTTTTAATACATTCCCACTTGTTAGAATAGCTGGAAAATGTGATATTCCAGTTAACTGCATAATTTATCATAGAGGTTTCCACGTATATATAAGGCCAGCTGTATAAAGCTTTTATGAGTTATACGGGTTGAATTGTATCCCTCCCATATGTTGAAGAAACCTATGACTGTAATCTGACTAGAAATAAGAGCCTTTATAGATACATTCAAGTTAAAATGAAGCTCCACTAAAGTGGGATCTAATCCAATAACTTGTGTTCTTATAAGACCCCCCAAAAAAGCAGTTGGGCTCAGAGATACTCAAACAGAAAACCATGTGACAATACAGAGATTGGAGTGATGTGTGTGGAGCCAAGTAAGGAGTAACGTAAGCATTGTCAGCAACCACCAGAAGCTGGAAGAAGCAAGGAAGGATCTTCCCCTTTCAGCCTTGGGATGGAGCATTGCCCTGCTGCCATCTTGGTTTCAGACTTCTAGCCTCCAGAACTATAGAAGAATGAACATCTGCTGTTCTAAACCATTTAGTGTGTGTTACTTGTTACACTAGTGCTAGGAAGCTAATACAATGAATTACTACCAGTGGTTGGCCCAAGAAGGTTCATGGATCAGATCTTGGCAATGGCCTGGGGTTATATAGACCCCAGGAGCTAAGATTGGCTTTGGCATTTTTAAAGGACCAGAGAGGAAACAAAGATTATGCACTACAGGCCTGCAAAACCTAAAACATTTACTAAAAGACCCTTAACACACACACACAGACACACACACACACACACACACACACACACACAAATAAATTATATAGTTAGGCTATATGGAAAAAAATACATTTGACATAAAAGTTATGGGAAACATAACAAAGACAGTTCTAAGCTTTATAATACCCAGGCTCAATATTGTGAACACCAATTATGATTGGAAGGCATAATGGTTACAAGTGTGAATTCTGAAAACAGATTGCCTTGGGGTCAGTTTTAAGCTTTTCTTCTTATTTAATGGTTAAAACACAGGCAATAACCTCAAGGTCAGTGATTCCCATTTCCCAGCACTCTGTTTCTGTGAAGATCGCATCTTTAGAAACCCCATGGAGTAGTTTCCACTCCGCTCTGTATGGCGGTGATGAATCACAGTCTACTACATAGCAGTGGGTTTTAGTTTTAAACTCGGTTTCCTCATCTGTAAAAAAAATAGACATAATCATCGCCACCTCTTCTGGCTTGTATGAAAATCACCTAAGATGATGGTGATAACAAAAGACTTCTTACATTAAGTGGGTTTATTACATGTTAGTTGTTGGCTGCATGTTTCTGGGCAAGACTCATTTGGTTCTTTGAGCTCTCTCTCTGGTCATTTACATTCTCTGTGATTCAAGGTTGACAAAACTATCATCCTGGCCAGGATTTTCTATCCAGTTTCCTGCCTCTCCAAGGCACATCTAATTGCTGGCACATCCGTCTAGATACATCAGAGCCGGAGGTCACTCACGTGGCTGACATATGTGACTGGAGTGTAGCGGGGGTAGGGCAGGGAAGACTGCAAAGCCTGCCCCAAAGCAACACTCACATTACACCCTCTACCCACTCACCCATTCAAACATTGTGAGTCAAATGAGATGTGTCCAAAGCCCTGAATCTCTTGGATGTTTTGAGTTCTCCGTGGTGGCTTCAGCTGCTATCTTGTCCTTAAAGACTAGTCTGCAATTGGAGAGGCAGGATTTGAGTTCACATTGACTGACACTTTTGACAGTGTTGTCAGCAAGCAGCTGTTGCTTTAACCTAGATCCTGGGATGAAAGAGTTTTGTAGATTTAGCATACAATATTAGAGAAAAATGAACCACCATCATAATCAATCTCTCAAATTTGGGGGTGGGTATAAATTGCTACTAAAATATTGTTGCTAGTTGCCCTCAAATTGGCTTCCAAGTCACTGTGACCCCATGCACAATAGAATGGATCACTGGCTACTCTTGTGTCATACTTAGGATCTGGTGCTGACCAAATCCTTGTGGTCTATAGGTTTGTCACTAATTTTTGCAACTACACTGCCAGGCCTTTCTTCCTAGTCTTATCTGAAATGTTTCCAGCATCATAACAGCACCCAGAACTCGACTGGTGAGTGGAAGCTAAGCTTGAAGTGTATTGTCCAGGAATTCAACCTGAATCTTCTGCATTGTTGTTGTTGTTATGTGCCATCGAATCACCTGAAGCTCATAGAGACCTTATGATAGAGACCTTATGTACAACAGCTCTGAAGCCTGGCCTATCCTGAGACTGTCCCACTGTCTCCAACACATGTTCCTCAATTACCCCAGTTACTGTGACAATTCATCTCATCTAGGGTCTTCCTCTCCTGCTCTGTCCCTCTACATTCCGAGTGTGATGTCCTTCTCCAAGGACTGGTCCCTCCTGGCTGTTTATCCAAAGTATGTGAGATGGAACTCCAAAATCCTTTCCTCAAGGAGCAGCTTGGATTTACTCTTTCCAGAAAAGACCTGTTTGTTCTCTTGGTTCTCCATGGTATGTTCAAGACACTTTTCCAGCACCACAACTCAAAGGCATCAACTCTTCTTCTGTCATCCTCAGTCACTGTCCAGCTCTCTGATACATAGCAAATAGTTGCAAATATTATCTCCTGCATGGAAGGTATGAATTCCACCAATAAGCCACTAACATAGTAAAACAGGGATAAAACAATTACATACTAGGAAAAGTAAATGTTTGAAAGATTTTCTAATAAATTTCAATTTCTCAGGTGATGGTCATCAGTTGCATTTTGAGAAATCCTTGACATTCGAGAGTTGACATTATGAGATCAATTAAGAACAGATAAAAAGACAAATTCTAAATTATACTGGAAGGCATTTTAATGTTCTTATATAGTTACATCTATGTTTCCTTCTTGGTTAAAAAAAGTATAAATTCCCCTAATTTTCCTTTAGGCTTACATGAAAAGTGTTTTCTCTGAATACTTCAATTTAAAAAAAAATTTTCCATAGATTTAAAAGGCCCAAGAGCAAGACAAAATTTCCACCAAATGGTGGAGGTAGGCCTCCCAGATAGAACAGAGAATCAGGGTGAGGAGAGCAGTTCTCTTTTATAAAGTCTGAAAGCTCAATAAACTCTCTCCGTATCTCCAAACAGTCTCTTACCAGGGGTAAAATGCCCCTGTGCCACTGGAAGGGGAGAAAAAGAAACACAAACCAAGAAACCCAACAAAAACTCAGGACTAGAAAGATATGGAGTAAACTAAGCCTGATGCATTCTCAAGTATATTAAAGAGAGTTTTATATTATGGAGAATATAAAGTAAACTTCCTTCCATTCAATTTACCAAAGAAAGCATAATTAACTTTATAAAGTTAATTCCTATTAAACAAACAAAAAGACCAAACAAACTTACTGCTATCAAGTTGATTCCAACTTAAAACAACCCTCCTTGAGGAATCTGAGGCTGTAAACCTTTAAGAGAAGAGATGACCTCATCCTTCTACTGAAAACCAGGTGACAGATTTGATCTGCTAACCTTTAAATTAGCAGCCCACTGTATTACATGCTATGCCAAGAGAGCTACTGATATTTCTGTTATACCTATAATACTTACA
Source organism: Elephantulus edwardii (assembly GCF_000299155.1). Classification (NCBI taxonomy): domain Eukaryota; kingdom Metazoa; phylum Chordata; class Mammalia; order Macroscelidea; family Macroscelididae; genus Elephantulus; species Elephantulus edwardii. The sequence goes on from NW_006399801.1 coordinate 10,314,714, forward strand.
TAACTTTAGGTAATATACCCAAAAATGTTCGTGGAAATGATTTTTTGATACAGAATAGCATAATCACTGTTAGAAACCATTTGGCAGCTCCTCAAAACTAATAAACATAGAAGAACTGTAATGCAGCAATTCCCCTGCTAAGAGCAAACTCAGGGAACTTGGAAGCAGTGATTGATGCCAACTGACACATGGTCACTAATGTTTGGTATAGCACGTGACTCACAATAGACAAAAGGAAGAACTAATCTTAAGACCCATCAACAGAGGAAATAAAATGTGGTTGGTGTATAAAGAAATCGTGGCACGTAAATACAAGTAAGTATTACTCAGTCCATAAAGAGAAACAGAGTCCTGATACAAGCTACAACACGGATGAAACTTGGAAACTTTACTCTGAGTACAATAAATCAGTCACAAAAAGAATAATAGTCATAGCCCAACTTGTGTAATCTGGAAAAGGCAACTATGTAGAGAACAAAGTTTACTACTGGTTACTGGAGGGGAGAGGGAGAGAGAAAAGAAAGCAATGGCTGAGAAACGTTGAGTTTTTGTTGATGGTAATGGGAAATTTGTCAACAACTATTGATGTTGTTTCTATGACATAATTAAAGTAACTTGTATCACTAAATTGTGCAAGTAAAAGTTATTGAATAAATATTGTTAGTTGTCATCAAGTTGAGTAGGACTCATCAGGACCCTATGAACAACAGATCTGAACTCTGTCCTACCCTGTACCATCCTCATCATCTCCAACACACCTGAGGCCAATGCAGCAGTCAAGGTGCCAACTCATTATGTTGAGGGTCTTCCTCTCTTTCGCTGACTCCCCATCTTTCCAAGCATGACATCGCTCTCCAAGGAATAGCTTCTCGTAGTAACATATCAAAAATAGATGAGATGAAGTTGCACAAAATATGTGAGCCAATGAGTACTCTTGCTGTACTTTACTCAAAATATGTCCATTTGATTATTTGGCCATCCATAGGATGTTCAGTGGTCTTCTCTAACACCACAAATCAAAAGCATCAATTCTCTTTCTGTCATCCTTATTCACTGTCCACCTCTCAGATGCACAGCAAGTGATGGAATCAGGCCTGCCACAGAAGTCTTCAAAACGACGTGATCACTTCTCAGTTACTTGGAGAGGTCCCCGACAGCAGACTTGTCCAATGCAATGTGTCTCCTGATCTTCTGACTGCAGATACCAAGGGTGTTGATTGCAGGTCCAAATAAGATGGAGTTGTTGACAATTTCAATCTTTTTCCATCTATCATGATGTTCCTTATTGGTCCAGTGGTGAGGATTTTGCTTTCTTGATGTTGAGAGAGAATCCATATGGAAGACTACAGTCTTTGATTCTCTTCATTAAGTGTTTCAAGTTCTTCTCAGTTACAGCAAGTAAGGTTGTATCATCTGCATAGTGCAGGTTGTTAATGATTCTTCCTTCAAATCCTGATGCCAAATTCTTCTCCATGGAGTCCAGCTTCTTTAATCATTTGCTCAGTATACAGATTGAATAAATAGAAAGGATACAACCATGATGCATACCTTTCCTGATTTAAACCATACAGTGTTCCCTTGCTCCATTCAAACAAGAGCTCCTTGAATAGGTTTCTTATGAACATAATTGTTCTGGGATTCCCATCTGTCTCAACATTAGCCATAGTTTGTTGTGACCCACACAGTCAAATGCTGAGATAGCAAATGATACACACACACACAAACACACACACACACACGCCTGTTCTCATTAGCCCCAAACTGCCATCTAATAATAAACTAGATGATCAGAATCGCTGAGAACATCCCTTCTGTTGACTAAAATCTCATACCCTGATAAAAGAAATAGTAGTTATTAAGAATTTGCTCTCTTTAGAAATGTTTAAAATGAATGTATGATTAAACACTATACATACAACAACAGCCCAGGATAAGAGATAAATCATTGCAAAGATGACTGGGCGGGGGAGGGGGGGTAGGTAACTGTGCAACAATGAACATATATATGTGTGTGTGTGTGTGTGTGTGTGTGTATACACACACATATATACATATATTTACATATATATAAAGTGAACTGGGGAGGTGGAGAGGAGGGCAAGAGGGTAAAATGTACAAGAATAAATGAATAAAAATCTAACTTCTCTGTAAACGTTCACTAAAATCACAATTAAAATAAATTTTTTAAAATAATAAAATTTTAAAAAAAAAAAGATAGAGTTTGCTCTCCTAGGTCTTTCTTGCAAAGATTCTCCACTAGCAATACTTTTCTCTGTGTAGTCCTAGGAAGGTATTAAGAACAAATTTTGCTATATATTACATGCTGTTAAGTATATGCCACAACTTCCATAAAATATTTATTTTCCATTTCTTGAGGAAGTCCTTTTTCCTTACAGTACCTCCTTATTGTTGCCATTAGAAGATTTAATCTTAGCACATGAAATAAGTTAATAAAATATGTCCAATTTGTATGGTTGTTAACAGTAATTCTCCAGACTCAACATGAAAAGCCTCATTCTTGAGTACTTTGTGCCATTTCCACTGGAATCTCAGCCTGACTGGTGGTCTCCATACCCTACCTTAAGCATATATGGTAGCCTTGATGTTGTTTGATGTGAAATAGGATTTTCTGTCCCAACAGTGACAGAGTCACGTAACTTTGAATTTTTCTGTTTCATCCTCCAGGTAGAATTACAGACAGGACAAGCAATATGTAATGATGAAAGTAGAAAATATTTCATTAACATGATCCCTGCAAGTAGTGGTTAATGTAGAGAGCATGTTCTCAGGAGGCCCAGAGTTCCTGGTGCTCCACTGTCCCGTAGTGATTAGGTTTCATCTTCTTCATTTATTTTTTAATGCTTCAGGATGAGGACTTCCCCAAACATCTCCTCTGAAAGGAATTACTACTAAGACAAATATAAACAATGTGGCCAATTTTTTTATCCTTTCACTTTTCCCATTTCCTCCACCATCTTCTTGGAGTTCAACAATGGCGACTTTTTGTCCCAATGGGAATTGTGACATTTTTCTCTTTTCCCATTTTAAGTTAATCTTTTGGCTATGTCAGAGATTCAGCTTCTCTATCTTCCGTTTTTAGAAATGATATAAATGCACTAACTAGGAAATATAGTTCTTTTGTATCTATTCTTATTCATCTTATCCTTCTTCATGAGTGGGAACCAGCTTATAGCTTACCTTCCAGTGGATTTTCAGAGGATAGTAACTTGAGAAAATCATTATCATTCCTTTTAAAGTAGGATATTGAAACACTTGATAAAAAAGATATGTTCCATCTAGAGTGGAAAAGAAGAGGGAGTCATTTCTATCAGAGGAGATTATCTTTCTTTCTCTTAAGGAGCCACTGGTGGATTTGAGCTGCCAAATAGGCACTGCCTTTGAGTTAGAAGCACAGCTCCTTACAGACTAAGCCATCAAAGCTCAACTCCTCTTTACTATGCAGACAGAAAGCTTTAACTGAACGTCTTTTCCCCTTGCTTTCAGACTTTGCATGTGAAACAACAGGTTGAACCAAATCTTCACCAGGTTCCCTTTAATCTAACAGGTTAACATTTGCTATCCTTTAGTATACTGTGAGGTGCAGTTGTTGGGAGACAATCATCTTTATTTATAGAATCCTCACAATGGCTCAAGAGAAATGCTATTATTTTGAACAGAAAAAAAAACCCTGAAGTCCCTAGAAGTTAAATATTTGCCTAAATATTTATTTAACTATAATTACATCCAGTAAGTAGAGGAACACATCTATGGGAATCTAACAGATTCCCATGCATTTCCTTTTTCCGGATCCTCTGTGGATTACTCATTTAATCTATTTTCATTTGTTTCCTTACATCACTATGATCTCTAGCAGATCTTCTGTCTGTTTCAATGACTCACATCCCTTCCCACTCTTCCAAAAAGTCTCTGATAAGTCTCACTCCCGTTGATGTGCTCATTCATTTATCCAACCAATAATTATTAAACATCTACTTTGCATAAGGCCCTCTTTACAATGTAATCCTCTGTTATTTTGAAGTCATAGCATGGTAAATACTCATCTTGCTGGTACCCATCCAAAAACGAGAGACAACATGCGGACCTTCCCAATGGCAGTCTACATGAAAGATAAAGGACTCAGATTTTTAATCATATTCATAGACAGCTGCAAGTATGAGTCTGAATACTTTTCCCCATTATTCACTGGGGGATTTCCAGCAGTTGCCCATAGCTCATGAATGGGTCACACTTCTGCACCAGGTGGCACCTCTATGAAGTGAGCAGTGTTGGGAGATGGGGAAATGGAAGATGGGCATGGCAGAGATAGATCTAGAGTGTTCTTTACCCCTAACTGCTTCTTTAAAACTATCCTCTTCATTCTTCCTTAGAAAGCTGGAAATAGAAATTTGAGTTGACCCAGTTATTTCACTACCAGATACACATTCCAAAGAAATAAGTGTTGCCACACAAACAAATAAGTGCATGGTCATATCAGTGTAACATTACTTATAATAGCAAAGAGATGGAAACAACCCACAGTGTCCATCAACAGTCGAATGGACAAAGACACCACAGAACATTCACTCAATGGATTACTATGCAACAGTAATAAAGAATTTACAAAACACTACATAACATGGATGCACATAGAGGACATTATGATGATCCAGATAAAGCAATCATAAAAGGATAAATATGGTAGAAGACCTCTGTTGTTAAAAGCTTAGAAGACCTCTATTGTTAAAAGCTAAGAAAGGGTTTAAACATGGAATAATTCTTGATTCTTTCTCACCAGAGGTTACATTAATGAATTATAATTAATGTTATGCCTAAAATATGTGTGAATTATCAAATAATATTTAATTACAATGCTGTAAAACCACAACAATGAAATAAAAGAAATTGAGTTTCTGGGAAAAAGGAACGAAACATTATCCTCTTTAACTCACTTCTTGCCACATCGTCCTCATTTCAGGTGTCATCCCACAAAAAAAATGCTGTTGGTCTTCTCTAGGATCAGTTACCATAGTAACTTTGAAGGAATATTATTTTAGTTTGTACTACACATGCCTTGTATCTGGGGCGCTTAGTAGTTCTAAAAGCATTTTTTTTGTGGTCTTTATAACTTGATACCATTTATTTTAAAATATCTTCAGTTTTATAAGAAGCCTTATAAGATGTTTTCTTTTTATTCTTTTTATCTTTCTAATTGTTTAAAATAAAAATTTATAACATAAAAATAATTGAAATGATTGCCCAGGAAAACACCATTCTCCACTCCTAAGTTTTAAAATCAATAATTTGCTTCAGTTTCTTTGTTGCACATCTATCCAACTTTTCTCCTTCTAACCATCCGTTAGGCAGTTATTTCTGCAAGCACCAATGTGCTTCATCTGTAAACACTTTAACAAGCATGTCATTAACAAGAGATTATATCTTTTTTATAAGGAAAAAAGTAGCCTAAAATGCATAAATCTTCTGTGCACCCTGTTAAAGTTCGGACAGAGGTATCTGAATCAAATAAATGGCATGCTAAAACAACAAAACACATATATGATACAGTGGTCAAAGCATTCTGTCCTGTACCAAAAGATCAGTGTTTTGAATCTAATTGCCTCTCTCAGGAGGAGCACAAGAAAGTCTGTTCCCAGATTTCTAACTTAGAAACTCCAGGGACAGTTATACACTGTCCTACAGGTTGTTTTGAGTCACAATCATCTCCATGGCAGTGGATTTGCTCTGGTATCAAGATCAAGGTCATCACCCCATTTGTTCTCAAGACCCTTCCCTGACAATCCCTACCTGCCCAGCTGTTTCTGTCACTTTTCATTTTACATGAAATACTGTTTTCACAATGGAAAGCAGTCCAGTTTGTTTTAATTGTGAATGAACTATTTCTTTGTTTCTTTTCCTTTCCATTTTAAATGAAATACCACTTTTCACAGTAGAAAGTAAAACATGTTTTCCTCTGTAGCCCTGTTCTGATTTGGAGAGGCAAGTTGCCTATTATACTTTCATAAATATAATCTTCCATCTACCTCTCATCATAGCTAACTCCAATTGTCTTTTCCATAACGCAGAGTTTTCTCCATCATTGACCAATGGCTTGTTCATTTTTTCTTTGATTTCTCAAAGCTGCTTGGACAAATTTCAGGGGAGTCAAGACTGACACTCTGTGTTCCCTGCCCTCATTTGTCTTTTGCAGCTTCCATTTGGCAATGGAAACTCCGTTTGCCTTTGAACGTGGTCCCACGGCTGCGCACAGTGTATGTACCACGTAAGGGGAGCTCTTGGACAGAGCAAGCTGATACTGGAGATTTTTCTTGACTCATTCACCAAGATTTCTTGGCGCTGCTTGGCATTGCTCATTGGCCATGGGGGTACTGTGGAGTGATAGGGGCACCTGCTCGGGCTCTCCTGCACAATGCTCAATTCAGATCCAACTGTTAGTCACATGGCACATGCTTCTGACTAAGCTGGTATGGATGTGTGTCACAGGATGCCATGCAGTGCACTGACCTTTCACGATATGAGCTGGTACATTCCACTGTAATCAGCAAGGTTTTGCTGGATTTTCTACTTCAGGAAGTTGCCAAAGTAAAGTGGTAGCGTTGGGGGGCGGGGGGGAATACTTCATGGGAATGTATCCAATTCTAGTTTTCTACTCATGCTTATGTTCAGCAGAGAAGGGTGTGAGCTGAGAAGCCAGAAACTTGATTACAAGTTCTTTATTTGACAAATGAGCTTATGAGAAAGGAGGAGGACATGAAAACCTCTTCAGTTTCTCTCAGGAAAATGATAAGAATCTCCTCAGTTATACAGGGAAGCTAACTGAGAAAGGAAACGCTCAACACGAAGGGTCTGTACTCCTCTGGAGAGGCGTCTTCTGTTGTTTCCATGCACTAGCTAAACTGCAGTGATTCTCACTTGACAGGTAAGGTTAGGGTCAGAGTACTCACTGGATAGTCCAAAGCTAAGCCAAAAATAACAAAAGTATGGTAACATCAACCATAACAACCTACAGTAATTGATAAAAAGAAAAATAAATAGTGCTTACCGTAGCCATTTGGAATTCTTGGTGTATGCCAGATCTGACTGAATAGCTGGTGGCTTAGAGGTAAGGAATTGTGCTGCCAACACAAAGGTCCATGGTTTGAATCCATCAACTACTCCACAAGAACAGGAAAGGCAATCTCACTCTGTGCAATTAACTGCCTCTGAAAATCTGCTGGAGGATCAGCTATGGGTAAATTCTGACTCAGTGGCACACAACAACAAAATACCTGACTGCTAACCAAAAGATTGACAGTTTGACACCACCAGCAGCTCTATCGGAGAAATATGAACAGTCTCCTGCTTAAAGCTTTGCGGCCTCAGACATCCAGTGGAAATGAACTAGTCTGCCATGGGTTGCACAGCTATTATACTCTTAGCAGATGAGAACAGTCATGCCATCAAATTGCAGATAATGCAGAGAATTTCTGGGCACAGATTTTAGCAAATTGCACTGCTAACCCAAAGGTGGCGTATCTCTGGTGCTTTGACACCAGTGGCTCCTTGGGAAGTAGGTGACAGTCTCTTCCTTTGTGGTTTGCTGCTGCTGTTTTATATCTTTCCAGTCAGAAACAACTCACAGCTGACCCTCCAGTGGGAGGAGATTGTCCATCTCTCTCCTGTGGAGCAGCTGATGGGTTCAAACTGAGTACCTTTAAGTGAGCACATCACTAAGTCACCAGAGCTACCTGATTTGGGTCTTCTGAAAATCTGCTGGATGGTCATTAGTCCTGGCTCCTTGACAATGAACTTGAGGTTCTATTGGTTGTTTGTTTTTCAGAGCTGCTTTGGGTTTAGGGATTCCCTTTCCCTTTTTAAAAAAAGCAGCTATGACGTCCACCTGCTGCTCCTCTGGAGAAAGATGGCCAGTCTCCTCCTGTGTCATTTATAGGCTCTGAAAACCCACTGGAGGTGAACTATGAGTGGGTTCTAACTCCACAAGAATGAGTTGTGGGTTTCTTTTGATTTTTAACTTTTTAATTTTTAAATATATGTAAACAGGATTCCCTGGATAGTGCAAGTGGTTAAATATTCAGTAACTAACAAAAAGGTTGACTGTTCAAATCCATGCAAGGTGGCACTCTACTTCCAAATGATCACAACAACTAAAAGCTTGATACAGTGCAGCTGTGCTCTGAGCCATGCCCTGCGCCAGAGACTACTCAACAGCAACTGATGTGTTTTGGTTTGCTTTGATTTAAGCTTTCCAGGAATGGACGATATGGAATCATCTAAGAACTAGGAAGTAAGGGATTTATTCAGAGAATAGGAATCATGGCAAGATATTATCATCATTATGCTTGGAAGAACAAGGAGAAAAGTGTGGTTTTGTCAAAGATTGTTGAGAGCTGGAGCTGTGGAAAAGGAACCATCAGACATCAGCTGTATCCATCAAACCCAACTCCTTGGCAAAACTGTAGAAAAGCAGAGACGGAGGGGAAGAAGAAATATAGACCACAGTTTTTCATGATTCTCTCCTTAGAATATCCTTCCAGAGTATAAGTAATCCCAGACAATATGATTCTGTCCCACAGAAGCCAGTCCTAGGGTAACAGTGGAGTAAAGGGCAAGAAATGAATGTCTGTGAAATAGAAACTCACTGACAATAGTCAGCTCCAACATCAGAGTCCTATCCTGTGGATCATGAGTCCTGTTCTATAGATCTGGTTATTCTGACACTCTGATAGAAAAGGATGAGATCGGTCAAAAATATCATTTGACAATTTTACAAAGCAATCTAAGTGGAGAATCTCCACACCTGTCCAAGAACATTGGTCTCCTTTGTGGATATGACCACTTGATTTTGGAAACCTTAATCTTAATGAAGAGTCTGGAAAGACCTCACCACTCTACACAACCTGGAGTAATACAGAGCTGTGGTGCACCATGGGATGGGCTCCCAGGGCTTGCTGTTTGTAATCCCTAAGGCAACCTCTTCCTAAATTGCATCTTGGGATATCTTGCTTACAGCTCAAGGTAGATCATCCAGCCTCTCTATGGGAAAGTCTCATATATGCTGTCTAGGGAGAAAGGCATAAATACATTCACTGTTCCCTCTGCCCGTACCATTCCCAGTGAGAAAACCTAATCAAGCCACTCAGTGTCTGTTACATATACATATACAGTGTTTTACAACAAACATATGTTTCAACTGTGCCAAAGGTATTGATTTAGCATCTACTATAAGTGCTCAGACTTTAGGAATTTAGGAGTCATTGAAGATACAGAGAGGCTAATCTACATTTTTAAAAAAAAAACACAACAAAACAAACAAACAAAAAAAAAAAAACCCAGCACTACACATGAACACCAACAATAGAAAAACTAATAAAAATACTGGTGAGACTTTAAAGTAATCAGGTAGTTAGAAGAATGTTGTTTATGTGAACTCTGATATCAACTCTATATGTCATTTCCCTTTAACTGCTGTAACAAAGTGCTATAAATGGGGTGGATCATAACAATAAAAATCTATTCCTTCACGCTAGGCCAGAAGTTCAAAATCAAGGTGTAAGCAAAGTTGAATCCCTCAGACAGACTCTGGGGAAGAATCCGTACCAGAGCTCTCTCCTAGCTCCTGGTCAGTCAACAGTCCTTGGTTTATAAGTGCATCAATCCACTCTCTGCTTTCATTTGCCTCTATGTAGCCATGTCACCTCTACATGAATCAATGCATTGTCTCCTTATAAGAACACTAATTAAACTAGATTAGAGCTCACTTTACTTCAGTATGTATGATCTTTTGTTAACTATTTATATCTGTAAAGAACCTGTGTCCAAATAAGATCACATTCACAAGTGTTAGACATATTCAAACACCTGACTGTAGGTCTAGAGAAGAGATTTAGGAGGTATTCAGGGTTAGATTTGGGGTTAGGGAGCATTTGTGGGTGAGATGTTAAAAGACAGAAGAGAAAAACATATCTCTGAAGTGTCTAGTACTCTGGACTGTGAGAGTGGAGGCATAGCCAGTGGGATTCAGAACCCAAGAGAGGGATTAAAATAAGATGATAATGTTGTTTGGAAGTGGCTGAGTCTACCATATTAATGGCACCCAAGAAGATGCTTTTCAAATAATTGAAACAAAGCTTCAACTCTTTGGAAGGGCTAGATTTTAGAGTTTTTTTTTTTCTATAATTATATTTTATTAATTTTCATAAACATTTACAGAGATTTTGGGTTTCCATTCATTCCTTGTTGCACTATTCTCTCTACCCTCCTCCCAGTTTGTTCTTGTCCAAATGCCACAGTGCTTGTCAAAGCCAGTTCTGATTAATCTTCTTTGTCAGTGTGTCCTTTACCATTCCCTATCACTCCTCCCTGAGAGAGACTTCACCCTGATTCATAAGGAAAAGGGGATGGTGTATTCTCTTAGCTACTTCCTGCTGAAAAGGGACGCTGTGGGTTTCAGGGTGAAGATCTTCTCTCACTACTCTAAAGGGCCCCTTTGGCAGTAGGAAACACATAGACTATTATGGAGATTGATTTTGGAATTTAGATGCACTGTTATTAATTGTGCTTGGCCGTACGTGTTCATATCCTTGAAGATGTATCATGGGGGTGTTGCAACCTAGAAGACCCAAATTTAACTAACAAGTTATAAGTACATGAGTCAAAAATTATGGAAAAGTAAAAGAAAAGATTCTTTCATTGTTTTACAAACCCTCCCCCAGGTCCCCTCCACCATGTAGCCCTCGCTCTAGTCTCCTGTGATGACAGAAATACCTAGTCACATATCTCTTTTAAACAGTTTTCTCCCTCCTCTGTTTCAGTGCAGTATACATTATTGAACCCATCTTACTCAGTCTCTCCCCAACCCCGAGGTTAGTCCCATTTGACAACAGTGGCATCATGTAATATTTGTCCTTTTGTGACTGGGATATTTCACTCAGCATAATGTTCTCCAGAGTCAACCATTTTGAATAATATTGCATGAGTTCCTTGTTTTTTAATGCAGCATAGTATTCCATTGTGCGAATATACCACAGCTTCTCTAGCCATTCGTTTGTTGATGGGCACTTAGGTTGTTTCCAACTCCTTGCTATTGTGAACAAAGCTGCAATAAACATGGGTGTGCATATATCTACTTGGATGTCAGCTATGGTCTCTTCAGGGTATATTCCCAGTAGTGGAATTGCTGGGTCAAATGGTATCTCTATTTGCAACTTTTTGAGAAAGCGCCATACTGCTTTCCACAGAGTTTAGAATCATATTCAAGAGGAGTAGTTGTTGAAGTCACTGGAGCAGATAGCATTGCTCGGGAAGACTGCAAAGAAAAAAGAACAAATATCAGAAATGTGGGCTGGCAGGAAAAGGGTTGACAACACAGCAGAAGCAAAGCTTCATCAAAGTTATCTTGTGACTGTACACTTACTCATCTCAACAAAAGGAGGATCTCCTGATCTAAATAGTATGACATGACCGCCCCATGATACCCAACAGTGGACAAATGAGGTCAACCGCAATTCACTAGTCATGTATACTCAAAGCCCAGGGAAAGAAGACAGACACTGCATGCAAAGCAGGGGCACAGAGAGGTTGGGCTGGAGAGCAGGGTAAACCAGCATGAGTTACAAAAAGCAAATTATGTAATGGGAATAGAAGAGACCGCTGGGTCCCTGTTTCCTGTGGGAAGATGTAATTGACTTGTTTCAATAATTAATTCTGCAAGCTGGTAGGGAAGTGAAACTCTCTAGGTTGAGAATGGGGAGGCATGCAGCTGATCTTGCTGATGAGGGAATTGTCCAGAAGAGGATCCCCCCCCCCGCCCCGGGGATGGGAGCATAACTAGTGAGAACAGGAGATCTGGTGGTAAGTAGGGCTTAAGAACCCTGTGAAGCGCAAAGATGTCAAGGAAGCAACTGAGATTTGGAGTACAATATAATGGGCACCCTAAAATTAACGAACGTCAATCAATAAGGAAAGAAAAGAGAGAAAGAACGAGCATCTGCTGAGCTCTTAATATGCAAAGGATCAGTGCTAGGTTAGCTTTATTCATCTTATTAACCTCCATACATAGAAGGTTGTTATATTTTACTAATGAGAGTAGTTGAATTGAGACAGTTAAAAAGTTACATCAGCAATTGTATTTCCTGTACTTGATACAGACTAAAGCCAAGCACAATTTTCCTGGATAGATTGCCTACTCTATTTTGTTGTTGTTGTTGTTATGTGCTATTGAGTCAAATACAACTCATAGAAACCCTATGAACAACAGACTTGAGCCCTGTCCTAGCCTGCACTATCTTCCTCTTCCCTGACTCACATGAGCCTATTTATGTGGTCACTGTGTGAATCTATCTTGTAAGGAGTCTTCTTCTCTTTTGCTGACCCTCCATCTTCCCAAGCATGATGTCAGTTTACAAGGAATTAGGGGATAAAGGAAGTGAGTGAAAGCGACAGGGGTTAAAGATGAAAGAGGACTGGAGGGTGTGGGTCAAGAGTGAGATCTGCAATGGGTGCTCCTGAGAGCAATAGCTGACTTTCACTTTGCAAAACAAGGAGGCAGACACAGGGATAAGTAGAATGGCCAAATCCTAACCATAGTGCCTTTGATTATGTTACCTTAGGTAACAAAAGAGGTCTTGCTGATATGTGTAAGTGAAAGGTGTAGAGATGAGGAAATTTATCTTGAATAGTCTGTGGATCCAACATCCTCACAAGGGTTGCTGTTAGAGGCAAAAGGATTTGGATTAAAGAAGAAAATGTGATGATAAAAACAGAGGTCAGGGTGAGGGAGGGCCAAGAGCCAATCCCTAACCCGCTGCCTGTCCTGTGGATTCCAGTTTACAGGGTTTCTGAGGCTGTAAGTCATAATCAAAGGATGTTGTCCCTCTTTCTCCTGAGGAGTGGCTGGTGGATTCAAACTGCCAACTTTCAGGTTAGCAGCTCAACATTGAACTGCCTTCAGAAGCTGTTAAAAGGAAGAAAACAAAGTTTCCTACGCAGTTTCCAGAAGGAATACAACTGATACTTTGAATCTAGTTCCTTAATGCTTATTTGAAACTTCTGACTTCCAGAACTCTCAAATAACAAGTTTGTGTCTTCTTGAGGTATTCAATGAAGATTAGTTTGTTAAAGCAGCAATAGGAAACTCATACAACACACATGTAACAATTTGCCTATTTTTATTGTATCTAGATTGAATTATGTTTGCTAAAAGTATGTGCTAGAAAAGAGCTCTGGTGGCATCATAGTCTTCCAAATTCAGTGCTATTAACAAAACTGTGTGTTGGATATGTATGCCTGTGCATGTGACCCAGTTTAAAATAGAATTTTTCTTTCGTTGTGTTAATGAGGTCCTACCAAAGTAGGATAGATCCTAAGCATAATCACTTCTGAATTATAAAAAGAGGAAACAGAAACGGATGCGAGGGGAAGTCAGACATTAAGGAATGCCAAGGTTCACCAAGAGGCAACAGAAAGTAGGAGATAAACTCACAGAAGGAATTGGTTTGAACTTTTAGCCTCCAGAACGATGAGAAAAAAAATCTCCATTCCTTTTTAAAAAATTATTATTTCATTTTATACTGGTTTATTTGCAAAGTTTGTATACATTGTTTTTCACAAGGCATCTTTCCCTTTCTTTTACCCACCCTTCCCTCCACCCATCAAATTGTATGACCCTATGATTAACCACCCCACCTCCCACCCATCCTCACCCATCTGCTCCCCCCTCCCTTCCTTAGATCCTCATACTCATTTCTTTAAAGACATTCACTTGTAGAATTCTTGTTACAGTGGCACTAGTAACTAAGACACACAGCCTATTAGTGTCCTCAGTTCTCTCCCCTAGAAATCCCACTATCAATAGCACAGGAAAGTTTGCTCCTGTCCACAAGAACTGTTACCTCCTCATATGCTCATATTCTAGTCACTGGAACCCCTGCATCTTCTTTCTTACTAAGTTCCTTTCTATTCTTCACTCCCTTATGCAATAACAACCCCTTTGAGCAAGGAAGAAAGAAAGATCTCCCTAGCAAATCCAGTTACAATTTAACATTGAATTCTATAGAAATTTGAGCTCCTATGGGGGGGGGCGGGGAGGGCGGTGTGTGTGTGTATCTATAGCTGTACTGAATTGTAATTGAGTTTCATGCTGGGCTCTGGTGAACTGGCCGGAGGGCCACTCACAATGATTGGCACTATGTCCATGGTGCAAGGTGCTGAGCAGTCAATGAGCAATGTAGTCAGACAGTTGTGAGACACAATTTCTTTCCAAGAACTTTCATTTAGAAACATGTTCTGTAGATAAAAAGCATTTAGTTTCATATAGTCATATTCAGTGCATATTAGCATAGAGAAAATTTCTTTCCCAACTGAAACTCAAAAAAATGTAAATGCATTGGCATTGAATCAATTATAATTTACATTGACTAATGGATAAAATAAACAGATGTTAAGTAGTTTTTATTGTTACGTGCCGTTGAGTCGACTGTGACCTGTCGCGACCCTGTGAACAATAGATCTGAACTTTGCCCTATGCTGTGCCATCGTCACCATCTCTGACATGCTTAGGCCCATTGTTGCAGTCACCGTGTCAATCCATCTCTTTGAAGGTCTTCTTTCATGTACCTTCTGTCTTGCCCAGTGTAATGCCATTTCCAAGGACTGGCCCCCCTGACAACATGTCCGAAGTATGTGACACAAAGTTTCCCCAATCCTGCCTTTAAGTAGCACCCCTGGTTACACTTTCTTCATGCTTGTTTTATAGTTTGCTCTTACGGGTATAGCGCTTACAGCTTTCCTCTTATGGGTATAGTCCGTCAATTTGTTGCACTGTGAAATCTACGTGTATTGCAATGATGCTCGAAGTTATGCTACTGGTATTTTCACCACCGGCAGCAGGGTAACCCATGGTGCACAGGTGTCAGTGGAGCTTTCAGACTAAGACAGACTGAGAAGCAGGACTGGCCATTCATTTATGAAATGGCAGGCCTTCAAAAACCCTATAAATAACAAAGGAGCAAGGGAGCACATTCTACTTGATGCAAAATGAAGAAAGAAGATACCAGGATCTATTTTAAATGTCTCAAAACATTTTAGGTACACAACAGATTTCAACTGATATGATTAAGCGTAGTTCATGATCTTTCTTACCAATAATAATAATGTAGGAACTAAACTTTGAGAATTATTAAGTGAAAACAAGATCATTGGGACAGCATCAAGTGTTAACATTGTTATTACCTGTCCTCTCATCAGTACAAACTCATGGCTTATATGATAAAATATATATGCCTGAGCTCATTGCCTCAGTCACCATGTTGATACATCTCAGAGAGGATTTCCTTCTGTTTTATTAAACACTGCACCAGTCTCTAACAATTGTTCTTTTCTGATGATTTGCCCAAAACAAGCAAGATGAGGCTTCTCCATCTTTTGTACCTCTAAGCATGCTTCCTCCAAAATGGATTTATTCATATGTTTGACTGGATACAGAACAAAATGCAAGTAAATAGTATTTACCTACATCATAGCTCAAATCAATTATTCTTTGATATTCCTCTATTGTGGTTCATCTTCTCAATGTATTGAAGGCAACTGATGTTACAACATTTTACCAGTTTACATTTCCAGGATTTCGTGAATGAAAGACAATGCTTTTGAGTATTCTAGTAAATGTGTGCAAACATTGGCATACAGGATGGCCCTCTTAGGTACACCTCTGTCTATACATTCCTTTGTTGGGAGCCTCACAAAGCACAAAGATCCTAGTGGTAGCTTTTCTGAGGGTCCTGACTGCTGGAGGAACCTCACAGCAGAAAAAAGTCTGTAGCTAGATGAACTCTGGGGGTGGGAATGTCCTCCTGTCCACAGCTGCCCCCACAGGCCCAGGCTAGGCTCCCACATGCCCGAGGCCCAGCCGCACGTGACTTTGGCAGTGGGAGGCAAGTCTTCCCATGTGGGCTCAAGCTGCTGCTCCTGGCCTCAGGCACTGGGGGCTTTCACACCTCTTTCTTCTACCGCTTAGATACCTTCCACATGTTGTGCACACGGGGGCTAAATCATTTCCTTCTTTTTTATGCTGATTGGTTACATATGCCCTCCTGTGGGGGTCCACGCTATCCGAGGCATTTGACACACCCGTAGCCCATGTGCACAAGATTGAGAAGGGAAGACACTGGGAGGTTGGACACAGGCAGAACCATGTCAGCTCAGGGAAGTTAGACTATCTTTCTTATTTCCTAGGAAAGAAATGTCCTCAATGGGAAGCCCCACTTTTCACTGAGATGGGATTATAGGGTAGCTGGAAGTCAAGACTTGAGTCTGGAAGATCTGGCTTCAATCTTGTGACTCTAGGAAGTTCTTTATATCCCTCAAACCTCACTTTCCTCATCTCGGTTTTTGCTTATTGCTGTTGAATTTGCTCCAATACATGACAAACCACCACTCATCTGTCAGTCTGTCACACTGTGGAGGTTTACATCTTGCTGTGATACTAGGGATTATGCACTTGTATTTTAAATACCAGTGTCATCAGCAATGGTTGGCAGGTGTCAAGGAAGCTTCCAGACTAAGACAGACAAGGAATCTGTGAATCTACTTCTAAAAATCAGTAAGTGGAAAATGCCTGACTAGCCAAAGAATATTTTAAAATATAATTCTGATAAATGAGTCCCTCAGGACTGGAGACACTCAGACTGGAAAGAAAGGCTGACTTTCTCTTTCAAATAGAAAAAACCCTTAAGCGACATAATTAGAGTCAAACTTTTAAGACCTTAATCCATTCATGTGGCATGATTCACAATTAGAAGTACCAGTTACAAGCATCCATCTGTAACTGGAGCACAGAAAAAATAATAGATGAGTCAAGGAAACAATTTTCATCTGTAAAATGGGTCTAATACCAGAACTCACTACCAAAGGTTGTAGTGAGAACTGAACAATATAATGATACACTTAAGAGATAGTAATAGATTTTAAATGCTGGTTGTATCATGTCTGATACTGGTTGGTGATTAACTGTTCTGTAATTAATAGCAAGGCTTACTGTTTTGTTCTGTATGCAACATGAATAGTGATTTGTGTGCAGACAAGGAAGTAAGGCTTCCTTGCAGACAAGGAAGATGAAAAGTATAAGAAGGTGGGAAGCAGGATCCACCCGCTGTGCCTACCTGTTCACTTCCCAGAAGCTGTGTGATCCTCCAGGTTGTCTCCAGAGTTGGGATGGAGAGAAGGAAACATCAGATCTTCGGGGTGTGTCTAATTCCTCTGCCACCCAGGCAGCCCAGACTGAGCTGATTTAGGGAATGTCTTTAATGTGGCCTTCAGGATTGCTGGACTCTTTAAGGAGCAGATTTATTCATGTCATTGCTCTCATGCTGCTTTCAACTCTATGCTTGAATTTTGTTTCCCCAAACTTGCCAACTTAGCTTTGTGATTGGAAAGGAAGCTTTTACTGATGTGAACCACAAGTGGTGTAAAAGAAGTCTACTATTATTTATTTACACATGCGACACAGCTGGTCCCCAAGCCAGTGTTAACAGAACACAAAGTAGAAAACTCACCTACTACTTAATTGTAGTACAGGGATAAGTGTTGCCTACATATAATTTTGTTGTAGAAGCTTTAAAATCACTTATACTTCAAAAGAAAGCTTATGGGTTTTTTTTTAAGAGAAGATAGATGCCTTTATCAATGTTTGATCAACTAAAGGTTATGGAGTTTTCATGAAAGTGAATTCAAGAAAATGACCATTTGCACATTGCAGCTTTAGTTTGAATCAATCATTGTATTATTTAAAGCTCCGTTTTAGCTCAACTTTTGTTTGTTGATCTAGGTGTGTAAATATTTATTTAAAAAAATTTACAGAAAAGAAATTAGGTAACAGAGACAAGCCACAGTTCCTGGAACTCAGGAAAATATCTTAACTAAAACTTGGAGAAGTGACTCTGAAAGATATGTGTTGAAAAAGAGTTCCCCTCTTTGATCATACAGGACCTAAAATCTGGGATAGCTATAGCTATATATCAGTCACAATGAATTCTGTGAGGGCTGGAAATGAATGGGATTGGCTAATTACCAGGAGCTCCCAAGGTTTGTCATTCAGACTATGACAAAATAGGAAGCAAAACTGGTCATCCACTTCTGAAATAATGGAACAATGATCATCATTTTATAAAAACTATGAATACCAGTGGAACATTATCCAATATCATGCCAGAAATAGAGGCTAGATGGAACTAAAAATAAGACTGGGGAAGAGATGCCCCCTCCAAGTAGAGTCTATCTTAATGGCACGGATGGACTAAAGATTTCAGTCAATGAAAAACACCCATTTGTGATGTGGGACCACTCAAAATAAGGAAAAACAGCTGTAAGCGTGCATTCATAATTGTAAGGTAGAATGCTCGAAGTAGGAGTCTAGGAAAAGTGGAAGTCATCAAAAGTAAAACAGAATGAATTAAGGTCCTGGAATTAGCAAGCAGAAATGGACTGATCTTGGCAATTTTGAACATGGGATATTCAGTGCTGTTCTCCAAACCACAGCTCAAAGGCATCGTTTCTTTTTCTATAATCCTTATTCATTGTCCAGCTTTCAGAAACATAGCAAGGGATTGAAAAGCCCAGGACCTGAATCAGGCACACTATATTCTTCAAATTGACATTATTGTTCCTCAGTAATTTGAAGAGGTCTCTGACAGAAGACTTTCCCAAAGCAATACTTCTCATCTCCTGACTGCTGTAGCCAAGGGTATTATTGAATGTGGATCCAAGGAGGATGAAATTGTTAACAATTTCAATCTTTTCTCCATTCATCATGATGTTGCCTATTGGTCCAATGGTGAGAATTTTGTCTTTTTAATGTTGAAATACAAATCAAACTGAAAGCTATAATCTTTAATCTTCTGTAGAAAGTATTTCAAGCCCTTTTCACTTTTAGCAAGCAAAGTTTCCATCCACATAACACAGGTTGTTGATGAGTCTTCCACCTATTCTGATGCCAAATATACTTCTTCATAAAGTCCAACTTCTCAAATGATTTACTCAGAATACAGATTGAACAGATGTGGAGAAACAGTGAAACCCTGATGCACACGTTTCCTGATTTTAAACTATGCAATGCTCCCTTGCTCTGTTGGACAATAGCTTCTTGATGTAGGTTTCAGTTTCATATAAGCATAATTACGTGTTCTGTGATTCCCATCCTCACTGTCAGCGATAGTTTGTTACGATCCACATAGTCAAATGCTTTTGCATAGTCAATAAAGCACAAATAGACATTCTTCCGGCATTCTCTGCTTTCAGGCAGGATCCATCTGACATCAGCAATAATCTGCCAGGTGCCATAGCCTCTTCCAAATCCAGCTTGAATTTCTGACAGTTCTCTGTCAATGTACATTGACAATGTACAATGACATTTTGGGATAATCTTCAGTAGTATTTTGCTTGCATGTTATGTTAATGATATTGTTCAATAATTTCTACATTCTTTTGGACCACCCTTCTTGGGGATGGGAACAAATATGGTGTATAAGAAAAGTGGTTACATACAGAAATTATTGATCAATATCATTAACATCACACACAAGTAAAGTCTGGCTTACATTTTAAAAAACAGCTCGGCAGTACAGAGATAAGGAACTGCCAGATACCCAAGCTGGATTCAGAAGATGGCAGCAGAATAAGAGATATCATTACAATTATTAGTTGAATTTTTGCTGAATGCAGAGAATACCAGAAAGATTTTTACCTGTGTTTTATTTGTTATACAAAGGCCTTCAACTATATCAATCATAATAAATTATAGATAACATTGGAAGGAGTAAAAATAACATAATTTTTTAAAGATTATGATAGATTTTTACTTAAAATAATACATATGGCTCTATTGTACATAGGGTTTTCGAAGGCCTGTACTTTCAGAAGTGGATGGCCAGTCCTTCTTCCTAGTCTGTCTCAATTTTTAAATATATATAATAATATCTGACAGACAAGCATTCTACAGAAAAGAGCAGATGAAAGACATTCACCAGTTAGAAAGACCAATATTCAATGTTGCTGCCCACCTGGCTACATGTTTGGTTGTTTTTGGGTTTTGTTGTTTTTTTTTAATTAAAAAAAAGTCCACCCTTTCCCTACTCCACCACCAACTCTTCCTACTTTTGCTTACAACATTCAACACCCATCTTCCATTGACCAGCCCCTGATGTGATGTCCTAAGTCTCAAGCAATCAGGATTTCTCTGATTCTGACCATATCTGCTGCTGTCAGTCTCTTATGATGCAGTCAGTATGACTTCAATTTAAAGTTCTTAAGTACAACTGTCCTGTACAGCTTCTTTTCCTGGAAGATCCTGAGAAAAAGGCCTCTTAAACTTCCACTCCAGGATACAGATTGAAAAGGTATGGAGACAAAATATATCCCTGACAGACCCCTTTCTTGGATGGTTCAAAATCAAGAAAGGGGTCCACCAGGGATGTATTTTGTCTCCATACCTTTTCAATCTGTATGCAGAATAGATCATCCGAGACACTGGGCTGTACGAGGATGAAGGTGGCATCAGGATTGGTGGGAGAATCATCAACAACCTGCATTATGCAGATGACACAACCCTGATTGCTGAAACTGAGGAGGACCTGAAGCGTTTGCTGTCTAAGAACTGCAGTCTTAAATATGGATTGAAACTCAACATCAAGAAAACAAAGATTCTCACCACTGTGCCAATTGGCAGCATCAGTATGGATGGTGAAGAGATTGAGATAGTTAACAGTTTTAGTTTACTTGGCTCCACAGTCAACACTCTTGGTAACAGCAGCCAGGAAATCAGGAGATGAATTGCATTGGGAAACTCAGCTGTGAGGGACTTCTCAAGAGTACTGAAGTCTAAGCACAATTGATAACAGTGCATCTAAATTCCAAAATCAATCTCCACAACAGTCTATGTGTTTCCTATTGCCAAAGGGACCCTTAAGAGTAGTGAGAGAAGATCTTCACCAGGAAACCCACAGCGTCCCTTTTCAGCAGGAAGTAGCTAAGAGAATATGCCGTCCCCTTTTCCTTATGAATCAGGGTGAAGTCTCTCTCAGGGAGGAGTGATAGGGAATGGCAAAGGACACACTGAAAAAGGAGATTAATCAGAACTGGAAATGGGACAATTAAAACAGACTTTCAAGGGGGGATAAAAAAAGAGAAACAAACTGGGGGCGGTAAAGAAAATAATGCAACAATGAATGAATGGAAATCCAAAATCTCTGTAAATGTTCATTAAAAAAGAGTATTGAAGAGCAATGACATCAGGCCAGAGACTAAGGTGCACCTGATCCAGGCTATAGTCTTTGCAATTATGTGCTATGCATCAGAAAGTTGGACAGTGAATAGGGATGATAGAAAGAGAATTGATACCTTTGAGTTGTGGTGCTGGAGAAGAGTGTTGAATATACCATGGACTGCTAGGAGAACAAACAGGTTTGTCCTGGAGAGGGTAAAGAATGTTCCCTGGAGTCAAGGATTCTGAAGCTTCGTCTGACATACTTTGGACATGTTGCAAGGAGGGACTGGTCCTTTGAGAGGGACGTCATGTTTGGGAGAGTGTAGGGACAGCACAGGAGAGGAAGACCCTCAATGACTATGGATCGATTCTGTGACGGGAGTGGTAGAAATGAATATGTTTGAGATAGCAAGGTTGGCACAGGATAGAACTGTGGTTAGGGCTCTTGTACATAGGGCCGCTATGAGTCGCAAATGACTCGATGGCACATAACAACAACAACAACAACAATGCAAATGGCAGAGTGTATAGTTCTTAAAGTATATAATTCATGTTTAACCAAGATCAATATAAATATCTTTTAGGACAGCTGCATCCACAGATTTTAATTACATTATTATTTCTTTGCCCATTCTCACTCTCTTTTCTTTCTCAAATAACCTCTTTCAGATATGCTTCAAGGTAGAATTTATCCTCCTTGTATTTTGTCCACTGCTCTTCAGATAAGATCTGTTGCCTCATGGTCAGTCAAGGGCTCTTTTAATGTGAAGCATCCTGTCATTACAAAGGTTCTCAGGAAACCTCCTTATGCCTTCTTTTACATCCTCATCCTGTTGTATCGTATCATCTCACAATAATCCAAGTTTATTGAATCCTGCAGCATTGTAATACCATTTTCAAATATCATACAGCTACCAGCCTGCCCCTGAAATGGTAGATTGGTCCACTATTGTGATCCCAGACCAAGAAGCACTTGTTCCAACAATAAAAGGTAATATATCATGATTTAAAATCATGAAGACTGTTTATCAAGGTTGTATCCTTTCACTATCCCTGTTCAGTGATAGATGGTGTTTGTTCCCTGAGCAAATGATTCAAAGAGTTGGACTATATAAAGAAGAATGTGACATCTGAATAGGAGAAAGACTTATCAAAAACTCATAATACACAGCAACAACTTTGTTTGCTGAAGGTAGAAAGCACTTAAACCATCTGTTGAAGAAGATCAAATATTACAGCAATTACATACAGATTATCCCTTAACATTAAGAAAACAAAAATTTTAACAAGCAAACCAATAAATAGCATCATAATAAATGGGGGGGGGGAAATTGAAGTTATTGAGAATTTAGTTTTAATTGGATCCACTATCAACACCCATGGAAGAAGCAGTGAAAACTTAAATAATATATTGTATTTGGGAAGTTTCTTGTCAAGGAGCTCTTTAAGTGTTGAAGAGTAAGGAAAAGTTTAGAGACTAAAGTGTGTCTGACCTAAGCCATGGTATTTTCAATTATGTCATATACATTTTAAAGTCAGACAATGATTAAGGACAACTTTTATTGGATTGCATTTCAAAATTAGACAATGATTAAGGACAACTTTTACTGGATTTAGCTAACAATTAGCTGTGGGCTGGAAGCCGCTTTTAACTCAATCAGGATCTAGTTGGTGGGCCTTTGTATTTAAAAGTCAATTGTGCTGACTCAAAACAGTTTGGAGGCTCATGTGCAGAGCAGTTGGATTCCAGAGGGTAGGTTATCTGTTTTAGTTGAAAGTCAGGTGTAAACTGCTTGGTTCATTTTTATTTCATTCACAATCCTGTGTCAGCAGAGCTAACAATCAGCTGTTGGCTGGAAGCCTCTTGTTTAAGTCAGTCAGGACCTAGTAGGAGAGCCTTTGTGTTTAAAAGTTGGTTGGGCCCTCAGCCCTGTGGTCCTTGGGCCTGGCATTGATTGTGTTTGGAAAGAACATTCTCCTAAGTGGTACAGCACTAATCTGTCAATTTGTTGTACTAAGATGACTTGGGGTTCTGGTGATGCTGAATGCTATGCCACTGGTGTGTCAAATGCCATAATGGTTACCCAACTTGGAAAGTGTTTGGTGGAGCTCACAGATTAAGATAGGCTTGGAAGCAGGTTTGGTATCCACTTCACAAACAACATGCCTTTGGAAACTCTATGAACATTCAAGAAATTATAATAGTTCCAGAACATGGTTTAGATCTTTTGTTCATAGGGTCTTTATGAATTATGCTTGACTCAATGGCACTTAACAACATTAATCCCTTTGAATTTTAGCATTGGTGAAGAATATAATTATATCTTGTTGTTGTTGTTGTTGTCGTTATGTGCCGTCGAGTCGTTTGTGACTCATAGTGACCCTATGTACAACAGTGCTAAACCCTGCTCTATCCTGTGCCAATTGCATTGCCTCTGACACACCCATCCTGATTACCCCAGTCACTGAATCAACCCACCTCATAGAGGGTCTTCCCCTCCTGCACTGTCCCTCCACCCTACCCAGCATGATGTCCCTCTCCAAGGACCTGTTCCTCCTTACAACATGTCCAAAGTATGTCAGACAAAGCCCCAGAATCCTTGCCTCCAAGGAGAAGCCTGGTTTAACCCTCTCCAGGATGAATCTGTTTGTTTTCTTGGCAATCCATGGTACATTCAATACTCTTTGCCAGCACCACAGCTCAAAGGCATCAAATTCTATCTTAGGCTACCAAAATAACAAATGACTTTTTAAAAAAGTGAATCCAGAGTGCTCCTTAGAAATAACAATGCTAAGGTTTATTTCAGATACATTGAACATGATACCAAGAGGGTCCAGTCTCTGGACAAGAATGCTACAGTAGGAAAAGTAGAGTCATCAAAAGATAGGAAGACCCTCAATTAATTAGATTGACGCAGTGACTGTTACAATGCATGAAGCACAGCAGAGATTGTGAGAGTGGTGCAAAATTGGTCAGGACTTTATTCTGTTGTACTTGGGTCTCACACCACACACACACACACACACCTGGATTCTATTCCCAGACAATGCACTTCATGCAGAATCTTCACTCATTTGTCACTTTAGATTTGTGTTTTGCTGTGATTCTGGACAAGTTTCAATGGCATCTTTAGATTAAAATAGAATGCAAAGACAAGTAACAGTCTACTAAGTAGACTTTTTTTTTTTAAAAAAAAAGGAGCTATTGAAAATCTTATGGATCACAAGGGTCCAAGCTACAACTGGTCAAGAGGATAATGTGGACTGCAAAGAACTGAATCCTATTATACATGGAGTCACTGTGAGTTGGGATCAGCTTGATTGTAGTTAACAATGACAACAAGGACATTCAGACTACATGTGACCAAGCACCTGGGTCCCATGGCCTAGTCAAAGCCATGAAACAAACCATAAGTGAAAGGTAAAATTCATTATCACAGTGTGTTATATTATGTATGAAATGACTCAACTCTGCTATTGTTAAGACTTGGGCTGGTCAAAACTAGGTATATTGCTAGTGATAGACACTCAAAAAGATGGGACTGCGGCAATGGACTCATTCATGTGTGCCAGAGTTGATGAGGGATGGCACAGGATAGGACAGGGTTCAAACTATTGTTCATAGGGTTGCTATGAGTCATACTTGACTCTATAGCACCAACCAACAGTAACAAGTGATAGAAATGGAGTCATAGTACTTTATAGTTTGTACAGTGCTACCTACCCTGTGACCTCATGGAAGTGTATAGACAATCAAATGAAGTAAGGCATGCTAAGGGAGTCTGCCTAAACAGATGATTGTAAACTAGTTAATAGTTATACTGCATTCTTTATTGTCAGTTAACTAGTCCTGGAGTCCTACACTATGTGGGCTAACTCTAGAACTTTTTTCAATGTATCCTGTCCATTTAGGCCCTTTCCCCATCCTCTCTTCTCAGCAGTAATGGGAGTGACTTTATCCACCTTTCAAATGCAGGAGAACTAGCAAATTTCTTCTCACTTTCCCCCCTCAAGCCTGTTTTTGAAGTCTTTAATGATTTTCATTCTTACAAAGACTCTCCTGTTGATTTTCTCCTAGTGTGCCACATACTTCTCACATATTTAGTTAACTTAAAAGGGCCACCCACTAGAGGCGTATCTATGGAAAATAGCGCCTGTGGTGATTAGTTTTACATTGCCCAGTAATTTGTCACACCTGGCTACTAAATTTCAAGGAAACTGCTCTTCAACGATGTCCCCCATCCTATTCAAGGCCATATCCCTCATACTCTCTGCTTCAGCTCATTTGCTTTATTGCATAGAATTATCCAATAGTGTTTGCCAACTGTGCTTGCCTTTTTCTTATGTTCCTGTTTGCATATAACCAGGTAATAGTCTATATTCCTGCTGAAAAAGTTGGAATTGCCCTTCTCTTTAATGTGAACAAGTGTTTACAAGAGTTTTCTTAAGATACATAGTTAGAGAAGGTATATCGTTCCTTACTGGGGTTCTCTTGCTTGAGGAGAATGTGGGAGACGTGGTGTCATTTTCCACACTTGGTCATTGAATTTCATGACTGTCTTGGAATATTTCAGTCAAGATGTGTTAGGTACTTTTCTTTTTTATAATTTTTTATTGTGATTTTAACAAAAGTTTACAGAAAACTTGGATTTCCATTCATTCCTTGTTGCGCATTTTCCTCCCTATCCACCAATTCACTTTTCTCTTTTAAAAAAAATCATTCATTTTTTGCACAATTTCCTCCCTCCCACTCACCCTAGTCCACTTTGCTATGGACCTCTAATTCTGGACTGTTGTCATGCAAATAATGCCAAATCTTATATTCTTTGGGATAAGTAATGAACACTGCATTGGAACAGATGAGGAAAGAACTACTTTTCCTCTATATGATAGATATGACTGATAGTCCATCCGTATTCCCTCCATCTACCTCAGAGGCTAACTGAAGTCAGGCCAATGGCTTCTGCACCTCTTGGCTAATGGTATTCTCTGAGCTTGGGGAACAGATAATTTATACCCAGCATAGGCTACCCCAGAAAAACCTTTATTCAACTTAGAGCAGGACTTTGGACTAATTATTCCAACTTTCTCATTCTAAAAGAAAAACTTGGAGATGCGATCAGCATAACTTTTCAGAGGGACTCCATAAAACCTGAGCCCACATTATCTGCAGTGGGACCTACTGTGTAGGGCATCTTGAATAAGCTCTCCACCTTCCTTTTTTTTTTTCACTTCTCGCTGTATCTCCTGGGATCCCTCTGCAATAAACTATTTACAATAAATCTTTGTTCAGGGTCTAACTTTTGAGGTGTCCAGCCTAAATCATCCTACAATAGGAATTTGAGAGGCTAGAATAGAGACCTGAGAGTTGGCACTATCCCTGGTTCTAAAAAAATGGCACAAAGGCAGAAGTTAGTTACTAAAAGGCTGTATTAGCTTCCTGGAACTCACATAAATATTAACACAAAATGGAATTAATATAAGAATAAGCATCCATTACCTCACAGGTGTAGATGCTCAGAGTCTGAAACCAGGCTGTCAGTCTTGCTCATTTTTTCCAAGGGTTCAGAGCAATAATCTTTTCTATGTTTCTCTCATAGTTGATGCATCATGACCCCAAATCTCAGCTATTTTTATTCCCATAAATATGTCCCCTTTGCCTCTTCTCCTTTCTTTCAAGGACACCACACATCCTACTTCAGCATGTCTTCATGTTAACAGATTAAATTGCAGAAGAACTTATTTCCAAAGTTATGATCCCAGGTTCAAGAAGTTAGTACGTCGTTGGAGAACACAATTAAGCCCATTACAAAGACCACAAAATATTTATCTACATATTAACTTAAGGGAACAGCTATGAGTCAAAGGCGAATTTTGAGTAGATCTTAATTGTAATTGCAAGACAAGAAATTTCTGTCAGGGAGTCTTAGTGTTAATATGGATAGAATCGTTTCAGCCTAGGCAGACAGCCATTCCTCAGCTCATGTTGGAACTATTCACATGATATACACTGGACTAGAAGCTACCAATGCAGATCCTTTCTTTGACCTCAAGGAGCTCAACTTCTCTCTCAATGAAATGTATCAAGGTGAAAAAGAAATAATTTCAATGTCATGAGACAATTGCTAATTTGGACCCAAGAAAGATCTTTTAAAGGGAGGGATGGAGGGAGGCAAGGAGGGAAGAGAGGAGAGAGGAGAGAGAGAGAGAGAGGGAGAGAGAGAGAGAGATAGATTTAACAGAATGGACAGACATTTTGAGCCATGAAGATCACATATGCAAAGATAGAAAGATTGTGAGCCTAGAGAAATGCTATAGGAGTTGTGAGATGCTCAGGAGCTTTGACCACATCACAAAGTATTACATGGACACCAGAGGTACCAGAGTTATATCCTGAAGATCTTATAAGCTCCCCTAAAGGACTGTAATCTCTCAACTGTAGGTAACAGGGAGGAATGGTTTATTGGCTGCGTGACAGTGGTCTCATGCTTTAATAAGTTTCCCAAATTAGAATTATCTAAAGTTTCGTCTTTGCATGCTTCAGTCTCACAATTGCGTAGAACATGGTACTTACAAAGAACCCTCTTTGTATTTATTTATTTTTTTAAAAAAATTAATTAATTTTTCACTTTACCCAAATAATTATGTAGTCTGTCATGGAACCCATAAAGAGTACGGCATGGAATCACTTCTATAGCATGTGAGTTGGATATTTCTAGTGAGAGCAGAGTGCTGATAGGGTGATTTGGGGAACTAATGACGGTTGCTCCATTTGGAGGATTTTGAGGAGCTCAGTCGCCAGTAAGAATATCTGCTTCTAATTGGTTGGTTGTAGAAATGCATTTTAATGTCTCTTTCAGTCCTTCCATGTGTATGAGCCTTTAATATATTTTTGTTGCGTACCATCCTTGTGGAACAGACTCAAGCTGATCCTTCAGGGGTTTTCAGGAGCATAAGAGGTGATTGCCTGTCTTTCTTCCAAAGAGCATCTGGTCAATTCAAAACACTAATCTGTGCATATTCATTATAAAGTGAGAATTTATATGTCCATCTTGGATGAACAGAAAGATAATTCAGTCAATGCTCCATATTGCTGTGGTTATTTTCCATCAAGTTGGAACCAGCTGATAGTTAACCTCCCGCAGGTTTTCAGAGGCTATAAATTGTATACAAGGATATTGTACATTTTTCTTCCTTAAAGGAGCTGATGGGTTAGAACAATATGCCTTTGGTTTGGCAACCCAATTCCTTCTTATTGTTGTTGTTGTTAGATGTTGCCCAATTGAGTAAGAACCATGGTGACCTTATGAATAACAGATTGAACCATGACCTATCCTGTGCCATCCACACACTTCCTGACACACTACAGCCCATTAAAGCACTCACTGTGTCAATCCACCTGGTTGAAGGTCTTCCTATCCTTGATAGACCCTCTTTCATAGTCTCATATCCCTCTCCAAGGAATAACGCCTCCTAGAAACATGCCCAAAGTATGTGAGGCAGGTGAAGCTTTATCATCTTTGCCTCCAAAGAGCACTCTGGCTACACTTTCTCCAAGATATGTTTGTTCTTTTGTCAGCCCATGGGATGTTCGGCACTCTTCTCCAACACCACAGCTCAAAGGTATCAATTCTTGTCATCTCTATTCATTGTCCATCTCTAAGATGTAGAGCAAGTGATCAGAAAGACCATGGCCTGAATCAGAGGCACCTTGGCCCTCAAACTGGCATCATTACTCCTCAGTAACTTGAAGAGGTCCCTTACTGCACTCTCTTAGGACAATATGTCTCTTGATTCCCTGACCACTGGTACCAAGGGTGTTGTTGATTGTGGTCCAAGAAAGATGAATCTTTTAACTTCAATCTTTTCTCCATGCATCATGATGTTGCCTATCAGTCTAGTGCTAATCTTTTGTTTTTTCTTGATGTTTACATGCAATCCATTTGAAGCCTATATTATTTGATCTTCTGCAACAAGTGCTTCAAGTCCTCCTCACTTTGAGCAAGCAAAGTTGTGTCACCTGCAGGTTATTGGTGAGTCTTTCTCTGATCTTGATGCCACAGTCTTCTTCATAGAGTCTAGCCTCTCAAATAATTTGCTCAGGAAAATTTTTCTGAGAGAAGATTCAAAATTGAATAAATATGTTGAGATAATACAACCTTGATGCACTCCCTTATTTTAAAACCATGTAGTGTTCCCTTGCTCTGCTCACCTCTTGTTCTAGGTATAGGTTTCACATGAGCACAATTAAGTGCTCTAGTATTCCCATTCTTCTTTACGTTATCCATAATTTGTTACAATTCACACAGTTAAATGCCTTTGCAGAGTCAATAAAGCACAAATAGACTTTCTTCTGGTATTCTTTACATTCAGCCAGGACCCATCTGATATCAGCTGTGATATCCCTGGTGCCACAGATGCTTCTAAAACCTTCTTGAACTTCTGGAAATCCCTTTCTATATACTCTTTTAGTCATTTTTAAATTCTTTTCAGAGTATTTTGCTTTCATGTGTTATTAATTATAATGTTCAATAGATTCAAAATTCTGTTTGATCACCTTTCTTGGAAATGAGAACAAATATGGACCTCTTCCAGTATGGATCCCATGATTGCCTCCATAATTCATCCATTTTACCCTAATCTTTCCAGGAAAACTCTCTTAGAATATAATCACTCACCTTACCACAGTTTACAGACATACAGTACAATATTTTATAACAGGTTTTATTTTATTCTGGATGGTTCTCTTTGCTTTGTAAAGTGTTTCTAAATCTTAATAGGAAAGCTCAGCTCTTTGGCTCTGCACTGACGTCATAATATCATAATGCTCATATGCTCAGCTGTAAGTTATGGCTCATCCTTGTTGGACATGAATCCAGTCAGTTCTGCTCATAGGTGGTTACTAAGAGTTACTAAAGAGCCTACTTTCCATCATAATAGAGCCCTAGGGCTCTCACAATATTTATCTTACAACTGCTTCACACAGCCATGTGTTTCAGGAGAAGTTGACTCAGCCCCAGTTCCAAATGAGCCTGATTGGCCCAATAATAATCTCTGTTTTATTTCCATAATTGTTTGGTAATAAGCATGTGACCCATTTGTGGCCAAAGAGACCTGAAGGGAAGTTTCCAAAGGCTTCCCCCCTCTCCCCTTAAGAACGGATCACTAGAAGTTTCTACCTCTCTATATCATTTATCACTGAAAAACTAAGTAGGGAGTATTTTGATAGCCACACACTCAATATGCATGATAACCATACCAAGATCCAAGAAGACAAAACCATTTACCCAGCTCAACTTGCCAAGAATTTGTCAGAATTTTATTCTTAGCCTTTGACTGTGAGTCCAGTTCCTTTGCACAGTGTACTTTAACTCTCCGGTCTCAGCTTCTTTGCAAAAAAAAAAAAAGTGTTAAACACAGATCTGTGATGTATATGTTTATCCAGATGTTGACTGAGCATTATGGGAAATCTCAGCTCAGTTGCTTAAGATTAACCTAACACAAATATGTGAGTTTACTTTCCAAAACCAACATCCAGAGTAATATTTTTAGTTCATCATAGGCCTCAGAAAATAATTTTTAATGAATACGACTTAAGCCTTATATGAGGGTCTTTTGTGTTTCTGGCAACATGCTGGCAATTCACATGCTGCTGCTTCTTTAATATTCCTTTTTCGTCCAGTTAAAAAAAGCTAGAAGAGTAGGAAAGGTCCCAGCAAATGTGACATTGCTGAGACAATGCTAGGATGACTCCCTCCTTGTTTCTACTCTAAATAGAAAACATCTTTTTATCACGTACGTTAATATCCTACTTTAAATAGAACAGCAATGTTGTTGCTGTGGTTGTTGTTGTTATGTGCCCAAGAGTGGACTGGACTCATAACAATCTTATGTATATTAGTTCTAAACCCTGCTGTACCCTGAGCCAATCCCACTGTCTCAGACACATCTACTCTCATTACCCTAGTTACTGTGTCAATCTATCTCCTCCAAGGTCTTCCTCTCTGGCACTGTGCCTCCACCCTTTCAGGAATGATGTCTCTCTCCAAGGAGTGGTTCTACTGGCAACATACTCAAATGTGATATGGAGCTTCAAAATCTTTACCTCCAAGGAGCAGCTTGGTTTCACTCTCTCCAAGACATACCTGATTGTTCTCTTGGCCTTCTACAGTATATTCAACCCTTGCCAAGACAACAACTCAAAAGCATCAGTTCTCCTGTCATCTTTGGTCATTGTCCAAATATCTGATGAATAGCAAATAAAAACTATGGCCTATATCAGTTGTGCTTTAGTCTCTAGTCTGATATCGCTGCTCTTCAGCACTTTTGAGAAGTCCCTGACAGTACATTTTCCTAATGCAATTTGTCTTTATTTTTTTTTTTTACAATTCATCTTTTGATTTCTTGAGTGCTAGTGTTGATTGTAGAACAAAGCAAGCTGAAATTGTGAACAATCACAATTTCTTCTTCTTCATCTATCATGGTATTGCCAATAGGCCCATTGGTTAGAACCTTTGCTTTCTTGATGTCCAGTTTCAATCCATACTGAATACTATTATTGTCCTTGAACTTCTGCAACAAATGCCTCAGGTCCTCCTCAGTTTTAGCAAGCAAGGTTGTGTCATCTGCACAACGCTGGTTGTTGATGAGTCTTTGTCCAATCCTAATGCCATATTCTTTCTTATAAAGTCCAGCCTCCTGAATGTTTTGTTCCTTATATAGATTAAAGAGGTATGGAGACAGGAGGGATCCCTAACATACTCATTTCATGATTTTAAACCATGAAGTGTTTCCTTGCCCTGTTTTGATGACTATATCTGTGTTTTCTTCTCAACGTAAGCCACAATTAGTTGTGATGAAGACAATCAAATGCCTTTGTATAGTCAATGAAACATAGAGAAGCATTCCTTTGGCACTCTCTGCTTCCAGCTAAAATCTATTTGATATAGGCTGTGAAGTCCCTGGTGCTACAACCTCTTTTCTCATTAGTGTTCAAGGCTTCAATCCTGTTCCTGAGGTGGTTTTTTAATTCAGGTTGGATAGATTCAAGGTCAAATTTTGGTTCTTGTGGATTTGATTAAATGTTCTTTAATTTCTGTTTGAACTTGCATATGAGTAATTGAGGGTCTGTTCCACATTCAGCACCTGGCCTAGTTTTTAGAGCTTATATTGAGCTTTTCCAATGATTATTTCCAAAGATATAATTAATCTGATTCCTGTGTAGACCATCAAGTGAAGCCTGTGTGTATAGTTGCCATTTGTGTTTCTTATAAATGGTATTTGCAATGAATAAATAATTGACTGTACAAAATTCCATTATTCTAGCTCAAGCCTCATTTCTGTCACCAAGTCGTGTTTTCTGACTATTGATCCTTCTTCCCTGTTCCCAACTTATGCAGTCAAGTCATCCATTATTATTAATGCATTTTGGTTGCATGTTTGATCAATTCCGACTGCAAAAGTTGGTAGAAATTCTCTATTTCTCCCTATTTGGCTCTGATTGTTGATGCATATATTTGAAGGGAAAATAAAAAATTCTTACCAGTGGACCAATAGGCAACATTTTGCTAGATACAGAAAAAATTGAAATTGTCAACAATTTAATCTTAGGTCTACAAACAACACCCTTGGTACCAGTAGTCAGGAGATCAGGAGATGTATTGCACTGGGAAAGTCTGTAGTCAGGAACTTCTCTCAATTATTGAAGAGCAATGATCTCAGTTTGAGGACTAAGGTGTACCTAGTCCAGGCTATGGTCTTCTCATTCACTTGCAATGCATCTGAGAACTGTACATTGAATAAGCATGACAGAAGAAGAAGTGATGCCTTTGAAGTGAGGTGTTGGAGAAGAGTACTGATCATCCCACAGACAATAGAAAGCACAAACAAATATGTCTTGGAGATAGTGCAACCACGGTGCTCCTTGGAGGCAAGGATGATAAAGCTTCATCACACGTACTTTGGGCATGTTGTTAGGAGACTATTCTTTTGAGAGGAACATCATGCTTGGAAAAGTGGAGTGTCAGCAAGAGAGAGAAAGACCTTCAACCAGATGGACTGGCACAGTCACTGCTGGAATGGGCTCAATAAAGTACATCAGAAAGTGTGAATATGTGCAGGATAAGACAGAAACCAGATCTGTTGTGCATAAGGTTGCTTATCAGTCATACTCTGAAGGCATCTAACAATGTAGTAGAGTCAGGGAACTCTAGTGACTTAGTGGGTAAGAAGATGCACTGTCAATCCAAAGGTAGATGGTTTGAATCCACCAGCTGCTTTGAGTAGAAAAGATAGACAGTATAATCCCCTTTGATTTAAAGTCTCTGAAAACCCATTGGAGGGTCAGCTATGAGTACATTCTGACTCAATAGAAATGAAATGTTCAGTTATTTCATCTAGGAGCCCTGTTGACCCTGTCGTTAAGTGCTCCATTACTAACTAAAAGATAAGCAGTTTGAACCCATTAGTTTTATTGAAGAATCAACCTGAAGGCACAAAAACAGCAGAACCTTGGTAATCTTAGAGTGTAATCGTCCTCTGTCCTATAGTGTCACCATGTATCAGAAGCTACCTGAAAGTACACAAAGGTTATTCAACCTATGAACAGATACATCACGAATGCATTTCAATCAGCATGTTTCCTCCTTGTTTTTAAATCAGTTTCTACCTTCTAGATCTTTGATGTTTTATTGCCAAGAAGTACTTATTACCAATTCCAACACCAGGAATATGGCTTGTAGTTAATAAAATTCTCTTCAGATCAATAAGGTTAATAAGTGGTTCTATGATACTGTCACTTGGGCATGTTAATGACTTTAAACAAATACATAAGGATGCATGATTGAGGTGACTGCAAAAGCTGGAGCTGGAAATAGATTATAGCATTATGCCCTAAGGCTTTGGCAGCAATTGAAACGAAGTGTTTTGAAACAGAGCAAATTGGCATTTCTCTGACTTTTAATGTTCAAGCTTTCCAAGCAAGACACCTGGTTTAACTACACAGAACAGCTATTCAGAATTATAGTCTGGGCTTTTGTTATGCAAAAGGTAAATGAGGGCAGCATGCTTGAACTCTTCCAGGAAAAGCTGTTTTTACTTTTTCCCTGGGGAGAGCAAGAAATAATAACAAGGAAAAGGGATGAGGGGAAAACACAAACCAACAACAACACAAAAAGCTAAGGAGAGAGCAAAGAAAGAAATTCTTGTTATGTGCCTTCAAGTAGAGACTGATAAATCACACAGTAGGAGATTGTCCATCTTTCTTCTAAAGAGGAGCTGGTGGATTTGAACTGCCTGCCTTTGGGTTGGCAATCCAACACCTTACCACTAGGCTACTAGGCCACCAAATCTTTCCTTCTTGAAAGGGAAAATAGGTACTGACTGGAAATCAGAAATCCTGAGGATGGGAGTTTCCAACCTTACTTGTTTTTATTAAATTGTATTAAACACCCCCACCCTGGGTGCTCTGGAATCTAAGTTGTCATAGAAATTTTTACACCTCCCTCTTTCCTTACTGAAGACTTTCTGCCTGACTTTCTTTGCCATCATTATAAATCTTTAGAGACTGGTTTTGATTATAGTCACATTTATTTTCTGACTAGAGTAATTTGACTAGCCCTGTGGCTGTGATGATGTGTAATACGCTCTGCACATCCTTAGAAGTCAGCGAAGGATCTGAATTCTCACCATCCACGAAGGAGACTCTGATCCAACTCAGTCCAGTGCATCTCGTGCTCTGCTGCCAGTCATCTGTCAGAGGAGGGGTGTGTGTTGCTATGATGCAAAGCAGGATTCCAAACTAAGACAGACTAGGGAGCAGGGCTTGGGTTTATAATTCTGAAAAGTCAACCACCGTCAAAACTACAGATCATGAAATCTGAATCACAACTGGTCAGATAGGCAGTGCAGGACCAGGCAGAGTTTTATTCTATTGTACCTGAGGTGGCCTTGAGTTCAGAACTAGCTCAGTGGCACCTAACAACAGTACACAAAGATGCATAGCCTTCCGTATGGTTCTGAAAATGCTGCAAAATCATGTTGCAAACTGGTCTTGAATTCAGTGTTTGATATTGCTCACCTCACTATTTAGATTATTACTGGAAAAAACAAAAAGAAACCATGAAACAAAAGCCTTTCAGCCAAACAAGGACACCCAAGATATCTGTCATTTGCACCCAGGACTTAGAACCTGTCTGATTGCATTGCTTTGCTTGGTGGAGGCCCTCATTGTGTTGGATGGATATTGGACACATGAAGGGTCAACAGCTCCAAAATGAAATTGAAGAATTTTTTCAGGATGAGTATTAAGGGACTGTGGGGATTAGATGTTGACTCACCCCAGTAATAAGTTCTGAGATAAGCAAATGCCTAGGTAGAGGGGGTTTTTTGTTTGTTTGGTTTTTTATATTCTTCTCTGCCTTTCAGTGCAATCTGTGTCCACATCTCCTTCCTTTATTCAGTAGCTGTTTTTACACACAGACTGTATTCTGGAGTTTCTTCTGGAAATGAGACACAACAGCTCATGTTCTCCTGCAGATGACTTATAGTATGAAGACAGACCACAAAAACTATGTTGTTATTGTTGTTGTTGTTGTTATGTGCCGTTGAGTCGCTTGCGACTCATAGTGACCTTATGTACAAGAGCCCTAAACTCTGTCCTGTGCCAATCGCACTGTCTCTGACACTCCCATCCCAATTATCCCAGTCACTGAATCAATTCACCTCATAGAGGGCCTTCCTCTCCTGTGCTGTCCCTCCACCCTCCCAAGCATGATGTCCTTCTCCAAGGACCGGTCTCTCCTCACAACATGTCCAAAGTATGTTAGACGGATCCTCAGAATCCTTGCCTCCAAGGAGCCACCCGGTTTAACCCTTTCCAGGACAAATCTGTTTGTTTTCCTAGCCGTCCATGGTATTCTCAATACTATTCTCCAGCACCACAGCTCAAAGGCGTCAATTCTCCTTCTATCCTCCTTGGTCATTGTCCAACTCTCTGATGCATAACAAGTGATTGCGAAGACCATGGCCTGTATCAGACGCACCTTAGTCTCCAGAGAGACACCATTGCTCTTCAGTACTTTGGAGAGGTCCCTAACAGCAGACTTTCTCATGACATAGGAAGCCAATAATATGGAACTTGCAGCTGGCCAGAAGTGGTTTGAAGAAAAGGGGGGATTAATAGGTTGTTGTTGCTAAGTATAGTCAACGACAACACTAAGAGACCCTATGGATAACAGCTCTGAATGGTAGAGTGAGAAGGAGTCCCCAGGTAGTGACAGTTTAGCAACAACCAGCACAGTGAGAAGGAGCAAGCATTTGAAGGGAATGAAGTATTGGTTACCAACAGTTTTCTGTAACAAAAATACTTACAGTAAATGGGTGGCCTTAAAGAACAATATTTTATTATTTCACAGTTCTGGAAGCTTAATCAAAATCAGCGTCATAGCAATGTCAAGTCCTTCTGGAAGATTCTCTCCTAGGTCCTGATGATGTCTGCCAGTCATGCTTATTTGCATGTGTCCCCTCGTGTGGCATGTCTTCACCTTGTCCTCCACGCCACTCATGTATGTCTGTGTCTATTCTTTTTTTAACAATGTACATTTCAGAAGTGATTAGGTTTAGGATCAATCCTACTACTATGATAACTTATTAAAGTTACAGAAGAAAATTCCTATTTCCTAACAGGGTAATATTCGCAAGTACAAGGTTTAGGGCTGTAATGTATATTTTGCCTCCATTACCTTACAGTTCATAACAGAGGGGGACATCAAGGTAGTAGTGAATGCACATTTCTCAAGGTAGAAATGCTATACCAGGAGAAAAGAAGCCCAACTGGGATTGTCAGAGAAATTCAGGCCAGAGCATAGTGAATTTACAGGGTAGAATTTCTCAACCTCCACATTACTGACATTTGGAGCTGGATAATTCTTTATCCAACAGAGTAGGGAAATTATAGAACAATATCAATGATGTAATATACAAGTAAAATCTTGGTGAAGATTATTACAGAACAATTGGAAAAGTACATTGATAAGTCACTTCTAGAAGTACAAGTTGGATTCAGAAGAAGCCATGGAAAGAGGGATACTATTGCTCATGTCAGATGGATCTTAGCTGAAAGTAGAGAATATCAGAAGGATGTCTATCTGTGTTTTATTTACTTTGTGGATCATAACAAATTATGGGTAACACTGAGAGGAACAGGACTCTCAGA
This sequence comes from Elephantulus edwardii, assembly GCF_000299155.1. NCBI lineage: Eukaryota > Metazoa > Chordata > Mammalia > Macroscelidea > Macroscelididae > Elephantulus > Elephantulus edwardii. Next base: position 10,352,195 of record NW_006399801.1, read on the forward strand.
ACACTTAATTGTGTTCATGCAAAACCTGTATATAGACCAAGAATCAGTTGTCTGAACAGAACAAGAGAGTATTGCATTGTTTAAAATTAGGAAAGATGTGTGTCAGAATTGAATCCTTTCTCTATACTGATTCAACTTGTATAGTGAGCAAATAATTCTAGAAACTGGAAAATATGAAGAGACATCAAGATTGGGAAAAGTGGAGGGTCAGAGAAAGAGAAGAAGGACCTCAACAATATGGAATGGCACTGGAACTGTAACAGAGGGCTTGAGCATTTCAGAGATGGTGAGGATAGAACAGTTTAGGTCTATTGTTCATAGGATCACTCGGAGCTGTAATCTACTCTATGGCACCTAACAACAACAAGCTCTTCATGTTTGCCTCTAGACATTTCATCACGGTACTAGCTGATCCTTCTTTGTTTTCCAGCATCAGCTCTAAGTTTTTTGAGCCCTGAGTCAAAGCCAGAGAAGAGCCAAAGACTGTGCCTTATAGTAAAGACTAGCTGGAAAAAGCTCTCTTGGATGGTTGACAGCTTAGTGGACATGACTGATCTTGAGACAAGGTTGATCTTGAGGTCAAAGTTTATATAAGTAAACCCAAATATAGGTTTAATTATATATCCTATCCCTCAGGATCATGATTCCTTTCTGACCTTGTTTTTCACAAACCTTTGCCTTCTGGCTCTGACACTCACCATCAATACTAATAGAAAGCAATCTGAAAACAAGTTTTTGTGTTGTTGGATCACTTCTGCCACCAATCATGGAACAGAAATACAGGTACGTTTTCCCAGTGGTATTGCTTTTGTCATCAGGTGCTGTTGAGTTGAGCACTACTGATCAAAACCATAAATAGATCTGAACCCTGTCCAATTCAATGTCATCCTCATCATCTCTGGCACACTTGAGCCCATTGCTGCAGTCATTATGTCAATCCATCTCCTCCAGGAACTTCCTCTCTCTCACTGACCACTTTTCCCAGCATGATGTCCTTTTCCAAAGTATTACCTGTCTAGCAACATGACAAACTGCTTTTCTCCTTCTAGCATGATGTTGCTTATTGGCCCAGGGGTGAGGATTTTAATCTTCTTGATACAAAACCCTTCTAGTGGTAGAAAATTTGCCAAAAATCAGCTACATATCTTCTCATCAAGGTACTCCTATCACTAAGTTCCTGTTGATGTCATTGCTGTTATTTACTATGGTCAAGTTGCCCTCTAACTCATGGTGATCCTGTGCATAATAGAACAAAATGCTGCCTGGCCGTCAGCATTCTCACGATTCACTGGGGATTGGACAGGTTCCATATTTATAGTTTTCACTGATTGATATTTAGGATTAGATCACCAGACCTTTAGTTTTAATCCTTCTTATTGTGGATGTGCCACTGAAGTGAGTTCAATCTTATAGCAACACACAACCTTTCAGTAACAGGTGAGCCATGGCTTCACATGAAGTATATAAGCAGGGAATTCAACCCAGGACATAGACAGTTAGAATTCTATCACTGAACTTCAAATACTCTCATCAAATGGTGTAAGATTCCCTTTAAGTAACTTCTCAGGGATGACTGACTGACTTCCTAACCTTTTAACTCCATTCTAGGTCACTATTTCCCACTCCAGTTCTTAGTATGTCATCTTTTCTTAAAAAAAAAAAAATAAATAATGGTTTGCATACAAAATCCATACACACTGTGTTTCATTTATGAACATTGCCTTGTGTTTCACACATTTATCTAGTCATGTTATGTTTCATACAGTCATTCCCATATATTGTGTTTTATAAGATTAATCACCATTGATTCATGCCCACCATTACTCCCACATTGTCAGGCCCTCTTTGTGTGACTGATATAATTTCACCTCCAGAATACTCATCCCTGACCATTGGGCTTTGCTGACGTGGAACTTTCGACAGTAACTTTTGAATTCTTTATTAAAATTCTCCCCACTCACCCTCCTGTCCTTAGTTTGCTTCATAAAAGTCTTCTTGATTCCTCTTAGGATTCTCTGGCTCCTCTCCTCTGTTTTCCTCACTGACTCATCTTTCTTGGCTCCACTCTTGCACGTTAGTGTTCCCTGGGGTTTTGCCCTCAAAGTTCTCCACATCTCAAGTCTAGACACTCTCCTAGGAAAGTTTCTTGATTCCCATAGCTTTAACTATCATTTCGATGTGTATGACTCATCTGTTTCTTTTCCCAGACTCAATATCCCTCTTGAGCTCCACACCTATACTTTCTGTCTCTAACTTGACTTTTCTCCTGATAAGAATGTCATTATATCTTACCTAACCCAGAATATGAAAGGCAAGGGTGATTCTACGCTTTTTCTTTTGCTCAAAGTTCATTTGGTCATTAGTTCTTAGAGATTTTGTTGTCTTCTTGTAATGAAGCCTCATGTTTCAATCTTCTGAGTTATCTTTCTGAGGGTTGCATCTAATTATGCTATTTCCCTGCGTAAAAGTTATTAATGCCTTTTGATTATCTTTGTCCACTACCTATCTAATCAGTTTGTGGTACTGTGGTACCCTGTATGTTGCTGTGATGATAGAATCCATGACTCTGGTATTTTGAATACTAATAGGATGACTATTTCAAATATCTATGTTGGACAAAATTCAGTCATGTCTCCAGACTAAGAGTGAAAATTTACTTTCCCAAATCAGCCAGTGAAATCTCTATGGCTCACAAGAGAATATTGTTCTATATAATCTACAAGATGTCCTACTAGGTTGGAAAGCACTCAAAATGTACAACAACCAAAACGTTATCACGCAAACCAATGATAGCAAAGATGGCACAGGAACTAGGCAACATTTCATTCCATTGTTAAACATGATTCTGTTGTTTCATTCTCATCATTCTCAACCAAATCCTCAGCACCTAACATTTCCTTGGTAAAGTCCCAAACTGATCTCAGCATTCTGCCTTCCCAGCAACTCCTTCTCCAGCCACATAAACACAAATTCATGGTCATTGAAACATACGATAGTTTGTTTGGTTTTTGTCATAGGTTGTTTTGGGTTTTTTTAATACTTATTGTTTCTCCTTAATTTGTAACAATTTCTTCTTCTTTGGTACTTACTTGACTTTTTCAACAAGAATCACAATGGTTTACTATTGGACTGTTAGCAGAAAGGCTAACAGTTCAATTCAACCAGCATCTCAGAGTAAATAGATAATACAGTCTACTTCCTTAAAGATTATAGCTTTGGAAACTAGATGGGTCCATGTCACTCAGTCACGTACAGTTGCTATAAGCTGGAAATAACAACAATGAGTTAATGGGCTACAGTTCAAAATATTGCTCATCTTCACAGACCAGCTCTAACTGTAACTTCATCCATGAAGCCACATTTTCTGTGCCAGACTCCACTGTCCCATTTTCTCTGTTCCCATGGCCATTGTTCATGCCTGTCTTTCCTATTTGATTGTCTTTACTGTTGTAGCCATGCTCATCATCTCTGAAACTCCAAATAACCCGGCATTGTTCCTTACATTTAATATATTTAAGAAACCCTAGAAGCACAATGTAACAGTCTGCTGTTAGGGACCTCTCCAAAGTACTGAAGAGCAATAGAGTCTCTTTGGAGACTAAGGTGTGTCTGATACAGGCCATGGTCTTCGCAATCACTTGTTATGCATCAGAGAGTTGGACAATGACCAAGGAGGATAGAAGGAGAATTGATGCCTTTGCGCTGTGGTGCTGGAGAAGAGTATTGAGGGTACCATGGACTGCTAGGAAAACAAACAGATTTGTCCTGGAAAGGGTTAAACCGGGTGGCTCCTTGGAGGCAAGGATTCTAAGGCTCCGTCTAACATACTTTGGTCATGTTGTAAGGAGAGACAGGTCCTTGGAGAGGGACATCATGCTTGGGAGGGTGGAGGGAAGGCGCAGGAGAGGAAGGCCCTCTACGAGGTGGATTGATTCAATGACTGGGGTAATTGGGATGGGTGTATTGGAGACAGTGCGATTGGCACAGGACAGAGCATAGTTGAGGGCTGTTATACATAGGGTCGCTATGAGTCGCAAGCGACTCAACAGCACATAACAACAACAACAACAGTAGCACAATGTGTTTTGCGTTAGGCTGGTAATCAAAAGTTTGGACGTTCAAATCCACTATCCCCTCTGCATGAGAAAAATTCACAACCTTGGAAATGTGCTAGAGGGTAGCCATGAGTTGGAATTGACTTGAAGACAGTTGTTGTTGTTAAGTGCTGTTGAGTCATGGACTACTCATAGCAAGAAAATCTTGAACATGAATACTTTCATCTTCTCTCTAAGTTCATAGAGTTTCCACAGGCAAGCTATTTTGGAAGTGGATGCCACTCCTGCTTCCATGCCTGTTTTGTTCTATTTTGTTTGTTTTTGTTTATTTTAATTTGGGAGCTCCACCAAACACTGCCCACCATGGGTAACCATTATTACATTTGACACATCAGTGTTTCAGTGTTGATGCTCACAGAAACCGCCCTTTACTTTTGTACAGCAAATTGACAGACCAGTACTATACTACTTAAAAGAATGTTTGACTAAAAATAATAACCAGGCCTAAGGGCCACAGGTCCAAGGGCCCAAATGCCTTTATAAATACGAGGCAAAATCACATCAGCTCACACCCAAGTCTCAACCCAACACCAGAAAACACACTGTTGCAGACTCAGGCTGCTCTGCACATCTTCTCAGACTGGAAAGTGAAGACAGTAGATATAAAAATAATCAATTAAATGGATGAACAAAGTTCCCCTCAAGTAGAAAGTTCCTCCTCCTTCCACCCTTTCTAAAACTTAGAGATTATAATAAAGTTAATGATTTAATGGAGCAACAAAAGGAAAAAATTTTTTCATGTTTTCCTTGTTATATGCCATTGAGTTGACTATGACCCTGCCCAACGAATGATAAACCTTGTCAGGGGCCTTTTGATTCTCAGGTTAACCAAATACTAAACAATATGTTTTTAATAGAGAAGGTAACTGAAATAATCTTTCATCAAGAAAGGATTAAGACTTCTTGTACATGGTTGCTTAGTAGTTGTGGTAAATTGAATCTCTCCCTTGCACTCATTTTAGCCCATCTGGGCACATAGTAAAGAATTTTGGTAGCATAGTGTGTTGTACATTGTACTGTTAAAATCAAAAGCTCTACCAACCAGTTTCTCCACATGAGAAAGGATAATTCCCTCTCATCACAATGTTCCACCATGGAAACCCAATGGAATGTCACAACAAATCAGAATTGGCTCCATAGCCGTGAGCGAGAGACATAAAATGATACCTGCCATGCCAGTAGCAAAGAGGGTGGATATGTCAGAGGCCTTTCTACCATGTAGTAGGCATTGCTGACTCTTCCAGAGAATACCAAGGCTATATCCCATCATGAAGTCTATTCCTTTTTGCTAGCAAATCCTTTTCCGAAAATGTCAGGGCAAGCACATAGTCCCACTCATCATATTAGAAAAGGATCCATCATTTCAAACAACCTTTTAAAAATACATACATTAATAAACTTATGTATGAACAGATCCAATGATTGAAGAAACACAAAAATGAGAAGAAAAAAAAATCCCACAGGAAAAAAAGTATATCTAATCCTGCAACTCCAATGTTAGTGTATTTGCTGCAGGATTATATTATCTTTTACATAGTCTCCCTCACCCCCCACCCCATGGGGATTTTTGCCAAAAAACCTGCAGTGAAATTGGCATGATTCTGGTGTGTGCTGTCTTGTTTCCTTCTTCCCTCAGTTAATACAATGAGACTTAAAAAAAAAAATCAATACCACTTAATGACTATATACTATACCATCAATGTATTATATCATTGGACTACATAGACACTATTTCATTTTTCTGCAGGTCACAGACAGCAAAATGAATGTATATATTGAATTTTTTCACATGTTTTGTTCTTAGAATCAGTTCCTAGAAATGGAGAACGTGGAGCAAAAAAGGAAACTTCTTAAGGCACTTCTGGATGAAATTAAGGATGTTTTTAATGTCATTCTTTAATACAATTTTATGCTTTAAAATTATTGTTGTTATGTGCTGTCGAGTCACTTGTGACTTCATAGTAACCCTATGTACAACAGCCCTGAACCCTGCTCTATCCTGAGCCAATCTCATCAGCTCTGACACACCCATCCCGATTACCCCAGTCACTGAGTCAATCCATCTCGTCGGTGGTCTTCCTCTCTTGCACCGTCCCTCCACGCTCCCAAGCATGATGTCCCTCTCCAAGGACTGGACCCACTGCTGTCGTGTTGGAACTAACTCATAGCTGACTTTCCCTTAAACTTCTGAGACTGTGCATAGAATGTGAGAAAGTTGCCTATCTGTTGTGCTTGAACCACCAGAGATGCAGCCTTTGGGTTAGCAGTGTGACTGCAGACCAGACCATCAGAGCTCCCTAGTTCTGCTAAAAGAGAAATACCAAAAGTATATTACTTGATCAAACGAAATTTATCTTCTTAGGGTTTAGGAGGCTGGAAATCCAAACTCAGAGCTTCAGCTCTAGGGAAAGGCTTCATCTTAGCTCTGAAGGAAAATTGGTGTCTTTTCCAGCATCCTTTGGAAGCTCCAAGTATCTTGGTCTTTCTTTGTGTCAAGGAAGTTCCAAGCACAGAGACCTTTCAGAAAGAAGCTCTGCACTCCTGGTGGTTCTTTCTTGGTAGTACTGAGATTCCTTCCCTCCACTCACTTCCTCTTATCTCCTGTGAAATGAAATGTGCTATCAGCCACACCCTCAGATCTGGGCTGTGATGAGATTTGTAGCATCCCACTCCCAGTTCTTTTACAACTATTTGGTTTATTCATTCAATCATAGAGAATCATTACAAATTGTTCTCATATTATTATGTAAGCATATTGGAGGAGGGTGTCATTCAATCCATGCCATATCTGCTGAGTGGTTCCTAACCAAAATGGTGGCAGTTCAACTCCATCAGCCATTTCTCAAGAGAAGAGTAGTCTACTCTCATGAATAATAGCACCCTTGAAATCTATGGGGCAATTTGTTCTGTTCTCTAGAGTCCTAATGAGTTAGAATTAACTCAATAGCAATGAACATTGGGGTTTGTTTCTGTTTATTTGGTTTTAAAAAAAGAATTATGCACTCTAGGGGGATATTTCTAATGTCCCAAACAAATTTATTTTATTTTATACTGGATATGTCTGCATTTTTCTCACTTAAGACTCTTGACAGGCAGGGTCAAACAGTATAAAAGTACAGATTTGGTATTAAACACCCTCATTTAAACCCAATTTCTTCCCCCTATATCCTAGATAATATTATTTAATCTCTTTATGGGTTCTTCAACTTTAATGTGAAGATAGTAATAATACTTCATATGGACTAAATAAATTACTTCATGTCAAGTGGCTTAACACATAGCATGAATTCAATAAGCAAAGTATTGTTTTAGTCTTTGTCAGTCATTGGAAGCACTTTCCCGTAAGATAGTTTGCTGGGACATTATTGTTGTTGTTGTTGGTCACTGTCAAACTGATTCCAACACACACCCTCATATTTACAGAATAGGATTACTCATGGAGGTTTTAAGACTGTGACCCCTCTGAAGCTGATTGCTAGGCATGCCTTTTGATGTACCTCTGGGTAGATTTGAACTTCCAACATTTTCTTTTTAGTAATCAAACACTTAACCATTTATACCACCCAAGCATTCTTTAGAGTCAGCATCAACATTCAGTGCTATCTACTGAATTCCTTACAAGTAATCCTCTCCATAAAATTGAACAATTAAACATCCACATGGATTTATTTAGTTAAGCTCTTAGCTTTAATTCCACAAGATAAATATAGAAATGTATTTAGTTGAAACTTGACAGACAGACCTGAAACCGTCTTTCATTTTCCACAGTTCACTTCCTCACCATCTCATCAGTTGTATTGGAGTCCTACAGCCATCACAAATGCCCACCAACTTAGTAGTTTAAAACAATGGGAATTGATTCCCTTATCTATTTGGAAGAAGGAGTTCTTGGTGGTGAAATCCATAGAGAATTGATCTGCTAACCCAAACACTGTGTGTCTCTGAGTTCCAAGAGAGAAAGATGGACAATCTCTCCCTGTGCCATCCACAGTTTCAGAAACTCAACAGAGGGTCAATAATCAGTCAGTTTAAATATAATGACAATGAAAAAGAGATTTTAGAGGTCAGATGCCTAAAATCAGTATCACTGATATGTAACTAAGGTATCAGTAGTATTCTTTGCTTTCTCAAAGTTCTAGGGGAGACTTGTTTCGCCCCCTTGTCTGATTTCTAGAGACAACTTACTTTCCTTAACACATAGGCCCTACAACCACATTAAAAAAAAAAGTCAGTCCAACCACTGCTCTTTTCCTTTGATCTTCAATTCTGATCTTCCAGTCTGCTTCTTATTTTTGTGATTACACTGGGCCAATTCAGGAAAATCCAAGATAAACTAATCTCAAAGTCCTTAACTTACATTTCTTTACAATATTTCTTTTAAAAATCCATTGTTATACATATTCACTGTTGCCTAGGACTAAGGGATAGGACAATGTGTGGGCTGATGTTCAGTCTCTCTCACCAGTGGTATCACTCTTGCATTACTTTTATTTTCCCCTAGTCTTTTTATTTGCTTTGTTATGGAACTTTAGAAGACATAGATGATTACTGGGAAACATGAGCTCTGGTGGATTTATTGGTAATTACATAATTAATATATATACTTAACATACTGTACTTAACATTCTTCAACATGCTTTTTCTCCTCTCAATAATGTTTAACATCAACAATACCAAATTAAATTCAATTCCTCTAAGCTGCTTTATAGTACTCCGTAACCTGCAAATGGTAAAACTTCTCAGTTGCTACCAAATAGTTTGTGGTTTGAACTAACTGAGTGGTTGTGAAGGAAGAAGATCTGGTACTTTATTTCTGTAAAGATTATAACCTAAATAAGCCCATGGGGCAATTCTACTTTTTCACTTGGGTAATTAATTTTTCACTATGAGTAGAAATTAAAGGCACCTAGTAATAAGCAACCATTTGTGTGAAAAGAGCAAGGGAACACTACATTGTTTAAAATTAGGAAAAGTGTGTGTCAGGGTTATATCCTTTCTCTGTGTTTATTCAATTTATATGCTGAACTCTGTGAAAAAGAATGTGGCATAAGGATTGGAGAAAGATTCCTCAATAACCTTTGATACACAGATAATAAAACCTTGCTTACTTAAAGTGAGGGTGACTTGAAGTGCTTGCTGTAAAAGATCAAAGAATACAGCCTTCAATATAGATGGCGTCTCAATGTCAGGAAAACAAAAATCCTCACCACTGGACCTATGGGCAACATGGTAAATAAAGAAAAGATTAAAACTGTCAACGACATCATCTTACTAGGATTCATAATAAATACACTTGGTAGTAACAGACAGGAGACCAGGAGAAGTATTGCATTGGCAAAGTCTATAGTCAGGGACCTCTCCAAACTATTGAGGAGCAATGACATTTGTTTGAGAGCTGAGGTGTGCCTATTCAGGCCATGGTCTTTTCAATCATTTGCTATGCTGCTGAGAGCTGGATAGTGAATCAGGATAACTGAAGAAAACTTGATGCCATTGAACTATGGTGTTGGAGAAGAACACTGAATATCCCACGGACTGCCCAAAGAACAAACATATATCTTGAAGAAGCTGCAGCCATAGTGCTGTTTGGAGGTAAAGATAATAAACTTTGTCTCACACGTTCTGGGTATGTTGCAGGAGAGGCTATTCATTAGAGAGGAATATCATGCTTGGATAGGTGGGAGAAGAGAAAGAGAAAGAGAAAGTGAGAAAGACCTTTAACCAGGTGGATTGACCCAGTGACTACAACAATGGGCTCAAGCATGTCAAAGATTGTGAGGATGGCGCAGGATAGGACAGCGTTCAGGTGGGTTCCTCAGAGTCACTATGAGTCACACTCAACTTGACGGCACTAACAACAATAAAAACAATAGCACATTATTAGCCTTCTCACTTTTGGATATTCTATTATTTAAGTTTGTCGCTGTAAACAGTGCTGTAATGAACATCCTCCTAACTACCTACAGTATTTCTCCAAGATGGATAGGGAGAAGTAAAAACGATTCATTCATAAAGTATGCATATTTAAATTGTAATGGCTATGGCTAAGTTCCCTTGAAATGAAAAAGGCTGATTAACATTCTCAGCTGTGTGTGCTTGGCATTCCCGTTAAATTTTCTTATGCAATATGCATACAAGCAATAGTTTCATGTGACTTAGGCATATATACCCCTGGACTTACATTTCAAACTACAAATGAGATGTGATTTTAAAAAGCTATTAATAAAAAAATAAATTTTATGACCCTTTTCCCTATCATTTCTAAGATTCTTTTCACCTCCTGTAAAGATCACTGACTGCTGGTCTATCTCCACTCCCAGAGTCCCTACCCGTCTCACTTTGCAGCTGCCTCTGGTTAAAGGCTGCAGTGCAGCTGTCCTGGGGGTACTGAATGGCAGTAGATTCTTCTATGCATTTGGCTGATTCTAGATTTCTAGTATAGCAGATTTGCCAGGAAGATTCACTGTCTCCAGTGGCCCAAGTCTCTACTTCAACTGGAAACACTAGGCTTACTTTACCCTGATCTCATCTTTGTTACTGTAACTTGAGGGACTTAATTGAAAACATACTTGCAAATTTACAGAACAATAATAATGACCATAAAACCAATCAAGGTGTTGAAAATAAAATCAAGAAAAACAACAAAAAATCTTTACATACTGGAAGTTAAAGGGAGTAATGTACACTAGAGTGTAAAAGGGATGAATTTAAAGATTCCACTGTATGTGTAACAAACAGGTACAAAAGTTTGGATAAAATGTGAGCTTAACTCAACTCATTGCTGTTAAGGATCAATTCACAGGTAACCCTTATTTGGGTTTCCTATACTCTAAATTGGACAGGAAGAGATTGTCCATCTTTCCCAGAAGAGTGTCTGGTAGATTTCAATTGCTTTTGGATTTGCACAACTATATACCACAGACTATACACCACAGACCTTGCTCGAATGCAACCAAGTTCCCTTGACTGTATGCTAGTTCAGTACTGTCCAAAATAGATGATGCAATGTTAATCTTCATCCATGCAAATTAGTGACTAAAGAAAGAAAAATTCCCCTGTGTTCTGCACCAGACAGAGCATCTCTACAGGACTGCTCCAGAACCCAGTTACATATTAAAATGGGCACTGCCAATACAGAGTGTGGCCAAAGCAGAGGGGGCCAGAATTGTCAGGATGTGGAAAATCATACCATCTGGAAAATATGTGAAAGACCTAGGAATATTAAGCCAGGATAAGAGAAGAAATGGCTAAGATATGAGGTCATGTATCATTCTCAATGAATTCCCTGGTGCCAAGCACAGAACTCAGCAGATATTGGTTAGTAAAAAGCTGCTGTATGAATGAGTGAGCAAATAACGAATAATGATAAATAAATTAATACTGGATGAACAAAACTGCTTTTTGAGTTTTGATGTACAGCCAGTGTGACAGAGGTAATTTTTGAGTGAAAGGATGGAACCGAACACTTATAAAACTTAACTTCAAAACTGCAAGCTACTTCTAGGTATGTTAACATACAATGTAAATAAGGAGCTGTCTTGGTTGGATTACTTCCAAATTAGGACGGGGGGAAAAAGAAGTATGAGGAGGGAGAATAGTGCTCAGGTTTAAGGGAGGGAAATGGAGGCAATTCCCAGTTTAACAGAAGCTAAGAGTCCTCTTCATCACAGCTGCTGTTTAAGAAGCAGAAACAGCCAGGGCACCACATGGGCCAGACAGGACCAGGCAGCCCTGGCTCGGGCATTTAGTTAGGTCACCGGTGAAGAATTCACTATGGCATGTTCGCATTCGAGAATTTTCTCCTGGCTAGTCTTAATTTTTGTCATTGTTATAATTGCCATCAAGTTGACTCTAACTCATGGTGACTCCAAGTATAGCATGGTCAAACGGCCTGGTCCTGAGCCATCTTCGTAATTACTTGAGTCCATTGTTAGAGCCACGGTGTGTTGCCTCCCCATATAGAGGGTTCTAGTGCTTGAGGGAGTTATTCTTATACTTTCAGGTTATTTATCAAAATCGTCTTCTTATATTCTGTGACTATTTAAATGTTATTTTTAATTCTGTTCTTGATGTCTCTAGTATCTGGAACTAACTAAATGCTGTTTCAACTGAGTGCTCCTTCGAGGCAAGAGTGGTGAAACTTTGTTTCATGTACATTGGCATTTTTGGGGCAGAAGGGCTATTTTTTGGGGGGGAAGGGACATCATACTCGGAAAGACGGAGAGTCAGTGAAAGAAAGGAAGATCCTCAGTGAGATGGATTGATGCAGTGACTGCAGCAATGCCCTGAATTATGTCAGAGAAGATGAGCAGGACACAAGATTCACACAAGAGGAGGACACAACATTCAGATCTGTTGTTCCTAGGGTCATTGTGAGTCATACTTGACTTGTTGGCACATTACAACAACAATAACATCATACCTTGTTAGTTTTGATTGACTACTTCATATAAATGAAAGATCATAAGCGTCTTCTGAAAAGAATATTTATGGAGCACAGAAACCCTTGTCCCTGGGGACCAGAAGCACTAACACTCTAGACTTAATTCCAAGAATAGAGGCAATCTGAAGCTGGGCTCTTGGACTTGCACTGTCATCCACCTGCCATTTATCCTTCCTCCAAAAATTCTGGTGGGGGAGTTTACTGAGTGCATCTTATTCATGAGTCTTGAACTTTTTTCTCTCCCCTTTTGCTAACTTTTTGAGGCCAGTAAAAGCTATGTAAAAATCCTTTAAGACTCTTAACCCCTCTCCCAACACTGAGACTCACCTTCAGAGTAAAAATGACCACATGTGATGTGACCGTCTCTCTAGTTTTATGTCCTTTCCAGCATGTCGCAGCCCCATGACTCTTCACTGTGCCCTTCGTTCTACAGGCCTTCAATTCGCTCTCTGATTGGGTCCAGCTTTCTAGCAGTCTCCAACAGAGAGTTGGTCCAAATCATCTGGTACATGATTTCAGGCAGTGAAAGTCTGCAGCTGATTTTTCAAAAGTGTGGTTTTTTCATTAGAAAAAAAGAAATGTGTCATATCAATGATTTTCAAAATTATTTTACCACCGATTGCTTTGTTTTTATGGGGCAGCTTATAGAACAAATGGTCTATGGCCTCTCTACTTACAAAAGGCTTATATTTCACAAGGTTGCTCCCAAGAACTTATGCTTTTAAGTTCAAAGTGGTGTTAAACAAGGAGCTATTGTATTCACGTTTATACAAAGCTACCTTCCTAAGGAAGAGCTGTGTTTGATGATTTTGTGTGACTCATCCCACTTCATACAACATTTGTCATTCTTTCACCACATTCACATTTAAAAAAAACAAAAACTTTTGCTTTTTATTTTTATTGTAATCAGACACACAGGCAACATGGGATTGTTCCATAAGTCCTCTTGAGGATATATCGATAATGTAATTTTTAACATTTTATTTTGAAATAGTTATACATTTACAGACAGTTTTTTTACAAAAATAGTACTTAGATTTCCATGTGCTCTTCACTCAGCTGCCCCCATTGGGGACATCAAATATATAGCTGCAGGACAATATTTAGACCTTCTAAGAAATGCGCTTTGGAACAGCAACATGGTTGACCCGAATTCTGATTTTGTTTAGTTATAACCATTTTCCCCATATATGTGTGGCTCTGTGAAACTTTTCCGTGTGTGTTTGGCTCTACGAAACCGTCCCACCACATAGACATTGTCTTTTGTTACCTGTGTTTGTTGTCTACTCCTGTCAAGTTTACCCTGACTCATGGTAGCTCCATGTACATTGGAACAAAATGCTACCTGGTCTTGCACCATCCCTATGAACACTTGAAAATCAGAATGAATTCATCAGAAGGGTTTTCAGAGGCTGATTTCTAGAATTAATTGCCAGGCTTTTCTTCCAAATCCACCATGTATGGAATCCCCCTGAAATTTGTTTAGCTTCGATAGATAGATCATGGCTGAGCACAAGGTATGTTATCTAGAAATCAAGCCTAAATCTTACCACTTAATTGAATGGATTCAGCAGCAGAAGTTGGTAATCTCATCACCAGCAAACAAGCAGCAGAGAATACAGAGCGTGAATCCTTTGGGGCCAAAAATTCCTATATCCATCAGATGGGGGACCTACAAGAGCAGCAGCCATAGCAGAGAAACAAAGGCTTAACACAAGACAGAGCCGACCTTGGGACTGCTGTCCAACAGAATCAGATCAAGGAGGCTTCGCCCACATTTGTTGGAGGACTAAGTGGGAGATATCATTGGCAGGGCTAGGAACTTTGTAACACTGGCCTAAAGCTGTGAGGCTGAGGTGCCTGAGAGCACATTTCCGAAACTCTCTTGACTGATTGTATACTGCTGCCAACCTTTTTACTTCACTAATAATCACCACTGGAAGCAGGAGTGGCATCCACTTCTGCAACAGCTTGCCTCCAGAAACCCTATGAACCTGGAGAAAAGATGAATGACACACAAGCGTTGAAAACTCTCCTTCATAGGGTCGCTATGAGTTGCCTGCAACTTGACGGCACTTAATAACAACAACAACAAAAATCACCATAGTCATGGGGGCGAAAAGAAATCAAGCCTAGGTCTCCTCTATGAAAGACAAGAATTCTACCACTCAACCACCACTGTGCCAACTCCATGAGTAGATTTGTGTAAGTACAACCACAATTTTTTTTAAAAAACCCTTTATGTCATCACAAAACAATTCCAAGCTGTTCCTTTATATGAGCAATATTCTACCGTGCAATTTATAGCCTTGTAAAACCAATGGAGGATCAGCTATGAGACAGTTTGGGATAGACGACAATGAGTTAGAGTTGGAACTAACTTAAGTTCTCCATTCATCATCTCATTGTTCTCCGTTTTTTATATTGTTATTTTGAAGGGTATGGTTTAACTAGAGTTATGTGACCTTCTAAAATTTCTTTTCTTCACTAAGCATAACATCCTGGACATCTATTCAGGTACAATCGTTCTTCTATTTATTTTTATAGATGGAAAATCTGGCAAAGCAGAAAGATAAGAAACTGTTGTTTGGCTTCTGAGGCAGGTTAGAGTTGGCATCAGACCCCACCTCCACGACTGGAAGTTGGGGCATACTCACTCATATCACTCACTTGGAGTCACAGGAGTAGAAGTGAAAGGAATACCACAACAGAGAAACACCAACAACGAGCTGAACTTGGACATATTCCTTCAGCACTGCCCACCTAGCATGCACAGCTGCTGGGATGAGGAGGGAAGGGTTGTTGGCTTGAGGAGCAGGGAGTCAGTCACGAGGACTCCTGGCCTACTGACTCGATGTAGCCCCATGCAGAATCTAGCACTGAGTCAGGAGACTAAGAGGTCTGGGGGACAGGGAGAAGTGTGGACACCTGAGCTTGCAGCTGATGCCCTTTTGATGACTGGGGATGAGTTGCCCAGAACCCAACCAGATGAAAAGAAGATGATCCAGGCTGTGAACTAGCATTGATTGCTACAACCTGAGGGCCTGCTCTGAACTGGATGATGCTTATGGATGCAGACACTCAAAAGTTTCCAAGTTAAACAGAGGATCCTGCAGCAAGAGGGAACTGCTTGTCTCCTCAGAGTACTGGTTTGATAGGGATGGGCAAATCAGCAATTGATTATCCACAAGGGGGATATCAGGGCATGATGCATGATAGCTGGCTTGCGTGCTGTCAAGAAAGTAGTTATTGGTGGGATGATTGCAAGGGAGGAAAAAAACCCCTAGCAATATAAATGAACAAAATACAGAGTAAATTAAGGACTCCATAGAATACAATATACATGCATGAAGCACAATGTATATTAGTGATAAAAATATAAAGTATACATTCATCAATTGTAATGAATGTTACAAAATTAAAAGTGTATGAATGATTGAATGAAAAACCAATAGAATTTGTAAACTTTCATGCAAATGAAAATTGTTAAAAATTAAATTATCATAACAGGCTGTTGGAGGTGGGGGAAGAAACTGTTAAAAACAATTACAAGACTAATGGCAGAATCCTTGACATCCTATTTCAGAATTACTTAATAATAGATTTTGCCCCTGCCGAGACCACCCCTTCTTTCTAACCAACCAATTTGGAAAAGCACGAGGTCAGCTGAAAGTCATCGTAGATAAATACAATTCACAGAGTATTTAATCAGAATTATCTGAAAATCAAATGCTTGGATTTTCCTGAAACAATTATTGCATTATTCTATATGAGACTGGAATTTAGTGTGAATAACTTGGACATCATACACATTCTTACTGTTGAAAGAATTTCTAAATCCAAATAGAATTTCTATACTCTTAATTCAAGAGTCAATAACTTAAAAAATAAAGAATGAATACATTGGTTGTAACTACAAATGACTTTTGTATTATTTTTCTTTATCTCTTCTCATCCTTTGGGGTTCTTAGTAAGGTCATCAAGTCCTGACTGAGCTTAATGAGTTTTTAATATACTTCTGCAGTGGCAGAGAATGTTTCTGGAGAGCACAAGAATGTTTTCATGAAGTCCAAGAGCAGACACTAACAATATGAAGTCTATGAAATTCTGTAAACATTCTGGAAGAGTATTTGAGCAAAGCACAGAGGACAAAGAGTGCTAATATATCTGTGCAATCATATTTTTTCAAGAGACTTCTGCTCAGAGCCATCCATGGATAGAGGAAGGCTTTCACTCCAGGCTGACCTGGCCTTGCATGACACTCAGGACACTAGCCAAGACCTGGGTGGGAGGGAAGCCCTGACTGGTTTGATTTAAACCCTGGTTGGTTTGTTCTGAATGTCAAGACCCTTGGGATGTGTAGGACTCAGGAACTAGAGAAGAGGAGGCATTTTGGAAAGCTGGTGGATTTTAACTGAGTTCCTCAGCTAAATGTCTCACTGCAGTTACAAGATTTGGGAAGAATTAAGAAACTTACCTAGTGTTAAGAAGCTGCCCTACAATCCTAAAGGCACATGGTTTGAATGGAACAGCTGTTTCGCAGGAGGAAGATGGGCGATCTCCTCCTTTGTGAATTACTGCTTCCTAAAACCCACTGGAGGGTCACCTGTGAGTTGATTCTGACTCGGCATCATACAACACCAGTCTTATCATAGTAAGTGCATAAAACCAATTTTAACCTAGGGACATATAGCCAAGTGCTTAAAAACATAAATATAGTAAGCACATCCTCTAACAAGTCACTTTAATATATGTCTTCCAAGAAGCATTGCCTTCTGAGGCTAGGTTATTGTTCTTGTTAGTTGTCAAGAAGGCTCCAACGTATGGAGACTCCATGTACAACAGAAAAAAAATCATTGCTGATCTTGTGCCATTTTCATAACCATTGTTGTGATCCCTGTGCATTTTCAGTACCTTCCAACTAAGAGACTCATCTACAGGACACTATCAGACAGTAGTCTTTTGTGTCTATGATGATTGCATGTCTTGCACTCATGACTCGCATACACATTAGACAATGAATGACTTGCATCTAATTTTCCAAAGCAGATCACCAGGCCTTACTTCTCAGTCTCTCTCAGTCTGTAAGTTCCATTGGAACTTGGTCTTTCTTGAGTGACCCTGCTGGTGTGTGAAAAAACAGCTTCTAATGCCATGGAAGTAAGCCGGTACAGCACAATAGATGGGATGGGTAGGACTGGGACCACAGTTTACTTCTTAATCTTTCTCAGAAATACGTATTTTGGAAATTTGTTCATACCATGTTTTCACATTTGTAACAGGTAAACAGCTCTCCACATGTTTCCAAAGTTTATTTTGTTCCTTTCCTTTCACATCACACACTCACTGCTGATAAGTGTAAACCTACTCACAGCTAACCCTCCACTGAAGTTTTTTTGTTATTATAGTTGTTGTTAGGGGCCGTCCAGCACAATTTACAGCGACCCTATGAACAAAAGAAATGAATCTCATCCTACCCTGCACCATCCTTGCACCTCCTGATGCACAAGAGCCCATTGCAGCAGTCGCTGTGTCAATCCACCTCGTTGAGGATCTTCTTCTCCTTTGCCGACCCTCCACCCTTCCCATTGAAGTTAAAGAGCAATAAGGTGCATGGAAGAAGACTATTCATCTTTGGAGCCAATAGTGGATTTGAACCACGGGAGAGGTCAGCACTGAGTCCAACTCATTGTGGGCTATGCTACCAGTGTTTATTATCTTTGCTATATTTTATTATGACTTAACTCATTACCAGTGAGCAGAAATCGCCCCATAGCTGACGCTCCAACAAGTTTTAAGAGACTGTAAATTACATGGGAGAAGAGTGACCATCTATCTCCTGAGGAACAGCTGGTGGATTTGAACTGGCTGTTTCGGTTTGACAGCACAGCCCTTTAGCCATTAGCCTAACAGAGCTCCCCTTATCATAACTAACATTTATATTTCAATTCAGAAGTGTTTACCTCGTAAGGCATCTCTGTAAGTAGTAAACTTACCACATATTCTAACAGTTTGCAATGGATTTAAGATTGCAAGGTGCTGATCTAAGCTGTCAGACTTCACAAATCAATGGGACTTGTATTGTTCTCTTGCATTGTTGAATACCTTCAGGGTGATATTGACTCATGGTGACCCAAGCACATCACTGTGATGCCACGGGACAGGGACAGGTTCCAACTACCAACCTTTCAGTTAGTAGTTGACTGCTTAACTGTTGTGTCACATAGTGTCCTTATTCTCTTATTACCGTTTAATAATCACTCATGGACTGCTAAGATAATGAACATGTTCGTCCTGGAGAGGGATAAATCAGGCTACTCCTTGGAGGCAAAGACTCTGAAGCCTCGTCTGACATACTTTGGTCATGTTGCAAGGAAGGACCAGTCCTTGGAGAGAAACATCATGCTTGGGAGGTTGGAAGGATAGCGCAGGAGAGGAAAACCCTCGATGAGATGGATTGATGACTGGGGTAATGGGGTAGGTGTGTCAGAGACAATAAGATTGGCACAGAATAGAGCGGGCTTTAAGGCTGTTGTACATAGGGTCACTATGAGTCACAGGTGACTCGACAGCACATAACAACAATAACAATCTCATTTCTATCAAATGAGTGAGACCATGTTAATTTCCTTAGCTAGGAGAATGCTGAAGAGCAATGATGTCGTTTTAAGACTAAGGTGTGCCTGATACAGGCATGGTCTTCTCTATCATCTACTAGACATCAAACAGCTGGACAATGAATAAAAGATGACAGGAGAATTAATGCCTTTAAATTTGGTGCAGAAAAAGAGTATTGAACATACCATGAACTGCCAAAAGAACAGATATATCTTGGAAAAGGTGCTACCACAGTGCCCCTTGGGGGCAAGGATGACAAAGCTTTGTCTTTCATACTTTGAACATGTAGCTAGGCAACACTATTCCTTGGAAAGGGACACATGTGTGGAAAGATGGCGAGTCAGCAGAGAAGAGAAAGGCCCATAATGAATGGACTGACACTATGACTTTAGCAATGGATGCCAGTGTCTCAGAGACAATGAAGAATGGCCCAGGATAGGGCAGGTTTCAGGATGGCTGTTCGTAGGGTTGATATGAGTTGTACTTGACTCGATGGCACCTAAAAACAACAACAACAGGAGAATTGGCTACTAACAAAAGAATAGCTTTCGTATTTCTCAGAAACAAATCAAGATACGGAAAATTTTATCTGGGAAAAATAAACTGGAAATGCTGGATTTTTAATATAATCTGACACTGGCAAAAGTCATCATCCTTGTCTAGGAAAAAAAAGAGTTTAACTAATTCTTACACAAAATAAACAACATAAACCCCAAAAAGACAAAACAAAAAATATTTGGCCTGTTGAACATCAAAAAACTCTTGAAAAAAGAGCATGTGAGCGAGTTAACTATAAAGTTATCTATTTGTATATTAAATTTCTGCTAAATGAAAAACTCATGGGTATAAAAATGTGAAGTGGAAAAGCCACTTTTTCTTACACTTTAGTTTGGGGGCCACCCACCTAGTCTTAAGGCTCCTTCACTCTTTTTAAGTAGATCAAAGAGCTTCAAAACTCAAAGCTGACAATCTACGAATACTCTTAAAACCCTTGGAAGGAAAAATCATTTTGGAGTTTCCATCACATGCAGGAAGGTGATGAATTTTATTAGGCAAAGTAAACTCTTAATATTTGAAATCACCATATTAAGTGGCATACATTCTTTCCCATTTTATGCCTTTTGTCATTGAGTTGGTTCCAATCCATAGTGATCCCATGTGACAGGGCATGACTGCCTCATAGGGTTTCCAAAGGTGCAATGTACAAGAGCAGAGATCCAGGTCTGAACCAATGACCTTTCAGTTAGCAGATAATTGCTTGATCATGGAGCCACCCTAAAGTGTTTTTCGCAATGCATGGCAAGAAATTGGTATTAGAATAGCAAAAGAAGGGAAAACCCCTGCCAAGATGGACCAACAGTCTCACAAGGATAAGTATTGTGTAAAGCTTTTATTGTAAGAGCTCTGGTGGCCTAGTGGCAAGAAGCTGTGCTGTAATCCCAAAGACGTGTGGTTCTAATACATCAGATGCTAAAAACAAAACAAAAACCAAAACCACAAAACATCCCCAAAAACAAACTATTATTACAGAATGAGTATAAGGATCCAAGGGAGGGGGGAGGGGGAAGCAGAGGGATGAGCTTGTGCAGGGGTAGGGGGCGAATTAATCATGGGGTTGTACAATTTGGTGGGGGCAGGGTGAGGAAATTGAAAGAATTTGTTCTTAAAAACAATGTATTTGTGTTTTGTGAATAAACTAGTAGAAAATTTAAAAAAAAAACAACAAAAAAATGCAGGTTCACGCATATTATCGATGTGAATATAATTCAGACCAGGTTATGTTTTGTTCAGGTCATTGTGGGTCTAGGTCCACTTTCTGGCACTTAACAACAATAAATGGTTTACTCTGGGCTAGCAACTGAAAGGTTGGTGGTTTATTCCTCTCCATCAACAGTATCACAGAAGGAAGACCTGGCTATCGGCTTCCATAAAGATCACAACCTAGAAATCCCGATGGAGCTCAATCCTCTGTAGCACAGGAGTCACCACGAATTAAATCAACTCAATTGTATTTTTAAATTTGTGTTATTGATTTCTCAGTGGTGAAAAATCTCCAAAGGAAATCAATACTTGTTATCATTAACACTAATGGACCAACCACAGAGTTGAGAAGGCTCCGAAGATAAAGTTTGACTTAGAGGATGATGATCATCAAGTCTATCTTCGGAAAACACTACCATAGGGCAGTGTCATCACTTTATCACATTTTCCCTTGGAAAACGCCTTCCAAAGACAGGGCTGTCCTGACTTGTAGGAACAATAAACAATCTGGAGAGATTAAAATAAATGACTGCAGGCTTCTTTTAATTTTCAGCAAAACCTTTGTGAGAATAAAAGAATCACTATCCTTAAATAACTGTAGAATTACATCAGTGATCAACTATGTCCCCAGTGGAGAACTCAAGGTGAGAAAAGGTGTGTGAAAGGAATACGTTCTTTGCTAAAACCTCAGTAATTCCAAACTCCAGACAAAGGACCTTTTTCTCATTCTCCTCATCATCCCACTCCACCCATCCTCACCTCACCTCATATCAAAGGGATCATTCGCAGGACCAAAAGACCAGAAAGCTCAACTCAGAGAGTATGACATAGTTCAGTTTATGCCTTCTTCTTTGAGATTAATCATAAAAATATGAGTTGTTGATAGAGGATGGTTGTGGAAAATCTTTTTAAGCAGGCCTTAAACCATTCAAACTTGTTCAGTCATGACTAACTAAGCAAAGCTGGAACACATCTGAATTTTTAAATATGAATAAAGCCTAATGATAATCTCAAAAGCAATTACTTGCCCTTGAGTCAGAATCAACTTGTAGCTGACCCTCCACCAGGGTTTTGAAGGCTGAAAATCACACAGCTGTCCAACTTTCTCTCACAGAACCGCTGGTGTATTTATACCACCAGAGTGGGGACACCTTTAGGTTCGCATTAAAATTCCCTAAGAACTGCATGGATCACATTTGGCTGTGTGGATCACAACAAATTACAGCTAACACTGAGAAGAATGGGAATTCCAGAACACTTGATTGTGCTCATGTGAAACCTACACCTACTTTCAGACCACACAATACAGGCCTGTTTGTTTCTTGGGACCAGTTTCTTTCTATCTCTCACTCTTAACCTTTTTTTCTGTCTAACATATGGTTCCCTGACCAGGAAGAATGCCCAGATATACGCCAAAACCTCCTCTCCACTTGTATGTCTCAGATGGAGGAAGAAATCACAGCTACCTCCAGGCCTGATCACTCCTTGAAAAAAAACATGATAATGTCAAAGATGACCAGACCAGAAGATGGATCCTGACACGGCTCTGGCTTGATCACAAAAGCCCATACCCAAGTTAATAACAGGACCGTCACCCCAAATTCCAGGAAAAATACCATCTTCCCTGTTGTTGTTGTTGTTGTTATGTGCTGTCGAGTCACTTATGACTCATAGCGACCCTCTGTACAACAGCCCTAAACTCTGCTCTGTCCTGTGCCAATCACACTCTCTAACACTCCCACCCCGATTACTCCAGTCACTGAATCCGTCCACCTCATAGAGGGCCTTCCTCTCCTGCGCTGTCCCTCCACCCTCCCAAGCATGATGTCCCTCTCCAAGGACCGGTCCCTCCTTACAACATGTCCAAAGTATGTCAGACGAAGCCTCAGAATCCTTGCCTCCAAGGAGCTGCCTGGTGAATCTGGTTGTTTTCCTAGCAGTCCATGGTACCCTTAATACTCTTCTCCAACACCAAAGCTCAAAGGCATCAATTCTCCTTCTATCCTCCTTAGTCATTGTCCAACTCTCTGATGCATAACAAGTGATTGCAAAGACCATGGCCTGTATCAGACACACCTTAGTCTCCAGAGAAAAACCATTGCTCTTCAGTACTTTAGAGAGGTCCCTAACAGCAGACTTTCCCATGACAATGCGCCTTTTAATTACCTGGCTACTGGTGCCAAGAGTGTTGACCATGGAGCCAAGCAGACTAAGCTGTGAACAATCTCAATCTCTTCACCATCCATCCTGATGCTGCCAATTGGCCCAGAGGTGAGAATCTTTGTCTTCTTGACATCCAGGGAAGAAGCAGAGTGAACCTTTTGAGAGTGAGTCTCCTGGTGCTGGAAGTTAGATTATTGCCAGGTCTCAAAAGAACAACACACATTGAAAACTGTATTATTGGTGACTATTATTGGATGGAATCAGTGATACTGGCTCAGGACATGGCAAGCTTCAGAGCTGCTGTACATAGGGTCACTATGATCCTCAGGTGACTTGGCAGTACATAACAACAAACAACAACAATTTTGAATGGAATGCCATTGTTACTGATGTGACAGCTCAAGATATATGGTGGCTCTATAATGTTTAGAATGCCTTTATTTTGTAAGGGGAAGATTAAGTTTCTGGCAGGGTTGTTGAGTCAACTCCTACTCATGACTACCCCTATGAAATGAGAAGGAAACTGTCAGATTCTCCATCATCCTCAGATTGTCTGTTGTACTAAAGTCCACTCTAACTGTCACTGTAACAATCCACCTCACAGAGAATCTTCCTCTCCTTCATTGATCCTCCATTTCCAAGAACTGCCTGCCCCTCTTGATCAAATGCTCAAAGTATGTGAGACTTAGTCTTGCCATCTTTGCTTCTAGGGAGAATTCTGACTGCATATTTTTCTCCAGATTGTTGTTGTTGTTTTTATATGCTGTTGAGTCACCTGCAACTCATAGTGACCTGATGTACAACAGCTCTGAAGCCTGCCCTGCCCTGAGCCAGTCTACCAATTCTGACACACCAACCCTCATTATCCCAGTTCCTGCATCAATCCATCTCATCTTGGATCTTCCTCTCCTATGCTGTCCCTGCACTCTTCTAAGCGTGACATCCTTCTCCAAAGACCAGTCTCTCCTGGCCAAGTGCCCAAAGTATGTAAGACAGAGCTTCAAAGTCCTAGCCTCCAAGGAGAGACTAGGTTTCATCCTCTCCAAGACAGCCTTATTTGTTTAAGATTCTTCTCCATCATCACAACTTGAAGGCATTGATTCTTCTTCTGTCATCCTTAGTCACTGTCCAGCTCTCTGATGCATAGCAAGTAATTATGAAGACCATGGCCTGGATTAGGTGCACCTCAGTCTCTAGACTGACATCATTGCTTTTCAGTACTCTGAAGAGGTTCGTGGCAGCAGATTTTCCCCAAACAATTAGTTTTTGTCTTTTTATTTCCTTACTGCTGGTGCCTCAGATGTGTTTATTCTTTTGGCAACCCATGGTATAGACAATAGTCTTTGCCAATACTACCATTTAAAGGCCTCAATTCCTACTTTTGTCTGAGTTACTCATTGTTTAACTTTCACATGTATGTGAAGAAATTGAAAATACTAGGGTCAGGTAGACCTTAGTCTTTAAACTGACATTTTTGCTCATTAGCAATTAAGAGAAGTCCTTGGCAGCAGATTTGCTCACTGTAACACAATGCTTGGTTTCTTAACCGCTGCTTCAATGGATGTTTATTGTGGAATCAAGAAAAATGAAATCATTGACAACTTCAACATTTTCTCCATCTGTCATGATGTTCATTGGTCCAGTTGTGAGGACTTTTGTTTTCTTGATGGTAAGGTATAATCCACACTGAAGGCTGCAGTCTGTGGTCTTCTTCAGTAAGTGCATCAATTCCTCCTCACTTCCAGTTTGTATCATCTGTATAACACAGGTTGTTGGTAAATCTCTCTCTAATCCTGATGGATCATATACTCGAGCATCTTGGGTTATTTGTTCAGTGTACAGATTGAAACCCTTAGTTTTTTCCAAACCTGGTTACCATTCCAGCTCACCCACATTTTAGAAATTTGAATCTGTCCTGATGTCACTCTTCGGCCATAACTGAACCAGGCGGAATCAATTTCAAGCCCTGACTTTTAAGCATTGCAGATGCTGAATATTTTGGGAGAACTTTTGCTATGTATAACCAAAAATTTATTCCAGTTGCTTTTTTCTCTCCTGCTATTTCAGTGCATTTTGGTCATGCTTGGAAGCACTGCTGGGATTCTCCACAGAGGTCACAGTGCCTACTGTGGAGTCACCATTGTGATGGGAAAGAAGAAAGCTATCAAAAGTGTGTATGCTACTCAGTGGACAGTTTGACGCACAGGGGTCAAATTTGACAGTTGGGAGTCTACAGAGAGAGTAAAATATATGCAGTAATTAATGAACAAGGCTCTCTAAACTTTACTTTTAGCCAAAAAAAAAAAAATTAAAATTGTAAGTTACTTTGGCTACATTTTAACAAGATCCCTAGGTGATTTCCAAGTGATTCTTAAATGAGCCTTGTAGATTCCCTGGTGATTCTTGTTAATCACCAGGGGCTCTTCTTAAAATGTAAAATCTAGCTAGTATATCTGTGGAGGAAATGGACATTTTCAGCAGGGGGATCAAACTAGACTCAACTGGTTTGAATCCATGAATAGAATCAAGCCATTTTATAGGTGTTCTTTGTTAGACAGTTGACATCCAACTCACTCATACACTGGCACCATGGTCATTCATTTATTTAATCATTCATTGCCATTGAGTCAGAATTGACCCATAACTGACCTTCCATTGGGTTCTGAGTCCATAAATAGCACAGCCTCAGCTTTCCTCCTTCCAGCATCTGGTGGATCCAAACCTTTAGAGAACCTCAGCCTCTGGTTAACAGGGTAACTCCCTGACAGCTTGCTAAGTTAACAATAGACCCAACACCTTAATTGAGATCAAGATTTAATGGACTTTTTAAATTATTATTGCTTAATCAAGTTGCTTAGGAACAGAAGGAAGCATAAGTTTGGTTAATTTTTTTATTACTTTTTACATAATTACTTTTAGACCTAAAAGCTCTGGTGCTTTAGTGTGTTATGTACTGAACTGCTAACTACAAGGCCAGTGGTTCTAATCCACCATTTACTCCAAAGAAGAAAGATAAACAATCTCCTCCTGTACAGATTTACAACCTCAGAAACAGGATCGATTGAGCATCACTAAAAATCAGAATCAATTCCATAGCAGTTATTTTCAGACAAACTAAACTGGTGATATAATAGTCTTAGCTCAAGCTGTCAATGTATGCATTCAGAACTATTCAGTACTTTGTTTTCAGGACAATTTATCTCCGATATTTTTTCCCGTTTTTATGAATTTTAATAAACATTTACGGAGATTTTGGATTTCCATTCATTCATTGTTGCATTTTTCTCTCTACCCACTCCTCCCCACCAGTTTGTTCCTCTCTTTGAAAAGAAAAAAAAATTCCTTTATTAATATACAATTCCCCCATACCCCCACCCCCTGCACCGAGTACACTTCTCTATGCAACCTTATTTCTGGATTCCTGTGCTAACCATAATACTCAGTCATATATAGCCTCTAATCTGTTCTTTCCCTCATCTGTCCAATAGAAAAATGAGCACAGGACAGTAATACAACTTCACCAAGGAGGACATTCAGATGGCAAACAGCTATATGAAGAAACATTCAAAATCCCTAGCCCTAAGAGAGATGCAAATTAAAACAACTATGAGATATCATTTCACCCCAGTCAAAATAGCAAAATTTAACAGAACAGCAAGCAACAAATGCTGGCGAGGTTGTGGAGAAACTGGAACCCTGATTCACTGTTGGTGGGAGTGTAAAATGGTGCAACCCCTGTGGAAAGCAGTATGGCGCTTTCTCAAAAAGTTGCAAATAGAGATACCATTTGACCCAGCAATTCCACTACTGGGAATATACCCTGAAGAGACCATAGCTGACATCCAAGCAGATATATGCACACCCATGTTCATTGCAGCTTTGTTCACAATAGCAAGGAGTTGGAAACAACCTAAGTGCCCATCAACAAACGAATGGCTAGAGAAGCTGTGGTATATTCGCACAATGGAATACTATGCTGCATTAAAAAACAAGGAACTTATGCAATATTATTCAAAATGGTTGACTCTGGAGAACATTATGCTGAGTGAAATATCCCAGTCACAAAAGGACAAATATTACATGATGCCACTGTTGTAGAATGGGACTGTCCTTGGGGTTGGGGAGAGATGAGTAAGATGGGTTCAATAATGTATACTGCACTGAAACAGAGGAGGGAGAAAACTGTTTAAAAGAGATATATAACTAGGTATTTCTGTCATCACAGGAGACTAGAGCGAGGGCTGCATGGTGGAGGGGACCTGGGGGAGTGTTTGTAAAACAATGAAAGAATCTTTTCTTTTACTTTTCCATAATTTTTGGACTCATGTACTTATAACTTGTTAGTCAAATTTGTGTCTTCTAGGTTGCAACACCCCCATGATACATCTTGAAGGATATGTACATGTACAGCCAAGCACAATCAATAAGAGTGCATCTGAATTCCAAAATCAATCTCCATAATAGTCTATGTGTTTCCTACTGCCAAAGGGGCCCTTTATAGTAGTGAGAGAAGATCTTCACCCTGAAACCCACAGCGTCCCTTTTCAGCAGGAAGTAGCTAAGAGAATACACCGTCCCCTTTTCCTTATGACTCAGGGTGAAGTCTCTCTCAGGGAGGAGTGATAGGGAATGGCAAAGGATACACTGACAAAGAAGATTAATCAGAACTGGCTTTGACAAGCACTGTGGCATTTGGACAAGAACAAACTGGGAGGAGGGTAGAGAGAATAGTGCAACAATGAATGAGTGGAAGCCCAAAATCTCTGTAAATGTTTATGAAAATTAATAAAATATAATTATATTAAAAAAAATACAGTATGCATAATTTATCCAGTTTTTTTTCTCAGTCTTACCCTAACCCTGATGTCAGTCCTGTTCTACAACAATGGCACCATGCAGTATTTGTCCTTTTGTGACTGAGATATTTCACTCCAGCTTAATGTCCTCCAGGGTCACCCATTTTGAATAATATTGCATGACTTCCTTGTTTTTCAATGCGGCATAGTATTCCATTGTGTGAATATATTCTCAAATATTTAAGGATATGGTGTTTGACTTAATATGTTATTTTCTAGATCATTCAGAGAAAATGCCCATGGTGCCTTTAATTGTTCAAATTAGCAGATATCATTTGTACATTTTATCTTTCTAGGTTACATGTGCATTTAAGACAGGAAGAGCATGAAGGACACGTTAGTCTGGGACAGCTGCCTTTCCAGCCACCCTAACAGGGATCTGTTTCTACTGGCTGGGGCACTCTGCCAATCTGGAGGGAATTATAAGCATGTGGAGGAAAACTTTTGCAAACAATTTTTCATAGTTAGAATAAATTTGGGTAAATACAATTAGATTACACTGTATTGTAAGTGGAAATATACTATTTAATAATGTGGCTGAATTGGCCACCTTCCCCATGAGGCAATTCATAAAACTGCTTGGAAATAAATCTATGAAAAATTGTCAGCAGCATTTGCAACTGAATTGAGTCACTCTCAACTAAATCATCTTCATCTAAAGCAGCTAAAAATGTTTTGGCATCCAGGTATAGGAAAGAGTTTCTCAAGGGTCAGATTTGTCAGCAATATCAGCATAACTATTCTTTATTCTGAATTGGAAAACAAAGCAGGAAGGCTAAAAGGCTAGAAATAAAACAAATTTCAAAGGCTGTAGCATAAAAACATCTAGTATTCAAGTAATTTATTTAAGTGTGCCTGGGATTCCTTTCCAAAGATGCCCATTTGTTGCAGGATCAATTACCAAAAAATGCTGCATTGTTGACTTACAGCAATCTGATGTGTGTCAGAGTAATACTGTGTCACACAGAATTTTCAACGATGAGGTTGGAAGTAGATGACAAGGCCTTTCTTTGAATGCATGTTTAGTTGGACTCAAACCTTTTGATTAGTACCTGAATATGTTAAGAATTTGCATCCCCATGGGATCTTCTAAAGATTAAATCCATGTGTGCATCAAAAACTTTTTCCAACAGAGTGAAAAGAAAACCTACAGACTGGGAACAAATATTTGGTAATACCATCTCAGACAAGAGTCTTATAACAAAAGTTTACAGAATACTCCTAGGCCTCCACAGAAAAAGATTGATAACCCAATTACAAAACGGATAAAAGACATGGAAAAAATTTTCACAGAGGAAGATATTCAAATGGCCAACAGAAACATGAAGAAATGCTCAAAATCCCTGACAATAAGAGAGATGCAAATCAAAACCACAATGAGGTCCAGTAACAGTGGCAAAGTTTAGCAGGGCAGGAATTAATAAAGTTGGAGAGGATGTGGTGAGAAAGAAGCTCTTATACATTGTTGGTGGGATTGTAAAATGGTACAACCACTCTGGAAGGCAGTTTGGTGCTTCCTCAAAAAGCTGAACATAGAAATTTCATCTGACCCATCTATTCCACTACTTGGAATGAGAAAAAGAAAACTGAGGCACAAATGGAGATTTGTATAACAATGTTCATAGCAATATTATTCACCATCACAAGAACATGGAAACAGCCCAAATGTCCAGCCACAAACAAATGGATTGAGAAATTATGGCACATTCACACAATGAAATACTATGCAGCATGCAGGAACAATGATTTTGTCAATTATTACCTAACTTGGGAGGGACTGGAGAGCATTATGTTGAGTTACAGAAGGATAAATATTGTATAAAACCATTATTCCAGAATGAGTATAAATATTCAAGAGGGATGGGAGAGGTTGGAAGCAGAGGGATGTGGATGTGCAGGTGGAGGGGGGATTTATCCTGGAGTTGTAACAATTTGCTGGGTAGGAGGATGAGGGAAATTGAAAGAATTTGTTCTTGAAGACAAGTATTCGAATTTTGTAAATAAACTAGTAGAATTTTTTTTTTAAATTGCATCACCCAGGGACTTCCTTTGTAAGATACCACTGCCAATCCTGTAAGTTACAGCCCATAGCTGACCCTTCCTGGGGCTTCAGAGGCTGTACATCTTTTTGGGAGGAGACTTCCCATTTTTTTTCTGGATGAGTGCCTGGTGTACTTGAACTGATGATTTTTCAGTTCTCTGGAAACAAACTATTCTACCTTTGCCTTTTGCAAAACATGGTCTCTGGACTATCTTGCTTTCTTCAAATTCCTCCAACTTCTAAGGCCACTGAACCAGAAAGAAACTGACAGAGACACCAATTCTAGAAAGCGCCACAAGTTTATATATATTAAAGGTAATGAAATTGCCTTACATTTCACTTATCACAAAGTATATTACTGACATTTCTGAGAATAATGTCAAAAATGTACTTTTATTTGCTTTAATCATTAAGGCTATGGGAGATAGTGCATCTACTCATCCATCTTAAATGAAACCTGTGCTTCAGATCTACAATAGTTGGGGTTTTTTCCACAAAAGTAGATGGTCAGATCTTTCTTACCAGATAACACTGTGTAGAGTTGAACCTCCAACCTTTCCATTTATAACTGAGTGTGTTATCTTGTTTACATCTCTGAAGTCCTTTTCTAAGAAATTTTCTCCTGATAACTGTCTAGACAATGACTTCATTTGTAAGTTAAGTAATTGGTAAACAAGAGCCATTAATGCAAGGTACATCAAAAGGCATCGGTTTTAGTCATATTAAAGAAATGTTATTATTGTTGTCATTGTTGTTGTTATGTACTTTTGAGCAACCTCGTGGATGACGGATCTGAAATCTGCCCTATGCTGTGCCATGTACACCATCTCCAACACACTTAAGCCTGTTGCTACAATCACTGTGGCAATCCATCTTGTCAAGAATCTTCCTCTCTTTTGCTGACCCTCCACTCTGCAAGCATGATGTCTTTCTTAAGGACTCCTCCTAACAAGTTGCCCAAATGTGAGCATCTCATTTCAGTTTCTCAAAAGCAGATTTGTTTGTTCTATTGGAAGTTTATGAAAAATTTAGTATTCTTCTCCAACACAACTAAAAAACATTGGTTCTTCTGCCATCTATAGCCATTGTCCAACTTTCAGATGAATAGTAAGAAACTGAGAAGACCATGGTTTGGAGCAGATGCACCTTAGTCTTTAAACTGATATCATTTCTCTTTAGTACTCTAAGGAGGTCCCTGCAAGATTTTCCCAATACAACTTAACTGCTAGTACCAAGGGTGTTGATTGTGTATCCAAGTAAGAAGAAATGTTGACAGCTTCAATCTCTTCTCCTTCTATCATGGCCTGGTGGGAAGGATTTTTGTTTCCTTAATGTTGAAGTGTAATTCATATTGAGGACTGCAGTCCTTGATCTTCTGCAGCAATTGCTTCAAGTCCTCCTCAAGCTCAGCCAGCAAGACTGAGTCATCTACATAATACAGGTTGTTGGTGAGTCTTCTCCAATACTGATGCCACATTCTTTTCCAAAAGATCTAGCTTCTTGCTCCATCTCCATCTTGTTCCATCCCATCCCATTCAACAGTATTCTGTTAACCTCTCTGAAATGTTATAAGTACTCATATATGTAATGTTTTTGAGATTATAAGCAATGCTGCCTATAGCATCTTAGTACTTATTACCTGTGATTAAAGGACTTTTTTAAAAAAAACTAAAGCATATAAAGTTTTATACAGAGAGCTTCTGTCTAGTGAGCTAAAAAGATATCCTGTCTAGTGAGGTGTTGCATTGAGAAAATCTAATGTCAAGGACCTTTCCAAAGTGTTAACAAGCAGAGATGTCTGTTTAATGATTACGATGTGCCTAATTCAGTTACCAGAGGTTGTTTTTTTTTCTGTTGATTCCTATGCATTTGAAAGCTGGATAATGACTAAAGATGACAGAAGAAGTATGATTTTTTTAATAATGGTATTAGAAAAGAATATTGACTATTTCATCACCTGCCGAAAATCAATCAAGTCTGTCTTGAAGAAAGTGCAAACAGGGTGCTCCTTAGAGACAAGGTTGGTAAAATTTCATGTCACACACTTTGGACATGTTGTCAGGAAGGGCGAGTTGTTAGAGGAAAAAAATCATCCTGGGAAAGGCGGAGAATCAGAGAAGAGCACTGTGGCAGTCAATATCATATGAAAATTTGACGATGTCGTGATTCTCAGTATAATGTATTTACCTTAGCATTTTGTGATCTGATGTCAGAGAAGAATAACTGGGTATGTGGTCTGCATTCAATAAATACACATGTTCTAGCAAAGTTCACTGACTATCAACCTTATAACCTCTGCCCTCTGGTGTCAATTATGGGTTTGTCAGCCCTCAAGCCATATAATTCAGGTAAAGCCTCTAACCTGATGCCTAACACATGAACATGGAACTTGTCAGTCTAATGACATTTTGTTGGAATCAATCAATCTCTCTCTTTCCGTCTCTCTTGATGTGTCACACTGCCAGAACTCTTTATTACTGACATATATTTCAAGTAATTTATTGTTTTATTTTAAGAGGCTTTCACGTTTTTGTTGCTTTGTCTATCAGATAAAATGTATTAGAAGGAGGAGTACAAATTCATTCATAATGAAAAGAAAATCTTAACAGACTGCAGAAGAATTACCACAGAATATACAGGGGATAGTGTGGACTAAACACAAGGTTCCTGTGGAAACCACATTTTAACACTTTGAAAAGAAAACAACTTATTTTTCACTACCTCTAATTTACAGCTACTCTCCTAAATCCTACTCTTACATTTTTACAGAAAATTCACTCCCAAGGCTTAGTTTAATATTAAGGAGCTCTGATGTGTGATACTTTGTATATTGCATTACTAACCTAAAGGTCAGCAGTTCAAATCCACCAATGGCTCTATGGGAGAAAGGTAGTCTCCTCCCATGAAGATTTATAGTCTTAGAAACTTGAAGGAGGGTGATTATGAATTTAATTTTAATCAACAACAGTAGGAAGCTAATATTAAAAAGAATTCTGTACTAAGACCATTAAGTGTCCTAGGATCACCATTATTCTCAAGATTATCCGTGATTTGTTATGATCCACACAGTCAAATGTCCTTGCATAGTCAATAAAACACCGAAAGACATCATTCTGGTATTCTCTGCTTTCAGCCAGGATAATCTTATATTTTGTACCACAAGTTCTTCTAAACCCAATTTGTACTTCTTGAAGTTTTCTATTAATATACTAGCTTGTTTTGGATGATCTTCAGTGATATTTTGCTTACATATTAACAATGTTACTAAACAATTTCCACATTCTGTTGGGTCACCTTTCTTGGGAATGGAAGCAAATACGGATATCTTCAAGTCAGTTGGCCAAGCAGCTATCCTTCAAGCTTCCTGATATAGACTAGTGAGCTCTTCTAGGGCTGCTGCATCTGTTAGTGGGAACAGATCAATTCTATCAATTCCTGGGACCTTAGTTATTGCCGCTACTTTCAGTGAAGCAAACTTCTTTCTTCATTACCTTTGGCTCTTGTTCATATGGTACTTCCTGAAATATTTCAGTGTCAACCAATTATCTTAGTATAGTGACTTTGTATATTCTTTCCATTTTCTTTTGATGCTTCCTGGATCATTCAAGATTTTGCCCGTAGTATCTCTAAGTATTACATCCATGGTTTGAATTTGTTTTTCTATTCTTTCAAATTTAGAAATGCCTGTATTGAGACCAAGATCTGTTGTTTAAAATAGAGTAAGGGAACAATGCATGGTTTAAAATAAAAAAGTGGATATCGGGGTTGTATCCTTTCTCCATATCTATTCTGCATGCTGAACAAATTATTTTAGAAGCTAGGCTCTGTGAAGAAGAATGTGTGATCAGAATTAGGGGAAGACTCACCAACAGCTTGTGATATACAGGTGACACAACCTTGCTTACTTAAAGTGAGGAGGACTTAGAACATTTCCTGTAGAAAATCAAAGAATGCAGACATCAAAATAGATTGCATGTCAACATCAAAAAAGACGAAAATAAGCACAGCAAGGCAGGAAGAGAAGCTGTGCCCACAGTACTTTGGAAGAAACACTGCTGTTTAGCTACATTACACTGGACCACTTACGCTCAAGCAGAAGAGAGCAGGGCAACTCAAGCAGCTCAAATGAGGCAGAGATGCCATTTCTGGAAGGGAGCAACAGGCTTCCTGGTTTCCCATTCAGCTACTTTGGGGGAATCACTGTTGTTTAGCTACACCATGTGAACTCTTTAAGCTCAAATGAAAGGGCATGGGACAGCTCAAACAGCTTGAGTGAGGCAGAGATACCAGTTCTGGAAGGGAACAACAGGCTTCATGGTACTTGGAGGGAAACATTGCTGTTAGGCCAAGAAGGGTACACAAATATACAGGTCCTTCAAAAAACACTGTCATACTCTGCATCACTATATATTTACAATGAAGTAATATCTACTAAGGAAAGACTGATATAATGTCAAGAAATCAGCAGTCTGCCTCAGTAATTATGAAAAAACAAAATAGAAACTATGGCTAATATCTCTTATGAACATTGATGCAACCATCCTGAATAAAATCCAGGCCAATAGAATCCAACAATACACACAAAAA
The DNA here is from genome assembly GCF_000299155.1 of Elephantulus edwardii. NCBI lineage: Eukaryota > Metazoa > Chordata > Mammalia > Macroscelidea > Macroscelididae > Elephantulus > Elephantulus edwardii. The sequence goes on from NW_006399801.1 coordinate 10,386,779, forward strand.
AAGAATTCACCACGACCAAGTGGTATTCATAACAGGTATGCAAGGATGCATCAACATAAGAAAAGCAATCAATGTAACTCGTCACATTAACAAAGCAAAGAACAAGAACCGTATCCTTTGACAAAATCCAACACCCTTTCCTGAACTCAACAAAATAGGATTAGAAGGGAATTTCAACACAGTAAAAAGTATATACACAAACCTGAGAGCCAACATTATTGTCAACAGAGAAAGATTAAAGACATTTCCCTTGAGAACAGAAACCTGGCAAGGATGCCCACTATCACATCTCCTATTCAATATTGTATTGGAAGTCTTAGTAATAGTAAGAAGACAAAAGAAGGAACTAAGAGGTATCCATATTAGCAAAGAAGAGGAAAAATTATCTCTCTATGCAGGTGATATGATAGTATACTTAGAAAACCCTAAAGAATCATCAAGAAAACTAATGGACATAGTTGACCAATTCAGCAAAGTGGCAGGATACAAGATCAACATACAAAAATCAATTGGATTTCTCTACAGTGACAAAGAGAATACAGAACTAGAACTAACAAAACCAATACCCTTCACAATAGTTTAATCACAAGATTAAATATTTGGGAGTAAACTTAACCAGAAGCACAAAGGATCTATTCAAAGAAATTTACAAAACATTACTACAAGAAACAAAAAGAGACCTGGAGAAATGGAATATCCCTTGCTCATAGAGAAGGAAGACTCAATGTTGTGAAAATGACAATACTACCAAAGGCAATTTACATGTTCAATGCAAATGCCAATCTCATTCTTCAATGAGATGGAAAAGGCACTCTCCGATTTCATTTGGAATGGAAAGAGGCCCAGAATAAGCAAAGCACTCCTTAAAAAGAGAAACAAGGTAGGGGTGAGGCATCTCACTCCCTGGTTTCAAATCCTACTACACTGCTGTGGTCCTCAAGACTATGTGGTACTGGTACAATGACAGACACATAGATCAATGGAATAGAATTGAGAATCCAGAAATCAGCCCACCTATCTACGGTCAGGTGATTTTTGACAAGGAGATTAAATCAGTTAAGTGGGGAAATGACAGCCTTTTAAACAAATGGTGCTGGCAAAATTGGAAATTTACCTGTAGAAAACCCAAGCAAGATCCACACACCATTCCTTACACAAAAAGCAACTCAAAGTGGATCATGGACCTAGGACTAAAACCAAGGACTATAAACTTCATTGAAGAAAAGGTTGGAAAAACTCTAGCAGTCCTAATTCACAACATAAACAGTCTGCCAAGCATCCTGAAAAAGCTACAACCATGAGAGGATAAAATAGATGAATAGGACCTTCTAAGAATCAAATCCCTTGACACATAGAAAAACTTCTCCAACAGGATAAAAAGGGAAGCCACAACTGGGAAAAAAATTATTTGGTAATGACATGTCAGACAAGGGAGTTATCTAGAATCTATAAAATACTTGAGCATCACAACAAGATAAAGGTGAATAACCCAATTGAAAAAAGGGCACAGGACATGAACAGACACTTCATCAAAGAAGACATTCAGATGGCAAACAAATACATGAAGAAATGTTCAAAATTCCTAGCTCTAAGAGAGATGCAAATCAAAACTGTGAGATATCATCTCACCCCAGTAAGAAAAGCAGAATTTACACAGCAAATATCAAATGCTGGTGAGGTTGCAGAGAAACTGGAACCTTGATTCACTACTGGTAGGAGTGTAAAATGGTGCAACCACTATGGAAGGCTGTATGGTGCTTTCTCAAAAAGTTTCAAATAGAGATACCATTTGACTCGGCTATTCCACTACTGAGAATTTACCCTAAAGAAACCATAACCACCACCCAAGCAGATATATGCACACCCATGTTTATTGCAGCTTTGTTCACAATAGCAAAGACTTGGAAACAACCCAAGTGCCCATCAACAAATGAATGGATAGAGAAGCTCTGGTATAGTCACATAATGGAATACTATGCTATACTGAAAAACAAGGAACTCATGAAATATTACGCAAAATGGATGACCCTGGAGGACATTATGCTAAGTGAAATATCTCCGTCACAAAAGGACAAATATTGCATAGGGTCACTGTTGTAAAACAGGACTGATCAGGGTTGAGGGAAGACAGAAGAGGAGGGAAGGAATGATGGATACTGCATTGCAACAGATGAGCGAGAAAACTGTTTAAAAGGGATATATGAATGGGTATCCTTGTCATTTCAGAAGTCCAGAGTAAAGACTACATAGTGGAGTGAACTTGGGAGAGAGATTGCATAGCAATGAAACAGTTTTTCTTTTTCTTTTCAAGGAGAAAAGCGAGACTGACATTGGGGTTGAGGGGAGACTGAGAAAGAGGGAATAAATAATATATACTGCATTGAAACAGATGAGGGAGAGAACTTTTATTTTTTATTGTCATGATGAGAGTCCAGAATGAAGGCTGCACAGTGGAATGGACTTGGGGAAGGGATTGTATCACAATGAAAGAATTCTTCTTTTACTTTTCAAAGACAAGAGTGAATTGGGGAGGGGGGGCGGGGAGGGACAGGGAGAAAAGTGCAACAATGAATGAATGGAAATCCTAAGTCTCTGTAAACTTTCATTAAAATTATTTTTAAAAAAGAAATGTCCTAGACAAGATGACTTCACAGCTGAATTCTACCAAACATTCAGAGAGGATCTGTCAGCAATTGTACCTAAATTATTTTAAAAAGTTGAAAAAGAAATACTGTAGAGTCATTCTATGAAGCAAGAACAACCTTAATACCAAAAGGCAAAGATATTATCAAGAAAGAAAACTACAGATCAATATCTCTTATGAAAATAGATGCAAAAATCCTTAACAAAATCCTAGCCAATAAAATCCAAAAGCACATTAAAAATAAAACAAAAATCACCATGGCCAAGTGAGATTCACAACAGGCACGTAAGGATGGTTCAACGTAAGAAAAACAATCAATGTAATTCACCATATGAATAAATTCAACACCAAGAATAATATATCTTAGTAATTGAGGTAGAAAAGGTATTTGACAAAATCCAACAATGCTTTCTAATAAAGACATTCTGCAAAATTGGAATTGAAGGGAATTTCCTCAAGATAGTGAAGAGTATATATGCAAATTCAAGAGCCAACTTTATTCTCAATGGAGAAAGACTAAAAGACTTTTTCCTTGCAATTAGGAACCAAATAAGGATGGCCATTGTCACCACATCCATTCATTAGACGTGCTTGCTAGGGCAATACAATAAGATAAGGAAATAAAATGTGTCTGGATCAGCAAAGAGAGAGTTAAACTATTGCTATATGCAGATGATATGATAGTGTACTCAACAAAAAAAAACTATTCAAGTTAGTAGACCAGTTTAGCAGAATGACAAAATACAAGATCAATATCCAAAAATCAGTGGAATTCCTCTGTGTTAACAAAGAGAACTCAGAGAATGAAACAAGAAAGTAATACCCTTTACAATAGCCAACCATAAATTGAGATAGTGGGGAGTGAACCTAACTATAGTTACAAAAGATCTATAAAAAGAAAACTACAAAACATTTCTACAAGACACAATAAAAGAACCAAAGAAATGGAAAAATGTATGCTGTTCATGGACAGAAAGACTCAATATTGTGAAAATGACAATCCTACCCAAAGCAATCTACATTTTCAACACAATCCCAATACAGATGCCAAATTAATTTTTCAAGGAGATCAAAAGGGAACTTGTCAAGTTTATTTGGAGAGGCAAGAGACCCCAAATAAGCAAAACACCTCTGAGAAACAAAACTTAAGTGAGAAGCACAACATTCCCAAACTCAAAACCTGTTCCACAGCAGTAGTAACCAAAACAGCAGGTTACTGGTACAATGACAGGCACATAGAGCACATAGACCAATGGAACAGAATTGAGAACCCAGAAATAGACCCAGCTATCTATGATATCTGTGGGTATTCAACAAGGAAATGAAAGCTATCAAATGGAGAAATGATAACCTCTTCAACAAATAGGGCTGGCAAAACTGGACTGCTACCTGCATAAAACTGAAGCAGGATCTATATTTCAAACCATACACAAAAATCAATTCAAGGTGGATCAGAGAGAGACCTGGGAGTAAAGCCCAAAACCATGATGTCATAAAAGACAAACTGGGATCAAGCTTAGAAGGCCTAGTCTACGATGTAAAGAGACTGCTTAATACAGCCTGAAATGCACTATCTGAAGAGGATAAAATTGATGAATGGGACCTTCTAAACATTAAATCCTTGTGCACGCCAAACATTTTTTCCCAACTGGGTGAAAAGAAAACCTATGAACTGGGAACAAACATTTGGCCATAAATACTATCTCAGATAAGGGTCTCATAACCCAAGTTTATAGAATACCCCTGGGCCTCCACAAGAAAAAACCTGATAACCCAAATACAAAATGTGCAAAAGACATGGAAAGAATCTTCACAGAGGAAGATAAGCAAATGGCCAACAGACACATGTAGAAATGCTCCAAATCACTGGCAATAAGAGAGATGCAGATCAAAACCAAAATGAGATAACATCTCGCTCCAGTAGCAATGGCAATGTTTAACAGGATAGCAAGTAATAAATGTTGGAGAGAATGTGGTGAGATAGGAACTCTTATACATTGTTAGTAAGATTGTAAAATGGTACAACTACTGTGGAAGGCAGTTTGTCAGTTTGACCCAGCTATTCCACTACTTGGAATTACACCTCCAGATGATTTAGAACTGAGGTACAAATGGAGACTTGTACACCAGTGTTCATAGCAGCATTATTCACCATCACAAGAACATGGAGACAACCCAGATGTTCAACCACAAATGAATGATTTGCGATATTATGGCACATTTACACAATGGAATATTACGAAGCACACAGGAGTAGTGATTTTGTAAATTAGGAGGAACTGGAGAATATTATGCTGGGTGAACTAACTCAGTCCCATAAGAACAAATCCTGTATAAAACCATTATTTTAGAATGAGTTTGAGGATCCAAAGAGGGAGAGGGTAAAAGCAGAGGGGTGAGGACGGGCAGTAGGGCAGGAGAGTGGGGAGTCAATCACAAGGTCACACAATATGATGGGTGGGGGGGATGGAGGAAATGTAAAAAAACAATGTGAAAAACAGCATATTTAAACTCTAAATAAACTAGTATACAATATTTAAAAAAAAAAGAAAACAAAAATCCTCAAAACTGGACCAATAAGCAGCATCATGGCAGATGGATTAAGGATTGAAATGGTAAATGATTTTATCTGATTTTCACCCACAATCAAAACCCTTGGTACAAGCAGTCAGTAGATTATGAGATGTATTAATGTATTGGACAAGTTTACTTTTAGGGATATCTTCAAAATATTGAGGAGCAATGATATTCGTATGAAGACTAAGGTGCACCTGATTCTGATCATGGTCTTTTCAATCACTTGCTATGCTTCTAAGAGCTGGACGATTAATAATGGAAGAATAATTTTGTCTTTGAATTGTAGTGTTGGAGAAGAGTTCTGACTATGTATCCCACAGATTGCCAAAAGAATAAACAGATAGGTCTTGGGAAATGTGCAGCCAGAATGGTCCACAGAATGGTGAAGCTTGTTGTTGTTGTTGTTATATGCGGTCGAGTCGCTTGCAACTCATAGTCTCACATGATTTGGGAATATTTCTAGGAGGGATTATTCCTTGGAAAGGGATATCCTACTAAAAACGTAGAAGGTCAGCAAAAGAGAGGAAGACCCTCAACAAGATAGATTGATAACAGTAACTGCAGCAATGGGCTCAAGTGTGTCAGAGATGATAAATATGGCACGGGATAAGACAGGGTTTAGGTCTATTGTTCATAGGGTTGCTGTGAGTTGTGCTCAACTGGATGGCACCTAATAACAATGAGATCATCATTGTTTTATTTCTATGAAATAAAATATTTCTAGTCATGTAATATTGACTGTGAATACTAAATGAATTTTGTTGTTATGTGCTGTTAAGTTACTTGTGACTCATAGTGACCCTATGTACAACAGCTCTGAACCCTCTATGTACAACAGCTCTGAACCCTGCTCTATCTTGTGCCAACCTTTTGTCTCTGACACATTTACCCCCATTACTCCAGTCACTGAATCAACATTAAGAGAACTAAATTCCGAAGAGAATTAAATTCCAAAGAGTAAAGTTAGGTTAACGATGTTCTCCTCATTTGCTCAACTCTGGGCCTGTGAGCAATTTTTTTTCCCCTTTTCCATACCAATGTCAGTTGCCCTTGAGTTGATTGGTTCTGCCTCATGGTGATCCCAAGGGCTCTGATCTATAGGGTTTCAAAGACTGCTGTTTTGTCAAGTAGGTCACCAGGCCTTTCTTTCAAGATGTCTCTGACTGCAGATAGAACTCTAGCACTTAGGTCAACAGGCACGGATGCGAATTTTGCGTCTTTACTCATTGCCACCCAGTAGCAACCAATCCATATATGACCTTCCACTGGGTTTTTCAGACTGTGAACCACACACAGGAGGAGGAACTCTCCCATATTTCTCCCCCAGAGAAGGAGTCACCAGAGAGGCTTGGCCTTTGGGTTAGCTGCCCAAAACTATCTATGGAATACGCCTACTGGGGGACTCTTTGTTCCCATATTTACATTTAAAATCTATCTATAATCAGCATGCATTGCTTGTATAATCAGTGTGTGTGTGTGTGTGTGTGTGTGTGTGTGTGTGACAGAGAGAGAGAGAGAGAATACAGTGGGGATTAGGGACAGGAGGAGAGAGAAATTACTTTTAAAAGTTTTGTAACAACTCAAGAATGTGACAATCTACAAGATAAAAAAGACAGGAGATGAAGGACTGTGAGATTAAGGACATATCTATCTCCTGGTGTACCATAAATTCATGGAAAATTGTGATGCTTAAATTCAGAGTGAAAACGCCAATAATAGCTCACCACTGAGTGGAAATAATCAGTCAGCCCACCCATGTTTTGTCTACACAATATAAATAACTGTTTAGGGTTTTTCTGTGTATTTTTTTCCCATTGGCTAATTTTTCGTACTTTAAGTAGAATATTTTGTTAATTTCAACTGTTGTAAAAATTTCTATTTAGTACAACATTCGCACTAAGATGTCATATCAATATTCTTAGACCCCCCTGCTCACTTATAGTGCCCACAGGAACAAACAGTACCCTGTTAGCACCACCCTAGTCCTTCCCAAATGCACTCTGTATTTGTGGATCTGACCTAAGATGTAAAACATCCGTATCACCTCATAAGGGTGTACTGTCTCCCTCCCGAGAACATCTGTTTATAAAGGGGTGAGAGTTTTTAATATATATGCAAAGAACACTCATGCAACATGTCTGGTGAGAACACAACACAGCCAGATTCCATCTAGTCTCAACAGTTCAGAGAACCAGAGCGAAAGGCATTTTCACCCTCACTCATCTTTGCAGCCCTGTGAAGTGGCCGCCCACACAGGAAACGACTTGGAACAGGTGGTCCAAGAAGCTTGCTGGTCTTGTCTGACTCCCCGGGTAATGCTTGTGGGCTACTGAGTCACTGAATAAGTATGAGCCTGAACAAAAGGCTCTCAGATAAACCCAGAGTCAAGACAGCAAGAAAGGCAAGGCATAGAGAGTGACTGTCTCAGCCTGCTGGTTGTTGAAACAGTTGATGGATGATCCCTTCTTGAGGAACAATGCCCCCTTGGTGTATGCACCTCTGTGCTCCCTACACACCTGGGGGAAGCAGGGCGAGAAAGAACAGGTGAGTGAAGAGTGGTTAATCACCTTGGATTGTGATACATTTCAATGCCTTAGAAAATACCCCATTTAGAGACAATGAGTTCTCATTTCTCCACCATATGTCTAGCATCATTCCAGAAGTTTACATAATCTTATCTCATTTTAGCTTCTTAAAGCTGACAAGTAGTGGTTCATCTTTTTGTGCCTCAGCCCCATTTAACAGATGAAGCTGCTAAAGAATTTTCAGCTTTACCTCTCAGAAAAAGCCCTCACACTAAAGCATGTTGGCACGACTCAAAGCCGTCCTCTTAAATCATATTATTGCTAGTGGGCTGTCCCAAGACTCCCAGGCAAGCAAAATACTTCTATTGGGCATGACATTCCAAGGGCTTAGCCGGATGCCAGAGGCAAAAGCCCAAAGTCTCTTAGGACAAGTTTAAATTCTTTACTATACCCCAACTTATAAAGACTTCCATTTTTCCATCTGTCACTACTCCAGGGAAATGTTTACTTGATCCAGATTCTGGGAGCAACCTTTCCCCCAAGTAAATCTTCATGGTGGAAAAAGATGCTCTTACCATTCTGTACTGGGGCAAACCTGCTCTGTGTTCCTCTGTTGCAGGGAAGATCTTGTCCTCCCAGCCCCTTGCAGTATCCTTGTTCATCTCACTGCGACTGGCATGTTAAGGTGCATGAGGAGTTGGATCCAGGAAGTCTTTGAAAGGATCAGATCTTGCATTGGTCAGCAGGGCTGGAGCTGGCAGGCTCGAATGGTAGAGACAGTGAGGAACCAGCAAGCCAGAAGCAACAGGATCCCACAGCCCCAGGGTGAAGGTCATGATTTGCAACTCATTACAGCCAATTCCAGTACCACAGACAACAGGCTGATAACACTTCTGTGACTGGAGTAGTGTCCTAGTCACCTTGTTTTTATGCCAAAATACAATGTGTGCAGCCCTCCTCAGATGTTACCTTCCATAAAGAAATTAACCAAAAGGAGCCACAGGAAAACAATCCTCCCTTGGATGACAGTTCTCCACCAGTCTGTCTGCTTTTCTTGAAAACACTGAGAATGTTCACAAAACACCTAAGAGTATGTATGCATTTGTCCAATTCCTTGGATTTTTATCATCACACACTGTACACTATCTGTACTTTTTATTTAGCATGCAGAATTGTTCAGCGTTTAAGATATTTTTTACAGTGTTGGCAAAAAATATTTTATCAAGCCAGAGAAGAGTTTGCCACAGTAATCCTCCAATCCCAGCTGCTGCCTTAATACAGCTCTTCCATCAGCCACACACTTCTTTATACAAAATATGCTTCAGGCTAATGGGACACTTTTAAGATGCAAAAGGAGATGGAAAGAAAACAGGAAATCAGTGTAATTATTTACAGCTAATTTGAACATTACACACACACTGCTTTATAGTATTTTAAAAATTCACTGCATGGTAAGAGGCTGAAATAAAAAAAATATATATATTTTCTTGACTAGAACTCTCTGCACAATGTACCTGCAAAGGGAAGTGATGTTAAAGTTATTGAAATTATTTCCATGGGTGCATTGAGACCTCCAGGATGGAATAAATGTGTTTCAAATCTTGCATTTTGACCCATCATTTGAAATTCATTTTCTCTGACTTTTCCACGAGTCATGCCAAAGAAAATAAAGGAACCAGCCCTTGGCCCAACACATTCCTCCCCTGGCCCACCAGGCACATCAGCTTCGAACACGGCCATGTGGTAACTCCAGCTTCTCAGGACACAGTTGAATCCAAAGCAGGTCATCCCAATGTCTGTTTCTCATTGACAAGAGCAGAAATTAGCATCACCTTCAGCCAGATACTGTATTGTACTCCATAATGCATTAGGCTCTGTTCTAATTTTATTTCATAGTTTGGCTTGATAGCTCTGCTTCCCTTAACTTCAAAGCTGCTCCCTGCTTGAAATCAACTCATCCAGGCATAGGGAAGGGGGTGGGTTAAGAAATGAGCCTTTATTCTAAATTGGAAGTTACTTCCCTCCTCCACTCCCCAAAAAACTATAAAGGAACAAAAAAGCAAAGACTTCTTGACCATGGAGTGAAACGAAATAAAAGCTGAGGAAGATCTCTGATGTGAAAACTCTTCACTTCATTTAGGAAGATCCAGATGTGGCCACATCCCTCGATGATGACTAATTACTCTACGTCTCCTGACCCAGTCACTAAAACCTAATACTCTAAACTAGCTGTGAATTTTTGCTTCTAATCCACAAGCAGCATTAGCATGACTTGGGTTTTGCACGGTGTGTTTGTGCTTTTCCAGTTTTACACGGATCCTTTATAGTATATTAATATCATGCGTAATGTCAACATTTGGCAAAGTTTCATGACTGACGGGGCTGAAAAGGGATATTTCTAAAACAGCCTGTTTTCATAATCGAAGTCATTCTTCTTTTAAGTCCAAGACCACCATATGCTTCCATTTCCACTCCTTGTTTTATCAGAGACCTGAGCATATTGAACTTCAGTGTAAATTTCAAATATAGTGAGGCAGTTCCAAAAATCCAAGGTAACAACACCCTCAGCTCTTTAAGAACTCTGAGACTGTAGATGCCTCCCAGTAATAGTTGAGGTCAGCTTAGAGAATAGCAATAACTGATATTTATTGAGTGTTCAGGTCCCTGGGTATCATAAATGGTTTGCTCTCCAATACTAACCTAAAGGGATGGTTTAAACACACCCAGAGGCACTGCAGATGAAGAAAGTCCTGGTCATCTGTTTCCATAATTCATAATGAGGAAAAACCTCTGTAATGCACGGAGTTGTCAGGAGTGAAAGTGATTCACCCGCAGCTGGTTGGTTGGTTTGTTTGTTTTTACTAAGTCTTTACCAGATTTGAGGCATCACTAAGCGCTATGGTATGTACCATCGAGATGACTAAAACTCATAGTAACCTGGTGAACAACAGATCAGAACTATGCCCTGTTCTGTACCATCTTCATGATCTTTAATGTGTTTAGCTCAGTGTTAGAGTCGCTGTGTCACAACTCACTCTCTCTCTCTCTCTCTCTCCCACCCCACCTCTCTCTCTCTCTGCCCCACACATACACCCCCCCTTTCATCTTTCCCAGCATGATGTCTTTTTGCCATGGGCTGGCCCATCCTGACAATATGCCCAAAGTATGTGAGTTGAAGCTTTACCATCCTTGCCTCTAACCCTGTTTGCACTTTTCCCTCCAAGGCAGCATTTATTTGTTCTTTTGACAGTCCATAGGATATTCAGTAATGTAGTGCTTGTAAACACTACAATTCAAAGGCATTAATTCTTCTGTCATCCTTATTCATTCCAACTTTCATATATATAAAAAATCCAACTTTCATATATATAAAAGTCCAACTTTCATATATATAAAAATAATTGAAATATCATGGCTCAGATAAGTTGCACCTTAGTACTTAAACTGATATCATTGTTCTTAGCATTTTGGAGAGCCCCTTGACAACAGATTTTTCCAAATGCAATATGTCTTTCAATTTCTTGACCACTGCTACTATGGTTGTTGATTGTTGATCAAAGTAAAATTAAATCATTGACAACTCCTGTTTTTTATTGCTCCATTATGATGTTGCCTATTGGTCCAGTGTGAAGATTTTTGCTTTCTTGATATGAAATTCATATTGAAGACTATAGTCCTCCGTATTCTTTAGTAAGTGCTTCAAGTCTTCTTCACTTTCTATAAGCAAGGTTGTATCATCTGTATAATGAAAGTTGTTGAGGAGTCTTCCTCCAATTCTGATGCCATGTACTGGGAAATATTTCATCTTCTAAAAAGCCCTGTGAAATATGCATAAGAAAACTGTATCACTGAGGTAGTAAACTTGCTGGAGATCTCAAAGTTAATTAGGTAATGCTGACATCCAATGCTCAAACCAATGCTGATCCACCAATGCTGATCCTTTTGACTATATTTTCTTAAGATAGGCAAAACAACCTATGAGATATCATCTCACCCCAGTAAGAATAGCAAAATTTAACAGAACAGCAAGAAACAAATGCTGGTAAAGTTGTGGAGAAATTGGAACCCTTATTCACTGTTGGTGGGAGTGTAAAATAGTGCAGCCACTGTGGAAGGCATGTGGCGCTTTCTCAAAAAGTTTCAAATAGAGATATCATTTGACACAGCAATTCCACTACTGGGAATATACCCCAAAGAGACCATAACTTCCACCCAAGCAAATATATGCACACCCATGTTTATCGTGGCTTTGTTCACAATAACAAGGAGTTGGAAACAACCTAGTGCCCATCAACAAATGAGTGGATAGGGAAGCTGTGGTATATTCAAACAATGGAATACTATGCTGCATTGAAAAATAAGGAACTCATGCAATGTTATTCAAAGTGGGGACCCTGGAGGACATTATGCTGAGTGAAGTATCTCAGTCACAAAAGGACAAATACTGCATAGTGCCACTGTTGCAAAACAGGACTGACATCAGGGTGGGGGGGAGACTGAGAAAGATGGGTTAAATCATGTATACTGCATTGACACAGATGAGGGAGAAAACTGTTTAAAAGGGATATGTGATTGATTAGGTATTTTTGTCATGACAGGAGTCCAGAGTAAAGGCTGCATAGTGGAGTGGACCTGGGGGGAGGGATTGTAAAACAATGAAAGAATTTTTCTTTTACTTTTCAAAGAGAAGAGTGTATTGGGAGTAGAAGGGTGGGCAGGAGAAAAAAGTGCAATAATGAATGAATGGAAATCCAAAGTCTCTGTAAATTTTCATTAAAATTAATAATAATAACAAAAAATAAAATTGCAATCTAAAAAACAAACAAAAAGATTGGCAATGGCCAGTGCCTATACCCCAACTGATACACATCCACACTCATCACAACACAAACGTTCCTTCTCAACTGTTTCCCCTTAGGAGTTTTCACTTCCACGACTGGGCATCCTATTCCTGTCACTATCATTTTAGCTGTGAAAGGAGAGTTCCTTTGGTCCATCCCCTGGTTCACTCTAAAGAGGACTAGTGTTTCAAGGCAGAATTCTCTCTTTCCTAGATGATTCACCTCACACACAGCCACCACCTGTATGTTATTAGAGACTTATGCATTGTTAAGATGCTCAACAGACTTCACCAGAGGAGTAAAGCTAGCATTCATAGAAGTCTGTCAAAGAGACCAAGGCCATTTTACCAAGTCAAGGTGGAATTATGTATTGGGAATCGGCTAGGGGTTTATAATAGTAGGTTCTATGAAAGACATAAGGATGAGAGAAGAAGATTGATGCCTTTGAGTTATGATGTTGGAGAAGAGTGCTGAGTGTGCTATGGACTGCCAAATGAAGAGGTAGATATGTCTTGGGGAAAGTACAGCCAGAATGTTTTTTGGATGCAAGGATGGTGATGCTTTATCTCACATATTTTGGGCATCTCGTTCAGAGAAGCTATTTCTTGATAAAGACAGTATGCTTGAAAAGGTCAGAGAAAGATATGAAAGTCCTCAATGAGGTGGATTAACACAGTGGCTACAGCAATGGGATCAAGTATATCAGAGAGGATGCCACATAAGGATGGCACAGGATAGGATACGATTCAGACCTATTGTTGATAGGGTCACTGTGAGTCATACTCAAATCGACAGCATGAAACAACAACATGAGGGCCGTGAGAAGGCTGGAACTGTGACCCTAGTCAGAAATACCTGGGAAGAAATCCTACTTCCAGGTCTATTTCTGAAGAATGAGCCTTTAGCTATCTTGAAACTTGTAGTATATACTACTGACTTCACAGCAGCATAAACAGGTCCAGGCCATAGAGTCCTGCATTCTGCTCAGAAATGGCTTACGCCTGTCTTCTTTTTCAATGGAACATCAGGAAGGCTGCCCAAGTGGATGATGGAGCATCTGCTGGTGAGCTTCAGCTCACCAGTTCCTTGTAGTTGTACAGGATGTCAGCCATGTGCTCCAGAAAGACCTACATTGTCAGTTTTGTCTCAGTAAGACCCCAAACTTGAGTCTGACCTGACCTCCTCCAGTGGATGACTTGACCCTGCTAAACTCTCCCAACTGCCAGACCTGAATGGATGCAACAGAATCATTGACTGGTCGAGAGAACCATGTCTGTGCTGATGCCTGATAATTCTAATTAAAGCATATTTAATATGAAAAAATTTGAATGAAAGAATAATGACACTTCTCAGGGATGCACAATTAGGGCTCAAAAAGTGAGTCTGAAGAGCTAGTAAGTGTAGCATTGGAATTAAAAATAGACAATGGTAGGATGGATGGTACCTGTGAATGGATTGGAAATCAAACTTGAATACTCCACACTGGAGCTGAGAATTCAACTGACTCTGTGAACTTCAGGGATGTGACAACATTTTACCTGCAAAGCACATGTTCACTGTGAGTTCTTTCAAATTAGCGTCTGAAGAACTTACCTCAAAGAAAAGAATAAAATTATATTACATTTTGTGTTTTGCTCCTGTGGAACCACAGTATATTCCTGAACTCTCTGAAACTCCTAACAGAACCTACAGAGGATGCTCTACCTAGAACAATAAGGCTAAAACCTTTAAATCCTCCTAGTCTTCTTTTTATCACCTAACTGATGAGTTTTCCCTACAGTTTAAGAATACCTTGAAATGTTCTGTCCTTTATAATTGTAGAAGCAGCTTCACCTCAGTGCACTGCCATATTTTCTTTGGATAGGTTGAAGATCTCGCTCTATCACTCCTGATGGTGCATGTTGGCCAATAAAACATTTTCCTGCTGGCTCTATGTCTGTCAGGGCAGTAAATTATGCAGCTTTTAGCATTTGGGATTTCTTTAATTGTGCCAACTGCAATTCAGGACACCAAAACCTGTGTTGTAGGTTTTTGCTCTTGTTGCTGTTTATTGTACTCTCATTAACTCATGATGACCTTATGTACAACAAAACAAAACATTATTCAATCTCAGCCTACATTCAAGAACATTGATAGAGGTGAAACTATTATTGTAGCTATATCCATCTGAGCATTCTTGAGAAATTCTATTCCACTACTTCCTCAGTAGTCAGAGTCAACGCTATTGCACATAACAACAAAAACAGCAACAACTTTCTCAATAGCAGCAGTCAAAAACAGACCAGAGGCAGACTATGAAACAGATTACTCATCTACAAGTTCAAAGGCTTGAACTTTCTTCAGAGGCTGAAGAAAAATGAAAACAAATCCATGAGAACCAAAATATTACCTTGAGTCTATCCCATCTGAATTTAAAATTAATCTTAAGATTTGGTTTGAAGCATTGAACACCAATGCTTGAAGACCAGATGAGCTGTAGAATGACATTAAGGGTATCATTGGTTAAAGAGAAAAGGTCACTACAAAGACAGAAGAGAAAGGAAAAAAAAAACAAAACAGATGTTAGAGCAGACACCAAAATTACACTAGAGGGTCAAGAAGCCAAAACAAAGAGAGAAGATGCTGAAGTAAAACACCTGAACAAATTATTTCAAAGGACAGCTTGAGAAGACAAATCAAAGTATTATAAAGGAATGTACAGAGCTGGAATTGGAGAATAAAAAGGGAAGAACTCATTTGGCATTTCTCAAACTTAAAGAACTAAAAAAATAAATGTAAGCCTCAAGTTGAGATATGAAAGGTGCTATGGGCAATATGTTGAATGACCCAGGAATCATCAAAAGAAAATGAAAGAGACTTCAGGAGATACGGCACCATCAGGTGAGACACTCTTCCCAAGAGCCAGCACTTTCAGGTGCGTGTAGGGGAGAGAAATAACTGAAACTCCTCTGGGGGAAGGTCTCTCCATTTGAGGATCTCTGCCTCCTCTGCTGCAGGGCCCTGTCATCTGTCAAACAGGAAAAAAGAGTTTGGAACAGAGAGCAACAAGCAGGGGAAAGGCTTCCTCAGCTTTCTCAGCTGGCAACTGAGCTGTGAGAAAGAGAATTGACATGAAACCTTCCTACACAAAAAATGCTTAAGTTAGTGGCCCGAATTTCATGCCACTCCAGAGACAAAGGAAGACATTAAACCTTAGGAGACAAGATGCAAATTAAATGAGACAATCTTCCCCTAAGCCAGCACTTTTAGGTGCATGCAAGGGAGAGATGGGACTTAAACTCCCCTAGGGAAAGGTCCCTCAATTAGGTGATCCCTGCTTGCACCACTAAGGGGGCAGCCCATGTGCCAAACAGGACAAGAGAGTTTGGGACACAGAGCTACAAGAGAAAGACTTTCTCAGCTGGAACATTGAGCTGTGAGAAAGATGTTGTTGTTGTTGTTGTTATGTGCCGTTGAGTCGCTTGCAACTCATAGCGACCCTATATACAACAGCCCTAAATTCTGTTCTATCCTGTGCCAATCGCACTGTCTCTGATACTCCCATCCCGATTACCCCAGTCACTGAATCAATCCACCTCATAGAGGGCCTTCCTCTCCTGTGCTGTCCCTCCACCCTCCCA
>NW_006399801.1:10403763-10446427 GCF_000299155.1 Elephantulus edwardii
TGGTCCAAGAATAGGTTTCTCATTAAAATGATCAAGTGTTCTGGGATTCCCATTCTTCTCAGAGTCAGGCACAGTTTGTTATGATCCACACAGTCAAACAAGTTTAGAAGGGGTCATGGTACTAGGGATATTGTAGCTGATGTTAGATGGATCTTAGCTGAAAGCAGGGAATACCAGAGGAATGTATGTATATCTGTATTTCATTGACTATGCAAAGGCATTTGACTGTGAGAAAGGTAACTGACTGAAAACCCCCTTGGACAGAAACTGCTTGAATGGAACACCTGGTCTTACACCACTCAGCTACTCTCCAGACAAAGGAGGACAACAGAGTTTGGGAGAGGGAACTCCAATAAAGCAAGATTACTGCAGGGCTGCACTGCAGACTAGAGATAAGCTAAAGGGCATTAAGAATGGCAAATTTTCCCAGAAATAAATTTGGTACACTGAATGGCTCAACCCATAGACTGAACATTTTAAGCTGGCAATAACTTCATAAAGATAAAACACATCAACAGCTTACACAGTCACAATAGAAAATGCCTGACACTTATCAAGAAAAACTTTCCACAATGTCAAGAAAGCAGCAGGCACCAGACAGACTAGACCCAAAAATAAAAGCATCAAGACATATCATAGTTAAATTCTCCAAATTAAAAAATAAGGAAAGAATAGTAAAAGCAGCATTAGAAAAACAGTTACCTACAAAGGAAAAGCAATTTGTTTAAGTTCTGAATTTTCAGCAGAAACCATGAGAGCAAGATGACAATGGATGGCATATAAAGTTCAAATGAAACAATGGTCAACCAAGGATCCTATACCCAGCAAAGCTCTCCATAAAATATGAAGAAGAAATTACATCCTTTGCAGAAAAGAAGGAATTTAAGGAACTTTGAAAATAAAACTAAATCTACGAAAACTTCTAAGGAAAATCCCTCGGAGACACCAAAGGAAAGTGGATACACCATAGTAACCAGAACAACATAAAAAGAAATCCAGCAAAATGTCAATAATAAAACCTGGCCTATTGATAATCAATGAATTGTCTACTACTCAACAACACTTAACTACAACAACAACAACAACAACGAGAGAGAAAGCTCTATTAGCCTTGTGGATAGACAGTTAAGCTACCAAGCCAAAGATGGGTGATTTTAAACTGCAGCCCTCAGGCCTGGTTTTAATTTTTTTTTTGTTCCTCAAACATTTTTCTAAGTGGTATAGTACTGGTCTGTCCATTTGTTGTACTATGATGTTAAGTACTGTGACATCAATATGTTAAATGCAACAATGATTACTCAAGGTCCACAGTGGTTGGTGGAGCTCCCCAATTAAAACAAGCTTGGAAGGAGGAGTCACATCCACTTCTGAAATAGCTTACCTCCAGAAACCCTATGAACTTGGAAGAATGATGAATGTTATACAAATGTTCAGGTCTTTCATGCATAGGGTTTCTATGAGTCATCTATGACTCGACGGCACTTAACAGCAACAACATCAATAATCACATTTAATGTGAATGGACTAAATGCACCAATCAATAGAAAAAGAGTAGTATAATGGATCAAAAAACAAAGTACATCAATATATTGTCTATGAGAACACATTTAAGAAATGAAGAGGAAGAAAGACTCAAAATCAAAGGCTGGGGGAAAATATACCAAGCAAATGGCATCCATAAAAAATCAGGAGTGGCAATAATAATCTCTAATAAGACTTCAAGATGAAAACCACTGTCAAAGATAAGGAAGGGAACTATATAATTATTTAAAGGCACATTAAATCAAGAAGACATAACCTTGATTAACCAAATGATAGACCTGCAAAATACATAAAAAATGGTTAACAAAATTGAAGAGAGAAATAGACAGCACTACAGTTGTGATAGGAAACATTAAAATAGCATTCTCATCAAAGAATAGGTCAACTCAAAAGAAACTTAATAAAGATGCAGAAGATCTAAACTATACATTCAGCCAGCTCAACATTGTAGATGTATTTCAGTTACTGCACCCAAATAAAACTCAATTGACTTTCTTCTCAAGTAAACATGGTACATTCTCCAGAACTGGTCACATATTAGAGCATAAAGCCACCCTCAAGAAATTAAAAAAAACATTGAAATAATATATCTTCTCAGACCACAATGCCACAAAACTAGAAATGTATCACAAGAGGAAAGGCTTATAAAAACACTTTCCTAAATAGCAGCTCAATAGCACCCTGCTAGAACATGATTGAGTTACAGAAGAAATAAAGAATGAAATTAAAAAGTTCCTCAAAACAATAATAAAAATACAACACAGCAAGACTTCTGAGATGCACCTAAGGCAGTTCTCAGAGAGCAGTTCACAGCAATTGGTAAACTTAAAAACAAAGAAAGAAGCAAAGTTAATTATATTACTCAATATCCTCATCAAATAGAAAGAATAAAAAAAACCAACCCAACAACAACAATCTAAAGCCATAGCCTCTAAAATAAAGGAAACCTTAAGAACAAGAGCTGGGATCAATGAGATAGTAAATAGAAAAACAATTGAAGTCATCAACATAACCAGGAGCTGGTTTTTTGAAAGGATTAGTAAAATTGACAAACTTTTGGCAAACTTAAAAGAATGGAAAAAATGAGAAGACACAAATAACTTTATTAAGAAATGATAGAAGTGACATCACAATACAACCAAAGGAAATTAAATCTGTAGTATTGGAATATTATGAAAAGCTATACTCTGAAAAATTTGGAAACCTAGAGAAAATGGACAAATTCTTTTAAATTCATGCTGTACCCAGATTGACACAGACAGATGTAAAACACTTGAACAGACCAGACACAGCAGAAAAAAAGAAATTGAGCTGATCATAAGAATACTCGCCCACAGAAAAAATTCCTGGACCAGATAGCTTCAAAGCTGAATTTTACTAAACATTCAAGGAAGATCTATCACCAATTCCACTCAAATTATTTGAAAAAACAGAAAAAGAAAGAACACTCCTAGAGATATTTTATGAATCAAACATAACCCTAATACCAAAACCAAGCAAAGATATTACTAAAAATGAAAACTACAGACCAATGTCTCTTATAAACATAGATTCAAAAACCCTTAACAAAATCCTACCCAATCAAACACAACAGCATATCAAAAGAATAATTTATCATGACCAAGTGGGTTTCATAATAGGCATATAAGGATGGTTCAACATAAGAAAAACAATCAACATAATTCACCACATTATCAAAGCATCAGTCAATGTAGTCAGCACATACCAAAAAAAGATAGGCTCCTACAAATTGACTCAGAAAAGGGCTTTGACAAAGAAACTCAGTATAATGAGAAGAGAAGGGAATTTCCTCAACATAGTGAAAAGTATATGTGCAAAACCAAGAGCCAATATGATTCTGAATGTAGAAAAACTAAAAACATTTTCCTTGCAACAGGGACCAGAGAAAGATTCCCACTGTCACCATTTCCATTCAATATTGTATTAGAAGAACTTACTAGAGCAATATGACAAAAGTAGGAAGTAAAAGGCATCCAGATCCACAAAAAGATGGTGAAACTGTTACCATATGCCAGTAATATGATAGTGTACACAAAAAACCCCAAGAATACATCCCAAAAACCTATTAGAGCTAGTAGACCAATTTAGTAGCATTGTAGCATTCATTTATTTAGATACAAGATCAATGTTCAAAATCAGTGGGATTCCTCTAGAGTAACAAAGAAAATTCAGAGAAGAAAACCAAGAAAGCAATAGATTTACAATATTGTTGTTGTTGTTGTTGTTGTTGTTGTTATGTGCTGTTGAGTTACTTGAGACTCATAAAATCCCTATGAGTCACAATAGCTCTGAACCCTGCTCTATCCTGAGCTAACGTCATTGTCTCTAACACACCTATTCACATTACCCAAGTTACTCACTCAACCCACCTCATCCAAGGTCTTTCTCTCTTGTGCTGTTCTTCCACCCTTCTAAGCATAATATCCTTCTCCAAGAACTGGTTCCTCCTGGCAACATGCCCAAAATATGTCAGTAAGAGCTTCAAAATCCTTGCCTCCAAGAAGTCTCCTAGTTTCAACTTCCCCAGGATGAGCCTGTCTGTTCTCCTAGCAGCCCATGATATATTCAATACTCTCTTCCAGCACCACAACTCAAAGGCATCAATTCTTCTATCATCCTTAGTCAATGTCCAGTTTTCTGTTGCATAGCAAGTAATAGCAAAATAAATGGTCTGGATCAGGTGCACCTTAGTCTCAAGATTGACATCATTGCTCTTCAGTACCTGGCAGAGGTCCCTCACAGCTGACTTTCCCAATGCAATTTATCTTTTGATTTCCTGGCTGCTGGTTCCATGAGTGTTGATTGTGGAGCCAAGAAAGCTGAAGCTGTTTACAATAGTCAACCACAAATTAAAATATTTGGGAATGAACCTAACTAAAAACACAAAAGACTTATATAAAGAAAACTATAGAACATTTCTGAGGGAAACAATAAATGGCCTAAGAATATGGAAAAATTTGCCCTCTTGTCCATGGATAGGAAGACTCAGGATAATAAAAAATGATAATGCTAACAAAAGCAATCTATGTGTCTCCCAGTACAGATACTAAATTCATTTTTCAAGGAAATCGAAAGAGAAATTTTCAAGTTTATTTTGAGAGGAAAGAGAATCCAAGTAAGCAAAACACTTGGATGGCTGGGGTTGGGGGGAGGGTAAAGTTGGAGGCATAGCACTTGCTAACCTCAAAAATCTACTACACAGTGTTAGTAATAAAAACAACCTGGTTACTGGTTTAACAACAAGCACATAGACCAATGGAACAGAATCAAGAACTCAAGAATGGACTCAGGTATCTATGTTCAGCTGATATTAAAAAAGGAAATAAAACCTATCAAATGGGGAAATGACAACTTTTTCAACACTGGCAACACTATACTGCTAACTGCAGAAAGCTGAAACGGGATGCACATCTCACACCATACATAAACACACAAAAAATCAACTCAGAGTAGATCAGAGATCTGGCAGAAAAGCCCCAAACTGTAAAGTTCATAAGAGACAAAGACAAACTGGGATCAAGCATAGGCAGCCTCATCTATGGTATAAAAAGACTGCCAAATCCAGCTGGAAATTCACAAGCTGGAGAGGAAAAAATTGATTAATGGGACCTCCTAAAGATTAAATGCCGGTGCACATCACAAACTTTTTTCAATAGGGTGAAAAGAAAACCTACTGCCTGGGAAAAAGCATTTGGCATTACCAACTCAGACAAGCATCTCATGACAGAAGTTTACTGGTACTACAGGTCCTCCACATGAAAAAGACTTATAAATCAGTTACAAAATGGGCAAAAGACATGGAAAAACTTTCACAGAGGAAGGCATTCATATGGCCAACAGACACATAAACAGATGCTCAAAATCAACAGCAATAAGAGAGATGCAAATCAAAACCACAATGAGATACCATCTCACCCCCGTAGCAGTGGCAAAGTTTATCAGGGCAGCAAGTAATAAATGTTGGAGAGGGTGAAGAGGGCTGAAAACTTTCATACACTATTTGTTGGATTGTAAAATGTAACAATCACTCTGGAAAGCAGTTTGGCATTTCCTCAAAAAGCTGAATATAGAAACTCCATATGACCCAACTATTCCACTATTAGGTATATACCCTAAGGAAATTGGAACTGAGTCACAAACACAGTCATGTACACAAATGATCATAGCAGTGTTACTTATTACAAAACTGGAAAACAACCAAAATATCCAACCAAACCAAGGATTAAGAAATTGTGGTATAGTCACATGATAGAATACTATGTAGCAAGGAACAAGAGCAAACATTTCAAAAAAATATTACATCACTTGGGAAATACTGGAGAGCATTATGCTAAGTGAACAAATTCAGTCTCATAAGGACAAATGCTGCATAAGACCATTATTGTGAAAACAGAAGAATAATAGTAGGATAGAAGGATAGTAGTAAAATGTGTATGGAGATCCAAGGGGGGAAGTAGTGGAAGCAGAGGGATGAGGATGGATTGATGCGAAATGACAGGGTTGCACAATTTGATGGATGGAGAGAGGAGGGTAAAGGAAATGGGTAGATGGTAAAGGGACCTGGAAAGATTAAGTAATGGTAGACATAATCCAATGGTGATTAATTTTATAAAACACAATGTATGGGAAAGACTGTATGAAACATAATGCCATAATGTCAACAAAGGAAAGGTGTTGTTTTTGTTTTGTGCTGTCAAGTCTCCTGTAATCCATAATGGTGCCTGCCCTGTCCTGAACCAGTCTCATGGACTCCAACACACCTACCCCCATTGACCCAGCTACTGTATCAATCCATCTCATCCAGAATCTTCTCCTGTGCTGACCCTCCACCTTTCCAAGCATGATGTCCTTCTCCAAGGAACAATCTCTCCTGGCCACATGCCCAAAATATGTGAGAAGGAACTTCAAAAATTTAGCCTCCAGTGAGAAACTTGGTTTACCCTCTCCAAGACAGACCTATTTGTTTTCTTAGCAGTCCGTGGTATCTTCCAGATTCTTCTCCAGCACCACATCTCAAATGCATCAGTTCTTTTTCTTTCATCCTTAGTAATTGTCCAGCTTTCTGATGCAAAGCAAGTAATTGTGAAGATCACAGCCTTGATCAGGTGCACCTTAGTCTTTAGACTGACATAGTCCTTTTTCCATACTTTGCTGAGGTCCCTGAAAGCAGATTTTCCCAAGGCAATTTATCTTTTGATTACCTGATTGCTGGTGCCAAGAGTGTTGATTGTGTAGCTGAGCAAGCTGTAATCATTAACAACTGCAATCTCTTCTCTATTTATCCTAGTGCTGTCAATTGGCCCAATGATAAGAATATTTGTTTTCTTGATGTTGAGATTCAATCCATATTGAAGACTACAGTCCTTGGGCTTCTGCCACAAATGCTTCAGGTCCTCCTCAGTTTCAGCAAGCAAGATTGTGTCATCTGCATAATGTAGGTTGCTGTAGGTTGTGTTTCATTGACTATGCAAAGGCATTTGACGGTGTGGATCACAACAAGTTGTGGCTAACCTCTAGGAGAATGAGCATCCCAGAACACTTGATTGTGCTCAGGTGAAACCTATACTCAGACCAGGATGACATCCTCAGAACAGATCAAGAAAACACCGAATCCTTAAAAATCAGGAACACAGAGCATCAGGGATGCATTCTGACTCCATACCTTTTCAAGTCAGATACAGAATAGATCATTCAGGAGGTTGTGCTTTATGAGGAGGAATGTGGCATCAGGATTAGAGGAAGATTCATCAATAACTTACATTATGAAGGAAAGTGTGGGGGGAAGTCTCCATAATAAAGTTGTCAATTATTTTTTAAAAACTCATCAATTTTAAAAAAAAGTAGAAGATGGAAGAAATACTCAGAGTCACTGTTCCAAAAATAATTAACTGACACTGAAAAATTTCAGGACGTACCGTATGAACAAGAGGCAATTTATCATGAAGGAGAAAGTTGAAGCTACATTGAAAACATTGGCAAAAAATAAGGCCCCAGAAATCAATGAGATACGAGTTGATTTGTTTGGATTTTTCTTCTTGGTTTTATTATTATTATTATTATTATTATTATTATTATTATTATACTAGTTTATTTACAGAATTCGAACACATTGTTTTTCAGAACAGATTCTTCCAATTTTCCTCACTCCCCCACCTAGCAAATTGCATAACCCTATGATTAATTTCCCCCTCCCTCTGCACATCCTCATCCCTCTGCTTTCCCTCTCCCCCCCTCCTTGGACCCTTATACTCATTCTACAATAGTGGTTTTATACGAGATTTATCCTTGTGAGACTGAGTTCACTCAGCATAATGCTCTCCAGTCTCTTCCAATTTAGGTAATAATTTACAAAATGATTGCAGCTGTGTGATGCGTAGTATGCCATTGTGTACCATAATTTCTCAATCCATTAGTTTCTTCCCATTCCCAAGAAAGATAATCCAAGAAAATATGGAAGTCAACAGACAATGTCATTGATGTCAAATGCAAGCAAAATACTGCTAAGGATCATTTAAAACCAGCCAGATTAGTACATAGATAGGAAACTGCCAGAAGTTTAAGCAGAATTTAGAAGAGGCTGCGGCATCAGGGATATCATTGCTGATGTGAAATGGATCCGGGCTGAAAGTGGAGAATACTAAAAGAATTTCTGTTTGTACTTTAGTGATTATGCAAAGATATTTGACTGTGTAAATCATAACAAATTATGCCTAATATTGAGAAGAATAACAATCCCAGAACAATTATGCTTATGTGAAACCTATACCTAGACCAAGAGGTTGTTGAATATAGCAAAGGAATACTATATGGCTTAAAATTAATAAAAGTATGTGTTGGGGTTGTATCCTTTCTACATAATGACTCAATCTGTATATTAAGCAAATTATTCAAGAATCTGGACTCTGAAAAAAAAATGTGGCGTAAGGACGAGGGAAGACACATCAATAACCTGAGTTGTGAAGACAATACAACCTTGCTTGCTAAAAGTGAGGAGGCCTTGAACTGCTTGCTATAGTAGATCAAATATTCTTATTTATGGATTTTATCTCAATGACAAGAAAAGAAAAATTCTTACCACTGGACTGATAGGCAACATCATGATAGACAAAGATTGAAACTATCAATGATTTCACCTTACATGGATCCACAATCAGCACCCTTGGTCCCAGCAATCAGGAGATCAGGAGATATTGCACTGGAGATGTCTGCAGTCAGGAACCTCTCCAAATTATTTAAGAGCAATTATGTCACTTTGAGGACCAAGGTGTGGCTGATTCAGGCCATGGTCTTTTCTTTCACTTGCTATGCGTCTGAGAGCTGGACAATGAATAAGAATGACAAGAATAATTGATGTATTTGAGTCATGGTGTTGGAGAAGAGTACTGAACATCCTATGGAGTGTCAAAAGAACAAACAAATATGTCTTAGAGAGGGCAGCCAGAGTGCTCCTTGGAGGCATTGCTGATAAAGCTTCATCTCACATGCTTAAGGCATATTGCTAGGTCAGATATTCTTTGGAGAAGGATGTCATGCTTGGGAAGGTGCAGGGTTGATGAAAGAGAAGATCATCAGCTAGATAGATTGGCAGAGTGACTGTTGCAATGGGTCTGAGTGTGTCACAAAGTGTGACAATGGTACAACATAGAACAGGATTATATTGTCCATATATTTGCTGTGGGTCATACTTGGCTTGATAGCACCTAACAACAACAACAACATGGTGACCTTATGTACCATAGAACAAAATAATATCGACTCTTTGCCTATATCCATAAGCATTGATAGATTTGAGGCTATTGTAGTGGCTAATCCATCTGAGAATTCTTGGGAAATTCTGTTCTACTACTTTCTCATGCTACTAAGGATTTTCACAAAAATATCAGGAAGAAACATAATTCACACCCAAAATATTTGAGTTGAACAATGGGCCAGGAACCAAGAATATCCTTCAAGTACCAATTCAACACCTCATCTAGAAGTTTGCTAAAACTTCAGGAAATAAGTGCACCAAATGAGTATAGTTTACTTAATTAGAAAAAATTAAAATAATAATCAAAAGAGATAAATCATTCTGAAGTTTCAGAAATAAAACTTTAGCATCTGCCACTGTCCATTTTCACAGCCGTCTTAAGATTTGTACCCATAATTTTATTGTAATCATTAATCTGGATGATCTATGAGTATCTTGTTGCATTAAAGGCTAATGTGATGAAAAGATGAAGACATTTAATGAAGTGTGAAATTCATCCCACTTAAGAAAAGCAATGCTTTGCTCCCAAAGGAAATTCCAAAAGAAAATGAGGCTCTTTCCATAAATGTTATTTGTTTTTGTTTAAAATTCTGGATGGCAGGATAAATTTCTGTCATTTTCACACATAAATAGAAAGAAGTGGCAATGAGGCAACTGAATTCCTTGGCAGGGAGCCTCCCATTTCAACCAAACACATCCTCAGTTTAATGGAATAAATTAGTGAATAATTTCTTATGTAACTGTGTGACAGCAATTAAAAATTTAACAATTTCCTAAGGTTAGGTTGGAATGTTAGAGGGTCCTATTGAGGATTAAGATCAGACCTACCACGGTTCTGAATAACATGTGTTGTGTTCCCTTCAAGGTTGCAGTTTAGCTGAAGCTAAAATTCTGTTCAAGAGGCATATGAGGTTCAGTGGTAGAATTCTTACCTCCTAAGAAGGAGATGGGTTAAATTCTGGTCAGTGAACTGCATGTGCTACCAACCATCATTTGTCTGTCAGTGAAAGCTTGGGTGTTGCTCTGATGCAACAGATTAGGAAGAAATTTCTTGGTGATCTGCTTAAATGGTCCAATCTACAAACTGATCACCGGGGTGGCCAAGTTAGGCAGCATTTCAGCTGTTGCACATGGGGTCATCATGAGTTGGTGTCAAGTCAATTACAGCTCATAGTATCAACATAATTGTTTGTGGCTAAAAATTTCATTTTCCTTATCTGAAATTATGTTTGTCTTCACAGTAAAGATTTATATAATAGTTAAAATGGAGAATGCTAAAAGATAAATATAATATGAATGCTATTTAAAGACTGACCTCAATCACTCAAATGTTATGGGGCAGCAATGTTGTGGGGGGGGGTTTTCTGCCTTTAATAATAACCCTTACCATCCTTATTGAGGAACCAACTCATAGCTGACCTTCCTGTGAGTTTTCAGAGGCTGTAAATTGTATGGGAGGAGACTGCCCATCTTTCTC
Source organism: Elephantulus edwardii (assembly GCF_000299155.1). Taxonomy (NCBI): domain Eukaryota; kingdom Metazoa; phylum Chordata; class Mammalia; order Macroscelidea; family Macroscelididae; genus Elephantulus; species Elephantulus edwardii. Next base: position 10,414,554 of record NW_006399801.1, read on the forward strand.
CTTCTGAGTAGTTAGGGGATTCAAACTGCCTGATTTGGGGTTGCCAGCACAAATCCTAGTCTGTAAGGCCACCAGAGCTCCCTGCTTTTGACAATATAAAATGTTAAAATATGAGGCAAAAGTAAGCACATGGAAAAAGAATAAAATTCCAACCAAATATATTACCATCAACTTGATTCCAACTCAACACACTCCTACATGGCAGAGTCTAATTGCCCATATACTGTAAATATCTGTAAATCTTTACAGAAGCATATTGGCTCACCTTTCTCCCAAAGAGTGAATGGTGAGTTTGAATTACTAATCTTTAGAACCTTGTTAGCTGAGCTCCTACAGAGAAAGCAAAGGCCACACAAATATGAGCAGTGCTAAGCATATAAGTTGATGACTATTGGGATTGATTCTGAATCTTTATAAAGCAGGAATCTATTTCATTCACTTGTTTCTTATGTACTTAACTAGACTGTGGTACTACAGAATCAACTGTGTCAAAAGCTACTGACACAGAAATAGATGCTGTTTCGCATATGACAAGTATTGATAGGTATCATCTTGAAAGTCTGTGGGTGGCACATAAAGTGTTCTTCTGGGGGAGAAAACCAAACAACTCATAAAACTTGTTCATTTAAAAGTAAGTAAATTATATTCCATTGCTTGGAATATACTCCAAGAAAATAAGAGCAAAATAGACATAAAATAGAGACTTGTACACCAATGTTCATAGCAGCATTAATCACCTTCTCAAGGACATGGAAAGAGCCCAGATGTCCAACCACAATTGAATGAATTAAGAAATTATTGTATATTCACACGATGGAATACTATGCAACACGCAGGAACTGTAAATTACTACCTACCTTCGGAAGGACTGGAGAGCATTATGCTGAGTGAATTAACTCAGTTCCAAAGGACAAATACTGTATAAATCCGTTACTGTTGAACGAATGTGAGGATCCAAGGGGGGGGGGGGGATAATGGAAGCAGAAGGGTGAGGATGTGTGAGGGCTGTGGGGAGGGATTAATCATGGGATCACACAATTTGATGGGGAGGAGGGTTGGGGGAAATGGGAAGGATCTGGTGTGAAAAACAATGTATTCAAATTTTGTAAATAAACTATTATTTTTTAAAACGTTAAGCCAATCAAAGTTACTGGATAAGCTCCACAGAAAAATTCAATATTTTCTGAGAACTAGCACTTGACTTCAACTACCTCCCCTTTCAGGAAGTAAATGTGCATGCCTTCCATCACTCTCTGTTGCATCGATGAGGCTTCTTTCTCCCAATCTCACGCATTTTTAGATGTGCTATTGACCTTTCAAGGAGGCTTGGTGGTGTAGTCCTTAGATTGCTGACCTACTAATCCAAAGATGCTCTTCTCTGCTGGTTTAGATCACTGCTCTTTAGGAGAAAAATGGAGGAACTCTTCTCATGTAAATTACAACCTCAGAAACCTACTTGAGGACCTGCCATGTGTCAGTTCTGAGTGAGTGTGAGCGAATATACTATCTTCACACCCTTTGATATGTGGATGAAACAATCCTGCTTGCTGAACCCAAAGAGGACTTGAAGCATATTCTGATATCAAAGTAATGATTATATCTCAACATAAAGGAGCAAAATTCCAAAGCAACGTACCAATAGACAACATCATGATAAATGGGGAAAGTGCTGATATTTTCAAGGACTTTATTTTACTTGTATCCACAATCAACACCCATGTAAACAGCAGCCAAGAAATCAACCAACATATTGCACTGGGCAAATCCAATGCCAAAAATCCCTTCACAGAGTCAAAAAGTCAAATACATCTCTTTGAGGACAAATATGTACTTGATCCAAGTCATGGTATTTTCAATCACCTTGCATGCATGCAAACAAATCTGAACAACTAAATAAAGACTGAAGAAGACTAGATGCCTTTGAATTATGAAGAATATAAAATATACCATGGACTACTTGAAGAATCAACACATCTGTCTTGAGAGTATATCTAGAATGCTTCTTTGTCTCATGTGCTTTGGATATGTTATTCGAAGGGAGCAGCCCCTGGAAAAAGACATGTTTGATAAAATAGAGACTCGTGAAAAAGGGAAAGACTCTCAATGAGACAAATTGACCCAGTGGCAGAAACAATGGTTTGAACATAGGAATGATTCTGAGGATTGTACAAGACCAGGTAATTTTTGGTTCTGTTGTACATGGGAGTGCTATAAATGGGGTTAGGGTTTGGGTTAGTGTTAGGCAATGGGGTTTGGGTTTTGAGAAGTCTTGATGAAATCAAACCACCAAGCTTTCTTCTAAGACTTCAGAGTAGTTTCAAATCACCAGCCTTTTGGTTAATATTGGGCTGCAAATTATTTTCACTGCCCGCCTACCTTTCTCCACCATTTAGTCTACAAATCTCCCAATTGGTAGTTCTGCTCCCAGTGCCATAGTGATGTGTAGGGCCATCCTATATTTACTGTGAACAAAGCTCCCCAAGTTAGTGAGTGTTCTGAGTGTTATTTGAAGTACAATGGGAATTACAAACTAAATTATACAGAAGAATGAAAGGAAATGGGGCTCAGTTACCACTAGTGATGCTTCTGATTAGGGTCACAACTGATAGATCTCTGAAAGAACAAGACAAAAAAATGTAGAACAGAATTCCAAAACCTTTTTTAAAAAAAATCTATTTATCAGAGTGAGACTGGAGAACTCCCTGAGACTTCTACCTCCAGATATTCCTTAATCTTTGGCCCTGAAACTAGCTCCTAAGGGCATCTTTTAACTAAATAATAGATTATCTCACAAAAAAAGAATATCACCCATAAGTACTGCTTTCCTTTAGAAAATCAACTACATGAGACCAAACAGTCTACAATTACTTTAAAACAAAAACAAAGTAAGTAACAAGGTAAATTTCCAGATTATTTGAAAGAGAATAACCAGAAAGTAAATGATGAGAAAGTTCATGCATTGAGGAGTTTAGCAAACATCACTTAACAATGTCAGTAGAAATTGTTGAACTGGAGACTAAACTCCTGTGTAAACCTTCACTGAAGACACAAGAAAGTGGCTTTTAAAAAAAAAGCAAAAAAAAAAAAGTTTGATTGCAATTCTCTTAATTAAGGAAACTACTTGTCTCTAAGCTTGTTTCCTATACAAGATCTGTCTTTTTGTTTTCATTTGACCAGTTCTAATCAAGCTAGAGGCGGTTGTAAAATCCTTAAACACACACACACACACACACACACACACACACAAAATAAAGTGTTCAATGTCCAGCCTGGCCAAAAAATCTGTGGTGTGTCATTGTAAAAGCAAAATAATAGCAGAAAAGCTTGCAAGAATAAAAGATCCCTATCAGAAAATAAGTTTTTGCTTGCATTAGTTAGGCAGTTGGTAAAATGTGTAAATACCTTTATGCATGTTAAAGACTGTTTCACAGAAACCATTTGCTTTTGCTCATTTTTCTTTGGTATATCTTTTAAAAATAAATCTCATTTCATAACATTTTCTGTTCATTTAATTTTTCATATTCTGGACATCGGAATGAGCAGCATGCTCGTATTTTTGGTACATTCTGTGAAGAGCTAGGTCCCTGCATGTATGTGTATTTTGGTAAGTTGCCATGTCCTATATGGGACTGTTGTTGTTGGCTGTGCTGGAGTCAGCCCCTGACTCGTGGGGATCCTGTAGAACAAAATGCTTCCCAGTCCTACACTATCCCCATGATTGGTTGAGGTAGTGGTGTATAGTGTATTTATTGGCTGATATCTGGAAGCACATTGCCAAGCTTTTTTCTCTGTATTCTGGAAGCACCTCATCATTAGCAATATTGGCAAGTCTTTATTGGAAAATGAGTGGTGGTTATGTGTGAGGTGCATTGACCAGAACTCAAACTTGAGCATGGAAGATGAAAATCCTACCACTGAACCATTACTATCCTCCAAACTTGTTCCCATCAGTCAGTCATGACTCAGGGAGAACTCATTTGCCTCAGAGTAGAACTGTGTTCTACTCATGCAATATTACTCAAAATGGTTGACTTTGGAGAACATTATGCTGAGTGAAATATCCCAGCCACAAAAGGACAAATATTACATGATGCCACTGTTGTAGAATGGGACTGCCCTTGGGGTTGGAGAGAGACTGAGTAAGATGGGTTCAATAATGTATACTGCACTGAAACAGAGGAGGGAGAAAACTGTTTAAAAGAGATATATAACTAGGTATTTCTGTCATCACAGGACACTAGAGTGAGGGCTACATGGTGGAGGGGACCTGGGGGAGGGTTAGTAAAACAATGAAAGAATCTTTTCTTTTACTTTTCCATAATTTTTGACTCATGTACTTATAATTTGTTAGTCAAATTTGTGTCTTCTAGGTTGCAACACCCCCATGATACATCTTCAAGGATATGAACATGTACGGCCAAGCACAATCAATAAGAGTGCATCTAAATTCCAAAATCAATCTCCATAATAGTCTATGTGTTTCCTACTACCAAAGGGGCCCTTTAGAGTAGTGAGAGAAGATCTTCACCCTGAAACCCACAGCGTCCCTTTTCAGCAGGAAGTAGCTAAGAGAATACACCATCCCCTTTTCCTTATGAATCAGGGTGAAGTCTCTCTCAGGGAGGAGTGATAGGGAATGGCAAAGGACACACTGACAAAGATTAATCAGAACTGGCTTTGACAAGCACTGTGGCATTTGGACAAGAACAAACTGGGAGGAGGATAGAGAGAATAGTGCAACAATGAATGAATGGAAACCCAAAATCTCTGTAAATGTTTATGAAAATTAATAAAATATAATTATAGAAAAAAAAGAATTTGCAAAGGCTGATGTTTTGTAAATAAATCACAAGACCTTTGTTCTGAGGTACTTCCAGGTGAACTTGAACCTCCAGCCTCTCAATCTTCCGCCAAATATATCAGGCAACTCTACATGATACCCTTGATCTCTGTTGACTCAAATTACTATAATAGCAAAGTTCACATGTCCTCTGTTAGAGGTCCTGACTTTTACCTGGACTTACATCATGCTGGGAAACCAATTACCATCGAGTCAATTCCAACTCAAAGTGATACCCTTTGTGGCTTCTGAGACTGAGTCTTCAAGGGAGGAGACAACCCAATCGTGTTAGAGCAAAATGTTGTGGTCACAAGTTCTGTAAGGTGAGATAAGGGCAGACAGAATGAGCATGGAAAACTTGATTTGAGTGATTTTGGTTGAGTTCCATTTTGTTCCCAAGAAGCTTTGCTTATGAAGCACTCCTGACCACAGTTCCTGTTTTCACTGATCTTCTAGGGAGTGTCCAGCGGACAGTAACTTTCACAGTTGAAGGCTTTTTTTTCAAGTGGTGAGGAATGGACAACTGAATACATTTCTTCTCTGTATTCTGTCTTTGTCTCAATATTATTAGATTCTTAATTTTGGAAAAGTCAAAACCATTCATCTATTTTGAGAAGCTAATTGTTACACAGAACCCTCTGCATCTTAAACCATTTACAAATATTAAACGAATCTTCACTTAATCTTCAATAAAGAGCTTTGGTTGCCTAGTCAATAGGGATTTGCTCTGAAAACCCAAAGGCCATGCCTTATCTAGGTGTTTAAATCCACCATTGACTCTGAGAGAGTCAATATACAGCTTGGACTGAAAGATCAGCTATGAGTCAATTCTGACTTCAAAATAACTACTTCAAATCTTCATTACCTTCTAAATAAGTTTTTATTAAGTTAACTTTTATTTAATTAATTCATTTAATTCTCTTTACCACCTCATTAAGTAGGAATTCTTGGTGGCACAGTGGTTAATGCACTTAGCTGTTGATTGAAAATTCAGTGGTTTGAATCCATCATTTCATCCATTGGAGAAGGCTGTAATATCTGTAAAGGCTCTCTGTGTCTGTAAAGATGTCCAGTTCTTCTCTCGTCCTTAATCATTGTCCAGCTCTCTGATGTGTAGCAAGTAATTGTGAAGATGATTAGGCGCACCTTAGCCTCTCGACATTGTTTCTTTTCAGCACTCTGGAGAGGTCCCTTACAGCATATTTTTCCAAATGCAATTTATCTTTTGATTATAAAGACTCTATAAAGAACAAACTGAACATTGCCCTATTCTGAACCATCCACGCAATCCATGATAAATTCAGACAAAGAGAATCATGGACTGGGGCTAAAGATATTTCTCATCAAGTGTGACCAATATTAAAAGTAAAAGGATCTAATTTGCTCAGCATATATATTGAACAGGTATGGAGATAAAGTACAACCCTGACACACTCCCTTCACAATTCCAAACCATGCAATGCTCCCCTGCTCTGTTTAAACAACAGCCTCCTGGTCCAGGTATAGGTTCCACATGAGTACAATCAAGTACTCTGGGATTCCCATTCTTCTCAATGTCATCTACAACTTAGTGAGATGCCTTTGTATAGTCAATAAAGCACAAATAGACATTCTTCTGGTATCCCTTACTTTCATCTAGGATCCATCTAACATCAGCAGTGATATCTCTGGTGCCATGACCTCTTCTAACTCCAGCTTGAACTTCTGGCAATTCCCTATCTATGTACTGTTCCAGCCATTTTTTGAGTAATCTTCAGCAGTATTTTGCTTGCATGTGATATCAATAATACTGTTTGATAATTCCCACATTCAGTTGGATCATCCTTCTTGGAAATGGGAACAGAAATTGACCTCTTCCAATCCATTGGCTAGATAGGCTTCCTCCAAATTTCCTGGCTTAGATTGGAGAGTGCATCCAAGACTACATCTGTTAATTGAAACAAGTCAATTAGTATCCCATCGATTCCTGGCACCTTATGTTTTACCAATGCCGTCAATGAAGCTTCCATTTACTCTTTCATTACCATTGGCTTGTGTTTATATGGCACTTCCTGAAATTTTTCAGTGCCAATCAATTCTTTCTGGTACAGTGATTCTGTATATTCCCTCCATCTCCATTTGAAGCTTTCTGCATCATTCAAGACATTGTCTGTAGCATCTTTCAACATTGCAACCCAAGGCCTAAATTTACTTTTTTTTCTTTCCACTTGAGAAATGCAGACTTAGTTCTTCCCTTTTTATTCTCCAATTCCAGGTCTCTGAACATTCCATTATAATATTTTACTTTGTCCTCCTGAGCTGCCATTTGAAACTTTTCACTCCAACATGTTTTCCTTTATAGATTTGGCTTCTCAACTTTCCAGTGCAATCTTTAGAGTCTCTCTTGTAATAATCATTTCGATTTTTTTTTCTTTCTCCTCTGTTTTTGTAATATGACCTGTTGCTTTCTTCATGGATGATATCCTTGGTATCATCCCACAACTCATCTAGTCTTCTTTCATTGGTTTACAATGTCTCAAACCTTTTCTTAAGGTGACCATGAAATTCATATGGAATTGATTCAAGATCATATCTTGGTTTCTGTAGACCTATTTTCATTTTCTTTGGCCTCTATTTGAACTTGTATATGAGTAATTAATGATCTGACCCATAGTCTGCTTCTGGCCTAGTTTTGACTGCCGATATTGAATTTCTCCAATGATTTCTTCCACAACTATAGTCAACTGATTCCTATGCAGCCCAACAGTTGAAATCTATGTGTAAAGTCATCTTTTGTGTCTTTTAAAATGTGGCATCAGGGTTGGAGGGAGACTCATCAATAACCTGTGTTATGCAGATGATACAATCTTACTTGCTGAAAGTGAGGAGGACTTGAAGCACTTGTTGCAGAAGATCAAGGAATGCAGCATTCAGTATGGATTGTGTCTCACTATCAAGAAAACAAAGATTCTTACTACTGGACCAATAGGCAGTGTCATGATGGATGGAGAGTAGATTGAAACTGTCAACAGCTTCATCTTGCTTGAAACCACAATTAACACCCTTGGTACACAGTCAGGAAATAAGATATATTGCCCTGAGAAAATCTGCAGTTAGAGACCTTTCAGGGATGTATCCTGTCCACATAGCTTTTCAATCTGTATGCAGAACAGATCATTCAGGAAGCAGGGCTTTATGAGGAGGAATGTGGCATCAAGATTGGAGGAAGACTCATTAGCAACCTATAATATGCATATGACACAACCTTGCTTTCTAAAACTGAAGAAGACATGAAGTTCTTGTTGAAAAGGTCAAGGACTATAGTCTTTAATACAGATTGAAGCTCAACATCAAGAAGACAAAGATTCTCACCACTGAACCAATTGGCAGCACCATAAAGATGAAGAAGAAACTGAGATTTTTAGCAATTACAACTTGTTCGGATCCACAATCAACACTCTTAACACCAGCAGTTAGGAAATAAAAAGATTGCACTGGGAAAATCTGCAGTAATGGACCTCTCCAGAGTGCTGAAGAACAACGATGTCAGTCTAGATACAAAGGTGTGCTTAATCCAGGCCATGATCTTCTCAATTACTTCTTATGCTTCAGAGAGATGGACAATGACTAAGGATGACAGAAGAAGAATCAATGCCTTTGAATTGTGGTACTGGAAAAGACTTGAACATACCATGAACTGCCAATATGAAACCAAGTCTCTTCTTGGAGGCTAGGATTTTGAAACTCTGCCTCCTGTACTTTGGGCACATGCCCAAGAGAGATAAGAAGGACATCATGCTTGGAAGCGTGGATGGACAGTACAGGAGAGGAAAACCCAGGATGGGATGGATTGATACAGTATCTGGGGCAATGGGGGTTGGTGTGTCAGAATTAGTGAGACTGGCTCAGGACAGGGAAATTCAAATCTACTGTACATTGAATCGCTATAGATTGCAGGTGACTTAACAGCATATAACAACAATAGCATACTATATTAGTTGTAGGGGTTTTTTTCTGTTGGGTTGTTGTTGTTGTTGTTGTTTTTACTTAAGTCTTTTGTTTAGAGTCAACAAGACCTAGTGGAGGACATTTGTATTTAAAGTTGATTGTCACTTTATTTTGGAGGAACATTCTTCTTAGTGATACAGCACTCTTCTGTCAATATGCTGTACTGAGTAACCCTGGGGCTGCTGTGATGGTGAACCTCATACCATTGGGGTGTCAAATGCCATAACAGTTACCCATGGTGGACAGTGTTTGGTGGAGTTACCAGTTTAAGACAGGTTTAGAAGCGGGAGTGTCATCCACTTCCATAATAGCTTGCCTCCGGAAACCATATGAACCTGAAGAAAGGATGAAAGTCACACAAGTGTTGAAGACTTTCATTCATAGGGTTGCTATAAGTCACCTATGACCTAACAGCACTTAACAACAACAACAACCCTCTAAACATACTATACAGCAGTAGGAACCAAACCAGCATGGTACTGGTGCAAACGCAGGCACATAGATCAGTGGAACAGAATTGAGAACCCAGAAGAAGACCCAGCTATCTATGGTCACCTGATATTCAACAAGAAAATCAAAGTTATCAAATGGGGAAATGACAACTTTTCAACAAATGGTGCTAAAACTGGACTGCTGCTACCTGCATAAAGCTGAAACAAGATCCACATTTCACACCATCCACAAAAATCACCTCAAGGTGGATCAGAGACCTGTGAGTAAAGCCTCAAACCATAAAATTCATGAGACAAACTGGAATCAAGCTTAGAAGCCCTAGTCTATGGAATGAAGGGACTGTCAAATACAGCCAGAAATGTATAATCTGAAGAGGACAAAATTGATTAATGGGACCTTCTAAAGGTTAAATCCCTGTATTCATAAAAAACTTATTCCAATAGGATGAAAAGAAAACCTACTGTCTAGGAACAAACATTTAGCAATATCATCTCTGACAAGAGTCTCATAACGAACGTTTATAGAATACTCCCAGGCCTCCACAAGAAAAAGACTGATAACGCAATTACAAAGTGGGTAAAAAACATGGAAAGAATTTCCACAGATGAAGAAATTCAGATGACCAACAGACACAAGAAGAAATGGTCAAAAATCAGTGGCAATGAGAGATGCAAATCAAAACAACAATGAGATACAATCTCACTCCAGTAGCAGTGACAAAGTTTAACAGGACCACAAGTAATAATGCTGGAGAGGATGTGGTGAGATATGAACTATCACATTGTTGGTGAGATTGTACAATGGTACAACCACTCTGGAAGGCAATTTTGTGCTTCCTCAAAAAGCTGAACATAGAAATTCCATATGACCCAGCTATTCCATTGCTTGGAATACACCCCAAGAAAATGAGAACTGAGGCTCAAACGAAAACTTGTCCACCAGTGTTCATAGCAGCATTATTCACTATCACAAGAACATGGAAACAGTCCAGATGTCCAACCACAAACGAATGGATTGAGAAGTTACAGTATATTTATACAATGGAATACTATGCAGCACACAGGAGAATAATTTTGTAAATTACTCTCTAACTTGGGAAGGACTGAAGAGCATTATGCTGAATGAACTTCTCAGTACCACAAGGACAAATACTATATAAAACCATTACTGTAAAATGAGTATGAAGATCCAAGGCAGGGGGGAGGGTGAAAATAGAAGCATGAGGATGGGTGGGGAGGTAAGGTGTTGATAATAGTGTTGCACAATTCAATGGGTGAGTGGGGTGAAGAAAATGGGAAGGAATTTCTGTGACAAATAATGTATTCAAACTTTGTAAATAAATCAGAATAAACACACACACACACACACACACACACACACACACACACTGTTGTTGTTATATGCTGTCGAGTCACCTGCGACTCATAGTGACCCTATGTACAACAGCGCTAAACCCTGCCCTATCCTGTGCCAATGTCACTGTCTCTGACACACCCACCTCCATTTCTTCAGTCACTGAATCAATCCACCTCATAGAGGATCTTCCTCTCCTTGCAACATGTCCAGAGTATGTCAGATGAAGCTTCAGAATCTTTGCTTCCAACAAGTAGCCTTGTTTACCCCTCTCCAGGATGAACCTGTTCATTTTCTTAGCAGTCCATGGTATATTCAATACTCTTCCCCAAAACTACAGCTCAAAGGCATTGATTCTCCTTCTATCCTCCTTACTCATTGTCCAACTCTATGACGCATAGCAAATGATTGCAAAAACCATGGCCTGTATCAGGCACGCCTTAGTCTCCAGAGAGACACCATTGCTCTTCATTACCCTGGAGAGGTCTCTAACAGCAGACTTTCCCATTGCAATGCATCTTTTAATTTTCTGGCTGCTGGTGTCAAGAGTGTTGACTGTGGAGCCAAGCAAACTAAAGCTGTGGACAATCTCCATCTCTTCGCCATCCATCCTGATGCTGCCCATTGGCCCAGTGGTGAGAATCTTTGTCTTCTTGATATTGAGCCTCAATCCATATTGAAGGCTACAATCCTTGACCTTTTGCAGCAAGTGCTTCAGGTCCGTCCTTCTCAGTTTCAGCAAGCAGGGTTGTGTCATCTGCATAACATAGATTGTTGCTGAATCTTCCACCAAACCTGATGCCACACTTCTCCTCATTCAACTCTGCCTCCTGGATAATCTGTTCTGCATACAAGTTGAAAAGTTATGGAGATGGATACATCCCTGGTGTATGCCCTTCCCAATTTTGAACCATGCAGTGTTTCCTTGCTCAGTTCTGATGACTGCCTCCTGATCCAACTACACATACAAACTCTTTTTAAAAAAAGATAAAAGCCAAAAACAAAGTATGTGAGATAAAGCATTTCCATCCTGGTCTCTAAGGAACACACTGCTTGCACTTTCTCCAAAATCTGTATCTCTGTTGTTTTGGCAGTCCATGGAATATAAATACTCTTCTCCAACACTACAGCTCAATGGCATCAAATCGTCTTCTGCCATCTCCAGCTCCTAGACGCATAGCAAGTGATTTGAGATACCATAGCTTGAATCAGGCATATCTTAGTCTTCAAACTGATATTATTACTCTTCTTATTTTGGAGAGATCTCTGATAGTTGATTTTCCCAATGTAATAAGTTTTCTTATCTCCTAATTGCTGGTACTAAGGGTATGGATTGTTGATCCAAGAAAAATGAAATCGTTGATTCAATGTTGTCTCCATCTTATCATGATGTTTCCCAGTGCTAAGGATTTTATTTTCTTAACATTGAGATGTAAAGCATTTTGAAGAGAGTTCACCTTGATTCTCTATAGCAAGCAACTCAAGTCATCCTTGTTTTCAGGAAACAAGGTTGTGTCATATGCAGGTCATTGGTGAGTCTTTCTTCAATCCTGATACCACATTATGTTTTTTCATAGAGTACAGCTTCTTGAATTATTTGCTCAGGAAACAGCTTACCTAGGCATGGAGAAAGAGTTCAACTATTATGCACACCCTTCTTTTGTGGCAAATTCTTCTCAATTTCACACTGGAAGAGGTAGGGGGGGGAAATCCAACTGAATGCATTGCAATTTTAAATATTTGAAATAATAGAATCCATCCCAACTCATTGCCTTCAAGTCAGAACCAACTGATAGCAGACCGTCCTCCTCACATGGGAGATGTGCCCATTTTTGTGTTGTGGAGCTACTGACAGATAAGAACCGCCAGAGCATACTCACATTTGGGTTAAAAATTGCAACTTTCCATGGACTACACCACCAGTGCTCCTTTAGAGTTCGTCTACTATGCATAATTTAATTCAGAGCAAAGGGTGATTTTCCCACTATTGGAAAGTAGAGTTTTCCTATAAAATCTTTCCTAAGTGAAAACCAATGTTTCAATTTTCTTTAATTTAAATTTTAAAAGCCTATGCCTCATTTCCATCCAGTCAGAACTGACACTGAGCTGACTGTCTGTTGGGTTTCTGAGGCTGTAAATCACACAAGAAGAGATTGCTTATCTTTATTTCATGACATTTTGCAGGAGATTCAGTCCTCAAAGTGGAATTACATAGCTAAAGAATTATAGAGACCATTAAGATTTTGGAGAGATGTTGCAAAATTGTCCTCCAGAAGGTTTTCTCAATATGCAGCTCCTTCAGCAGTATGAATTCTCTCTCCCCATTGTGAAAGCAATAAACACTGTCTTTATGTATTAATGGGTGCCCAACAGAACTGCACATTTAATCATTTGGAACTAATTAGTTTTGACTCAGATTTTTTTCCCAATGGCCCATTTAATCTTAAAGACTTTGGCAGCAGTGATAATCTTTTCAGCCAAATTGGGCTAAGTAAGCACACAAATAAGATACACTGATAAGAAAAAGATTCTGATCGTATTTTTTTTATCTATTCATGTATAGTGTCTGTATAGTGAACCTAACTTTCTCTGCCAAACCAATGGTTATGTAAGTTCTTAGTATAATTAACTCAAGTTTTGCTGTCTTTTTGTTTAAAGCTTGTCTTGCCTGATTCTGATTATAATAGGAGCTCTTAAGATCCTTCAATCTAACCAATAAATCATTTGACATCTAGTCGACTCTAACTCTTGAGGACCCCATGTGTGTCCAACCAAAATTGTGATCCATTAGGTTTTCAAAGGTTGACTTTCTTTCAGAAGTAGACCTAGTGCTTTAACCACTGTGCTACCAGGATTCCTAGATGATAGCTATACATATACAGATAAAGACTGATTTTAAGGATTTGGCTTATACGATTCAGGCTAGAAAGTTAATTTCAACTCAAGGTGACCCATGAGACAAAGAAGAGCTGCAGGCTGGAGATTACAGCAGTCTTGTGTTTGAAGTCAGTAGAATAGAGATTGCTTACTCACTCACTCAGAACATCAAGTCAATTTTTACTCTCCTTGCCCTTCCATCAGGTTTGCAAGGCTCAAATTTGTAATAGAAGATTGCCCATCTTTCTCCCTTGGTGCTTCAGGTGCATTTAAAACACCAGAGATGCAAGGCCCTTGGGCTAATAGTGAAGCTTACTATAGACTACACCACCAGAGCTCCCTAGAGTAGGTACCATGTCTGGAAATTGTGGTGAGATCTCTACATTATAGTCTCGAGGCAGAATTCCTTCTCCCTTAGAAATCTCAGTCAGTATCTGTTCTTACAGCCTTCAAAAAGGAGGAAAATATGATTTATTTAGGGTCAATTGATATAAAAGTGCATGACATATGTACTCTCAAAGAAATGTCTAGACGAATACAAACAACTTGGCCCATTGTCTAACCAAGTTGCCATGTAAAATTAGCCATCACACTAACATTTCAACTTACTCATATTGCATACGCGTAAGTTTGTTGTTGTTGTTGTTGTTTTTTAAGTTCAAGTTACGTTTTGTCTGTGTTCTCCAAACTCACAGCCTTCCCTTGTCATGCTGGTCACCAACATCGAGAGAGAAAATCAGAGGGAAGTTTCTCAGCAGCCAGTTGGAAGAAGGAAATAATTTCTGGCTCGAATCAGACATTAACAGTATGATATGATGTGTGTAAACTCAAGTGTGTTAAGCTTCCACTTCCATATCTAAATATTAACATAAAAACCTGCATTCAATGCAAGATTGAGGAAGACTTAAGTTAAATTTTAAGTCATGTTCTACATGTCAGATACTGTGTTCTGAGCTTCACAGTCTCATTTAAGTTCCATGGCTTATATCATATACAATTTTTAATTATCCTCTACAATACACTTCTCCAACCACAGGAAAGCTGAAGGCTGCCTCTTAGCATTGAGAGTAAGAGATACTGTCTTTTTCATCCCTACAAGAGAGTACCAGCTAGTTATCAATGCAGTGTAGTCTTTCTTCTCATTTAAAAATAAATAAATAGATGAATGAATGAGGATGATTGGTTCTAGTTGCTATTGAGATAATGTAGCTCTTACAATTTCCTCCTAAATATAAGAATGTCAAAGTAATTTCTGACATAAACCAGGTCAGTAAGATAGCTAAGGCCACAAGGAACTGCTCTGTACAGGCTTGCTGTTGTTGTTATTGTTGTTGTTATGTGCCTTTGAGTCTCTTGCAACTCATAATGACCCTATGTACAACAGCCCTAAACTCTGCTCTGTCCTGTGCCAATCCCACTGTCTCCAATACACCCATCCAAATTACCCCAGTCATTGAATCAATCCACCTCATAGAGGGCCTTCCCCTCCTGCTTTGTCCCTCCACCCTACCAAGCATGATGTCCTTCTCCAAGGACCAGTCCCTCCTTACAATATGTCCAAAGTATGTCAGACAAAGCCCCAGAATCCTTGCCTCCAAAAAGCCGCCCGGTTTAACCCTCTCCAGGATGAATCTATTTGTTTTCCTAGTAGTCCATGGTACCCTCAAAACTTTTCTCCAGTGCCACAGCTCAAAGGTATCAATTCTCCTTCTATTCTCCTTAGTCATTGTCCAACTCTCTGATGCATAACAAGTGATAGCAAAGACCATGGTCTATGTCAGATGCACCTTAGACTCCAGAGAGACACCATTGCTCTTTAATACTTTGGAGAGGTCCCTAAAAGCAGACTTTCACATGGCAATACATCTTTTAATTTCCTGGCTACTGGTGCCAAGAGTGTTGACTGTGGAGCCAAGCAAACAAAAGCTGTGAACAATCTCCATCTCGTCACCACCCATCCTGATGCTGCCAATTGGTCCAGTGGTGAGAATCTTTGTCTTCTTGATATTGAACCGCAGTCCATATTAGAGACTCCAGTCCTTGACACTCTGCAGCAAGTGCATGAGGTCCTCCTCCGTTTCAGCAAGCAGGGTTGTGTCATCTGCATGTTGCAGATTGTTGATAGATCTTCCACCAATCTTAACACCACATTTCTCCTCATAGAGCCCAGCCTCCCGGATAATCTTTTCTACATACAGGTTGAAAAGATATGGAGATTGGACACATCTTTAATGCACACCCTTCCCAATTTTGAACCAGGCAGTGTTTCCTTGCTCTGTTCTGACAACTGCCTCTTGGTCCAAGTAGAGGTTTCTCATTAGCATGATCAAGTGTTCTGGGATTCCCATTCTTCTCAGAGTTAGCCACAGTTTGTTATGATCCACACAGTCAAACGCCTTTGCATAATCAATGAAACACAGATATACATTCTTCTGATATTTCCTGCTTTCAGCTAAGATCCATCTAACATTAGCTACAATATCCCTAGTACTACCACCCCTCCTAAACCCAGCCTGGACTTCTGGCAGTTCTCTGCTGATGTGTTGTTGTTCCAGTCGTTTTTGGATCATTTTCAATAGAATCTTACTTGCATGTGAAATAAATGAGATTGTTCTGTAGTTTCCACACTCAGTTGGGTCACCTTTCTTTGGGATGGGAACAAATCTAGATCTCTTCCTGTCAATTGGCCAAGTGGTTGTTCTCCAGATTTCTTGGCACAACTGGGTGAGCACATCCAGGGCAGCATTGGTTAGCTGAAATACCTCAATTGGTATACCAACTATTTCTGTGGCCTTATTTTTTGCCATTTCCTTCAAAGCAGCTTGAACTTCTTCCTTCATCACCATAGGCTCTTGCTCATATGTTGTTTCATGAAATTCTTCTGTATCTGCCAATTCCTTTCCATACAGTGACTCAGTATATTCTTTCCATCTTCTTTTAATACTTCCTGGATCTTAGGTTCAAGAAAACTTTTTTGTATTCCATAGTGTGAATGCACCACAATGTCTCAATCCATTCAGTTGTGGTTGGACATTTGAGCTGTTTCCATGTTCTTTTTTGTGAATAAGACTGCTATGTAGGAACAATGATTTTGAAAATCACTACATTACTTAGGAGGGACTAGAGAGTATTATCCCAAGTGAAGTAACTCAGGCCCATAAGGACAAGTACTGTATACAACCATTATTGTAGAAATAGAAAGATAACTAGTAAAATGTGTATGAAGATCCAAGAGGAGAGGTGTAGGAGCAGAAGGGTGAGGATGGGTGGGTGGGGTAATTATAAGGTCCCAGAATTTGATGGGTAGAGGGAGAGGTGGGTAAAGGAAATGGGAAAGATGTGTGAAAAACAATGTATATGAACTTTGTAAGCAAACCAGTAAAAATAACAATTTTATTTTTTAAAAAAGAGAAAACCTTTTTCAAGGGGTTTTTTTTCATCACTTTTAGGTGCCATGGAGTTGCTTGTACCTCACAGTGACTCCATGGAACAAAGCAGAATTGCTCCCGACGGCTTTCTGGGCTATAATATTTACAGGCATACATTGCTACACTCCCTTGCTGAGCTGCTGGTTCAGTTCAAATAGAGTGCCAAACTTTCAGTTAGTAGCCAAGCATTTAACCATTTCAATGTTAAGACTTCTTGTTGACAGTTTAAGCATGTGTGGAAAATTTAGGATGAGAATCAAAGTGGAGGGGGAAATGGAGAGGGAAAGGAAATGAAAAAACAAAAAAACTGTTAATGCTACCATTGTGCTACATGAAGTGCCCTAGAAGTTTGTCCCAAGAGTCATGCAAACTGTCAGGAGGAGGATTTGTGAAGGAAATAAATTAGGTACTAATTTACCAGCTTTTGCTTTTCTGGAAACAAGCATGCTAAATTCTAAGGACAGAGCATCCTCAAGAAGACATTACCAAAAGCAAAGTGTTGACCTTGGCATCCAGTCCTTCAGTTTTCCAACTGGAGACCAACCAGGCCAATGACTAACAGGGAGCCAGGTATGTAGAGATGTGCCCTCTGGAATGATTACAGCGCTCTATCCATGTCCAGATAGAGGCTAGAGAAAGGAGCAGCTCGTGCCATTATTTCTCTTACACCATTATTTCTCAATCACTCCGACCATGCTCCAAACACCAGCTACTGTGTCATCCCCAAACCTTCCAATTTCCACGGCACGTGCCGAGTATGTTCTCTGAGAGCTGTTCTTGCCAGAATTTGTTGAAGCTGGAAAAATATCTCCAAATTGCATCTGGTTAAGTGAATGAGCAAATACATAGAAGAGGAGTGAGATTAAAAATAAAAATGAAACTAGAATTACACCTCCATCAGTGCTTCGGTCACTCTTAAACATTTCTGAACAAATACCTGACACTATTGTCAAACAGGAATTACTGTTCTTCAGTAACCCTTTACTTGTCTTAATTCCTGTGCCTGAAATGCACTCTTATGATTACAGTCCAGGTACTAGAAAGAAACAGAGAAATGTAGTAGGTGAAAATCAGCATAGTCATAAGAAATTTTCCCAAAACTATTTCTCACTCGAATTTCAAAACCATCTCAGGAACAGGTCTGAAGCCTTGAGCACCAATGAGAGTAGATCAAATGAGCTCTGGGAGGATATCAAGAAAATCGTTCATGAAGAATGCAAAAGATCATTACAAAGGCTGAAAAAGAAGAAAAGACCAAGATGGATGTCAGGTGAGACTCTAAGTATTGCATTAGAGCACCGAGAAGCCAAAATTAAAAGAAGAAACCAAGAAAGCAAAGAGCTAAACAGAAAATTTCAAAAGGTAGCTGGGACGACAAAGCAAGATACTATAATGAAAAGTGCAGAGAGCTGGAGTCAGAAAATCCAAAGGGCCAAACTCGCTCAGCGTTTCTTAAGCTGAAGGAGTTGAAAAATAAATTCAAGTCACGGTGGCAATACTTAAGGATACTTTGGGTAGAATGTTAATGATCCAAGAAGTATCAAGAGAAGATGGAAAGAATACACAGAGTCACTGTATCGGAAGGAATTGGCTGACACAGAAGAATTTCATGAAATGACATATGAGCAAGAGCCTATCATGATGAAAGAGGAAGTTCAAATTTCTCTAAAGGAATTGGCAAAAAACAAGGCTCCAGGAGTTGATGGCATACCAAGTGACATATTACAACAGACAGACACTGCCCTGGATGTGCTCACTAAGTTGTGCCAAGAAATCTGAAGAACAGGCAGCTGGCCCACTGACTGGAAAAGATTGATATTTGTTCCCATTCCAAACAAAGGTGACCAACAGAGTGTGGAAATTATAGAACAATATCATTGATATCACATGCAAGCAAGATTCTGCTGAAAATTAACCAAAAACGTTTGGAACAATATATCAACAGAGAACTGCCAGATGTGAAGGCTGGATTTAGAAGAGGTTGTGGTATTAGGGATATTATAGCTAATGTTAGATGGATCTCGGCAGAAAGCAGAGAATACCAGAAGAATGTCTATCTGTGCTTCAGTGACTATGCAAAGGCTTTTGGCTGTGTGGATCACAACAAGCTATGGCTGACTCTGAGAAGAATAGGAATCCCAGAACATTTGATTGTGCTGATTCGAAACCTATACTTGGACCAAGAGGCAGTCATCAAAACAGAGCAGGGAGACACTGAATGGTTCAAAATCAGGAAAGGGGTCCCTCAGGGATGTCTTTTGTCTTCATACCTTTTCAAACTGTATGCAGAACAGATCATCTGAGATGCTAGGATGTATGAGGAGGAATGTGGCATCAGGATTAGTGGAAGAATCCTCAACAACCTGTGTTATGCAGATGACACAACCCTGCTTGCTGAAACTGAGGAGGACCTGAAACATTTGCTGCAGAAAGTCAAGGACTGCAGTCTTCAATATAGATTGAAGCTCAACATCAAGAAAACAAAGATTCTCACCACTGCTGGGTCAATTGGCAGCATCAGTATGGATGATGAAGAGATTGAGATTGTTAACAGTTTTCGCTTACTTGGTTCCACAGTCAACACTCTTGGTAAGAGCAGCCAGGAAATCAGGAGACGAATTGCACTGGGAAAGTCAGCTGTGAGGGACCTCTCAAGAGTACTGAAGAGCAACGACGTCAGGCTGGATACTAAGGTGCGCCTGATCCAAGCTATGGTCTTTGCAATTACGTGCTATGCAGCAGAGAGTTGGACAGTGAATAAGGATGATGGAGAATTGATGCCTTTGAGCTGTGGTGCTGGAGAAGAGTGTTGAATATACCATGGACTGCTAGGAGAACAAAGAGGTGTGTCCTGGAGAGGGTGAAGCCGGACTGTTCCTTGGAATCAAGGATTCTGAAGCTTCGTCTGACATTTTTTGGGCATGTTGCAAAGAGGGACTGGTCCTTGGAGAGAGACATCATGCTTGGGAGAGTGGTGGGACGGCGCAGGAGAGGAAGATCCTCGATGAGATGGATCGATTCTGTGAGTGGAGTAGTGGGAATGAGTGTGTTTGAGACAGCGAGGTTGGCAAGAAATAAGGATGGCAAAAGAAGAATTGATGTCTTTGAGTTGTGGTGCTGGATAAAAGTACTGAGTATCTTACTGACTGCCAACAGAACAGAGATAAGTCTTGGAGAGGGTGCGGCTGGAGTCCGCTGGAGGCAAAGATCGTGACGCTTCAAACTTGGAGAGGGATGGGGGTCAACAAAGGAGAGGAAGACCTTCAATGAAATCAGCTGACATGGTGGCTTCAGCAATGGGCTTGAGTGTTTCACAGATGGTGAGGACAGCCTAGGACAGGGCAGGATTCAGGTTGGCAGTTCATAGGGTCACTACAAGTCATACTCAATTTGAGAGCATCTACTAACAATAATCAACACATGTCCTTAGTCCATTCCACCCCTACCACTCCTTAGTAACGCCACATTAGACCTATCACATCTCTGCAGAACTCTCCATAGTATTCCCCCCCCCCTCTATATTATTTTGTTTGTTTTGTTTCCCAAAACCTTTGGCTGCTGAAGTTCCCCAGGCCTACTGAACAGGACAGGGCTAAGTCCTGGGAGTGGCTACCTAGTCACAGGCTCTTAAATCACCCTGCAGTCTTGTCCCTTCCTGCAGTGCTGACAACAGCCGGAAATGTCTTTCAGTGCCACAAGCCACATTAGCAACTGTGGGCCAAACTTGGGAAGAGTTTTTTCACTGGCAGATAATTCTTTTAGCCAAAGAACAAACATGCTGAAACCCCCATCCAGGGAAAGTTGTTAATAAGTGTGAACAATGCTGATGATAACAGGGTTTTTCCCAGAAGACCACTTAGAAAAGCATTGTTGTTCACATTTATTTGAGGCTGCTGGCCTCTTATCTTGTACATGCCATGTGCTCCCACTTATCTTCCAGCAGTAACTCCCCTGAAGTCTGCAATTAAGTCCAGTTCAACATGCTGACCACCAAATTAAGATCAGGTGGTATAAAAGAACTGTTTCTCTTCCATATTGAATAAGAGCAGAATTGTACAATTGACCCAGCTGTAATAAAAACAAAACAAACAATCAAACTCCTTGCCTTAAATCCAATTAGGACTCAGGGTAACCCCATGTGCGGCACCATAAGGTTTTCTATGGCTGTGAATCTTGAAAACAAACCTCTAGGTCTCTTTCCCAGGATTCTTTGGGTGGGCTCAACTTCCAGTCCTTCAGTTAGTAATGGAGCACTTAGCCATTTGTACATGGGGACTTCTATAATGGGAGTAGCATCTTTTCTATGCCTGTTGCCATTCTATGTCTCCTTGCATTTTGAGTTTTCTCAAGTGTCTAACATGGCACTAAGACTGTCTCTGTAGCAGCAGAGGGATATTTCAGATGAGTTACCAAATACTCTTTGAATATTATACCTCCCCTACCACCAACATAGGATTGTTTTTATTGTTGATTGCTGTCAAGTTGAGCACAACTCATAGCAACCCTATGAACAAAAGACCTGAAGCCTTTCTGTAACTACTGTCATTTCTCAATGTTCATAGAGTTTCAAGAGGCATGTTGTTTAGGAAGTGGATGCCACTCCTGCTTCCAAATCAGTCTTAAACTGGAAGCACCACCAAATGCTGTCCACCATGGGTAACCGTTATGACATTTGACACCACAGTGGCACAAGGCTCAGGATCACAGCAACCCCAGGTTACTTAAGTACAGCAAATAGAAAAGTGCTGTACCAAAAAAGGAGGGGATAAAAAGAGTGTTGTACCACTGAGAAGACTATTCCTCCAAAATAAAGCAACAAATAACTTTTAAATACAAAGGTCCTCCATAAGGTCTTGTTGACTCTATACAAGAGGCTTAAATTTAAAAACAACCAATATAATATGTTGTTGTTATATGTTATCATTGAGTCGCCGGCGACCCATAGCAATCCAATGTACAGCAGCTCTAAAGCCTGCCCTGTCCTGAGACAGTCTCACTAATTCCAACACACCAACACCCATTGCCCCAGTTACTCTATCAATCCATCTCATCTGGGGTCTTCCTCTTCTGCGCTGTCCATCCACCCTTTTGAGCATGATGTCCTTTTCCAAGGACCAGTCTCTCCTGGCCACGTGCCTACAGTATGTGATATGGAGTTTCAAACTTACAGCCTCCAAGGAGAAACTTGGTTTCACCTCTCCAAGACAGACAGATTTGTTTTCTTGGCAGACCATGGTATGTTCAAGACTCTTCTCCAGCACCACAACCTAAAGGCATCAATTCTTCTGTCTTCTTTAGTCAT
Organism: Elephantulus edwardii; assembly: GCF_000299155.1. Taxonomy (NCBI): domain Eukaryota; kingdom Metazoa; phylum Chordata; class Mammalia; order Macroscelidea; family Macroscelididae; genus Elephantulus; species Elephantulus edwardii. The sequence goes on from NW_006399801.1 coordinate 10,436,794, forward strand.
TGTCCAGCTCTCTGAAGCATTACAAGTAATTGTGAAGACCATGCATTAGTATTCTTATAATTTGTAGTTTTCATCAAATTATGACCTGACATTGTCCATAATCAATCACTGATCTGATCCAGAAATGCAAGCAAGGTTGACTATATAGTATTTATTTGAGGATTGGAACTGATGTAATAATGAAAATAAGTGCAGTTCATACTCTCATACATCAATAGGGACAACTTGGTGAGGAATTACATTGCATTCATCTAAAAAAAGAACATTTCAGGTTCAGTCTTGAAGTATAATACTATCAGGGATAAGATAATATCCATACTTAAACAAGTTCAGCTAATAAAATTATTGTTCAAATTTACTCACTAATAACTAAAGCCAAAGTATAAGAAGCTGATGACTGCTATCAGCTTCTGAAATCTTAAATTACTATAATGTGCTATCAAAGGCAAAAACTGATGGCATAATGTGGCCTGGTGACAAAATGAGGATAGTGACAGAATGATAATAGTTTGTCAGATCAATCCGTTATTCATTGCAAATAACTTTCTTTTAAAAATGTAAGTTGTAACTTACACACAGACCTGCACAGATAGAATACACATAAATCAAACTGACTATGTCTGTGGAAGAGACAGGAAAGAGGTTCAATGCCATCAGTCAGAACAAGATAAGGGCTAGTGCTTTTAAAGAGAAAGGAATGGACAATCACAAGTCAATCTGACTCAAAAGTTCTACCATCAAAGAATTGAAAAAAGTGTTGTGCGTTAGTGAATGAATAACCAGAAATCTCTGGTTCTTTATACGTATCTATACTACAAGTTGAACATTTATTTGTGTGGATATTTAATTGATAGAAGAGTATTGAACATACCATGGCCTGCCAAGAGAACAAACAGGTCTGTCCTAGAGAAGGTGAAAGGATTTGGAGGCTCTGTCTCACATACTTTGGGCATGTTTCCAGGAAGGACCAGTGTTTGGAGAAGGACACCATACTTGGAAACTTGGAGGATCAGCACATGAGAGAGATCTGGATGAGAAAAACTAACACAGTGTCTGTGGCAATGGGGCCAGATGTGTGAGATACAGTGAGGTTGGCTCAAGACAGGGCGGGGTTCAGAGCCATTGTTCATAGGGTTGCTGTGGGTCACGGTGCATAACAACAGTCCACTTGATATTATGGAGCCGTGGTGATCCAGTGGTTAAGTGCTGGGTTGGTAGCAGAAAGATCAGAGATTTGAGTCTACCACCTGTTCAGTGGGAGAAAGAGGTAGCAGTCAGTTTCCATAAAGTTTACAGCCTTCGAAATTCTGTGGAAGAGGATCTATTCTGTGCCATAGGGTCTGTATGAGACAGAATTGACTTTGGGTTTTAGACAGGATACTACATGGGCCCAGATAGGGAAGTGGGGATAGAGGAAGAAGCACAAAAGTTTGTCCAAAATAACACAAGGTTTTAAGCCCTTAAAGATAGAATAAAAATCAGAAAGAAACGATATAAAGTTAGAAACTTTAAAAAAATACAGTGTCTATTTTAATTTTTTTATTGAGTTACCTATGACTCGACGGCATTAACAACAATAACAACAACATAAAGAGTGCTACGTTGGCCTAGTGGACAGAGAGTTATGCTACCAAGCCCAAGGTGGGCGATTTTAATCTGCCGCCCTCAGACCTGGCTTAAATTGGTTTTTGTCAAACACTCTTCTAGGTGGTACAGCGCTGGTCTGTAACTTGTGGTTGCTGTGATGCTAAACACTGTGACACTGATGTGCCAAATGTGATAATGGTTACCCGTGGTGGACAGTGTTTGTTGGAGCTCCCCAATTAAAACAAGCTTGGAAGCAGGAGTGGCATCCACTTCTGAAATGGTTTGCTTCCAGAAACTCCATGAACAGTGCTCAGGTCTTTGGTTCATAGGGTTGCTATGAGTCGTCTATGACTCAATGGCACTTAGTAACAACAATAACATTTTTTAAAGTACAAAATCAATAGACAAAAATATGTGGAAAATGCAGAGTAAAATGGTAAAGATGATACTAAGTAATTCACAGCCAAGAACATCTTGCAAGAAGCCTAGATTGGGTGTAATATTCACATACCAAAGTGCCGGGAATAAAACAGAGCTACAAAATAAAGTGGGTGTTGGATTATGACAAAAACAAAAAAAAATCCCACAGCAGATCCTCCAGTGGGGTTTTTGAGGCTACAAATAACATAACAGGAAAGTACTCATTTTTCTTTCTCTTGTGTGCAACCTCCGATGAATTTGAGCCACCAAAGAAGGATATACTGTGAGTTAGCAATGCAATTCTGTACAGACAGAGGAAGGTAAATAACAGGGCTTACAAATACCACAGTTCAAGAAAGTCATTTTCTGACTAACCTAAAACACCAACACTTAAGAAATGCCTCATTCCAAAGAAACAGGCCCAATAGCGAAAAAGAGTCAAAACCATGTGTACCTGAAGTGAAATACGCTCCCCTGACATGGAATGGTGCTGGCCCAAGTTTGAGAGGAAATTAAAGGAGAGAAAGAGAAGTGAGTATCGTGGTGGAATATGCCAGAGACCACCCATCCAGAGGGAGGAAGTGATGACGGCTTCCAGGCCCACATCACACAGCAAGCAGAGACACAGAGAGAGCAGCAGAGTGGTGACAGAGAGATGGGGCCGGGCGGTGGGGGAGAGCTAGGGACATCTGTTAGAAATCTACATCAGCTGAAAGGGGAAGCGATGCCAAGCTGCTGCTCTGGATCTATTCTAGCCAACAGGGAAGTGACAGGGACCCTGAAGAAAAGAAAATAGGTTACACTAGCATCTGTGACAGATAAGAAAACACAGGCTGGTATTGTCCTGTGGCAATCTGCTGTTGAGAAGGTAGCAAGCGTTCTAAAGGTTGAGAATTACAGAGTAAGGTGAAATTTTAAAACTTGAGATTGAAAGAGTAGATTGCTACAAAAGGAATAGCGAGTCCTTGTTAATAATATAATCCTGACTGGGAAGAAAATGGAGAAGTGTGTAAAGAGGTGGCTAAACAGGAACTTCTCTGGTGAAAACAGATGTGAAAACACTTGCAAAAAAGGGGGGGAGATGCATACAAATGAGAGCAAGAAGTAGTGTTAGGAAAGTGTGCTTCAAAGAGGTTTGAGAAATGTGTTAAGACTTAGTATGAAGGTTGAGGAAAAGAACAAGGAAAGAACAGTCTTTGTGTATGGGTAGACGGCTAGATATCAAAAGAAAATAGGGAAGGAAGAACTCAGCTCAGTTAAGTTAAATAAGTATTCCTGACTTCTCTGTAAGCCCCTACCAGGCATGAGGGGGAACCTGCTCCAGAGGAACTGACTAAATAAAGAAAAGAAATGAGTCACTAAACTATGCGATAGGGGCCAATGGTGGTGGTTCAGTGGTAGAATACTCACCTTCTCTGCAGGAGGCATAAGGTAAATTTCTGGCCAGAGTACCTCATGGGCAGCTACCCTCTGCCTACCAATGGTGGCTAGTGTGTTGTTATGATCCTGAACAGGTTTCCACAGTGCTTTAAAACTAAGAAAAAGGAGGAAGAGAGATCTAGAAACATAGTTCTGAAAGTCAGCCAATGAACACCCAGGGGGTCATAATAGTCTAATCTGTAACCCAGTCATGGAAATGTACAGGACAGGTTACTGCTTCATTCTGGTGTGCCTGGGATCACTGATGACGCACAGGTTAGCTCAATGGCAGCTGGCAAAAACAATTACATGCTCAGTCATTCACTCACTCCTTGAGGTAGAGTGGGAACCAACTAGTAGCTGACCTTCCAGGGGGTTTTTCAAGACCCTGCGAATCACATGGGAGAAGATTGCCTATCTTTCTTCCATGTAGCTTCTAATGGATTAAAACCACCAAAGAGACATTGCCTCTGGATTAGCAGCACAACTCCCTATAGTTAACACCGTCAGAGCTCCCAATTGTGTTGATGTTGTGTACCAGTGCATTGGAACTGATCCATAGCAGTTTATCCCACGGGAAGAGACTGCCCATCCTTCTCCCATGGAGCAGCTGGCAGATTTGAACTTCACGCCTTCAGTATTGCAGCGCAGCTTCTTGCAACTAAATCACTAATGCTCCTTAATTAGAGTAGTCTTATTTATAATGCTATATATCTTGAAAGGAAAGAGCTCTAGTTGTGACCTTTTCTGAAGCACTGTTGTAAGGAAAAGACCAGAGGCAAGCTTTAAAGAGTCCTAACTAGTCTCCTGGACTAGTCACATGGTAGAGCTCTTGGAATTGAAGAAAGGAAGCTTGGGAGAAAAGTGAGAAGAAATGATAAGAGGAGAGAGAAAAGTTGGTGTGAACTATTATAGAAATCTGGAAAGAGAGAATTCCCAACAATGAGTGGAAAATAGGTGGCTGTTGTGCTTGCGAGAAGAAGATCCTGGAGATTTGAGGATGATTTCGGTGGAGAAATATGACGGAAACAAAGCTTCGTTGCCTTAAAAATAAAAACTAAAAAAAACCACACCAAGATCATTCGATAAGATAAGGGACAGTTATTTCCAGAAATTTGTCTTTAATGGAAACAATGAGCTGATAAGACTAAAAAAATAAATTGTGTCTTTTTTTTAATGTTTTGTTTTATGCAAAGGCTAGGGGAGCCTTGAATATATATATGTACATGATGAGAAGAAGAGTAGAAGTAAGAGATATTGGAAATTAAAGATAATGAGGAGGTCATTAATAGGCAAGACCAAGGATGACCCAGACAGGGAACAGGAGCTGAAGTCCAGAAGAGAGACCTGAGCTGTGAGGACTAGATGGCAGTGGCTCCACAGAAATACCACGGCTCTGTGATCATTGCTTCGGTCAGGCCATTGAGGCTACTTCAAGTTGGTCTCCATGTCCTGGAGAAATAGGAAGAGAGTTCTTTTCCTAAGAAAGAGGGGAAATCGCTTAAAAGAGATGTGAGAACTATACAAGAAAATTAGGGGAATGAGGCAGAGAGCATTTCTGGGACAGGTAGGTGTAAAGATGGAAGTTAGCAGGCATAGCTGAGGGCTACTGGATGGATTAACACAGTGATTTTTAACAATGGATCAGGCCTATCAGGGATGGTGAAGATGGCACAAGATAGGACAAGAGTCACATCAGCTGTTCACAGGGTCTCTCGGAGTCAAAGATGACTCAATGGCACCTGAAAACAACAAAATGGGTGTGTGGTTTTTGTTGTTGCCCTGACTATACCTACTTACTCCGTATGCTGAGATTATTAGAGAAGCTGGACTCTTAGAAGAAAAATGAAGGAAGATGCATCAATAACTTTCGTTATGCTCATCTGCACACAACTTTGCTTTCTGGAAGTGAAGAGGACTTGTTTGTTACTAGAAGATCAAATACTGCAGCCTTCATTAAGGATTGCATCTCAATGTCAAGAAACCAAAAATCTTAGCCACTGTATCTAAAGACTGCATCATGATAGGTGGAGAAAAGATTGAAACTGTCAATGACTTCACCTTATGTTGAACCATAATTAATACACTTGGTACTAAGAGTCAGGAGATCAGAAGACATGTTGCGCTGGGAAAATCTGTAGTCAAGGACCTCTCCAAATTATTGAGGAGCAATGAAGTTAGTTTGAGGACAAAGGAGAGCCTGATTCAAGCCATGGTCTTTTCAGTCATTTGCTAGGCATCTGAGAGTGAGACAATGACTAAAGATGACAGAAAAAGAATTGATGTCTTTGAGTCGCAGTGTCAGAGAAGAGTGCTGAACATTCCATGGATGGCCAAAAGAACAAACAAGAGAAGCTGCAGCCAGAGTGCTCCTTGGAGGTAATGATGATTAAACTTTGTCTCACATACTTTGGGCATGCTTCCAAGAGAGGTTATTTCTTCGAGAGAGAAATAATGCTTGGGAAGGTGGCGAGACAGCGAAGAAGAGGAAGACCCATAATCAAGTGGACAGTGACTACGGCAATGAGATTGAGGGTGTCAGAGATTGTGAGGATGGCACAGGATAGAGGAGGGTTCAGATCTGTTGTTCAAAGGATCACTATGATTTATACTCAACTTGACAGCACTTAACAACAATGTGTAATAATGGAACAAAATTCTGTCTGGTCCGGTACTATATCCACAACAAATTTTAGAAGAAATCATTACAATCCACAGAATTTCCATTTGTTGGTTTTTGAAAGCAGATCAGCACTCTTTCTTCCCAGTCCAACTTAGTCTGGAGTTTTTCCTAAAACTTACTCAGTATCACAGTAACACACAGACCTGTACTGATAGATGGGTGGTGGCAAGATGTGTATTGGCCAAGAACTCAACCCAGATGCCTCACAATGAAGATGAGCATTCCGCCACTATTTCACAGATACTCCCACGGCTATGTAGCAGGAGCACTGGTTTGCATAATGTTCATAAATTTCACCAGTAGTCTGGATGCAGAAAAGATACAAGGTTGTTTTGATTCAAGGATGACGTTTGCCAGACAAATGTTATAGGGGTATAAGAACGCATAGCAATCAAGTATAGAACAAGAAAGGTGAAAATTCCCAAGATGTTCATGAGATCTAGGTTACTTAATAATAGGAATGAGTGTAGCAAGAAATTAAGAGAAAACAGATGATCTAATAAAGATTAAGAACAAAGGCAAAGCTATTCCACTGCTAGGAATATATCCCAATGATAACAGGACTAAGACACAATCCTATACTTATACACCATGTTCATAGCAGCATTATTCATAATAGCAAAAACATGGAAACAGCCCAAACGTCCATCAGCAAAAGACTGGATTGAGAAATTGTGGTATATCCTGTGACAGAATACTATACAGCACTCAAAAGCAACAATTTCCAAAAATTCTATATTACATGGCAAAAGCTAAAGAGCATTATGTTGAATGAAGTAATTCAGTCTCATAAGGGCAGATGCTGCATAAGACCATTATTTTAACAACAGAAGGATAACTAGTAAGATGTGTATGGCTATCCAAAGAGGGAGGAGAGTTAGGAGGGGTGCTAAGGGTAGAGAAAGGAGGAAATCATGGAGTCACAGAGTTTGGTTGTGGAGGGAGAGAGTGAAGGAATTGAAAGTATCTAGTGAAGATCTGAAAAGACTGAGTAATAGTGGTCATAGATTAATGGTGATTAATTTTATAAGGCACAATGTAAGAATTTGTGAAATACTGCATAACATGGATAAATCTAAAGCAAATTTTACTGAGTGGCATATGTCAGTCACAAAAGGATAATTATGGTATAAGGCCACTATTATAAAAAGCTAAGGAAATGTTTACATACAGGTACAATCAATCTTGGCCATTAACAGGGATGGGAAAGCAGCAAGAGGGGAGTAAACCTTAATACATCAATGTTAGGTGAAGGGAAAGACAATACACAATAAGGTTGATTATATACTATAATCAACTAACTAATCAATGACAATTAATGTTACAAAACAAAATGTCTATGACTATATGAGAAAACAATATTATTTGTAAGCCTTCACTCCAATGAAAAATAATCTTCAAAAAAAAAAGCAAAGTTTGTCAAGTGCAAGAAAGTAGGAAAGTAAGAATGATATACTATTACTGGCAGAACAACAAATATTGTGATGTAAGTTTGTAAAGAAAGATGCCAAGTTTATACTACATGGTTTTGGAAGTGTCAATAGAGAAGGAAGTGGAAAACAAAGGCACTAAAAACATCAAGAAAGAGTATTGAGTGGAATTTTAAAAACAAAAACAATAAAATGAATGTTTGAAAGTAAAACAAACAAAACAAAAAACCCCACCTCATTGCTTTCTTTGTTCTTAAAAATGGAAAACATTTAAGCACACTTTCAGGAAAAAGTTAAATACCTAGACAGAGAAGAAGATAACAGGGAGATATAAGGATACAGCACAGAGCACGAATAGTTAGAGGGCAAGATCTTAGGACTCGAATGAATACACTCCAGATGGCAGGTAGTAGAAATGGCTTCAGAAGCTGAAATAAGGACGGAGCAGGGAAGACGAGTCTGGGTGCAGAATATACATGCAAGCATTATGGGAAAGACATGTGGAGGATTCTGGTTGTGCTCAAAGACTAGGTCACCACCATGAGAGCTAGGAAGCTAATGAGGCAGCAGTGTACAGGAAAAAGGCAGAGACTGGACTAGCCACACGGGATTCCTATTGAGACTGGTGGGAGAGCCTTAGTGGTCTTTCTAGCACTGTGCAGCCACATGGCTATTACACTGCAAAAAGATTAAAGATGGATGCTTTCACAGTGACATTTTGCAATCAAATAAGAACAAATTAAATACATAAGATCTAGGGCCTCATTTCATAAAACTAGAGTAAGTCTGTGCACTAGACAAAGAATATAGTCTTAAAAAAATGCTGCTGCAATAATGGGATATTCACATGCAAAAGAATGAAATACAAAGTAGTGTTGTTGTTGTTATGCACTACCAAGTTGACTACAACTCATAGTTACCCTATGAACAATGGCTCTGAACTCTGCCCTATCCTGAGCCTGTCTCACCATCTCTGACACATCTGCCCCAATCGCCACAGTGAGTACATCAGTCCATGACATTCAGGGTCTTCCCCTCCTGCACTGACCCTCTATTCTTCCAAGCATGTTGCCCTTGTCAATGGACTGGTCCCTCCTGGTAACCCACCCAAAGTACATAAGATGGAATTTCAAAATTCTTGCCTCCAAAGAGCATCCTGATTTCACTCTCTCCAGGACAAAACTGTTTGTTCTCTTGACAGACCACAGTATGTATGCTCAATACTCTTCTTCAGCATCACAACTCAAAAGTATTGATTCTTCTGTCATCCTTAATCATTGCCCAATTCTCAGATGCATAATAAGCATCAATTGCTTAATTGAAAATACCATGGCCACCACAAGTTAAGGTAAACAATCCAGTAGAAAAATGGGCACAGGATATGAACAGACACTTCACCAAAGAAGACATTCAGATGGCTAACAAACACATGAATAAATGTTCAAAATACCTAGCTCTAAGAGAGATGCAAATTAACAGGAACATTTACTCACTGTTGGTGGGAGTATAAAATGGTGCAACCATGATGGAAGGCTGTATGGCGCTTTCTCAAAAAGTTGCAAATAGAGATACCATTTGACCCAGCAATTCCACTACTAGGAATTTAACCTAAAAAAACCATAACTGCCACCCAAGCAGATACATGCACACCCATGTTTATTGTGGATTTGTTAGCAATAGCAAAGAGCTGGAAACAACCCAAGTGCCCATCAACAAATGAATGGATAGAGAAGCTGTGGTTTATGGAACACTATGCTGCACTGAAAAACAAGCAACTCATGCAATATTATTCAAAATGGATGATTCTGGAGGACATTATGCTGAGTGAGGTATTTCAGTCACAAAAGGACAAATACTGCATGGTGCCACTGTTGTAAAGCAGGACTGACCTCGGGGTTGGGGGAGACTGAGAAGGATGGGTTCAATAATGTATACTGCATTGAAGGAGAAAACTGTTTAAAAGGGATATGTGATTAGGTATTTTTGTCATGACAGGAGTGCAGAGTGAAGGCTGCATAATGGAGTGGACCTGAGGGGAGGGATTGTAAAACAATGAAAGAATTTTTCTTTTACTTTGCAAGAGGGTAGTGTACTG
>NW_006399801.1:10447577-10450077 GCF_000299155.1 Elephantulus edwardii
TCCTGGAGAGGGTAAAGCCAGTCTGTTCCTTGGAGCCAAGGATTCTGAAACTTCATCTGACATACTTTAGATATATTGCAAGGCAGGATTAGTCCTTGGAGAAGGACATAATGCTTGGGAGGATGGAGGGACAGTGCAGGAGAGGAAGACCCTTAATGAGATGGATTGATTCAGTGACTGGGGTAATGAGGATAGGTGTGTCAGAGACAATAAGATTGGCACAGGATAAAGCAGGGTTTAAGACTGTTGTACATAGGGTCACTATGAGTCACAGGCAATTCGATGGCGCATGACAACAACAACATCATGAAAAAAATTCAAGCCTCAAGTTTCAATACTTAAAGATGCTATAGGTAGAATACTGGGTGACCCAGGCAGCATTAAAAGAGAATGGAATGAATATACAATGTCACTGTACCATAAACAATCAGCTGACATAGAACCATTTCAGGTAGCAGTATATGATCAAGAACCAATGGTCATAAAGAAGAAAGTTCTAGCTGCTCTGAAGGAACTAGGGGGAAAAATACAGTACCAGGAATTGATAGAATACCAATTAACATATTTCAACAAACAAATACAGCCTTGGTTGAGCTAAGAAATCTTGAGGACTGCTATCTACCAACTGTCTGGAGAGATCCATATTTATTCCCATTCCCAAGAAGAGTGATCCAACAGAATGTGGAAATTATCAAATAATATCACTAGTATCACATGCAAGCATAATTGTGCTAATGTTATCCAAAAGTGATTGGAACAGTATATCAACACAGAACTGCCAGAAATACAAGATGTGTTTAGAAGAGGCCATTGCTCTAGGGCTATCATGTCCAGTGTCAGAGCTTGGCTGAAAGTAGAGAGTTCCAGAAGATTATCTATTTCTGTTCTAGTGACTATGCAAAAGCATTTGACTGTGTGTATCACAGCAAATTGTGGCTAACATTGAGAAGAATGGGAATCCCACAATGCTTGATGTGTTAATGCAAAACCTAGACCTTAGGTCAAGGAGCTGTTGTCCATACAGAGCAAGGAAATATTGCATTATTCCAAGGCCTTTTTTAATCCCACCTTGAACTTCCAGCTCTTCTCTCTTAATGTACTCTTCCAGCCATTGGTCACTGTTATTATTGTGTATCCAAGAGTCAGAACTGACCCATAGCTAATCCTCTGATGGGTTTTGTTATTGTTAAGCAACTGCAACTTATAGCAACCCTATGAACAATAGCCCTGAATCCTGCCCTATCCTGAGCCAATGTCATCATATCTGATACTCCTTATCCCATTGCTCCACTCACTGTGTTAATCCTCTCCTGCACTGACCTTCTATTCTTCCAAGCATGATGTCCTTGTCTAAGGACTGGTCCATCTGGCAACATGCCCAAAGAACATGAGATGGAGTTTCAAAATCCTTGCCTCCAAGGAGCAACCTGACTTCACCCTTTTCAGAACAGACCTATTTGTTCTCTTGGCAGTCCATACATAGTGTATTTAATACTCTTCACCAGTACCACAATTCAAAGGCATTGATCTTTCTTCTGTCATCCTCAGTCATTGTCCAGCTCTCAGATGCATAGTAAACAATTGAGAAGACCATAGTGACAGCATATAACAACAAAGGAAAATTAAGTCCTGATACAAGCTATCACATGAATTAATCTTAACATATACTGAATAAAACAAGTGTTCAGACACAAAAGGACAAGACAAGTGTTGTATTATCCTACTTAAATAAAATGTCCATAGTAGGCAAATGTGTAATGACCGGCTTTTATTAGTGGATAACAAGGGAAAATAAGAAAGGAAATAGGAGTTACTACTTAAAGGTTACCAAGTTTCCATTAAAAGTTATGAATAATTTAGAAACAAATAGTGGTGAGAGTTTCTCAATATGATGAACTTAATATCACGGAATTGTACATTCAGAATGGTTGAAATGACAAATATTTCATCACACACACACACACACACACACACACACACATCTACAAAGAAAAAAAAATAAGAGGACAGAAGAGGACCAATGAAGATGAATAGACCATCGTAACCCAACAAGCTTAGGTTAGATAAGAGAAAAGAAAGTCAAGAAGAGGCCGGTAGATTTAAAAAAAAAAAAAATAGAGAGATCAAAGAATTGAAGAGCCCTTGGGAAAGGGGGAGTAGGAGCAATGAGAAATAAAACTCTGCAAGTGTGCAAAAGAAGATGGGGGGCGGGCGGTGGTTTAACGGAATTTGTGAGGACAATTTGGGCGTTGCACTTAACTGGAAGCCTTCTATGAGTCAACCCGGAGATGAAATGGCTGTGATAGGAGATGACCTCATTGCTCTTGAGCTGAGACATCACAAACATCTTTCACTTGTTTAACAAGGCTAGAGAACTAGGCAATCAGTTCCATTAACTCAGAATCTACCTACGCCTCCACTCAACACCCGCTGAAAGGTCTGCTAATCAATAAACATATGTCTAGTTGGCTCTTACATAAACCATCTACAACTCAGGATA
>NW_006399801.1:10455077-10459401 GCF_000299155.1 Elephantulus edwardii
CCTGGTTTCACCTTCTCCAGGACAAACGTGTTTGTTCTCCTATCAGTCCATGGTATATTCAATACTCTTCTCCAGCATCACAGCTCAAAGGCATCAATTCTCCTTCTATCATCTCTAGTCATTGTCCACATAGTTGCAAAGACCATACATGTGGTGTTAACATGAATCATAATTGACTCTACAACAATGGAGAAATGGGTTTTGTAATAGTACTTACCCCTAGGACTGTAGTAAGGATTAACTGAAAAGAAAATGTATACCATGAGCATAAATTAAGCACTTAAGAAATGTCTGCTAGTTTTATAAACCTTTATAAATTATAGTAAACTTGGACTTTTTTACTTTTATACCTTCTGTGAGAGCTATTACATAAGTCTATATAATTTCATGTGATTCTCAACAATATTCCAGGGTTATCTACAACTTGTCCATACTATTAGCATCAAGAACGTCAAATCTGAAGACTGGACTGGCTATTAGTTTTCACAAGTAAAATGACTGAATATTAAGAGTCAAAGTCTGTCTTTGCTTTTGTTTTCCATTTTAACTATGGAGTGGACAAAATGCTACGGAAACAAAGAGTGGAGAATTACTAAATCTGCGTATGGGAAGGAGTCATCTCAGGATAACATTTAACAAGAAAGGTCATGCTTGATCTTGACCTTCATAAGGGAATGTGAGGTGGCTAAGTGGAAAAAAGAGAGGCGAAAATGACAGGAAAAGGTCATTGTAAGTGGAAAATATTTGAGATAAAAACTTTGAGTAAAGAGAAAGTGGAATCTATTACCAGAAAATGTAAGACAATGGGTGTGACTGGTGTTTAAGATGGGTGGGGTGGAGAATTGGTCTGAAATGACACCTGCCATGGTGCAATGCAAAGAAATTTGTTTTTTATGTTATCCGAGTATTTTCCAAGTCTTACTTACCCAATCAACATTTCTTTGGTAAGAAGGCTCTGATCTTTAGTTGGCTTATCAGTTCTATTCTCCCAGAAACTGAAAAGATTAAAATATCAACTAGGCAACATTTGTTACTTTAAAACTGAGTTCAAGTGAGTAACATGGGATTAAGTCAACCTGGGGTTAAGTGACTATGAGGTTAAGTGAATTCAATTTAAGTGTCCTGACTGGGCACTGCAGGAGGATTCTAGAAGTTAACACTCTGGAGTTATGATAAGATGTATTGGTGTACTTTTAGCTGTTGTGGGTTGAATTGCATCTTCCAAAAGGAAATGCTGAAGCCATACCCTGTGGTACCCTGTGAACATGACTATGTTCAGAAACAGTCTTTGAAGATGCTATCAGTTAACATGAGGTCATACTGGAGTAGAGTGAGTACGAATCCAATGTTATTAAAGAGGAGAACAGACATAAAAGAAAACACAGGTAGAGATCGAAATGGTATTTCTCTAAGTGGAGGAGTGCTAAGAATGACAGGAACCACAAGATGGTAAGTTGAGGCCAAGAAAAGGCTATTTTTCTAGAACCTTCAGAAAGAACATGACCTTTCTGATATCCTTATATTGAATTTCTAGATTCAATAGATTTTTGTAATTGTAAGCCTCCTATTTTTGAAGGAGTTGGTTATAGTGACACTAGGAAACTTATATAAAGACTTTTAAGCCAGGAAATACACCATAATGTTCATTGTAGATTTTATAGATTTTACTCTGTGGAAAATTTCTATATGACCTCCCATGAGAAAGAAAGCTTGCTGCTACTATGCTGGTGACCTATGGCTTCAGTTCCCTATTAAATTATGGCACCAAGATTGATGGCAAGTATGACCAATGGTCATTTTGTGAATGTAAGGTTTTGACTGAACAAGAAGAATCCTTGCTAGGAATTGCCACAAATTGCAAGCTATAGAGGCACTTAAGCAGTGCTACAGACAGACAAGTTTAGTAATGTTACTCAGGATTCTTTTTATTACACCTCAGCAAATATGGCATAGTGCCACTGTTATAAAAGAGGACTGACATAAGGATTTGGGGGAGACTGAGAAAGATGGGATAAGTAATGTCTACGGCACTGAAACAGAGGACGGAGAGAACCATTTAAAAGGGGTATGTGATTAGATATTATTGTTAGGACAGGAGTCCAGAACGAAGGTAGCATAGTGGAGTGGACTTGGGGGGAGGGATTGAATAACAGTGAAAGAATTTTTTCTTTTACTTTTCAAAAAGAAAAGCAAATTTGGAGGGAGGGGTGAGCAAGGAGAAAAGTATAACAATGAATGAATGGAAATCTGAAGTCTCTGTAAACTTTCATTAAAATCAATTTAAAATTTAAAAAAAAAACCCCAAAAGTACTCGCAATTGAACTAATAAGTAGCATAATGATAAAGGAGATAAGACTGAAGTAACAATCATGTCGTGTTACTTGAATCTTTAATGCCTGTGGAAGTAGCAATCAAGAAATTAAATGACATATCAGACTGAGCAAATGTGCTTCCAAAGACTTTTTTTAAAAGGCTAAAAGAGGAAGAATATTATTCTGAGAACTAATGTGTTCCTGACAAAACTGTAGTATTTTTAAACACTTCAAACGCATATGGAAGTTGGGTAAGTCAATAAAGAAGACTACAGAAGAACTGGCGCCTTTGATCGTAGAATTGGTGAAGAGGATTGCATACCTCAGGGACTGCAGAAAGAACATACAAAACCATCTTGGAAGAAGTGCAGCAAGAATGCTTCTTCCTTAGAAGTAAAAAATGGTGAGACTTTGTCTCATATAGATTGGGCATGTGAAGTGAGACCAGTCCCTGGCAAAGACTATCACGGTTGGAAAAGCAGTGGGTCAGTGAAAGATAGAAAGATTCTCAACAAAATGAATTGACAGGAAGTATGATGGTCTTAAAGGAGCTCTGGTGGCCTAGTGGTAAGAAGCTGCTGAGCTGCAACCCCGAAGGCATGTGGTTTGAATCCACCAGCTGCTCCACAGGAGAAAGATGGGCAATCATCACCACCACCACCACCATCACCACCACCACCACCCCACCCCCTGTGCGATTTTCTGCCTCTGAAAACCCACCAGAAGGTCAGGCACGGGTCAATTCCCACTCGATGGTACACACAACAACAACAGCCTTAAGCACAGCAGAGATTGAGAAACCAGCACAGGACTGGCCAGAATGTCATACTGTTGTTCATAGGTTGTTGTGAGTCACAGCTAACAGGAAGGCAGCAAACAACAACACAGGGAAAAGTATTTCAGAAGATAGCATGTCTACTGACCCCCCAGTGGGTTTTCAGAGACAGTAAATCACAGAGGAGGAGATTACCTATCTTTTTCCTGTGGGGCAGCTGGTGGATTCAAACTGCATGTGTTTGGGTTGGAGGCACAGCTCCTTACCACTAGGCCACCAAGCAATATTTTCCTTAAGGTTTAGGGGGTGAGTATCATGACATATATATGTTTAATGGTAAGAAAGTTTCATAGATTAATTAAAACAACAGGAGAGGAAACATGCAAATAGTCGGGAAATAGCAGTAAGTAGTTCAAACAGGGAGTTGAAAGGCTATTATCACTTTAATTATATCCTACTTCTACAAAATGAAATAAAAGTCAGCACAGAACTAAATTCAGGCTCTAAGCATCATTCCTACCACCTTCATCTCTGTATGCAAAGCATACCATGCGGAGAGAGATTGCATTCATTTGCTCAACAAGTGAGTTGAGTGTTTATGTGTTATTGTGTCTATGAGAAACATGAGCTAAATGTTCTTTGGCCAAGGCTTCTATCCTTTCTAAGGATACTCTCTGGTGGCCTATTGGTAAGGAGCTATGCTGCCAATCCAAAGGCACAGAGTTTGAATCCTCCAGTTGCAGGAAGACCAGCAATCTTCTTCCATATGATTTACAGCCTTTGAAAACCTAATAAGGGTCAGGTATGAGTTGGTTCTGACGTGAGGGTACACAATGACAACAGCAACAACTAATTATCTAGACAGGGACAAATAAATAACTAATTACAGTCTACATGCTAATTGTCTATAGGAAGTACAGCCACATTCTTTTAAGAGGACAAAGTAAGAATTATTGATTATGTACTGTAGGGCCACAGAACGTTTCTCTGCATGAATAATCATAATAGACTTAATTTTTAGAGATACATAATATTTTCTAAACAAACCCAAACTTTTCTTGCTGTTAAGTAAGAACAGCTTCCTAGCTGGCGCTCCAGTGGATCTCTGATGCTGTAAATCGCACAAGAGGAGATGCCTCATCTTTCTCCTGGAGAGCCACTGGTGGATTTGAACCATGAGAGAAGCGTGACCTTTGACTAACAGAATAACTCTTTTGGACTATGCTTTCTGGGGGGG
>NW_006399801.1:10459501-10460763 GCF_000299155.1 Elephantulus edwardii
TCTGAACGCACATGTGTATGTGCTGTTTGTGATCGTGTTTATATGTCTAGGTCACTATGAGTCAGAATGACTCCACTGGACTGAGTTCTAAATGGAAGGATGATGGGAAATAAAACAATAAAAGCTAGGAAGTCTCACATTGCACTCACATCGCATGCAAACCCACAATATTGTGTTCTGAGCATTGAACACTGCTTGATGTTTCTGCCAACATCAGCATCCTCTGTTCTCTAAACAAGAACTATTTAGAACAGACTCTTTCACTTAAAAGGAGTCATTGGTTGACTGAGACTCCATCTGAAAATGCCATTTTTTTTCCTACTTGAGGCACACTTTTAAAGTCTTATATTGTCACCAACAAACATTCCCATTCTGGATTAAATTGTGTTCTCCAAAAAGATAGACTCAAGGTTCAATCATAGTACTTGTGACAGTGGCATTATTTGGAAATAAGTTCTTTGCAGATAAATTCATTAACATGACACAAGATAGTCCCTAATCCACATTTTCCTCCCCACCCCACACCCCAGTTCATTTTTCTCCTTAAAAAAATTTATTCCTTGTTGCACAACTTCCTCCTTCCCCATTCCCTGCTCCAGTCCACTTTTACTATGCACCTCATATTCTGGACTGCTGTCATGCAAATAATGCCTAAAGAAAAGGAAAATCTTTTCAACAAATGGTACTCGGACTATTAGATATTCATATGCAAAATGACTGAGATTCTTAACTCAAATCATACATAAAAATTGCCTCAAAATGGGTTCTACTCATTATCACCAAGTTCAGCTGGCTCATAGCTGACCCTCCATTGGGTTTCCGAGGGGGATAATATTTTGCATTTTCTCTCAAGGAGAAAGGTGGTTTTGAACTACCAAAAAAGGTGAAATCTTTGGATTAGCAGTGCAACTCCCTATAGACTATGCCACCTGAGTTCAAAATGAAACATAGAACTAAGTAAGAGTCAAAGCCACAAAGCTTTTAGAAGAAAATATGATAAAATATTAGTAACCTGAGTTCAGACAAAGAGTTTTTAGCTATGAAATCAAAAGCACAAACTATGAAATAAAAAAGAAATAATATGGGCCTCATTCAAGTAAAATTCTCTATGATTCAAAACACAACATTAAAACAATTAAAAATAAGTGCCACAGGTTAAGAAAAGCCATTTATAAATCACGTATCTGAGGAAAGACTTTTATTCATTCAAAGTATATAAGGAACTCATGTAACTCAATAAGAAGGCAAAGTACCACAACAAG